>NC_090265.1:591523086-592139649 GCF_040414725.1 Anabrus simplex
CCTGGTATTGCTTTTACCTCTGAACTCGGGAGACAGGTGGATTCTAATACCCCGCCGGACATCCTCGAAATAGCTTTCCTTTGTTTCTCCAATTCCACTCCAAGCAAATGCTGGGATGGTACCTTTCTCAAGGACACGGCCGTATCCTTCCCATTCGTACATCCACAGACACCACAACACATACAGCGGTACCCGTAGCTTACCCTCAGCTAACCATGGAAGAAAGCAGCTATAGAACAGGTGACCCGAACATGTCATCGGACACTCCCGGAGCTAAACTTGGCCAACGATAGTCTAATACTTATCACACCACTGTGACTTCACTCACAAAATATATAATGCAAACCCATTTTGTAAGTTAAGTGATGTTAATTCACCATGATAAATTCTCTTCTATGCATAATAAACTCACTCCATATTTCAAAATACTCTGAGAAGAAAGGCGCCAAAAAGGATATAATGGAGTGAATCTGTTTCCAAATTCATTAGAAATTTTCGCACGTATTTATTTCCCATTTCACTTCGCACTAATACCACGCGTAGGCCTATCAGAATTGGTCTATTCAAGAAACACTTCTCCAGCAAAAGAAGCCTGACACTGTGGATCGTATTCCTTGGAAACTGGTAAATCCTCCGATTAATAATACAAAGATTAAAAGTTTTCTACAACTACGAGATCCATCTTTTGTTTTACAATTAGAGTTACATTGCAGCGATAAAGACAGGTCTTACAGCAAGGATGGGGCAGGAATGGGCTAGGAGTGGGAAGGAAGGAAGGAAGGAAGGAAGGAAGGAAGGAAGGAAGGAAGGAAGGAAAGAAGGAAGCGACCGCAGCCTTAATTAAAGCATAGCCCCGGCAACTGCTTGTTGTCAAAAGCCATGGAAATCCATCTTTAGTGGGGTTCGAACACACCATTTCTCTTCATCTTATTAATAACCCAGTTTAACCCTCATATGTTTCTTTCCTGGCCAACTTCCCAGTTGATAGGGTCGACAACATACATGTATGTAACTCCAATTTTACGGCCGGATGCCATTGCTGATGCCAAAACGATCTAGATATGTTCGCAATTATGTGTTTCCACGGTGACTAGTAGCGTTGCGAACAAATTAAGAGGTGTGTATTAAGGCTAACAGGAACATTCAGTACAAAGCCACAGGAAAGAATCACGAGCTGCTAAATCGAAGCAGGGACACACTGAACCGAAGACCGCTACCCCGACCATTTAGCTGAGAACCAGAGCATTCTAACCATCGCGTAAATAATAATAATAATAATAATAATAATAATAATAATAATAATAATAATAATAATAATAATAATAATAATAATAATATCACAAACTACAGCTCTATCAGGAACAGAATATAATGACAAACATAAGTATTTCAACATAAGCAAAATTATCATCATTAACTTAGATTGAAAGAACGTTGAAGTCCTAAAAAGTACGGGATAAAGGACTTCCTGTGAAATGAGAGTCAAAGCATTGCTGGCTTTGTACTACTGCCCAGGGAAGTCTACGTTCTCCTTGGTACGCCCACAACACGAACTACTGTATGCAGGCAGGAGCGGACTATGTCTAGAAACAAATTTCTGAGTAATATACTGGAACTTCAAGAATAATCTTTTGAATTTTAATCTGAATAAGATGATGTCCGTCAGTGAAAATATGCATGAAGTTTACTAAGAATCAACATATTAATTAAGTAACTATGAGAAATAGGGATCAATTTTAAGGAAAACATTGTTCAAGACGAGCTTATGGACCAATAATAGCCACACCCTCATCAAAAGCGACTGCCAATCGTAAACCCTAGCACTTTTTAAATAAATAGATTTTCCAAGTCAATTCATTCGGTTAATGCTACACAAACTACAGCTCCATAAGGACAGGATATAATGACATATTCATATTATTTTATGATACACAAAAAATGCAAAATACTAATTTAAGGAAGATTAACCACAGGTTATGGAATTTGAAACAAAACAGGTGAAGTACTTACAAAAAATTGGATCCTACTGAAAAAGGCTAATTATATTTGATTTGAAAAGTTGTTAAGTGTATAGCACACAGCAATCGAGATAGAAAACTCGTGTCGAGAGCACTTGTAAGTTCACTCCTACCTGTTAAGTTTAACATACGCACTGCACCACACACTGAGGGGCACTGCTGCCGCGCGAACCTATCTCGGCGGGGGCGGCGTCTGACTGACAGTACAACGCGCGAGCGCACACCACCCGCAGCCTAGGCGCTGCCAGCTCCCGCCGCTACATCGTCTACCGCCCCGCACACACATACCAACCAACGAACTTCACTTCGCGGACTTTCTTCCTATATTTTTGTAGCACGAACTGATTGGACAATACTGCCATTACTTTAGCGATAATCCCCAGAGGAAAAGAAACGAAAACATGTCAACACAAAATCGTGTTTGTTTGGGTAAGCTACAAGAGGGATACAGAGTAAGGAAAAGGAGACAGATGGTGTAATAATAAATAATAATGTACATGCATTGCCTACTACTACTACTACTACTACTACTGTACATTGTTTTAACAAATTAATTTTTACCATTAGATTACAAAATTTACGCACAACTTCAATACACACAGATTAATAAGAATCAAAGCACTGATTGTCGTTACAGTATTGAACTACCCATAGGCTAAACCTCCGCACGATCCTTATCGCTATTGCAACCGCCTTTTGCTTACCTTTTCATAGGTGTTCTGTCAACTCTGAACCCATCATGCGGACGCCGGAAAAGTGCGAACACGAAAATTTGCGAACACATCACTAGAGCGGAAATTCGCGCACCCTAGGGATTATTGCTACCTGACTAGGGTCTCCCCAGGTCTTGGTAAATGTTTCGTTGCCAGAAATATGCGAACACTATCCTGAGAATCCCATCTACCCTGGATTATCTTTCCGATTTTAACTTTGACATTGTATTTGCAACCTCCCATACCATGTCACAAACATCTACCAGGTAGTTTTGTAACTAATGCGAAAAATGGTGGGGGATTTCCGTTGCGGCCGTTTCCACAACCGGTTCGGGGCGCTTTCCCTTACTTTTGTTCACTTTACTTTTAACCTTCATAGCGTTAGCAATATTGAGTATGGAAATTGTTACCACGTTCAGGGGTAGGCCCTCCGCTCATTATACTGTAATGGTTACGCGTACCATAAGTATAGAGGAACAAAAGCAGATGTTGTTACGTGGCTATGTTTACGCCAAAAGTCATGTCACAGGAAGGGATTAATGCCGTCTAAGAATGAACACGTAGTTTATGTCATGGAACATTTGTGTGGACCACCTGATGACACCACTCTAGAAGTGAAAAAGCAAGTGTGTAATGCCAAGAAGAGGGCTCGAGAAGAAACTACAGTATTATGTGAGATACACACAGATGAAATAGGAAACCTACATAATAAAGGTTAGTAAAGAAACGTCCTTATTTATATTACAATAACTTTCGTACTTTATATTAATATAAAGTACATGTGCCATATGGTAAAATAAAGCAAGGATTTTTGTATTACAAATTATATTATAGGTCAATAAATAACACGCAATGTATATTTACGAACATTCATATACTCATATAGTGTACTATTATTTGGCATAGCCTGTACATCCGAAAAAAATTGTTGGCGTTCTTGTACTCTCTTGACGAAAAGTGTTATTTTTATGATGTTTAACTTTAGATGGTACTTAAATGCAAATTTTGACTGAACAAAAATTTAGAGCGTAAAAGCTCTATAAAATTTGTTATTATGATTTGTTTGAATAATGCATCCTAAGGTCAGAAATGAGAAAAATAAGAATGAGACAATATACTTAGAATTTTAATATATACTTCAATAATATACTTTTTATTTAATCAATATGGTCGTTTCAGGTTATGACTTTGTGACAAAAATGCCCCACGCAGAATAGTTGAAGAGGACCTTGCGAAATCGGCGAAGTAACGAGCGTGGAAATCAAAACGAGCCAAAAGAACGAGGTGACATTCTCAATGAAGAAATCTTGAAAATGGCCGATGGTAGCAGTTTGTAGATGACGGACTAGAAGAAAGAATCCTGGTTTTCAGTGGAGACGAATGAAAAGAAAGTTTAAAAACATCTACACAATATTTTATTGATGATATATTTAGATGCTGCAGCAAACAGTTTGCACGAGTCTACACTGTTCACAAAAACCTAGGAGTCCGGCCTGACGGAACAAATGTGTTCTCTGTGGTATTTGCCCTACACCCTAATAAGAAGAAAGAAACCTACATTCGCCTATTCCTTCTTATTAAAGAAGTAGTTTCACAGTGGCGTCGCAATAAGGTCAATGTCGATTTTGAGGCAGCTGCAATATCTGCTCTACGTCAATTTCCTCCCTCAACTCAAGTGAGTGGGTGCCACTCCTATAAGAAATGCTTATGGAGTAAAATTCAAAGTCTGGGTCTACAAGAGGAATACCGTCAGAACGAATAGTTAAGGCTTCACGTCACCATGTGTGCGGTACTGGCATTTTTGAAACCGGAGGACGTAGATGACTGATGGCTGCAGATTCATGCGGAAGCTCCCGACAACCAAAAACTCGAGTTTTCCGGCTACTTAGTGGATACATGGCTACAAAATGACTAGATCCCCATCGAAATGCGGAGTTGCTAAGGTAAGACACACACAACCACAAATGCTGTAGAAGGATGGCACAACAAATTAAATACTATCGCTGGAAACCTCCACCCCAGAGTCAACATGCTGGTGGAATGTTTGAAGAAAAAATGACGAAGCCTATGAAGGGTGATTTTAAACACGCCAAAATGGTAAGATGAAAAGTATCATTGACAGTCCAAAGCCCGTGTAAAGTGCGATGGAAATCAGTTTCAATGAGTTGTATGGATTAAAAATTGTTTTATTTACAGGGGTCGCTTACATTACATGTCCCGTTACTTTTTCGAAGATACTGTTCGCAAATTTCCGGCAACGAAATATTTACCAAGGTCTGGGAAACACCAGTCAGATAGTAATAATCCCTAGTGTTCGCAAATTTCCGTGTTCGCACTTTTCCGCACACCCGTCATGCTGGGTCTTTAGTTTTAATCTCGTACTTTAAATGATTCAGACTGTTCTCACATTCCTTGTGTTCCACTGATTTTGGATAAGCTCGATTAGTTCGGTATCACTACATCAATTAGCCACACCATTCGGCTCCGTTAGTCCAACATCATCAAATAGGGTCTACAGTGCGGTAGATAGAAATTATTATTATTATTATTATTATTATTATTATTATTATTATTATTATTATTTCGTTTCACCCTGTTAGGGGTACGTTGAATCAATCATTTTTCCGTGTGGTGTTCTTTTCATAGTGCCCAGTATTTCTTCATTCTTTCTTTCTTTCTGATCTTCGTTTCCTCTTGTCATCTGAGGATAGGCTTGGCTTTAAATGTAGATTAACCTTAAATTTTCGATTTTAGTTATTACTTTAGCTGTTTGATAGAGTAGTGAATTTTCTGTAATTTGTTTATTCTTTTTCATTTTCTTTAAACCTGTTAGGTTTTGTTTTGCGGTTATGGAAGAAGTGAAATTTTTGTTTGGTTATTCTATTAAGAGTTCATTCTGAGAAGACCGTAAAAATGTATCCGTTTTCGCATAGTATCCTAGAGATTTTCAATTTTCTTGTACACTGTTTCATTCTTGATGTATATCATCTCATCACGAAATTTTGGTCCTATAATCGTTCTTAAAATTTTCCTTCCTCAGCCGGAGTTTCTCCAACTGGCGTTTGAAATTCATGTTTAGTGTTTCTGCTGCGTATAGTGCTCCTGGTGTAATCACTGTTTTATAATGTTTAATTTTGGACCAATGAAAGGGATTTTTTGTTGTATGTATCTTTTGTTAGTTGGAAGGCCAGTTCAAGTTCATTTTTTTCTGGATTGCATTGCTTAGCATTCCACAGCATTCCAACTACGCCTCCACAACGTAACGGTTCGATTCCCGCTACTGCCAGGAATTTAAGAATTGCAGGACGG
Source organism: Anabrus simplex (assembly GCF_040414725.1). Taxonomy (NCBI): domain Eukaryota; kingdom Metazoa; phylum Arthropoda; class Insecta; order Orthoptera; family Tettigoniidae; genus Anabrus; species Anabrus simplex. Next base: position 591,529,127 of record NC_090265.1, read on the forward strand.
CTGGTATGTGGTTGAAATGGTACATTCAGCTCAACCCCATTGCGGGTGTGCCTTAAAAAATCTGCACTTCCTCGGTATGGGGACACGAGTTTGCATTTATTATTATTATTATTATTATTATTATTATTATTATTATTATTATTATTATTATTATTGCGTGTGGCCTCCTGAGAGGCCTGTTGCAGGTCCTCTGATCTCACGCCCGTGGGCGACCTGGTTATTATTATTCCCGTACATATCAATCACATTTTTCACTTCTCGACTGTCTGATAACGTAACAAATTTCCGGTGGTTCGTAAAATGGTCCATTCTGTAATATTCCGTGAAACATATCTCTAATGCCCTTTCCCTCTTCTTCCATTGACTTCCCTTAAAGGATCAGCGATAATGGCTGTTAAGTTTTGTTCGTCATGCTATGGTTTATATTATTTGTTTGTAAGTTATTTTTATTCTCGCTAATAATTTTCAGATTGTGTTCATCTGTCTCAGGACTTCATCCGTTACTTCTGCTGCCAATGGTAACTGCAGCTCCAGCAGAATCCCCATCTTTCAGTGGCCTCAGTTTAATGTTCTGTAGAATTTACTTCTACTACGTGTATGGCCTCAAATACTAGATGAACGCATTTCGATATACCGCCATTTAGAGAGCCTGTGAGTCAATTCCGACTTTCCGTTTATCTCAAACAGGTGTAGAGTGGATCACTGTTGGGCGACCTATGACCGAGTTAGTCATTTTTGTCAGGTAAAGGCCAAATATGTCACCAGAGATCTTTTACACGCCGACATCGTACGATATGAAGTACCAAATGGGCATTTCCACTACCTCTGCCGGGTTCGAGCCCGCAACCTTAGTATCGGGAAGCCGACGTTCTACCACCAATCCACAACTTGCTCAAATTCGTTGAATGCTTAACAGTTCCAAATCAGAACGGTAATAGATAGTTCTCTCACCTCCTCGCAAGTGACCTCCTTTTAATCAGACAGTGGTAAACCAGTATTTTAAAAGAAACTGTGTAGAGAAAGAAGCCAATAGAACGTTCTCTAGCATTCCACTCTGCAGTTCTCCCGGGAGTGCCGTCACTTTAACTCGACTAGCTTCTCGGCAACTTCATCTCAAACTTTCTGTTTGAGCTCAACTTCAATCTCGGCAGGTGGAAAGGTTAAGTGGTGCCTTGAGCTGTGATAATACACCGACAAGACGATGGTTTGAGGATTCGCTTTTATACAACGGAGTCGAGATTCATGGATAGCCTACAAACACGTTCCTCCAGGCCAGCAGATATACACCGGTACTTGACATGCATGTAATGCTATTCAATTCTTGAAACACTGCATCTGCCGGTCCAGCCAAGCGTGAATATAATAGGAATCGTCAGGCAACCACCGGGGTTCCCATCAGAGAACTGTTTCAAGTTGAACCGAAGTGGGCATACACGACGTTCTCTAGGATTCAAAATTCGTGATAGTTATTGCTCTCGGTGAATCTTGAAGGCAATATGACTCCAAGAATCATATTTTTAAAAACCTCTGAATCAGAAACAGGATTTAATTGTCCCCCTCAAAAATACAAAGGCGGACATATGTCTTCACAGTTTCTCTTCTCCTTTACCAACTCTTCTCGACGACTTTTCAGTAGATGGCAAGGACCGTGTGATTTAATTCCGCAGGAACAGTTCATATCTTTCATATCCAAGCACACACACACGCTTAGATTTTAGCGTTAATTTATTATTTCCCGGACCATGAATAACTAGGGTTTGGTTCCAGTACAGTGTAATATAACCCATTCAAATTAGGCTATCAAATGTATAAATCTAGAGAAATGTGCTACTAAGTAAATTTAATCAAATTGGACTACCTTGTCCTTTGTTCGCCTGTAGAGCTAGCGTTTGTTCTCTGTCAAAAGGTCCGGGAATTAAAAATGTAACTTGCCCTTCTGGAAGGACACATTAACGTGCACTCATTCATGTGAAGATAAGTATGAGTACCTGGTGACAATGCCGGAAGTTTACCGAGCTGAACAAATTTAATAATAGACTGCCAGCTTCAAATTCAGAATATGCAAGGCAAATTTTATGTTTTCTTCGTTTTCATGAAAATGAAAGTATTGACAAAATTAAAATCACAGGGCAGCTTTGGTGTTTCTGAATATTTCTGATTGTAATAATCTACTGTTTTTTTGATAAAGTAGAAAGCAATTATGTTGCATTCCTGTATGAGAAGACTGCGTCAGTTATAATAATTCATGTGAATGTTGTGTATCATATTATTGGAATTTTCAATAATCCTAGTTTGTCAGTTGAATAAAGTTTGGTTTCACTGAAATTGCAGAAAATACTCTGAATTATTGTTCCTCGTTATAAATAATAAAAAAAATTAAGGTTTAATTTTAATACGATTAAAATTAGATTATCTAATTTTTTAAGAATATTCCGGTTGTAATAAAGAAGCAAAATCTGAATCACGTTATCCACACTTACATTTCTTCGCGGCCCAATGCTGAAAGGGTTAAATTCAACTGCAGTATTATTCTTTTGATGAATAGCTACTCCAAATAGTTAATAAAGTTTGGATAAATTATGGTGTTTATTATTACGATTAATTTTTCTACTGGGGGTGAGTGGTGAAGTGTAACCGTTCGGACTGCAATTCCATGGGTTCAAACCCGACAGAGGAAGTCTGACTCTAAAAGAGAAAAATGAATGCTTTTGGCAATGCATGTTGTTGCTATGTAAATGTATATCAAAGGTCTCATATTCGGTGTTTACCAGCAAAAAGTAATCTAAACACAGGCATAGGTCACCGAATATAATTTTAGTTTCTCTGCCACTTAGTAGTGAAAAATGTAACCTTCAAACAGACACTCAGGGAGGTTTAACGGCGTTTAATCGAATTGCCTATAGTAGGGTATCCAAGGAAATTTTTTACAATGTGCTTTACGTCGCACCGACACAGACAGGTCTTATGGCGACGACTGGATAGAAAAGGGATAGGAGTGGCAAGGAAACGGCCATGGCCTTAATTTAGGAACAGCCCCAGCCTTTCCCTGGTGTGTAAATGGGAAACCACGGAAAACCATCTCCAGGGCTGCTGACAGTATGATTCGAACCCACTATCTCCCGGATGCAATCTCACAGCTGCGCGCCTCTAACCACATGACCAACTCAGCCGGAGAATTATTATTATAATTATTGTACGATTGTCGTTAGTATTCTAGTTCATAATGCTCGGAGTGCGTTGCGAAGATTCTTCAGCCTATGAGTAGAGATCAATGTATCTTCTTTGAAAGATCTCGGGTTGAAAGTTCCGTTGATTAATTGTCGGTACAGAAGTATTTCCATCCGATCAATAAAAAATAGAAGTGGAAGACCAGTGTGAGTGGCGAGATTGTAGCTCGTAATTCACATCAAATATTCAGCAAGACTTTTGTATTCAACGAAGCGCGCAGCTTGGCTGTGTTAAGTTCTTCACACAGCCCGGCGATTATCACCACCACCACCACCACCACCACCACCACCACCACCACCACCATGCATTTCCATACTCCATCCATTACAAGGCGAAAGGAGCCTATGATTTCACTTAACACAAACGTAAGGGAACGACGAAGCGCTCTCTCATCAAGCAAGCTTTACCCCTTCATAAGGATAAACTGCTACATGGGAATTTCGGAAGAAGGATGGGTGGTCTAAATTAACACATTAAGATGAAACTCTCCCACGAGAGCAACATCTTAACGTGATGAATAGTTCTCTTGTTTGCTTCTCGTAACTAGATTGTGGATTAAATATTACACTATGAATACGTATCACAATAAAAATGAAATAGGATTACACTTTTAAATAGTACGTTTCAATTAAACAACGAAGAATTATAACGTTAAGCTAACATAAATGCATATACGGTCATTCATCTGATATTCCGCACGTAACCAACTAATTTGGAGCAGGAGCGATATAGAACAGTACAATAAAGCCTGGAAAATGTCAGAAGTATATAATTTACGAAAAACTATTATAGCAAACTAGCAAATGTACCCGTGCTTCGCTACGGTATTCTGCATTGTATACGAATATTGAAGTATATACTGTACATGCAGTAAATAAGATTGTTTTAAAATAGCATGTCTCTTAGCGTTATGCGAGAAACAGCATGGAGAGGTCCCCATACGTTGTTTCCAATGTAAAGTGCTTTTTACGGATTTGTGATGATAACGACAGGCTTACTTGCCTATTGCCATTCACAATCGAGTTGGGAAGTTTACATTATAATTGCAGGCCTCATTGCCTACTGCGCGGTCACAATCGATTTGGGGAGTTTCCGTTACAATGGCAGTCCCCCTTTCCTACTTCGAGACATATTACAAATTGAGGAGTTTATATTATAATGACAGGAAACTTCCCTACAACCAGTCAAAATTGAGTTGTGCAGTTATCATTATAATGAGAGGCCCCTTTTCCAACTGCCAGCCAGCTTACTGCCAGTCACACCAAGTTGGTGAGTTTCCATCATATAGCAGGCCAGTATGCCTAATGCCAGTCACATTTTAGATGGGTACATCTGTTTATAACTGCGGGAACGCTTGCCTACAGCCAAACACAATCGGGTAAGGGGGGTTTTGAACAAAACTACATGCTCCATTGCCTTCTGCAAGTCAAATCGAGAAGTAAATTATTCATTACAATGGTAGGCCTGCCTTATTAATGCCAGTTACACAGGAATTGGAGAAGGACCCCATTCCTACTGCCAGTCAAACTCGATATGGCGAGTACTGATTACAATAGCAGACACACCCCTTCTCGATCGCTACAAGACGACATCAGTGAATGTTTATAGATCGACATACGAAAGTATATGCATGCTTAAAATATTGCAGACCTTAATTCACAGATTGACTGCTGCAAAACGGACGTCATATCAACAAAGGATTGTACCATAAGAAGTCAAATTTAGCGGCCTAAATGGCTGGTCGTATGATATCTGATCTATTCATGGGTCCGATTGAGTTAGAAACGTTGAATAGGGTAAAATATTTGTAAGATTATCTCACATTGCATTACTTTTCAGATAATTAGATGAGAGCTACATACATAGCATTTGGCTCACATATGGCTACTGGGTGGGCCAATTTTCGTGTAGGGTTTGACGATTCTATCATTCTTATAAGTGATTGAAAGTATGAATTATGCACGTGAAAAGTCCAAATTTACTTAACGTCGAGAAATAGACAAAAATCAAACGTACAAGGGATACAGATACAATAAAAAGTCATAAGACCAAGGTTGTAGATCACTCCAAATTGAATGGAGATTGTGCATTCCCTTATGTGATAGGACTTCGCGAATATCTGCACCATCATTAAAACTGCCTCCATATTTAAGGAAGAGAGATACGACAAAATGTCATAGGACCAAAGTTGTAGATCACACCGAATTGAAGCGAGATTGTGCCATCCGTTTTGTGATACGACTTACCGTTTAGCCAACAAATAGCTCAAAAGGAATGTCTGCACAGTCATTAAATATGCCTCCATATTACGAGATCCTTGGGGGTCAAAAGTGAAAAATTTGAACATGTTGGGATTTTTCAGTCGGTGAGGGACCAAATTTCAATTTTCTACCTCGTCTGGCAGGTTGTGCCGCCATCTTGATTTGGGGGGACGGGGGATAAAAAATAGGAAATTCCCGAAAATTTTTAAGCACACGTAACCTATAGGTTGTCGTTTTGAATAAATTATACGACTGCGTTCTTATGCTGAATTCAAAATTTGAGGCCCCCAGCGTGCTCCCTTGAGGGAATTTTGAGAATTTTCGATTTTTCTAGGGATCCTGGGGTCATCAGCTTCTCCCGTACCAAGTTTCAAATGTCTGAGATTTGTGGAAGTGCCTCATTAATTCACGTCTTTTTTCATTTTTAAATATTTATATATACATCGCTCCAAACCGACTTGCTTTTATATATATATATATGGACGCCGCTGATAATACAATACTGAAGTTGGATAATGTGCTGTCACATACTGTAAGAACTCGTGAATCTAAAGTTCTGATTTCCTGCAACTTTCTGACACAAGTTTGGAGACAAAATATACTAAGTGATGAGGCGATTAGATTAATAATCCCTACTTTACTTCCAGATGGTGATCAGCATCTACAGGAAATTATTTTTATGATCTTAATTTAAGTATCACGCGTTGATTATGATGAAAGGTAGCCAAATTTTATAAAACTGTTGATATTTGTCTTTGAATTCCTAGCAACAAATTATGTATGGATTCTCCTTGCTGTGAACCACGTGACCTTCCCGCGGTGGGGAGGCTTGCGTGTCCCGATCAAGCAACAAGCCGAGCCTCAGGTGCAATCAAATCGGATGGGTATCTGTCAAGAGGCCACACTAACGAGTGGTTCATCGAAAAGGTGGTAGCAGCCTTTCGGAAGTTGCAAGGGCGGCAGTCTAGACGATTGACATATGGCCTTGTAATAATACTCAACATGGCTTAGCTCTCTTGATACTGCTAAGCAGCTGAAAACTATTTGCTTTACGTCGTGCCGACACAGATAGATCTTACGGCGACGATGGGACAGGTAAGGCCTAGAAATGAGAAGGAAGCAGCCGTAGCCTTAATTAAGGTACAGCCCCAGCATTTGCCTGAACGAGAAACTATAGCCGTAGCTAACTCCCAAGGACATGCGGCTCTCTCTGCATGAATGATGTACTGATGATGGCTTTCTCCCGGGTAAAATATTCCGGAGGTAAAATAGTCCCACATTCGGATCTCCGGGTGGGGCCTACACGAGTGCGGGCTATCATACGGAAAACGGATACTAACATTTTACGAGTTGGAGCGTGGAATCTTACAAGATTCAATCGTTGTGGTAGGATCGAGAATCTGAAAACGGAGATGGATACACTAAAGTTAGATGTAGTTGGTATAAGAGAAGTACGTTGGCAGGAAGATCAGGATTTTTGGTCATGTAACTACAGAATTATCAATACAAAATCGAACAGGGGAAATGCAGGAGTTGATTTAATAATGAATACGAAAATAGGGCAGCGGGTAAGCTACTACGACCAAAATGGTGAAAGGATTACTGTTGTCAAAATAAACACCAAACCAATGCCCACCACAATAGTGCAGGTCTATATGCCTACTAGTCCAGCAGATGAAACAACCGAAATAATATATGAAGAGATAGAAGATTTAATACAATATGTACAAGGTGACGAGAATCTAATTGTGATGGGAGACTGGAATGCAGTGGTACGCCAAGAAAGAGAAGATAATACAGTAGGAGAATTTGGATTGGGACAAAGGAATGAAAGAGGAAGTCGGCTGGTTGAATTCTGTACCGATCACAATTTAGTCCTTGCTAATACTTGGTTCAAGCATAACAAAAGATGGCTGTACACATGGACGAGACCTGGAGAGACAGGAAGGTATCAGACTTCATTATGATTAGGCAGAGATTCATGAACCAGGTGTTGGATTGCAAAACTTTCCCAGGAGCAGACGTGGACTCCGACCACAACTTGTTGGCCATGAAATGCCACCTGAAGTTGAAGAAATTGAAGAAAGGAAGGAATGCAAGGAGGTGGGATATAGACAAGTTGGAAGAAAAGGGTGTGAGGGACTGTTTCCAGGAACATGTTGCATAAGGACTAAATGAAAAGGTTGAAGGAAACACAACCGAGGATGAATGGATAGTGGTTAAGAATGAGGTCTCTAGGGCTGCTGAAGAAATGGTAGGAAGAAAGGAAAGATCACCTACGAATCAATGGATAACTCAGGAGATATCAGACCTGATCGATGACCGACGAAAGTACAAGAATTCAAAAAAGTAAGAGGGCAGAAAGAAACACAGGCGATTAAAGAATGAAGTGGATAGAAAGCGTAGGGCAGCTAAAGAAAAACGACTGAATGAGATGTGGAAGAATGTTGAAGGTTGTATTGTCCTAGGAAAGGCAGATGTTGCATACAGGAAAATAAAGGAGACCGTTGGAGAAAGGAAAACTAGGTGTATGAATATTAGAAGCTCAGATGGAAAACCACTTCTAGGGAAAGAAGAAAAAGCAGGAAGATGGCAGGAACATATCCAACAGTTGTATCTGGGTAAAGACGTAGATGATGCGGTTCTGGAACGAGAACAGTCTGTTGATGCTTAAGAGAAACCAGCATGGCGAGGTTATTCCATTTAGTGTGTAAGATATATGAGACAGTAAGATATATGAGACAGAAGTCCCATCCGATTTTCAGAAGAATGTTATACCTATTCCAAAGAAAACCGGTGCTAACAAGTGTGAAAAGCACCGCGCCATTATTTTCGTATCTCATGCCTGCAAAATATTGTCATGTATTATTTACAGAAGAATGGAAAGACACATTGAAACTGAGTTGGGAGAAGATCAATTTGGCTTCAGAAGAAATGTAGGTACACGTGAAGCAATCCTGACTTTGCGTCTGATCTTAGAGGGTCAAATTAGGAAGGACAAGCCCACATACATGGTGTTCGTAGAACTTGAAAAGGCATTCTATAATGTTGATTGGACGAAGCTATTTGATATTCTGAAGGTAATCGGGATCATATATCGAGAACGAAAAATTATATACAATCTGTATAAAAATCAGTGTGCAGTGGCAAGAATCGAGGGCTTTAAAAAGAAGCAACAATCCACAAAGGAGTGAGGCAAGGCTGCAATTTGTCCCCCCTAATTTTCAATGTTTATATGGGATAGGCAGTAAAGGAAAACAAAGAGGAATTTGGGAAGGGAATCACAATTAAAGGAGAGGAAATCAAAACCTTGAGATTTGCTGATGATAGTGTTATTTTATCTGAGACTGCAGAAGATCTGGAGAAATTGCTGAATGGTATGGACAGAATCTTGGATAATGAGTACAAGATGAAAATAAATAAGTCCAAAACAAAAGTAATGGAGTGCAGTCGAACGAAGTCAGGCGATGCAGTAAATATTAAATTAGGAAATAGATCTTGATTAGGAAGTAGATGAATATTGTTACTTTGGTACTAAAATAACTAACGATGGCAGAAGTAAGGAGGACATAAAAGGCAGATTAGCACAAACAAAGAAGGCCTTTCTTAAGAAAAGAAATTTGCTGACTTCGAACATTGATAAAGGAATTAGAAAGGCGTTTTTGAAGACTTTCGTCTGGAGCGTGGCAATGTATGGAAGTGAAACATGGACGATAACTAGCTCAGACAGAAAGAATAGAAGCTTTCGAAATGTGGTGTTAAAGAAGAATGCTGAAGGTGAGATGAATAGATCGAATCACGAATGAAGAGATACTGAATCGAATTGGTGAGAGGAAATCGATTTGGCTAAATGTGATAAGAAGCGATAGAATGATAAGACACGTCTTAAGAAACGCAGGACTTGTTCAGTTGGTTTTTGAAGGAAGTGTAGGCGGTAAGAACGGTGGGGGTAGACCAAGGTATGAATATGACAAGCAGATTAGAGCAGATGTAGGACGCGATAGCAACGTAGAAATGAAAAGATTAGCACAGGATAGGGTGGCAAGGAGAACTGCATCAAACCAGTCTATGGACTGATGACTCAACAACAACAACAACAACAACAACAACAACAACAAATTCGGATACTGATTGAGAGGTGGGTATGAGTAAAGGGAAAATGATGGCTTAACTTTCAGAAATACATTTATTCTAATAAATAAAGTACCAGTTAAAGAAAAGAAATGCGCTTATTGGACACCTAGTAAGACGAAATAGACTTTCGCTAACTGATTTGGAAGAACGGACGGAAGGGGAATGAGGAATATATTGTCGAAGAACATTATTTTTCAACAGAATTAAGGAATCCCAACTGCTATGAAGAACGGAAACGACTGGTCCAGTAAAAAAGAAATGAGAAATTGCTACCAAGCAATCGAAATATCCAGAATCGAAGAGAGAAATGTGTTGCTTGTACTATTTTTAAGATGGATAAAAATAAAATTACGTATGTTATGCATATATACAGTATATTCTCCAAACTTTTGCCGGAAATACGCTATGCCAATTTGGCAGTTCAGGAGGTTTCAGACAGAAGCCAATGGTTGAGAAAAAAAAGGCAAACATATTGAAAATGTGCTAGCCCTGAAGATTAACGTCCTTAGGAGCAACCTTCAATTACAAAACATACTGTTCTACGCACCATACTCGAAAACCAGCGACTTACAGTCTGCATAAATTGTTGCAAGCTTTGGCATTTCCAAAAGGCACAACTGCTAGGCAATTCCACCCGCTTTACGTAGCGCACAAAGGTCGGCGAGATTCATGATCTAACTGCAACTCAAGCTCAGCAACGAGTAAGTATCTGTAAAGAACTTCTTCAATATTTCGTATTTCAATGGCCCCAATGCAACGGAACTGGCTCTTTATACGTGATCCTGAAAAAGGAATGGAATGGAAACTTCGCAAGAATTATCAGTTCACGGAGGTTGATGCTCTGTGTCTCGGGGAATTTCATTAGTAGTGTTTGCTTATATTTGGTTCCAAATGACCTGCATCTGTCAACTAAATCGTATTTTAAACAAAAAATGTAGGTTAACACATTTCTAAAACGATAATGCACAGTGGAAAGAACTCTGTATCAGCATGGCAATTCTCCAGTGAATCAAGTAAGATTAATCCAGGAATTAGATGAAATAAAATTGTTGCCTCATCCGCCATACAGTCCAGACGTTCTGGCTCATAACTACGACCATTTCCGTGGCATTAGTGTTCCATGTTAATGAAGGTGTCAAACGTATATGCTCTTCCGTCTTCAAATGTAAGAATGTTTAATGGCAACATATTCGTTTACTCTCTGAGAAATGGTAAGAGTAAGCGAAAAAGATGGCATTACTTTGAGAATAATGTACTTATTAAGGTAACTATTAATTAAAAAAAACAATCTAGTCAATCATTCCTAAGGGGATGGAGTCAAATAGTTGGTTAATTCTATTAAATATCAAAGAAAATTTCGTAGGTATACACAGGTGTTCTAATAAAGTGTACACGATTTTAGAGAGACAGATCACTGTCCTTAATCTGTGAAGTTAAAGTTTAGTTTCAGGACAGGAATGCTTAACAAATAAAGTAACTGCAATACAAAAGTTAATCCATAGATAATAAACATATATTAGTATATGCATTACATTATATTCAATATAATCAGGGAACGTGACAACCAAATGACAATTATCTCTCCAGTCTATGCAAGAAAGATTTTTTGAAATGGTAAATTCATGTCCCTGTGGTTTGAGTATCTGAACAGAGAGATCACATAAAACTCATTAATAGTGATTCCAAATACGCATGAATGAGTTCTATGGTTTAAACCACAGGTGGGCAATGAGAGAGCCCTTGAGCCTAACTCCATGAGCGCGGGCAGAGCCGGTGAGTCGGGAGCAACTGACACCTATGTATAATAGTTTGTGCTACAAACACTAGATGGCGATAGGCGGAGTCAAGGCGCAAGTCTACAGCATTGTACCGCGATGAGTATATTATGTTTACGCAATAAAATGGCATAGTATGGAACAGTGCATGGTTTAGTTAAAATACCTTTTACTCATTTTGTAGACAGTATTACTGCTATCAAGCAAATGTTGGAGCTTTGGCAGCGTCAAATGTTGAAAGGTGAGTTCGCCCATTTTCCCAAATTGTCAGTGCGGAAATTTAGTTTAACTAAAGATCAATTGAAGACATTTTCAGGTACTCTTGCGAGTTTTGTGAAAGAATTTTCCATTCGATTTGGAGATCCGAACGATTTATCAATTGATGTGAAAGCGATTACTGCGCCCGTTTCAACTGCTATAGCATATGATGACGTTCCGTCTGATCTACAGAGCGAACAGGTCGCAATTCGATGAATAGTGAACTGAAGGCTAAATATGAATCACGAAAAAGCCTATCAAATTTTCATGAACATTTTCCGCAAACAGAAAATGAATAACATACTGTTAACCCTGTGGAAAAAATATTTAAAAAACTGAATATATTAGTGTAAGACAAACCAACAATCTCCAAAATTAATTCCTTAGAATAAAATCCAGCTGAAAAGGGTATACCACATAATGCAAGAGTAGAAATGTTAAAAAAACACAGCCGTCAGTGATATTTGATTAAAAATATTTCCTATAAACCGAATACCTTGAGAATCTTTATATTATGAATTAATGAACCAGCACACAAGCAAAAGAGCTTTAAACAATGCATTCTAGTAAATTAGTTATCAAGCTTATGAAGGCATATGTTGCAAATGTGTCTGCAATATTTCTATCAATTTTTGGCTAAACTTATATGTGTGAGAAACTGTTCTCTCCAATGAAGATAAATAAAATTTCGCGAAGAGACACCCTGACGCACATCTCACTGTCGCTCTTCGAATTGCTTGTGCAAGATCGATCACACCAATTTTTTTTTTCTAGGGGCTTTACGTCGCACCGACACAGATAGGTCTTATGGCGACGATGGGATAGGAAAGGCCTAGGAATTGGAAGGAAGCGGCCGTGGCCTTAATTAAGGTACAGCCCCAGAATTTCCCTGGTGAGAAAATGGGAAACCACGGAAAACCATTTTCAGGGCTGCCGATAGTGGGATTCGAACCTACTATCTCCCGAATACTGGATACTGGCCGCACTTAAGCGACTGCAGCTATCGAGCTCGGTTGCCTCTGGTTTTTACTGTCAACTTCCACAGAGAGATGTTTAAGTCCTAACTCTAGCAGTCGTATTAAAGAAGCACAATAGTCTAAATATTACGGTGCTAGTTTCAGAGCTGAAAGGGCCGACCTTCAATCCTAGCAATTGGTAAGGGTTGACACCTATATCTTTCAGATAGCTCCTTAAAAACTCTATCTGCTGCAAACATCAATACCAGAGGCGTTTGTCCCAGAATTTTCTTTCTGAAAAAAATAACCTATACCCAAATTCTGTCACTAAACGCGAAGGAGTTCCCTGTCACGCACTGAAGTTATGTTCCGCAACAAAGCCACACAGGTGCCACGAGGGAAGTCGTAGTTTAACACTTACAGTAATTAGGGATTACAGGTTAACATTACAATTCCTTATTGAGTGTTTAACGCCACGGTAACTCATATGGGATTTTGACCACAATGAGACAGGAAACGCTAAGACCGAGAACAAGGCTATATCCTTTATTGAAGTACAACCCTAGCAACTGGAAACTACAGAAAATATTTCTGCCGACATTGGAGCTCTAAACAATCGTGTCTCTAATGCTATCTCATAACTACACGATCCGTAAAGATAGCCATCATGCTCAGCTAAATGTATCTGAAATTAATTCCTTGAGGAAATTGATATTAATTTTCCATGAAAAATACGTGGAGACTGTACCGTTCATCTCGCAGCTAAACGATTCAGCAACATGTTTATGAAAAGTCACGTCCCTGTGGATAGGATTTCAGATAAACTCTGTGATCCAACCTCAATGATTACATTAACGATTGACACATAAAATCACAAACTTGCTTTTCTCCTCGTTGTTGTTCGCCCGGATAATTTACTGAAAATGTTATGCACTTCAAGGAAGTGAAATTCTGACAATAGTAAAGTGATTGAATAATCGTATCTTCATTATTGAATACATTAATTGTAATAACAGGGCTGTTTACTATTAATATCTTAGAAACGAGATGTGCGCCAACATTTCCCCACCAATTACACACTGTACTACTACTAAACGCCGTGAGATAAATCAATTCGGCAACTTACAGAGCACCTGCGCATAGCGGGCAGCATAAGCGGTAAGGGGAGACAGAACATCATAGAACAGTACAGTGCTACTAAACTTGTATCAGGCAAGAAATCTGATTTCTTAAGTTAGTTTTCCAAATGGACAGTAAGGAGTGGAACTGGGTGGTTAAAGCCGCGGATGTGTATACCTCGAAATGTTTCATGAAGTCATCCTGATCTATGACTGATGTTATATTGTAGGATATTTAAAAATATCCCACATTACAATGGTTGAAGTCCATGGAGAAACGAAAGTATTCCGAATGATTTACCATCTGTTTTTACAACTGGCTTTAAGTCGCACCAACGCAGATAGGTATTATGGCGACGAAGGGACAGGAAAGGGCTAGGAATGGGAAGGAAGCGGCCGTGGCCTTAATTAAGGTACAGCCCCAGCATTAGTCTGGTGTAAAATGGAGAAACCATGGAAAACCATCTTTATGGCTGCCAAAATTGGGATTCGAACCCAATGTCTCCCGAATGCAAGCTCACAGCTGCGCGCCCTTAACCGTTTGGCAAACTCGCTCGGTATTTATCCTCTCAGCAATGCGTTGTGAATGCAGAAACTGCTCAACGCGTTCGAACCGTTTCATTTGAGATTTATGAAACGTTTCTTACTGGAACCTCGTCTATAAAAACAGTTCTGTTACGACAGAATTATATCGCGAAAAGAGAAACGGTGGTAAATTTTGGTGTTTCAATCGCCGACAGTTGTCTGCTATCTTCCTGATTAGCAGCGGTTCGCTTTCTGGCCTTTTCGCTAATCTTCAGAGCCAAGACCAAGGCATACTCAGTCACAGGAACACAACTGGAAAGAGAAGTGGTTATTCACAAAGGTTAACACTAGGGACTTAACAATCAATGTAAGTCTTTTTACACTGACCAGTAAGAGCAGCATATTTTCATGGTTACATTAATGTAAATGCCACAATGTATTACCCATACTGCACGTGCACATCCGATTATTGGTCGAATAACGTCAACATTAAATCACCCCATTTAAAAACGGACGGACTGCATCGGAAGTTCATCTCATGTCATGCAAATATATTTGGAACATTCTGAATGCATGAAGCCATTACTGTACTCAAAATTAATCACAGGGAAGGAGGAATTGAAGTTAGGCTTAAATGTGCCAGCGAAATGACTTATTTTATGAGATAGTTGATCATCAGATAATAATAATAATAATAATAATAATAATAATAATAATAGAGTAACAGTTTTCGGATGCAGATCTACGTCGCTCCGACACAAATAGGTCTTGAGGTATTAAGGTACAGTCCTAGCATTCGCCTGGTGTGAAAATGGTAAACCGCGGAAAACCATCTCCAGGGCTGACGCCACTTGGATTCGAACCCACTATCATCCGAATGCAAGTTCACAGCTGCGCGCTCCTAACAGCACGGCCAATTCTGTCTGTGGTAAAATGTTGAACAGGAGGATTTATCACCTGCCAGTAAATATACTGACATGAAGCTAGCGTATTTGAGCATCCTAAGCCATCCTTTCAGTCGGACTGAACGGCGATAGAACCCACACACGGTTACAGAAGGTCGGGATGACACGGTCGGACGGTAGCAGCAGACAGCTATATTTGTATTGCTTCACTTTATTATTCTCTATTATTTATTTTACTCTGTATGTTAACATGTATAGGGGCGAAGTCGCCTGTTATGTTCAATAAATGTTCTAATGTTCAGTGTTCTATCGTCTGAGCCATTACGCTAGGTGAGCAAGAGAACTCAATCGAATTTATTTATAGTTCACTGTTCAGTGAACAACATCATGAGTGACAGAGTTGCTTTGGTAATTGTGTAAGTATGCACAAAATCTCAAAAATGGACTACGCCTAAGTTCAATACTGTCTCGCCTTCAGTTTAGTTAGTACACCTCATACATATCTCTCACACTTTCTATGATGTTAAGATATGCCGATGCCTGGGCAACAGCTGCTCAGCACACGAGCATACACACTACAGAGGATATACTCACTAAGGTCTTAACCATATATTTTAGAGCGAGTCGGCTAAGCAGTTTGAGTCAAGGGGCTGTGACCTTTTCATTCGGGAGATAGTGGGCTCGAACCCCACTGTCGGCAGCCCTGAAGATGGTTTTCGATAGTTGCCCATAGGCTGTAGCTTCTAAGGCCACAGTGACTTCATTCTCAGCCCTAGTCATTTCCTACTCCACAGTCGTCATAAGAAATGTATGTGTCGTGTGACGTAAAACTAATAACGAAAATAGAGCACACTTAAAAATTATTCTCGACAGCGGGAGCTCCAACGAAACATGTGTTGTAGTAATTTTATCTCTCATGAAAAGTACGACGAACGCAGACCTTGAAGTGTACTGTAATAACCTTCAGCGTCCGACTGCGTTATCGTAACGGTTAGCACGATTAGCTGCCGTCCTCGAGGGCCCGGATTCGATTCCAGGTACTGCCAAAAATTGATGAATGGCAGGAAGGGCTGGTATGTGGTTAAAATGGTACATGCAGCTCACCTCCATTGGAGTTGTGCCTGAAAAGAGCTGCAGCACCTAAGGACGAGGACATCAGTTTACTTTACCTCCAGCGAACCACAAATAACATTGTCAATTAAACAGAATATTGAAAATACTATTGCTAAGGTCTAGAGTCAAAACCGCATCATCCAGAAGCTATGCAGAACATGGGGTTGAAATGCTATAACTGTTCGCTGTTTGACATGTGTATTCTGCAGTATTAAAGAAGTTTTTGAGCTAGGAGAATTGAAAATATTATTGATTTAAAGAGATGTCTTAAGAAATACCAGGATTTCTGGTTGAGACACACTAACTTGTCCTCAGCAATGCTTATCTGGAGTTACTCCTCGTGCACTCCAAGGAAAGAATACGGAAAGGGAATGTTTTAAGTAGGGACAGTTTACAAATAAAGACTTCGTGTCAAAAGTTTAATTCATATCATGCAAATATTTTGACTGTATCAAGTAGTCGCCGTATTCGTAACTAATTACAGAGAAGAAAAAGGCAATGAAAGAGGCTGAAATGTGCCAGAGAATATACTCTTATTTTATAAAATCTTCTAGAATCACATATTATTATTATTATTATTATTATTATTATTATTATTATTATTATGTCCAAATAATCGCTTGTACAGTTTTCTGTAGAGCGGAGGTATCGGAATTTTTTTTCGAAACTTCGCTCTTACGTATTGGTAAATCTAGCGACACAATGCTAGCGAATTTGAGCACCTTCAAATACTGCCAGAGTGAACTGGGATCGAACCCACGAGCTCGGTTCCAGAAGGCCAGTCATTTTCAAAAATGATGAATAATAGAACACTATACTTATTCTAATGAACAAACAACGTGATTCTCATCACTGTATTATTATACAAAAGGAAAATATCAACTCATACGTCTCGTTTCAAATCCGCACACTTGGGCTGGAGTACGAGCTCCCATACTATGTGGTTATAAATGCAAGTACTCTTTTTATTAAAGTGAACAACAACTGGTAGTCATAAAATATTTTATTATTCCATTCTGTGCACAATGGAATGTTATGAGCAAACTCTGTAAAACAATTGAAATGATTCATAATTAGAAAATTAAAATAGAGATATTTACACCACAAAATGCGATATGGGGTGTCCGCAGCTGGACAGCAGTTTGGTTATGAAATAATGTTCTGAGCGCCCTGCTCTCTACAAAACAAACGGATCAAGCCCCGTTACTAGCATTAAGTCAACTGTGTAAGTTTGCATTTCCAGTAGATAGCCAAAGTTTCGCCGCAACATCCCAGGAGACTGTATCCCACACGGAGGACAGAGGAGTTTGAACAACTCTACGACGGCAGTCCTCGGGAACATGTACTGTACTTTTTATTCGCCACAGGATTTTGACTATTGATTTAAGCACACTAGAGAGTGCTTATGACTAGTCCCTCTTGGAGGTTCGCTTTCGTTCGCAATATGTCTTGTAATGTTTATTTTCTTTCCTATCACAGTGGTTTCCTGAACTCACTACTATTGGGAGGCCGGGACCAATAATTAACCATATCACGGAGTTTGAAACAGTCTAGGACATCAAGGTCAAAAATCCCGGGAATTATTTTCAGAATTCGTAGAGCCAAGGGTTTCCAGTCTTATACCTTTTACCAACGGTATTAGAGCATTCGGGGACTAGCTAGTCTTCCGTTTTCACGCCCTCCGGGGCCCTCGTCTTTCTTTGACCGAAACCTTCATTTTATGAAGTATCGGACCCCTTCAAAGTGTTCTTTCTGATTAGTGTTGATATAGGACGGTTTCACAGTTTTACTTCCTCTTAAAACAATCATTAACACCACCACTTCTTATGGCATTTAATCGGTGAGAAGATAAGTCTATTGTTGTCGATTCGTGAAAGTGCCAGTGGAACTTCTTAATAATAATATATTATTATTATTATGGGTTTTCGGAGACGCCGAGGTGCAGGAAGTTTTTCCCGCGGGAGTACCGGTAAATCTACTGGTACGGGGATGATATGTTTGAGCACCTTCACATACTACTAGACTGAGCCAGGATCGAACCTGCCAATTTGGGCTCAGAAAACGAGAGCCTTAACAGTCTGAGACACTCAGCCCGGCGACATCATACAACTATCACTTTAACATACCGTTTCGGCCTCTTCGGACCACGGATATCAATAGCCAGTTTTTCTGAATTTGCAGTACCTCATCCTGATGGACAGTCCTTTGCTCTACGGACCACTTTGCGTCAGGTCGTCTTCTCATTCTTTCTAGAAGATCGTCTAACCCGTGTACCCAGGTAATGAACTTTTGGCTGCGAGTCACCTGAAGTTAGTGATACAAAGTGTGTGACGCGATGTTACCTAGCAACCGTGGCTGCATGACTGCGACACATACAACAGTTCGCTTTACGCTCCACCGACACACGATAGATTCCATGGCGACGATGGGATGCGAAAAGGCTAGGAGTGCGAAGGAAGCGACCGTGGCCTTAATTAAGGTACAGCCCCAGTAACTGCCTGATGTGAAAATGGGAAACCACAGACAACCACCTTCAGGGTTCGAACCAACCATCTTCTGAATCAAATGCAAGCTGCTAGTGCGTGATACTGCTCCTTTGAAGGCTATTTTGTTCGTTCGTGGTAGTTTCATAGGTCCCGAGTCAGTTTCCCCCTCTTTCGATGCACTGAACCCTACACTTGACTCCAAATTCCATACAGATCTCTCTCGAAATCGTCTCCTTAGATGTATATAAATTAATCGTTACCAATTTGAGTTTCATTCACTGAAAGCCATATTTATGAACATTCGATTTCCCCAAAGGGAAACAGGACACCATATTTTCTTGAACCATGGAGTGGTACATTTTGAAGTCGTGAGATCAAGAATTATTCGATACATTGAATCGAGACAGATGGCCGCAAAATATAAGACGGCGGTTCCTCAAGCGAGATCTTTTCAAGTTTAGAGTATAGTATAGCTTTGTATTTGATCACAGGCGATATTCACACTCAGAATTTTGAAATAGGCCGAGATTTCGTACTATTTCCTATCTTTCAATTGGATCCTCTGCATCTCATCGCGGTAAGTGAGGACCAAGCATTCAGCAGCATATAAGGCTTCAGGACATACTACTGTGGTATAGTGGCGGTATTTTGCCTGCTATTAAATCGACCTGGACTGATAAGTGGTTCTGCACATGAGAAAAGCTGTTTGCACGCATTTAGCCCGATATTTCAGAGCTTCCGTCTGCTATGCACTGAAGGGAATGGTATCCCCAGGATATTTAAAATGAATGCAACATTTGATTTTTTCCATATTTAATATACATACAGGCAAAGATCACACAATACTTCATTTTTTTCAAAATAGCTGGAGAACTACAGCTTCGGTACAACCTGTAATATTTTAACCTAAGGCTAGCGATGCTGAAGCCTTTGTCATCATGATTACATCATCTGGAAGAGCAAAGGCAGTCGATGCTAACGATTATTATTATTATTATTATTATTATTATTATTATTATTATTATTCGAATTTACAGAATAGTTTATGAAAAAGGAACTGAAACCAAAAGTGAGAGTAATATATAGCTTTGTTCCAACACGGTACCCAATCGATTCTGAATTGCCAGCTCATGCGTAGTAGCGCATATTGTGTTCCAACAGAAATCCACAATTGGTTAACAGCTAGTTCTGAATCCACGCTGTTCAAACTAAATTATTCAGGTCCAGTTGGGAAACATTCCTAGTACTTCTCTATCAAGATCGGAAACAGAGTTCTGGAGATGGGCATTACATCCAACGAATAAGCAGGGTGATTATGAATTTTTCACTTCAACAATGACGTATCACCATACGTTGTTAAACGTTTTGTAACGTAATTCGTAGATGGTGGTGTTGAAATTCAGAACTGACATTTACGTGTTCCTGCTATAATTAGCCGCCAAGCATCAGTCCTGAAACCGTTCTGAGTTTGTGGATTTTTTTTTTTCTTTACGTCGCACCGATTCAGATAGGTCTTATGGCGACGATGGGACAGGGAAGGGCTAGGAGTGGGAAGAAAGCGGCCGTGGCCTTAAGGTACAGCCCCAGCATTTGCCTGGTGTGAAAATGGGAGAGCACGGAAAACCATCTTCAGCGTTCTGAGTTAAGGATGTTCATTAAGAAAATGCTGAACTAGTGCATTGCAGGTTCTGTTCAGTTTGGTGGAACAAACTTATTATCCAATCCTCTAGGACTTGCCACTTGCAAGGTGCGGTGGTAATGTGACCCGAGAAACCCGAAATGCTATGCTAGAAGTTACCGAAGCTAGCATTTGATCACAGGCACGGGCATGATAATGTATAAACAATCAATATGTTCCCAGTAACATAAACCGGTTCTCTCAACCGTAAAGCGATTAGTGCATTTTAGAATGATCATGTGCTGTGCGCTGATACAAAGGCGAAAGTAAGGTAATGAGGCTCGTTTCCATGGAGAACGAGTTCATTGCAATGCTAATTCCCTTTGAACCAATCCTTTCCAATTATTACCACAATGTAAATTAAACCAGTCGATCTCCCTATGACAATCAAATGCAATTTGTACTGTTAAGTTTCCTATTAATATACAAATACATTATCTCCACTATCACAATCAACTACCACGGCGTAAGTAACTATATACGCCTAACTAACTGAGGAAAGAAAGAAAGAAAGAAAGAAAGAAAGAAAGAAAGGAGTAATGAACGATATCACACCGTTCTGTCGTACATCAAGTGTCTTGTTAAGTAAAAAGTGATGGCCGTTCCACAACACCTGTATTTCCTGGCGTGTAACCAATAAATCTCTCCCTCATTACCCGTATGAAAACAGAGCTCACAGGAAGGCGGAACAGGGATATTCTAGCCACCTAGAAGGCTGTTACGAATGAGTTGAAAGGCATACCAAATCTGGTTACTCATAATGCCGCCAAGCCTTCTGAAATGTTACCAGCAGGAAGTTAAATTTGGAAGAATCTTCCAAGAGAATAAGGAGAATTACTAGTAAGATGAATGTTTTACTTCTTATAGTGCTAGTTGTGCAAAAATTCTACATTCGGTTCTTGACAGAACTTGCCATTTCATGATCATTAAACACCGAAAAAGGGGTTTCGCAGAAAAACTAGGATATAGATGTGGTGAAGGATCATTTACAGCCATTTAGGCCTTAGACCTCACCTAAAAGAACATTATGCCACTTGCCCCAATTGAATCTGGATGAAATTTGAGAGTTAAAAGGGATGGTTCACATTTTCCTAATTTTCTCTATTTGTTTTACGTCCCACTGACACAGACAGGTCTTATAGCGACGACGGGAATACTGTAGGCCTGGAAACGATGAGACCGTGAACTTAAGGCGACACTCCGCAGATACATAGATACGGTTACCTAATGCAGGAATTTTCACGGAACTTTGTTTAAAGGGGCCTAAGATCTAGGTCATCGGCCCCTAATGGTACTAAATGAAATGACAAATTAAAAGCCCAGAAACATCCACTGACCACAATTCAAGATGTGAGGACGAAGAAAGAATGGATGGATGGATGGATGGATGGATGGATGGATGGATGGATGGATGGATGGATGGATGGATGGATGGATGGATGGATGGATGGATGGATGGGATATGAATTTAATACAACCAGTGGAAGCGACCCACAGTGCCTCATATGCACAGAAGCTGGCGTAGAAAGATAGTATTACTGACCAAGGGACTGCTTCTATAGCACAATATTAAATCGATGATACTTGTAGTCGAAAGGGGTCCAAAATCCAAGTTAGCGGCCCCTCACAATGGTAGTTATCGCTAGGAAAGTATAACCATGGTATTTGTCATGTTGCGGTACTAATCAAGAGTAGCGTAGACTCGCAGTATTCCACACATGATGGCACTACTCACAGGTAATGAAATTCGCACATGTGTTAAAGACCTACGCTGTTTCGCATATTGTGGCGCCATTTACAGGCAACCCAAACCTATGGTGTTCATCACATAAGGGTACTAACCACAGGGACTCGTAACTTACTATCCCGTGGTGTTCCTCATATAGTGGGTACTAATCACAGGCAAGCCAGAACCATGGTTTCCCTCATCCCATGGTGTCGCTCATATAGAGCTACTAATCACAGGTACTATAAAAGCCGTCGCGCTCTCGTTTGCTACTAATCACAAACCTATTTGGTACCCGACATAGTGGTACTACGCGCCAGTAAAAGCGACCCACGGTGTTCCCCGCGTGGTGGTACTAATCACAAGTAGTGTCATGGTTCTAATTTGATGATCCCTTGGTTGCCCTTTTAGTCGCCTCTTACGACAGGCAGGGGATACCGCGGGTGAATTCTTCGTCTACGTCCCTCACCCACAGGAGGTTCATATACAATTAATAGTTTTTAAAATATTGTTTTTGAAATTTTTAATTCCATTTTTGTCATGAAATTTCATCAACATGATAATGTAAATTCGTAATTAGGTAGATAATACTTCTTTTAAAAGCACTACTATCGATTTTTCTGTACATTATTTCACCAAAGTGACCAAAATATCTATTTTTATCTCCGCAGTGTCGCCTTAATTAATGTACAGCCCCAGCACTTGTCCGGTGCGAAAATGAGAAACCACCACAAACAACCGTCAGGGCTCGAGCCCACCATCTCCCGAATGCAAGCTCACGGCTAAGTGACCCAAACCGCGTGGCGAACTCGCTCAAAAGAGTTGGTTCAATGTCCTCGTTTTAATTGTCTTGATCCCATTTATCAGGGCCTGTTCTTATTGGACAGTATTTTTTGTACACCTCTATAGATCCATGAAGCTGGGACGTACCCACGACCTAACCTTTGGGCATAACTCACACGATTACGTTACAACACAAAGAAAGGCTTCGCTGATTGGGGCTTTAACGTCTGAGCCACTCATTTCACCTCGTAAAATGTTTTTACTAAAAAAAGTGCATGTGTCCTTCCGACTTACTCTCAAAAATATCAAAAATTAAGATAAAACCGGTAGAAGACTACATGGTAAAGTTTGTTAGACAACTTCAGAAGTTCAGAATTACACTTTACATTTTAGTGAAAAGATAATCTGCAAAACAAATGTGAATTGTTGAACAGAAATCTCTGTATCCCTCCAATAACAAACACACGAACAACCAATATTTTGGTCATCCTACTTTAATTATACTTTAAAATGTTTATAGAGTTGCGGATTAACGAAAAGGAATTATCAGACTGGTACGTGTATCTTTAAAAGTGGTGAATATGTAAGTCAATGCTAAGTTAATATTTCACAGAGCAGCAATCAACTGTGAAACTTGAGACTTTTAGAATGCCAGAGAATCTTAATGAAGGCCAAGAAGCTTCCAACACGAAAGCCCTCGAGAGACAAGCCAACCAAGTTTCGTAACATCAAGTTCATATCTAAGTAGCTTACAGTTTGTGTTCCACTTCACAGCAGACGAAATCTGCATTCTCCTTGCAACACTGCGGAGTTCGTCCGAGTGTCAGAAAGAAAAGGTAATGGGATTTCCAAGAGGTCGAGAAAACTAGCTCCAATTTTCTACTCCAAGAAACTATGATTTTAGATGTCGTGTTTCTCTGTTAGTAGAAATATTCTCCCTGTTAAGTGGAAGGTATAACATTTGTTGAACGTGTTTTCAACTACTATTTCTCTCAAGAGGCTAGACTGAACATCGCATTGGAAAAATTATTATACAGTAAAATCTGCCTTTAGCGGAATATTTATGAACCGGAAAACTATCCAATTGAAAATATTTCCCAGTCCTGTGAATTATCGTTTAAAATTCATGTAAGTTTACGTGTATATAGCGGAACCAGTCTGACGCGGAAATCGAAGGAAATGTTGTTAATTATACGTACCTTTCCTTTCTAAGCCTTTTCAGTACACGTGTATTCGGAATGGATCTAAGTAATTTCGGCCAGGAAATGTCCGTCCCTGTGCTCGATGCTGTAATTTGGATCGCAAAAGTAGTGAAAGGAGTGTCGCCAATACTTTCACAAAGCCAAGTTCGTCTCACACCCTAACGAAGGAACAAGAACAAATGAAAATACTGATGTGATAGAACAAATTCTCGAACAGTGTAATGATGATAATGTCAGTGCAGAACATTACGTGGTCATTGATGTAGAAGTGGAGACAGAGGCGGCGTTACAAAACATCTAAAGGTTCGTCCCCGTCACCTCCAAGAAAAGAAAACAGAAATGGATGGCGATGATGAGAGAACGAAGAAGAGAAGAAGAAGAAGAAGAAGATGGTTTATGTAATGTGAAGTATTGTCCGGCCCCGCGGTGTAGGGGGCAACGCGTCCGCCTGTCACCCGGCGGCCCCGGGTTCGATTCCCGGCCGGGGAAGGGCTTTTTAATTGTAATGATTAATATCCCTGGCCTGGGGACTGGGTGTTTGTGACGTCCTTAATGTTCCTTTCCTTAGACACAACATTCCACACTACCGCCATTCCAATAACACGCAGGTTCATGCAATATGGTGCCAGTAGGGGCAAAAGATCCACATGGGTCGACGTCCCGAACAAATATAAAAAATTTTCATGTGAAGTCTTACCGACATGACGTATCAGCCTTTCAAATTTCCTCGCTAGTAAAAAAAAATGACGCGAAAATATTCGATATGATTTGCCGTGCCCGTATTTTAATTGAGAACCATGTTACCAGGGTAGTAGTGTCCAGCGTACAACTATGGATTACTGGAAGAATTAACAGTACTGTTACTATTGGTGTTATTTCTATAAAACATGTAATATGTATTAAATTCATATATTTTATTACTTTACACTGTGAGGAAGTTTAAGAAAGAATATATTTGTGTTAGTGCTGATGAACTAGTGTACACAAAGTAGTCTGGAACAAAGGGAACCGAGTATGTGAGCGTTTAAAAAATTTACATCGATATCACGCGCCGTTGTCATATTATCAGCTCAAGTCAGCTAATCAGATCGCTTCGCGGGCGAATTCAAATTTGCTTTACGAGGCGGTGTTGCTAAATCTGCACGTAGCTTGGTCGGGCTTGAGAGCCATGCCGAGAAATAAGCATCAAACACTAACACACCGTGAGTCTCAGCCAATGCCACTGTTTGCTATGGGCCGAGCCTATCAGCAGGAAGGTCTTTGTTAAAGTCCCTCCCCTCGAGAGGTGTATTTCTTCAATCGGCGCTCTCAAGCCGGTCACAAGCCACGTGGAGAGTTAGCAACACCGTCTCACAAAGCCCACCTGAAGACGCCCGCGAAGCGATCTGATTGGCCAACTTCAGTAGTTGATAAAATGACAACGGTGCGAGATATCGAATAATTTTTTCCAATTATTTATCAGTATGACCAACTCTCTAACCTTCATATACCCTATTCACGTTTTTTCGACCACCCTGTATAAGTGTGATTATTATCATTATTGTATCTATTACCGCACAAAGTCATAAATCTACTAATGGATTATCTATCGGAGATATGTATCTTTAATTTTGATTTTATTTTTTAACCACCTTTATAAAACGGAATCTTGCATACAAGGGTAAAATTTACGGTCCCTGGCGTTTCCGCTGAGGAAACGTTTTACTGTATTAGAAAATAAACCAACGAATGTGTCTCGACTGCACCTGCCTATGAACTCGCACATCAACTAATCAGAGGATGGGAATGGACTGGCAGTGTATCATACTTCCTTAGATGCTCCTTGTGTACATTTAAATTGCAGGATTGCATTCTGCATGTGTAAGTGCTCTAATCCGTCACGCTTGAGTAAGTAAAGGTATTGGCACGTTAAACAGACCTTCTGCAGGACAAATATCCGGCACTAGAATGCCTCGTACCTAGAACAAATTAAGAGAGTCTAACACACAGAACTTGGACGTTAAAAGTTGCATATAGCAGCGATGTTGTCAGGTTTCTAATTCTTCAACAGTCGACATCATCTCAAGAAAGGAAGATGTCACAACAGCGCCTTTGCAAGTAGACACATGAAGAGGACGCATAATACAGACCTTACCTCCGCCAGTGGCAAAGCTTGAGTTCAAGTCGAAGGCATGCACAATTCAATTATACCATCTTCTTAACGTCGCACCAACACAGATAGGCTTTATGGCGACGATGGGACAGGAGTGAGAAGGAAGCGTCTATGGCCTTAATTACGGCACAGCACCGGCATTCGCCTGGTGTGAAAATGATAAACCACGGAAAAACATCTACAAGCTTGACGGCAGTTCTGTTGGAACCTTCCAATTGCATGCTTATAGTCATACGCCCGTACCGCGTAACCAAATAAATCTATAACAAGTTCACAACTGATTAGTTGATTTTAAGAGATCGAGGATATCGTGGTCATAACTTATATTTGATTAGGCAGTTCCCGTTTTGTGGCCCCTGAGCTTGCTTTCAATCTTAGAAGTCCCTACGGTTTATTCATTCCATTATGAACCTTTGATCAGTTATAGGGTATGACGTGGTCAGCGTGACGACGTCATGAGACTAATTGCTAGGCTTTACTTCTTGACGGAATCCAATGTCTATATCAGATAGCCCTCACATGGTCTCACGATACTGAGTGAACCTCATTCTAGGATTGAAGTCCGGTTCCATGGCTAAATGGTTAGCGTGCTGGCCTTTGGTCACAGGGGTCCCGGATTCAATTCCCGGCAGGGTCGGGAATTTTAACCATCATTCGTTAATTTCGCCAGTACGGGGACTGGGTGTATGTGTCGTCTTCATCATTTCATCATCATCATCATCATCATCATCATCATCATCATCATCATCATCACCACGACGCGCAGGTCGCCTACGGGAGTCAAGTCGAAAGACCTGCCTCTGGCGAGTCGAACATGTCCTCGGACACTCCCGGCACTAAAAGCCATACGCCATTTCATTTCCAGGATTGAAATTCTTTTATGAACCCAGAATCAGGCGACAGGCTTCACGTAATCCTGGATAACATTCTGATGCATTTTTGTGACGGGCAAACTTGATTTTAATCCACGAAAGCTGATCGCCTTTAGAAAAGATTTAGAGCGGTGGAATCGACACGCTTCACTTCAACACCACATAGCAACAACACTCCAACTGGATGTCCGTGAAATGCATACCACGCATCGACAACAGCGATACCTAACCGCTTCCTATTTGCGCACAGCAGAGGTGGTGGTGGTGATGTTTAAAAGTGCCTAACAGCTAGCTCATCGGCCCCTAAATGTACAAGGTGAACGAAATGAAAATTAAAACTTCAAAGTGTATCCGGTGACTAGAATCTAAAAAATGAAAAATGATCGTGAAACAAACACAATCAGTGGATCCAACTCACAATGCCTTAATTACTGTGGTGATGTTTATTATCTAAAGGGATCCAAAATCCGGGCCACCGGACCCTCAATAGTACTAATCACTGGTAAAGCAGAACCGTGGTCTTCCTCCTATAGTGGTACTGATTACAGGGAAGGTAGTCTCATGTTTTTCCTCGCATGGTGGTACTAACCACATGGCATGTAACACATAATAGCACCACTCACAGGCAACACAGACACATGGTGATCCTAGCATAAGGGCACCACTCGCAAGCAACGCAGACCGAATGTGTTCCTCACTTAGGACCAATCACGAGCGGAGGTATTACCGTGGTGTTCCTCACGTGATGGAACTAATTACAGGCTACGTACACTCGTAGTGTTGCTCACATAGTGACACTAATAATAAGCAATGTAGACCCACGGAGTAACACACATTACGGTACCACCCACAGGTAACACAGACCCACTGTGTTCCTCACATAGTGATATCAATCAGAAGCAACGCAGACGCACGGTGCTCCTAATATTGTGGTACAACTCACAGGTAACGTAGACCCGTCCTGAATACAAGGGAACCAACATAATTCAGTGCAGCGCACGGCAGCTCCTCCCGTATAGACCTCGTGCGAATGACGATATTTTACCTGCTGGCGTTCCTAGCGGCAACTCGCTCAGAACATTCATGTGACGAGTGTGTGTAATGGCTTGTGCGGGAGGATCAACTGTGACAGTGAAGGAAGCTATTTAAAGCTGAAATGTCCTCGTCCATAGAGATTTGTGTGGGCTTTCAGAATATTCGTTGGTATAAGTCATATTTCAGTAATCACATATTCCCGGTAAAAGAACGGTTGGGAGAAGAAATATCCAGCTTCTGTTTGAGAGAAACGAGCATTAATCAACCGCCTTATGCAGTTAAACTTAAGGCAATAGTTACCTTTCTTTTCGCACCTCAAATTATATGTATATATAGACTATTAATTTCAAACATAACTTTATTATACAGTACATATTTTCTGTGTCCATTGCCGTTGTTAAATAATTTTTTCATTAATTAATGCTAGTTTGTTTTAATATTTAACAGGTCGATTGCAACAGGAATGTCCAGTCAGGCCGAATGTGAATGCAAAGCAGGCCTTTCCAAATGCTGTAAGCACATTGCTGCGCTCTGCATTTATATTAATACAGAAAGAGATTCTTCGAGGACTTCCTTCCTGCAACAATGGGAAAAGCCTAAGAATGTTGCCGCGGAATATTCTAAAGGTGAACATTTAGGAGAAACATTCAAGGACAGATTAAGTAAGCGGCCAGTTTGTAGCGTATTGTAAAGTGAAGGATTTGAAACATTCAGCAAAATTGAACTATTTGAGAAAATTAAAATTATAGACTGTGATTTTACAAGAATTTTGAAGGCCGAGTGTGAAGGTGCATCCTTAATTACCTCCAATTCCATTGTTGAAGATATCGTGGATGATGCTGTAGAACTGAGCGAAAGAAGACTTTTACTTCAGTGTCTTCAGCAATTAGAACTCAGTAAGTTAATAAACTGTTTAGATGCTATGGAATAAATTACAAGTTGCAAGATATCAACAGTGCGAAACAATTATTATGAGTGCACATTGCCAAGTGACGTCCTGAATTTTTATTATGACAACGTAAAAGTCACAAAATCGTAGACGTATGCTACTGCGATTGAGACTAGGGCTCATTGTAAAAATCCTGCGTGGTTCCATCACAGAAAATTACACATATCTGCCAGCCAGAGTGAACACAAGATCATGAAATGGCGTATGGCTTTTAGTGCCGGGAGTGTCCGAGGACAAGTTCGGCTCGCCAGGTGCAGGTCTTTTGATTTGACTCCCGTAGGCGACCTGCAAGTCGTGATGAGGATGAAATGATGATGAACACAACACATACACCCAGCCCCCGTGCCAGCGAAATTAACCAATGATGGTTAAATTGCCCGACCCTGCCGGGAATCGAACCCGGGACCCCTGTGACCAAAGGCCAGCAAATAACCATTTAACCATGGAACCGGACACAAGATCATGAAACTGTAGAGTAGAGATTTTAATAAACTGGCAACTCAGCTCCTTATTTCTAAAGACATAAACAGTCCTGCAGTGAGGTACGGCAGAGATAATGAGCAGAGGGTACTTCAGGAGTTCTGTTTATCGTCCCAATGTTGCGTGTCACACCTGGGTTTTGTTAATAAAATAAGAGAAACCCTAGTAGCCCGGATGAGATACCGGTAGTGCTAGGTCAGGACTGACTCTCTCTTTTGGAGATTATGTGCCCTTATTCGTGTCGGGAAAACCCCGTGATTGATGAGAACATGTGTAATGTTCCATATTTGTATATTGACATTGATGGTGATATCAAGCTAAAGGAAACTCACGTATATTACACCCAGGTACAGGCATATTTGTATATTTTGAACCTCAACTCCTGCGACTTGTTTGTATATTCTCCAAAGAAAAGTATGAAAGTGTGTCTCTCCAGAAATTAAGAATTCCTTTCAAATATTATTCTCACGGTAGAGAGGTTTTATTTCGAACATTACCTTCCGCTAATTTTCAAGCGTTATACATAGTGTTACATGGCTATCATACTCATGCATAGATTTTACCACTATTCAGACATTTCAGACATGATATAATTTCTACTCGAGTTAGAAGTAAAAAAAATTAAAACAGTGAACTAAATTGATGTAATCATGTGCAATTCAATAACTATATCATCATGTTTAAGTTTAAGCCTTAACTAATAGATACTAGTCGTCTGCTTTAATGATCAGAGGACTGAAGTTTACTAAGACACCTATGACTGAGATCAACAATCTTGTCTAAATGAGGTACCGAATGTGTTGCTTATTGTTTGGGAATACTAAGAACTTCCTTTTTCCCAGGTGGACAATTTCTATAGGAGTAGTTACATCCAACCACAGAACAATTTGTTCTACTCTTTGTAGGACTTTCTTCCATCTCGAACTTGATTTCGTATCTCAACAAACTCAGCCTGATAATCGCGTTGCTTCACCTCACTGACGAGAGCAAGTCACACGAACTATTCGAGCAACTTGTCGCCAGAGCGCAGCAACATCCATGCGTACGAGGTCTACAGACGCCAGTCCGTGATGCCGTGAGCCCGTTCCCCCGCCTCAGTGGAATGCACACGATGGTACTAATCAGCCAACGCCCAGACCCATGGTATTCCTCAAATAATGGTTCTAATCGCAAGTAATCTCATGGTTCCAATTCTATCATCCCTTGGTCGCCCCTTATAGTCATCTCTTACGACAAGCAGGGGATACCGTGGGTGTATTCTTCATCTCCGTCCCCCATCCACAGGAGGGATCATACAACTTTTTGAAAGCGTTTTCGATTTTTTAAATAGGGAAGGATGGGGAAAGCAATGGAGTCTTCGTCCAAGGCGCCGAATTACCTTGCATCGATCCTGCAATGTTGGTTGAGTGAATGAAAATAATCCTTTTAAAGAAAACGAAATAACCAGAGTTTTAGATTCCTCACAGATATTCAGCTGAAAGATATTGAGCAACTTCACGCTTGCTTGACGAGTTACTCCCAACGGCATTTCCTTTGCTATTGCATTTCTCATTCGCACGTTCACATCAAGGTACTACGGAGTGGAATAGAGGGGTGTGCTGAGGAGAGATAGCAAACAGATTACAAAGGCAGCTTTACCAGGACATCAAAGACACCGTACGCTACATAGCGCACGAACCACACCAACCTCAATCATCAAGAATTATTAAACGCAGCCGAATAATCTCCAAGAAACTCTCACTGCATCACACGTAGTTCAAAACGTGGCTCTATCGATCAACAACTTGCATAATTCTAATATAACCATGTGGAGATCATGTAATATATCAGACACCGTTATTGGTCTAGAGCTGGGGTTTCAAATTGGTAAGAACTCAAGGGCCACATTGAAAACCTGAAGCATGACTGCGGGCCACACTTTAATAATAAGCCAATTTTCGTAAAATTCCGCAAATAGGATAGAGGTACCAGTATAAAAAATAATGACATTGAAAGGAAGGTTTAATAAATTTAATTGCTTAAAACACTATTTTGCAATTCCATAAAAGAGTGAAATTAAGAAAAATCACTATCATACCAGGACGATTGAATTTGGAAGAAGAGCACCCAGCAATGTCGGTTCATTTGAATTAATATTTGACAAATTAAAAAAAAAAAAACGAAGGACAAACTATAATAATGTAGTTAAAACGAAAAGGACAATTTACTGGTAGTAGTGTGAAGGGCACAATGCTATACATTTGTAAAAGCCTAAAATCCCAACAATGTACCTCCAGGAGTCATTCCCTGAATATTTTCACTGTGTACCAGCCAATACTGCCAATGAGAGAAGAACGAAGAAATGAAACCACTTATTACACCAATGGCTTTAAAAGTATTTCTTGGTATTCATTGCAGGGTACGTTGAGTAAAAAGGCCACGATGAGGTTGGCATGTGGTTCAAGAATTGGTATGGATCCCAAGGCCATTTTTATAATTGTTAAGACCTAGAACTGGTATTTGTGAGGGCCCATTTTCCGGCGAAGCTAGGATTTTCATTTTACTAAATCAAAGAATATATTCAGCACAAGTGAATACTAAAAACAGGAGATAATATTAAAGAATGAATTAGTTCTGACTTTGATATATACAGGTTATAAGAATGAATACATTTTCGAACGAGCTATCAAATATTTTTCGTAAATTTTTGTTCACATTTCTTAAAATACATTTATGAATTCCTCGCGGGTCGCAAGAAATTGCTTCGCGGGCCACATGCGTCCCGCGGGCCGCCATTTGGAAACCCCTTGTCTAGAGGCTTTATCATTATTTAACGGCCGGTATGTATAAAGATTATATTAATATTAGTGAATATTGAATTTTCACGACCGTATTGTAATCGAAATCAACTTGTTAAGTTGTGGTACGTAGAGCAACAGACACGAAATCGGGAGGTTGTGGGTTCGGATCCTCCTGGTATTCGCTTGGCAATTTTTGTTCTGTATTTAACATCTCTTGAACATTTACTGTAAGTACGTAACACGACCTAATAGGTAGAAAGTCGATTTCGATTATATTAATGTTGCTGATTATGAGTTCTAAGGTGGCAAAATAGACCAATTCTAAAACTGTAAAACTTCGTCGCAAGTTTGGTTGTTGCTTTTGTTATCCAATATTTTTTCAATTTGCTTTACGTCGCACCGACACAGATAGGTCTTATAAGGACGAAGGGGCAGGAATGAGCTAGGAGGGAAGGAATATACCGTGGCCTTGAGTAAGGTACAGCCCTAGTACGTATCTGGTGCGAAAAGAGGAAACCACTGAAAACCCCTTTCCCTTCGGGAAAAATGATCTTTCAATAAATGAAACTCAAAGTGATAACGACTAATTTAGTTGCATCTAACGAATCGTTTTAGATATAAATCTGGTTGGAAATTGGAGTTGACAAGTGTAAGATCCAACGCATAGAAAGGGGGAAACTGACTCAGGGTCTATGAACTACCAAGAATGAAATAATCATTCCCCTAGAGCAGGGCCTCTCAGGGTGCATGCACCTGGTGCATGCACTGCGCACGGTGCAGAAGACAACTTCGCTTGGTTGACCAGAGTGCAGACCCCCACTCCTCGATTTGGAGCAATAGCGCTGTCTCTTTCTTTCACCACGCCTGTCTCGCTCGCTCCCCCTGTCTCCCTCTTCATCACTTGCTCCGTAGCGCTCCACATCCGAGCCGAGTTGAGCCGAGCTTAGCCGAGTAGGCCAGAGACGAAGCGTTGGTCCGAGCCGAGCCGAGCGGGACAGATGCACAGTGCACGGAGCTCTTGTACCTCGATTTGCACGCGTGAGATTTTGGGCGTTTGAGAGGCCCTGCTCTAGAATATGATACACGCAGATGAAGAATACACCCACGGTATCCCCTGCCTGTCGTAAGAGGCGACTAAAAGGGGCCCAGGGGCTCTCAACGTGTGGGCGTGGGTTGGCGACCACGGAACCATTAGCTGAGTGTTGACATTGCCTCCACTTACTTGTGCCAGGCTCCTCACGTTCATATATCCTGTCCGGCCTCCCTTGGTCAACCTTTGTTCTTTTCTGACCCCGACGGTACTAGAGCATTTGAGGCCTAGGGAGTCTCATTTTCACTTCATTTTTCGAAGCGACGGATCCCTTCTTTCTTCTATCTGTCTACCCCCTATGGGTGGGGGACGCAGACGAAGAATACACCCACGGTATCCCCTGCTTGTCGTAAGAGGGGACTAAAATGGGCGACCAAGGATGACTGCATTAGAACCATGAAACTACTTGTGATTAGTACCATCGCGTGAGGAACACCATGGGTCACCTTTACTTGCGAGTAGTACCACTATGTCAGGTACACAATAGGTTTGTGATTAGTAGCAACATAAGGGGAGTCTGTATGGGTTTTCCAGTACCCATGATCAGTACCACTGTGAGAAACACCACGGGTCTGGGCATTGCCTGCGATTAGTAGCACTATATGGGTCTACGTTGCCTGTGATTAGTACCCACTATATGAGGAACACCATGGGAATACCGGCGCCCGTGATTATTACATCTTGGTGAGGAACACCATGGGTTTGCGTTGCCTACGAGTGGCGCCATTATGTGAGAAACACCATACATCTGCGTTACCTGTGCGAAGTACAATACTTGTGAGTAGTACCATAACGTGTGGAGCACCGTGAGTCTACGCTACTTTTGATTAGTACTGCAATATGACAAATACCATGGTTTTACTTTACTAGCTATAAGTTCCATTATGAGAGGCCGCTGACCTGGGTTTTGGACCCCCTTAGGCAACAAGCATCCTCGGTTCAAGTTTGTGCTTTAGAAGTAGTCCCTTGGTCAGGAATACTATTGTCTATGATGGTTTCTGGGTCGGATCCACTGACAGTTTTAAATTCATATGCATCCATTAATTCTCCATCATCGCGTTTTTTAATTCTGGTTAGTGGATGATTTTTGAACTTTTGAAATGTCATTACATTTCGTACTATTAGGGGCCGATGACCTAGATGTTAGTCCCCTTTAGACAACAAGCATCATTATCATCAGATTATGATGAGCTGAAGCCTGTTTTATAAAAGGCTTCCATATGTCTCTCAATCATGACCATCCACCAATCAGTCACAGTCTGCAGGATTGCTAGGTAACATCGCGGCATGCATGTTGTGTCGCTAATTTCAGATGGTCCCAGCCATATATTTATGTCAAGAAACTGAGTTTAGTTTGAATTTCATATGGTAATCACAACCACGATAACTCTTTCTTGTGGAATCCAGAACACAGGTATTGGGTTTTCAGTGTTAAGAGATCCATGAACATGCCACAGGCTTAGTGAGAGGCCTGTGAGAGTCAGTCGGAAAATCGAAGGATGATATAAGGAAAATACAAAACTGTGCTGTTCAGCCAGCATCATTAACATAACTAAAACAAATTGTTCAAAACTTCCCCTCTCGGTTAATTTTAAAAGTGCTTTTCCGTGATTCGCCACTTCAATATGAGGCCAATGTTATCAACATCCCTGTCGACGGTCCGATTCGAACCTCATCTCCCGATTGCAAGCTTACAATTACACGACTGTATAGCCAACTCACTCGAATCTAAGTATCTCTTCTACCGTTCTTTTAATATCTGTGGCAACACACTGATTAGGCTACATGGGTGCAGAACGGATGAATAGCCTCTGCCGGTAAAGACCAAGTCAACGCGTTACTCCAACTATTACAAAGTACTTTCCATCACAATTACCAGCAACGTTTAATGGAAGTTACGAGCTGTTCGTTAATTGTTCGAAGGAAACCTCACGAGGGTGCTCGACACAAGTTGTGGCCACACGGTAACGGCAGTCAAGTGGCAACTTCCGGGGTGGCAAGGTGCCTTCCACCAGCCGCACCCGGAGAAACCGTACAGCACGAAACTAACTACGAGAAATAACACGATTCCGGAGGAACATACAATACATTGTCGTTATTATAGTCAGAGTATTTATTACGTAATAGATTAAAATGCAAACTTACTTACGCAACTAGCAAGCGTCTACTAGCCCCGCACAAGGGTCCTGCAGTACGATTTGTATACACGTTTAGGGGCACGGGTTATCAGAAACATATATATTTAATTCTTTTAACAATCTGCTATACGTCACACCGACATAGGACTTATGACGACGATGGGATAGTAGAGGGCTAGGTGTTAGAGCTGGGGACGAAGCGAGTAATACCGATGACGATAAGTAATCCGGTTGTAGCGGTCGAGTGCACCACAGAGCAAGCCCCCACTTCGCTCAAAACTGTAAGTAGGCGGAGGACCAGAGTACAGTGTAGTAGTAATGGGCAAAACTCTCGTTCGAGATACTCGAGACTGACGTCACCACTCTCTATGCATCTTCGAGGTGCACGTAGGGATGGCCATAACTCCCGTTTGATATATTCGAGCCTGACATTATCTCGATGCATCACGACGCACGCTTCAATTGGAACTAAGCCAGGAGGAATATGGTAGAAACAGAAATGGTTAGTAACGTTGAACACGAGCGGTAAACGTGGCTCAGTTGGCTAAATAGCATCGTTGGGCATTATCCTGCGCTACGTTTTGTAGTGGTTCGATAAATCTTCTCTTCAATTTTTTTTTTTTTTTTTTTTTTTTTTTTTTTTTTTTTTTTTGCAATCGGAGTTTCCGCTACCAAACACATGCATGTTCGTGCACAAATAACCAAATCGCTAATAGAAGTAATTGTAACATTACTGAATATACAAAATAACCAATCTCTCTCTCTCTCTCTCTCTCTCTCTCTCTCTCTCTCTCTATATCTCTCTATATATATATATAAAAGTCATTGTATGTATGTGGGTGGTTGGGTGGGTGGGTTTGTACCACATCTCCTCCCAAACCATTCGAGCGATTTCAACCAAATTTGATACACTTATGACTTGGTATCAGGAGACAAACCGCGTGGGGGTAAGACATCCCAAACACCCCTGGGGGCGGGGGGCGAGGGGGTCATATATAAAAATAACTGAAAATAGTGTCGAATCCATACTTTTCGGGGTCGCTGAGATGAATAGTGACACTCCGATATTT
Source organism: Anabrus simplex (assembly GCF_040414725.1). Lineage (NCBI taxonomy): Eukaryota > Metazoa > Arthropoda > Insecta > Orthoptera > Tettigoniidae > Anabrus > Anabrus simplex. Next base: position 591,565,841 of record NC_090265.1, read on the forward strand.
TTAAAAGTCCAAGTTCAGCTCCCTTTGGTGTGGGGGCGTGGGGGGAGTGATATACACAAATAATCGAAAATAGTGTCAAATACATAGTTTTCGGGGTCGCCAAAGTGAATAGCGACACTCCGGATTTTCAGTATCAGGAGACAAACCACGTGGGGGTAAGACACGCCAGGAACCCTTAGGGGCGGGGGGCGAGGGGGGTCATAAATAAAAATAAACGAAAATAGTGTCGAATCCATACTTTTTGGGGTCACTGAGATGAATAGTGACACTCCAATTTTTTTTAAGTCCAAGTTCAGCCCCCTTTGAGGTGGGGGCGAGGGGGGAGTGATATATACAAATAATCGAAAATAATGTCGAATACATAGTTTTCGGGTTCGCCAAAGTGAATAGCGACAATCCGGATTTTCAGTATCAGGAGACAAACCACGTGGGGGTAAGACACGCCAGGAACCATTAGGAGAGGGGGGCGAGGGGGGTCATATATAAAAATAAACGAAAATAGTGTCGAATCCATACTTTTCGTGGTCGCTTAGGTGAATAGTGACATCCCGGGAATTTTTAAATTCCAAGTTCAACCCCATTTAGGGTGGGGGACAAGGGGGGAGTGATGTATAAAAATAATCGAAAAGAATGTCGAGTACTCTTCGGGGTCGCTGAGATGAATACTGACACTCCGGATTTTTACTATCAGGAGACAAACCACTTGGGTTAGGGCACCCCAGGAACCCATAGGGGCGGGGGGCGAAGGGGTGAGATATATAAAGTCATCGAAAGTAGTGTCGAATGCATACTTTTGAGGTCGGTTAGATGAATAGTGACACCCCGGGATTTTTTTAAGTCCAAGTTCATCCCCCTTTGGGGTGGGGAGCAAGGGGGGTGAGATATAAAAATAATAGTATTTAGTGTCAAATATACAGTTTTCGGGGTCTCCGAGGTGAATAGTGGCACTCTGGACATTTAAAGTCCAAATTAAGGCCCCTTTTGTGGTGAGTGGTTAGGAAGGGAGTTAGATATAAAATAATCGAAAATAATGTCACATCCATGGTTTCAGGTGTCGCTTAAATGAGGAGTGACACTCCGGTTGTCGTTTAAGTCCAAGTTGATCCCCAATTGCCAGGCGGGTGAGAAGGAGTCAAGAACAGAAAATATCCAAATGACCGAGATTAGGGATGTTTTTTGTACGTTCCAGTATAACTGTCAGCAGAACTTAATACAAATATTACCTACTACCTGAAAAAAATACTAAGGGGGAAAGACACACCTTGAAGCCTTAGATAAGGATACGAAAAATAATTAAGACTGAAAATGACCGATAGTAGTGTTGAATCCATACGTTTCGGGACTACGGGAACAATTTCAAACAAACTTGGACACTTATGACTTATTATCAGGAGACAAAATGCGTGGAGGTATGACAACCCTAGCACACCTACGACGGGATGAGATGTAGAAATAATCGAAAATAGTGTCGAATCCATTCTTTTCGGGGTCGCTGAGATGAATAGTAACGCTCCAATTTTTTTAGAAGTCAAATTTCTGCCTCCTTTCGCATAGCGGTGAGAAAAAGTGAAAAACGAAATTTCGAAAATGACCGAGAGAATGGACGCATGTGTGTATACTGGACCTACATTCTGGATGCCGTTTAAGATAAAGCTCAGTCCTACTCGGCAGGTGGATGAGAACTGGCAAAAAATTGAAAACGTCCAAAGGGACAGAGTTTAAGGACGTGTGTATGTTTTAGCACATCTCTCAATCAAACTTGGTATACACATGACTTACTATATAGAAAACATTACTGTGGGGGTCAGATACACTTAGCCCCCGCTGGTGTTGGAGAATGAGAGGGGCTGACTTGCAAAAATAAGGAAAATATCCAATATTAATGTCGAAATCCATTGTTTATGTGTCGAACTGTGACGCTGTGGATAGCGTTTAAGTCCACGTTCAGCTTCCATCGAGGCAGGAGCTGAGAAGGGCTTAAAAGTAAATAGTATAAAATGACCGAGATTAGTGTCTACTCGAAAATTAAATAATCTAAAACTTGAAATCAGATACATCTAAATAACTATAAAACTACATGATAAGTCGTAAAATCAACATCTCAAAAAGAATTATATAAACATTCACTTCACACTCAACTAACTGGTAATACAAATATTAAAGGTAAACATTCAAAAACTATCCGGGCAACGCCGGGTACTACAGCTAGTAGATAATAAAATCTCTTCCACTTCAACACATGCAATATGAACCAATCATAATGTAAACAAACCTGATTACCTCGGGGCTATGTTATCAGATCAGTTAGCTTTGTATGTGCATTGCATTGAAAATAATAATAATAATAATAATAATAATAATAATAATAGTTTTATACTTCTTTATCCGTTTACCTTCCAGGGTCGGTTTTTCCCTCGGACTCAGCGAGGGATTTCACATCTACCGCCTCAAAGGCAGTGTCCTGGAGCTTCAGACTCTGGGTCGGGGGATACAACTAGGGAGGATGACAAGTACCTAGCCCAGGCGCCTGAACTGATAAACTGAGCAGGGGCCTTTCAGGGGGATGGGGAGATTGGAGGAGAGAGCCAAGGAAGAGGGAAGGAAGCGGCCGTGGCCTTAAGTTAGATACCATCCCGGCATTTGCCTGGAGAAGTGGGAATCCACGGAAAACCACTTCCAGGATGACTGAGGTGGGGATCGAATCCACCTCTACTCAGTTGATCTCCCGAGGCTGAGTGGACCCCGTTCCAGCCCTCGTACCCGGGCCTCCGGGGGTGGCAGCTACTCACACTAACCACTACACCACAGAGGCGGACTATTTGTTTTATACGTCCGTCCTAAATGCTACTTCTTGGCAGACGCCGGGGTGTGGGAATTATGTCCCGCAGGAGTTCTTTGACGCGCTGGAAGCCAACGACATGTTACGTTTAAAACAGTACACTGACAGAACATACTGAACACACTCTGATAAAAGTGTACGTGTTTCGACAGAGGGTTATCGCATTACTCTGTGTTTCGTGTTGTACCTTTTGGTTATTGAATATTGCAGGCATTTTCCCTGTTATGAACGTATTTTCACAGAAATAAGGCTGTTTGCGGTTATAAAACTGAATAAATCATAATTTTATTACCTTTCTACTCTATAACGAGCCATCGGAGACCACAAGTCCCTTATCCCAATTTGCACCAAAGTTTTCCCTGAACAATTTCCGAAAGTTTGTCTATGAAGTTCGGCTCCATCCTGTATATGTGCCTTCAGGTCTGATAATATTGTAGCTGGTCTTGAATTATCCTTTTCATGAAAACGATCTATTTGTTACCATACTTACATAAAAGTATCGATAGTCGAGAAGGATACTTAACCCGAGAACGAGTCCCTTTCCAGATACATGCACACATATACCAGTATCTTTATGCCATTACCGGTATATTTTCCTTTCTGTTCAAATTATTACACTATTCGATGCGTCGTAAAGGAAACAGATTCAATTAAATCTTTAAAATAGTCACATTCTTCATTACTATCTATTTCACATACCCAGTCCCCGAACCATAGGAAGGTTAAAATAACTCACCTAGCCGAGAATCGAACCCGGAGGCCCTTGCACCAAGGACAGCACGCTAAACATTTAGCCATGGAAGCGGACAGTGCCTACGTAAAATGCAGGAAGTACCGGTAGGTAAGTTCACTACGAGTAGATTATAAAGAAGTTGGCGTATCGTTATTAGTTGATCAGCAGGCGAAGTATAGTCGGGGGATAACACACCGCATGCGCATGATGTCCCGATTCAAACTTCGAGATAGGATTACGACTCATGGACTGCATCAGTTGCTCGAAATGCATCGAGAGCTCTCGATATGTTTCCCAGCACTGCCTCGAGACAAGGAGCTCATGCGCTGACGTCAGATTACGACATCGAGATGGCACTGCATCGCTTGCTCAGAATGCATCACGCGACCCATCACTACAGTGTAGAGCACGACGCATGTCACAGAGTACTGTACCTTTATTTAATCTGTTCTTATCAAATCTGCGTGTATATTTCCTCCGCTTGTTGTGTTTTGTAGACAATGTAAAGTATATTAGAACATTATTGTGGTGTTAGTTTGATATTTACCGAGATCGATAGCTGCAGTCGCGTAAGTGCGGCCAGTATCCAGTATTCGGGAGATAGTGGGTTCGAACCCCACTATCGGCAGCCCTGAAGGTGGTTTTCCGTGGTTTCCCATTTTCACACCAGGCTGTACCTTATTAAGGCCACGACCGCTTCCTTCCCAGTCCTAGCCCTTCCCCGTCCCATCATCGCCATAAGACCTATCTGCGTCGGTGCGACGTAAAGCAACTAGCAAAAAAAGTTTGATATTTAATGCCATTTTAGATGGTATTTATGTTTATAGAATATATAAAAGAATTTAAAGAAAATGTTACAAATGTGTACCACAAATGCTACGAAAAACGTCTGATGCATGGCAGTTCTTTGAAATAACTGACCGTAAAAAGTCAGCAAAATGCAAATTTTGCGGCTGCGTTTGCGCTACGGGTTGTGGCATGTCAAATTTGTGAGATCAAAAGGATGAAATGAGCAGGTCGGCTCCAGCAGAAAAGAACACTGCTGTATTCAGCAAAAAAGTTATGTTGATAGAATATGTTGTATTGAATTGATCCTGTAAAAATTATGGGAAGTAAGGAAGGATATTTCGGTTTCCTTTCTCACATATTACGTTCGACCAAAATAAATATGTAAAAATAAAATAAAAATAGAATGGGTCTTTTTTATTCCTTACGAATATTCCTACTGTGTCGGTACGAAAATAAAGCAACTTGTAAAAAAAGAAGTAATGAACCTTTGCATTGTCATACCAATAACGTGTCGCTACAGAACATTCACTCGCTAATTAACCCTGTACAACCGGGTGATGACGTCAAAACTGCTCCGCTTCGCACCGCTCCGTCCCCACCACTACGAGGAGTGGCCTTAATTATGGTACAGCCTCAGCATTCACCTGGTGTGAAAATGGGAAATCACGGAAAACTATCTCTAGGGCTACCAACAGTGGGATTCGAACCCACTGCCTCCCGAATGCAAACTGATAGCTACATTGCCCTAACTGCACAGCCACTTGCCCGGTACAGAAAGAGGAAACAACAAGGCAAATGATGCTACAGCCCTAATGGGCCTTGGCCTACCCTACCAAGTGACCGCTACTCAACCCGAGACACGCGGACTGCGCGGTGAAGCGCAATCAGCACGACGATTGGTCACGACCGTTATTTTTGGCTTTCTAGACCGGGGCCGCTAATTCATCGTCAGATACCTCCTCAATAACACTGTTCTCACGTAGGCTGAGTGGGCATCAAACCAGCTCTCGGATCCAGAAATAAAAAGAGCCGGCGAGGAATCGTGCCTGGGGACCCCTGGTAAGAGGAATGACACTTTATTTCTACTGGTCAAAAAGTCTGCGTTCTGAATTATTACTGCATAATGATCCAAGCTCTGGCCATCAACTAAGCAGCTCTCCTCCCGTGAACATTTCCGTCCTTATTAGATACATTTGTTTAGCTGGTCTTGAGGCGTAAAGCCTTAATCAACACATTGCTAAATCAGAGGCCGTCATCCAATAACGAATCCGATATACGTTGTACAGTACTACCTCCGAGAATCGTAAATAATATTATTGGCTTTACGTGCCACTAACTACTTTTACTGTTTTCGGAGACGCCGAGGTGCCGGAATTTAGTCCTGCATGAATTCTTCTACGTACCACTAAAACTACCGACGCGAGGCTGGCGTATATAAGCGCCTTCAAATACCACCGGACTGAGCCAGCATCGAACCCCCAACTTGAGCTCCGAAAGTCAGCGGTCTACCGTCTAAGCTGCTCAGCCCGGTAATTCGTAAACTTATCACTACATAGCATGTTTGCATATTTCCAAGATGGTCTGATTTCTATTTGACGTGATATGAAGAAATTTAAGATGTCTACTTGGTTTAACGAAACAACCCATTCTGGATTTAATAACGTTTGAGATTCCTATGTCTTGAGTTTTTTATTTGTATTGAAATTCTGTTCAACCGATTGAATAATTTATATTACATTTTCAATGTTTGCAGTGAAGAACACTGCTCGTAAATCAATCTGATATCGCCACTGCGAAGTGACCAGAAATAAAATGAAGTATTATAAATACCAAACGTTAGCGTGCACTTTGGGATCTTCGAGTATGCTGCTAGGAGGACTTGAGTCTCTTTCTTGCTCGCTAGTTTTCTCATTTCTTCCTCTCCAAGCTGATGTCCTGCATTTGAGAAGCGTACGTAAAATAAATAACCAGCCTCGTTGTGCTGATGTAGATGTGACAGATAAGCAACAGCTAAGCGCAAACAAATTTCTGTGGTTACTGGTATATCAATGGAGTTCTATTTCAATTAAATCACACTAATAATTGATGGCGGGCGGCTTATGAGCCTTTGCCCGTCGGCCTGATATAGATTACTATCGTTTCTTGAATAACGATACCAATTAATACTCTGTGGGAAGAGCATGCCTCCTGCCGGACTCACTGGCGCTAATACCACAACCACTCCAACACTATGCAACACGCCGACAAGTAGCTCCCTGTGGTTGTAATTTAAGGGAGTTCGATTACCCTGGTCAGCAGGTCCGTATAATTGTAGTGTGTATATCCTCGAAAAGGAGGGTATCAGAAAAGGAATAAGGAGTAAGCCTGCAATTTTAAGAGAGGTTTAAACCTATGATCACGGGACCTACTCCTTTGTATGCGATCCGATTAAAAGGCATGATCGTATATTTCAAAATACCAAATGCATTACCTTGGTATTCGACCCATGGCCGATTTAGTGATAGGATACGATTCCCTTCAGAAAGTACATCAAATAGACGTAAGTTCAACTCATCACTGTTGTCAACTTGAGATGAAAACAAGAAACACCCAATGTTACGAAAGCAAATAGCATCTCTGTTTAAGAAACCGCAACAGAATTATTCTTTCCCCTCCTGGTGTCACAAAACACGTCGAATCGACTCAGACAGGTCTCACGACAGGCCCAGGACGGGGAAGAAAGCGATTATGGCCGTACTGAAGGTACACCATCAGCATTTGCCTGATATGAAAACGTGGAACAACGTAAAACCATCTTCAAGGCTGCCAGCAGTGGGGTTCGAACCACCATCTCACAATGGCCCGAACCGCGCAGCCAATTCGCTCGGTAGTAAACCCTATAACGTAAATATAAGGTTATTCCTTACCAATTCAAGTCTAGACAAATACTCCGCTATCTCCAATTTGAGAAATTATTTCCATGATACAATAATATAACAGCAACGCCAATATATTACTTCAATAATAACAATAGAACATCAGATATAATACAAGGGAGGTGATTTAATTTTTGAGTTTGAACTCTGTATGGGCAAATAGCATGAAGGGACATGTTACGCGGGAGTTGTTCTTTCCAATCATTCATCAACGATTAACTTCAAAATTCTCCGAACCCATTTTTGTACTTACACAGTTTATTACTGGACATTGCCAATTTAGACGTCATTTTCAACGGTATAAAATACCATCACCAGAGAGATACCCTTTGTAAGTACCAATCAGAACAAATAGTACTGTACATCATTTTATTTTCTATTGTCCACTACACGCTATCAAAAGGAACCATTTTTAGGCCACCTGAGTTACTGCAATGTAAACTTTCTCCCGCCAGTTTCTGATATATTTGTGAAAAGGTGTCACATTTCAGCTTTTACCTCTTTCTCAGTAAATGTTTTTAACTCATTGTAATATATTTTATAGTATTTTGTTCTATTATGTAATGCATTAATAACATTTAATATTGTACTGTTATTAACTATTATTAACTATAGCTCTAACAAACTCTTAAGTAAAATAGGACTACCTTCCTTGGAGAATAAATAAATTAAAACATCGATTATTTCCTACTAATTACAATAACTGCCTCATTTTCTAGACATTCATGGAAAAATATAATATATAGATTTAACAATATTCGAAAGTATCTATGGGAACTTGTCCTGCTGGTAATTTACTTCAAGAAATAATCCGGAAGTAACACTACTTCCATTATGATAAAAATGTGACACATTATAGTTAATTAAATTGAAATAATAAATAAGGTAGTTCAACCTATTCAATACAAATAAATACGAAATGTAGTGTTACATTCCTATTTAATTATAAGTGGAATCGGTACCGGTTTCGACCCCAATCCGGGTCATCATCAGGCGAATAAAACGCAAAAAACAAGCATCTTGAGTGAAAGTGGAAAATGCAGTGGGTTTGGTTTTGTCTTTCGATAACGTAATTTTAGGACGGTGTTTGAATTTGTTGATGATACGGTTTATGAAAGAGTTGTTAAGGCCATTAAATTTAGCGATATTACGGATGTTTAAATCAAATATAAAACATGGACAACCTTCTTTAAGCACTGGTGCCATATCATTAAATTAGAAACGTCAGCTAATAACCCATTTTGATAAGGCCTAATGTTTACACTCCCTGCCGATACCATCTCCGAACGTTAAAACTGCCGCAAACGCTACATTTTTCATATCCCGTATTTATATATTTATTTATAAATGGCTAAGTTAGGGTTCTCGGCTCCCTCTTACACTTAACCACATTGTTTTTTCCTAGTTGACCGGGCGAGTTGGCCGTGCGCGTAGAGGCGCGCGGCTGTGAGCTTGCATCCGGGAGATAGTAGGTTCGAATCCCACTATCGGCAGCCCTGAAGATTGTTTTCCGTGGTTTCCCATTTTCACACCAGGCAAATGCTGGGGCTGTACCTTAATTAAGGCCACGGCCGCTTCCTTCCAACTCCTAGGCCCTTCCTATCCCATCGTCGCCATAAGACCTATCTGTGTCGGTGCGACGTAAAGCCCTAGCAAAAAAAAAATTTTCCTAGTTGTTTAACGTCGCACTAACACATCGAAGGTTTATCGAAGGCGTATGGGAAAGGGCTAAGATTGGGAAGGTAGCGGCCGTGGACTTCTATTAGGTACAGCCCTAGCACTTCCCTGGTGTAAAAATGGGAAACCACAGAAACCCGTCTTCAGGGCTGCCGACGGTGGAATTCGAATCCCCTATCTACTGAATATAAGCTCACAGCTAGGCGACTCTATCCGCACCACCAACTCGCTCGGATAACCGCATTCTTGATTACAGGTGGAATTAAATAAATAAGGTGATGATTCTGGTGACTGTGATACTGGAGAAGAAACTCTCCCACGAACGCGAAAATTAAGAATCCGGCTTCATTGTGCATTTGAAACCCCCTTCAATCTACCTACGTTGAAAATTTCACACCTCTGCGTGCCATGGATTTGGCTGGGCATCACACACGCAAACACACAGAGACAGACCACTTTCTTTTTTTATTATAGAATATTATTATATGATAAAATGTCAACATCGAGTTGATACTTCAAATTAAAAATGTCTGCTTGTAGAGGTCAGATGAGTAAATTAATTTATTATTTCGACTCACATTAAGTTACTTTCAATTTAAAACAAGAATTTGTCTTTAAAATAGTAAGCTGTGTTTCAGTAGATGCATACAAAGCGACAAAATTGGAAGGGACGTGCCGGTAAAATGAGCAGGAGGAGTGTACCGAAACAAACCCAACAATATGAGTCCACTAGGAAAAGATCTATTACACGTCCGATGTAACGATGGATGGAGACGATAAGGGATCACATGGTCTGGTACTAAGCTGGAAGGGTATGAATTCAAATATGCAGGAACAGCTCTGTTTTACTCCTGGCAGCCTTTCTTGTTTGATTTTGAACTCACAAAAACACAGAACATTAGGATGGATCACAAGTTTCATTGCCGTTTCTACGAGGTCTGAAAGAAAAAGTAGTTGCAACGTATGTGGATGTACAAAACCATTTATTGTAGAATACCCACCTCTGCAGAACTGCGATGTAATCCCCTGCAAGATAATGCGCTCGATACAAGATATGACAAATTAAATGGCGTATGGCTTTTAGTGCCGGGAGATCCCAGGACGGGTTCGGCTCGCCAGGTGCAGGCCTTTTGATCTGAGTCCCGTAGGCGACCTGCGCGTTGTGATGAGGATGAAATGATGATGAAGACAATACATACACCCAGCCCCCGTGCCTGGGAAATTAACCAATGATGGTTAAAATTCCCGACCCTGCCAGCAATCGAACTCGGGACCCCTGTGACCAAAGGCCAGTACGCTAACTATTTAGCCATGGAGCCGGACGTCACAAGATACGAGGAAGACGTAGGATACCAGGAGTGCCGCCATTGTTTATGTACGCGATGGAGCGCCCTACAACTAGAAGTATGACGTCTCGTGTATGGATACGATCCCTCTGAGGGAAGGGGTCCTTTAGTTTGGAGGAAATAGACTGAAGTCACAGGGAATAATGTCTGGTAAATAGGGTCGATAATCCAGCACCTCCCGCCTCCAACAATTTCCTCCCAGGAGCAGCATTGTGACAGCAAATCGCCGTGCGGTTAGGGTTACGCAGCTCTGAGCTTGCATTCGGGACATAGTGGGCCCGAACCCCACCGTCGGCAGCCCTCAAGATGGTTTTCCCTAGTTTCCCCATTTTCACACCAGGAAAATGCTGTGGCTATATTTTAATTAAGGCCACGGCCGCTTCCTTCCCACTCCTGGCACTTTCCTATGGTATCGTCCCCATAAAATCTATCTGTGTCGGTGCGACGTAAAGCAAATTGTAAAAGGGAACAATTCCAGAGCAGTAGAGGACCAACGGGTACAACACATTGCAGGGAATTATATTGAAGGCCTGCAGAGGTATAGTGTTTCTACAATAAATGGTTTCGTATATACGCGTATGTTGCCACTACTATTTTGCCAGTACACTTGCATTCATTTCTCTATTGTTCAGGTAATTATTTTTTTTATTCTGAGTAAGTTGCCCGTGCCCGCTCCGTACCCGTAAATTCATCATCTCTAACTATGGGAACCACAGGTATAAAACGTGCCAAGATAAGGTTAATACGCCAAGCAGTGGAAAAAATGAAACGAAACTCAGGTTAACATAATACTGCTCTTGAATGAAGCAGACCCACGATCTGGGGACCTATTCGTCATTCGCACGGACACGGTCGAGTGGGTATCAATAGGAAGGAGCAGGTGGACAATCACGAGAAGGATAAGCGGATCATTTGCCAATACATCATTTCACAGATCGATCAATACACAGCCGGCTGTATCTATTAGGTATTAAGATTGATCGCTCCCCATTACAGGATCCATCATTCTGCAATAGCCCAAGCTGCATTATAGCTTTCGAAATGGACTCGCACTGCTGGTCACGAACGCGAGATGCTTCGATGTACAGCATAATATTCGTAGCTGGGACATAGCACACAGGAAACCCCGCAATCTGTCCTGAGACGTATAACCCTCTAACATCTCGAGCATCAGGTGCACTTGAATGTAAAGTTCAGGTTTAAGTGTCTTCCTTCGTCTGCTAAAACTGAAAGGACTTAGTTCATGAGAAGGGTGTCTTCCTTCCTACTCCACTGACCTCCTTTGTCTTCATCTATACCTACTTCTAGGTCTCTTCCCAATTATTTGGTGTGCGTACACATGTGGATGAAACACAGTTTTACGGCCGAATGCCCTTCCTAATGAAAACCCTATTGGGATGGATGTACTGCGTGACTCAGTGTTGGTTTAAAGTGCTATGTGTTTTGTGTACATGAAGATGTGTATTAAGACGAACTCACTCAGTCTCTAAGTTAGAGGAACAGAAATACTTGAATACTGTGAGTTAATTATTGATTTCTCTATTGTAAAAACTCTTAAAAGCCGCAATTCAATTAATATACCAGTAAAATATACTAGAATAATCTTCTCATATCCTCTAATAAGGATTCAAATGGAGAATTTTAAGCATTCGTACCTGCAGATTTATGTAAATATCTGGATATAATATATATTTAATTTTCTTCACAATTCATTGAATATTGGGGAGTGGTCGGTTTGGCCCTGTGTCTAGTCATTCGACTCGCGATTCAGGTATTCTGAGATCGAATACCGGTGACTTCGGTTGGACTTTCCAGAGGTCAAGCACGTGGCGGCAGGTAGACTAGGCCATCTGACCTAAACTCCCAGTCACAACAGAAATGCTGTTGACCTTACATAAACAAGGAAAGGTTGAAATAATGTTTGATAGAATATTTCGTGTTTAATAACACTAGGAGCGAAATGTAAACATTTGTTCCTCACACGTAAATTAGAGATAATCTCTCCTATTAAATCACTGAACTTGAATACGTAGTACGGTCACAGAATATTAGCGCCAGGTTGTATTTATTTATTTAAATATTAGTTCAGTTAGCAGTTTGCAAACATTTCAGAACAAATAAAACTTAATGAATACGTGTATGTATAGAATAAATACACTACGAATTGAGGGTAGTATCAAAATGAACATTGACTACATACTATCAACTGAGGGTAGTATCAAAATGAAAATAGACTACAATCATTTGAGGTATTATCAAAATTAATTATACTTTAACCAGTATACCAACAGGTTTTTAATCGGGCCGAGTAGCTTAGACGGTAAAGCGATGGCTTTCCGAGTACAAGTTGGCAGAACCAATCCTGGCTCAGTCAAGTGGTATTTGAAGGTGTTCAAATATGCCAGACTCGTGTTGATAGATTTGCCGGCATGTAAAAAAAACTGCTGTGAGAGAAAATTCCGGAACTTCCGCATCTCCAAAAACCGTACAATGAATTTGGTGGCACGTAAAGAGAATCAGTAGTAATCTTCAATGACAACTAGATTCCACCTTCTTTTCTAACAGTAATAATAACTGTAAAAGTATCGTGATTGAAAAATATCCTGGTTCGTCAATGACAGAGCTTTAATGTGCAGGGATGAAGTCCAACTGCGAGTGCACCTTTAAGATAGGAAAACATGCAAGTTTCTGTATCTTTCAATAAGAGTGTAGCTTTGAGCTTGCATTCGGGAGATGGTAGAGTCCAATCGCACCGTCGGCAGCCCCAAAGATTGTTTTCAATGGTTTCCACTTTTCACACCAGGCAAATGCTGGCTGGGGCTATACCGTAAATGACGAAGATGATTATGTTTGTTGTTTAAAGGGGCCTAACATCTAGGTCATCGGCCCCTAATGGTATGAAATGAGACGAAATGAAATGACAATTTAAAAGTCCGAAATCATCCACTGGCCAGTACTAAAACGTGACATGAAGAATGTATGGATGAACATGAATTTAAGACAATCAGTGGATTCGACCCGCAATGCCCCACCTTTCCAGAAACTACCTTAAAACAATAGTATTAATGACCAAGAGATTGCTTCTAAAGCACATTCCTGAATCGATGATGCGTGAGGTCAAAAGGGATGCAAATTCCATGCTACTTATCGCTAGTCAAGTAGAACCGTGGTATTTGTCATGTTGCGGTACTAATCAAAAGTAGCTTAGATTCACGGTGTCCCACACATTATGGTACTACTGCCAAGTATTGTACGTCGCACAGATAATTCAGACCTATGGTGTTCCTTCACATGGGTGTACTAATCAAGAGCGCCGGTATTCCTATGCTATTCCTCACATAGTGGGTACTAAACACAGGCAACGCAGACCCACAATGTTTCTCATATAGTGGCACTAATCACGGGTACTGCAAACCCACAGTGAACCGACTCTCTGCTGCTACTAATCACAAACCTATTGTGTACCTAACATAAAGGCACTATTCGCAAGTAAAAGTGACCCATGGTGTTCCCCGCGTGATGGTACTAATCACAAGTAGTTTCACGGTTCTAATACGATCATCCCTTTGTCGCCCTTTCAGTCGCCTCTTACGACAGGCAGGGGATATTTTAGGTGTATTCTGCATAGAGAGAGAGAGAGAGAGAGAGAGAGAGAGAGAGAGAGAGAAGGGATCCGTCAATTCAAAAAATGAAATAACGGACGAAGAAAGGCAAGTGCCACAAAGGGCGTAAAAATGAGAGACTATAATACCATCGTGGTCGGAAAAGAATAAGAGTTTACCAAGAGATGTCCGACAGCCTAGATGAAAGTGAGGAGCCTGGCACAAGTAATTGGAAGCAACGCCAGGGCTCAGCTAAAGGCCCCGTGGTCGCCAACCACGCTCCCAAGTTGAGAGCTCCAGGGGCCCCTTTTAGCCGCCTTATACGACAGGTGTATTCTCCATCTGCGTCCCCCACTCACAGGGGGTCTCTACCGTAACTAAATTCACGGCAGCTAATTTCCCCTATCCAAGCTTCTTCCCCATTCTTACGTCGCCGAAACCGTTAGTGCGACGATAAACCCGACTTCAGAGTATCAGAGTCATGTATTTTTATTGAATTCATAGAGGGAAGTACTTCTATAACACACGTAATATCAATTGTTTAATATCCTAACAATTTTCATCCGATTTCACAGTGCCGGAGAAAACATTCGCAAAGAATTCACTGAAAAGCGATTCTTCCACAGTAATATCGGGCACCGAAATTTGTTAACATTTAAAACCAGATTTCAAAGTGTCATACAACATGTCTCATTAAGGAACAGTGGGAATCTTAACACTGAAAAAACCCCGCAACATATTCAGTCTGTCGAACAGAAGGCACAAATTTATGTAACACTGAAAAATCCAAACCGCATAACGCAAGAGCCCCGAAGGGCCATGGCCTACCCAGCAACCGCTGCTCATCCCTTAGGCCTGAAGATCATGAGTTGCCGTGTGGTCAACACGTTCAATTCTCTCGGCCGTTATTCTTGGCTTCCTAGACCGGGGCCACTATCTCGGAGTTATAAAAATTTAACAGAGTCAGTAAACATTAAAGACATATAGGATGAGTGGACCTCGATACAGCCCTCAGATCAAGGAAAAAATCCCTGATCTGGCCGAGAATCGAACTCGGCGCCTCCGGGTAAGAGACAGGCACGCTACCCCTACACCGCGGGGCTGGCATAAAACACTACTAGAGAGCTACGTAAAATCAGTTTGTTAATGACAGTATACCATGATTCGTTCCGTAAGAACATCGAGACATTCTTTCATATCACTTATATTTCAAAAGATTGTTAACGTTGTGTAAATCAGACTGAAAACTAAAGAAAACTAAATTGACACTGAAAAATCAAGGCTTCAGTCTTAACTAATCGTCAAATTGAATTAAATCGGCGATCATCCACCTAGAAAACCAGATCTCAGACTCTCTCTATTCGTCGGCTCGACAAGATGATTATGATGATGATGATGATGATGATAATGACGATGATTATGCTATATAAAGAGGCCGTACATGTAAGTAAGCTGTCCCGATTCGACAAGAGACGAGACTGGAGTTACTGAAAGACACCAAAATAATTACTATAAATAAATTTATTCTAATTACTCCTTTTAGGACAAGCGGATTTGTAGGCCTACTTTAAGTAGCACGTTTAAGGCGGCCAAGATTGAACATGATCGTAGATCTCTCTTCGTGTTCTTTGAAAGCGGAGGATAATGTGAAATATTGATTTCAAGTATCAGCAAGTCTTTACCAAGTTAGTTTAAATAAGATTTAGCCCCATCTGAGCCCTCAAAGCTTTCCTTGCTCCTCAGGACGGAATAAAAAACAGACGATTCAAAGCAGTCTCCTTAACTGTTCGCAACTTACCCTGCTAACGATAATGATCATAAATAAGGGGAGGATGTGTTCGTCTGAATAAACTTGTTGCTGAAAAAGTCATAATAATGTTATCTCTTTGTACGTCCCACTAACTACTTTCACACTTTTCAGAGACGCCGAGGTGCCGGAATTTAGTTCTGCAGGAGTTATTTTACGTGCCAGTGAATCTACCGACACGAGGCTGACGTATTCGAGCACCTTCAAATACCGCTGGTCTGAGCCAGGATCAAACTGCCGAGTTGGGGTCAGACGGCCAGCGACTCAACCGTCTGAGCCACTCAGCCCGGCCTGAAAAAAAAATCAAGCCACGCAGACTTCTCAACGGCCGCTAAACAATCAGCCTGGCATTCTTTGGTGTTGAGAAAGCGTTCACTCACTATAAAATTCATTTGCGAGGAGTCAGTACCTCTATAAGAGGCTGCCTGGCCGAGGTAGTAAAAGCCGTGCACGGTTTATCCGGAAGGATGTGGGTACGATTCCCCATCAGGAAGTCGAAAATTTTAAGAAAAGAGATCTCCATTTCCGGAGGTGCACACGGTCATGAGGTTCATTCAGCGTACATCAAAAATTAGTACCAGGTTAGATTTTTTAAACCAATTTGCTTTTACGTTGCACCGACACAGGGAAGGGAAGGCCTACGAGTGCAAGGAAGCGGCCGTGGCCTTAATTAAGGTACAGCCCAAGCATATGCCTGGTGTGAAAATGGAAAACCACAGAAAACCATCTTCAGGGCTACCGACAGAGGGGATCGAACCCACTATCTCCCAGATGCAAGCTCACAGCTGCGCACCCCTAACCGCACGGCCAACTCGCCCGGTCAGTACCACGTTAATTCCAGGGGTGAAAGGTGGCCAAGCGTAGAGCTAACCACTCTACCGCAACAATTGCCGAGTTTACAGGAAGTGGAAGCCTTCACCTTCCGGCCTTCAAAGGACCTTCCTTCATGGCCTGTACGGAGAATACTTTGCTTTGCTTTTTCCTTGCAATGCTGCTACAAAAGCGTTCACATTATTGGTATTCGTTATGGAATTATCAGCTTCTGGATTTCTATGCGGCCAGTATCTATGTGTTTGGTATTTCTGCCAGTTTCGACCGTATTAACGTATTAGCATTTACAGTTTGAGACGTTCCACATACTCCGTGAAGTAATATTAACTGCAGGCTAAATTACATAGAGACCAGAGATCATTCATCAAAACTTAACGGCAAAACTTCACGAATGGATTCCTCATATAGAGAAAGAAAAAAAAAAACCCTATGTGTTCACTGTCGCAGCCTGCCAGAGAGTACGCAATACACTAGGCCTTTCTTGATCGTGGTCGGCACTCAGCGTGACGAAGAGGGTCCCTAACTCGATTCCCAGCCGTGCCTGGAATTGGGTGTTTAGTGTTGAACACCTGTTCACATGCACACAACACACTACCAACCATCGCGAAGGGCACTTGCGTGACTTCAAACCCGTGACCCTACGTTGTAGTCTTATCAGGCGTGCTATACTGTATCTACACTGTGTAAAACGCATCGCGCTGGGGCTGTACTTTATTCAAGGCCATGGCCACTCCCTCCCCACTCCTAGTCCTTTCATATCCCATAGTCGCCATTAGACCTATACGTGTCGGTGTGACGTAAAACAAATTGAAAGAAAACGCATCGCAAACCCTTGACCCCACTTTGTACTCTTATTATTTTTAGTCTTATATATTTATTCCTATACACGATGATTCAAAAGTTGGCGCAAGAACTGATGTAGCCCATTAGCTGGCCATACACGGAAAGATTTTTTTTTAGCAGGCCTCACCTTTGGGGCCGGATCCGACGGGCCGCCTGTCAGGCGTGACCTTCAGAGACCAGGCTTGCTGCTCGCCATCAACTGTGACGCCAGGCCTGTCGTGTTGTGCAACATGATCTGTCAACAGTCCAGATCCTCCCGTTAATTGAATGATCGTGACTTCTCGGCAGGTCAAGCCTCATCCGCTGGCCTTCCAAACTAGTTTGAAATCCTTGCTGATCGGACCTGCCGTACTTAGAACTGTGCGATGGACGTCGAAACAGACAGTGTCCAGAGGAAAAGAAACTTTTGCTGTTGCGTTTGTTGGAATGTGCATTTCGCTGTATGTTAAATCATGCAAAAAGAAAAATCGATCGAAGTGGATGAAATAATAGATAAGAGCAAGGCAGTTTTCGTCACATGCGCCTCATACAACAACTGAGTGAAAATGAACCGGACGATTACAAGAATTATTTGTGAATGGACCAGAGCGATTATGATATGCTGCTAGGTAAGCATGTATGGAATTTTCTCGCTATTATGTTAAATATTTGATTCGTAACACATATACATAATGATTTGTTAATAGCATATTTATTGTAGGTATTGTAGCTTCTAAGCTGAAGAAAGAGGATACTCCAAAGCTACAAAGCATACCATCTGAGAAACGCGTGATTATGACACTGAGAATTTTAGCTACCGGGCGGTCTTCCGAAGATTTGAAATTTACAACAGGAATTGCAGTTCAGAAATTTCAAAAAATTTCTCCATCAGTGCCTTTATCCACTCAATGCTTTCCTTACAAGGGGCTGCAACTGCGAGGCGAGGTCTTTCCGTTGAGGTGTTGACAATAGGTCTCGCCTGTAGCAGATAACGCCTCGAACTAGCCTCGCTCAGTAACAAGCAGTCCTAGCCTATCGGTAAACATCACAAGAGGCCTCACCTGTCACAATTCCTTTCCGTATATGACTAACTTTTAGGGATCTAAGTACATCAATTTTCGAAGAAGAACGTATCGCCTGCGACGAAACGCAGACTCAGGGCAAACCTGGGAATGTCAGACCCGATGTAAATGAGTAAATAATTTCATTTATTTTTTCAAAAGTGATCTACATTCGTAGATTTCAGAATCGTCTACATAGTAAAATTAGAACTGAAATCGAAGTTGTTTAAAAATACTTTTCATTATATCGTTCCTAATCTCCCAGTCTCGTCCTGACGCAGGGCTTCGTTCTAGATTGAACGTTACATTTCGAAAGTTGAGGTACTCGTCCCTCAATGGGTTTACGTCGTACTGATAGATAGGCTTTATGGTGACGATAAGATAGGAAAAGGCTAAGAGTGGTGAAGGACTAGACCGTGGACTTAAGGTACAACCCCAACATTCGCCTGGTGTGAAAATGGGAAACCCCGGAAAACAATATTCAGGGCTACCGACAGTGGGGTACGAAACCACTATCTTCCGAATACAAGCTGATAACTACGCGACCCAAACCACTTGCTCGGTATATTTCCCTTTTAATTGACATTTAGGTCCTACTTATTCCATTTTTCTCACTGTACAGAATTCTACCAGTGCTCTGCTGCTGTTATATTCTGTTCTTGTTCCTTATCATTCAGTCGTAGGTCTCCTCTGATACACGGCATGCAGTGGTGAGGTACGTACACCGAGCCACAGGCAACGTGTGATGTGGAGGACCCGTACCATCTCCTCATTGACGCTATGAACAACATTGTGCTACTATTGCCTACAACCAATTTAGGAGCTCTCCGCTAACAATTTATAAACATTATTTCCTACTTCACTTCATTTTACACGCTGAATACCACTCCGAAATGAAATAAAATTGTATTGAAACCATTCGCTGCTTTGAATTGCAGCTCTCGCAAATCAACAACCCTTTTGTTAGGAAGAGTGCGTAGCTCGTAACATTACGTATGCATTTCGCGATGCCCGCGAGTGTGATAATGTGAACTTGACATTCGTGTCAAATGAAAACAAGCATAATTACTTTCATTTGTTTCCAATCAATGTATGTCATTTAGTATAAAGGATGCCGGCAATGAGGATGCTAAATAGATATTTCGTTATCCGCAAGTTATAATTACAAATGTTCTATCCATACCAGTTGCAATCATAGTTGGTTCAGTGGATCAGAAGTAGACTGTACAAGTGTAGCGCTCCATCCCGGCTGATGTAGCCAATTTTTGTGACATTCCCTGATATACTACAATTATTGGCACATTAAAGCTGGCTGTGCATTCTGAATCTAACCAATAAAATTAACTCAGACCTAGGAACCACCCAGTAGTATTCGTCTCCGCTTTTAGCAGCAAATGGGAATATAAAAACAATTTCGATCTCGCACACTTTCTCCTCACAATCTGCAATCAGATCTCACGGCTTGCACTGACTATTCAGCTGTCGTAGACTCCGAACTGTTCTAGGTCCCATCTTGTACCATGCTCCTATCAACTAGGTACCTCTGTACAGTACTACCGACATCAGAGTTTTGATAGCTCCATGTCACTATAAAAAAATGTTCATTTCACTTTCCGAAGAGCAGCCCATGACAAGAAATGTTCTTACTGTTCATCCAATGCTAAGCTGTTCATACGTCTTGCTTTAATATAAAGGACTAGCTGTAGGACCAGGCTCTGCTCGTTCACATTCTTTGAATGTTTAATTTTACGACTTTGTATTAACTGTCTGAAATGATATTTTGTAGATGTCTTTATTGTGACTGTTACCGTGTTTTTGTGGATCACAGAGAGGTGAAAGAAGGTGCTGGCTTGAATGGGTCTATCTATGACAAAGATAAATTCAAAACTTTAAAAATAAAGGTTATATTTCTTTTCAGTTATTAAATTTTAACAAAACAATTCGCTTGGCGACAGAACAAGATTTCAGGTACAGAGCTAGTTCGGTACAAGGTAGGGGAAGAAACAACAGAAAAACCAAGAAATGGTTAGTTACAATTTGAGCTTCAAGCTCCCAATTTTTTTTTTTTTTTTTTTTTTTTGCTAGGGGCTTTACGTCGCACCGACACAGATAGGTCTTATGGCGACGATGGGATAGGAAAGGCCTAGGAGTTGGAAGCGGCCGTGGCCTTAATTAAGGTACAGCCCCAGCATTTGCCTGGTGTGAAAATGGGAAACCACGGAAAACCATCTTCAGGGCTGCCGATAGTGGGATTCGAACCTACTATCTCCCGGATGCAAGCTCACAGCCGCGCGCCTCTACGCGCAGGACCAACTCGCCCGGTAGCTCCCAATTTACAAAGGTCTCAAAATCGCTACTGTTGCGTTTAGTTAGATAGGCAAGGAGAAGAATCTCCCAATATATTTTACAGGATATTTAAATCACAATTTTCAAGAGCACCTTTTGCTCCAAAAGCTACAAGTTACGGCCTTCCAAAGGCACCATTCAGTATTCACATAAATATATTTTACACTGCAAGAAAGAGCCTCTATGCTCTATAATTCTACCACAGAGACTGCGCTCCAAAACCGTTACAGCCTACTCAAGGCAACCTTTATCCTTTACATTTGGGAGTAGAGTGTCCTTGCTCAATAAAATTTACACTTGCAGGCCTCTCTAGGCACGACCTACAATTTACAAGACCGTATAAGTTGTCCTTTAAGTTTACATGAAAGAAATAATACAGGGGTATCAAGTACCCATTCTACCAGGCCTTTGTGGTAAAGAACATGTTCAATTACTGCCCTAAAAAACAAAAATGTATGGAGGCGGAAACTTGCACTCCTTGAAATCAAAGATTAAAACCCTACTTGGGCTTGTGGCCCGACAATACAGAGGCTAATCCTAAACTACTGAGGTGACTAGATGGACAAGATAAGTTACAATTTACGATAGTGAAATTGAAGAGGAGTTCGAGAGGGTAACGCACTCTCTATCCCCGGATTTCAGTTAAGTACTCTTGACTTACTTGAACTTTTACATGAGGGAAAAAGTTTACATTTTAGGAAATTTACGGTTACATTATTAAAGATAGGAAACCTTCCCCTCGATTTAGCTTGCAGAGATAACTACTGAGTTAGAAAAATGGTGGCCATTACCTTAGCTGATATTCTGCTTGCCGATGTACGAGGCCACCGCCTCATCTCTTAACACACAGTCAGTAACAAGACGATCAAGAAGACAAGTTAGCTCGAAAAGACGTCGTCTTTTATACGCGAGAGGAAGGTTCGAGAAGGCTCTGGACTAAGTCCAGACACACCCTCTACTTCTTATTGCACAATCGAAAAGTTACAAGAGGCATGTGATTGGCTGAAAATACACAAACTTTCTGATTGGCCAGACTCCAAAGCTGGCGGGATGAGTTAGAAGTGTTGCAAACTTTGAAATATCAAAAACAAGGAATACTCGATTCAGTTTAGAAAACCTATAAATGAAAAATTCTTTAAATTTTTAGTAGTTACACTTTACACCGGAGTGCTTGACATAAGTTTTTTTTAACAGAGACATCTATGGCGAAAAGTCTAAATTTTTTGAAATGGTTGTTGCAAACTATGTGTCCGATAGCGTTCTTCAAGGCGCTTCATTTAAAAACACGGGGTTGAGGTGTACCTCCCGGTACAGCGACGCTGACTGATAGTTTACGAACTATCTCGTAAATTTATAGTTATGCATTTAATGTTAAGTTTTAGTTTTAAATAATAACTTAGCGTTAAAATATTTCCTTGTGGTAGTCCACATTGTCAGGGAAGTAGCTGATCCTTTCAAACAATAATCAAAGTAAGTTATACCTGCATGTATATATAATGTACGCTATTCCTACAGTTACTGGGACTGTCACAAATCAGGCCTAGGGACCCCGAAAACTATGGACTCAACACAAGTATCGATCATTTTGGACATATTCGTGCTCACCGTATCTCAACCTCCATGCCGATGGAGGCTGAATTTTTTTTACATTTTTTTTTCACCCTTATTAACCCTCATTCCGACGGGTGGTGAACTTTGACTTACACGGCACACAGGGTGTCCCCGATTATCTCACTTACCCCGAAAACTATGGATTCTACTCTATTTTAAATTATATTTATAGGCCACCCCCTTTCCACTGCCACCCCTAGGGGTTTTAGGGTTGGCTTACCCCCACAGTGTTTGTCCCCATATAGTAAGCCATAAGTGTACCAAGTTTGGTTGAAATTGCTCCAGTGATTTAGGAGTTGTGGAAAGGTACTTAATAAAACGCGCCGGCGTGTTCCCATCGTGCGATATATAGCATTTCCTACCTGACTATCATGATACAAAGAAAGTCGCTGTCACCTAGAGACAATCTGTCCATCAAGGTCGATCCAAATCTTGGGGAGTCTTTGTAATTAAATTAATTACATAATAAATATTACTCATCATAAAAACTGCCTATAGGATTTAGTTTTCAAACCACTTCCTAAACCCTCACAGGAGTAATAATAATGTTATTTGCTTTACGTCCCACTAACTACTTTTTAAGGTCTTCGGAGACGCCGAGGTGCCGGAATTTAGTCCCGCAGGAGTTCTTTTACGTGCCAGTAAATCTAGCGACACGGGGCTGTCGTATTTGAGCACCTTCAAATATCACCGGACTGAGCCAGGATCGAACCTGCCAAGTTGGGGTTAGAAGGCCAGCGAATTAACCGTCTGAGCCACTCAGCCCGGCCCTCACAGGAGAAATAAGAACAAATTGTGAAATATTCAGCGAAATAGGTTCAAAAGTTTTTTTAGTCCATTCAAGACAAACTAAGATTCGTTTTTATATAGGCCTATTTTACATGATCATCCTCAACAACTCTCTTATGTTATCCGAAGTTGAGTTTAGAAAGCAACCAATTCTTTTGCGTTATACACAGAACAATACGGAAGGATGATCCCACCAAGACGACTACTGCACATGCAAATGGCCTGCTAGATATACTGGACGGGGAGAGTTGGCCGTGCGGTTAGAGGCACGCGGCTGTGAGCTTACATCCGGGAGATAGTGGGTTCGAATCCCACTGTCGGCAGCCCTGAAGATGGTTTTCCGTGGTTTCCCATTTTCACACCAGGCAAATGCTGGGGCTGAACCTTAAGGCCACGGCCGCTTATTTCCAACTCCTAGGCCTTTCCTATCCCATCGTCGCCATAAGACCTATGTGTGTCGATGCGACGTAAAGCCACTGGCAAAAAAAGAAGAGATACTGGAATGTCATATGGTAAAATTAATTATTTCTCAGCCGTAATATTGGTTTCCACAACTGGGCGTTGTTTCTCGGAGAACTCGCTAGCTCAATATGAAATCACAGTTATGAGACTTTACCTCCAAGAAGTCCACCTCCATGGCTAAATAGTTAGTGTGCTGGCCTTTGGTCACAGGGGTCCCGGGTTCGATTCCCGGCAGGGTCGGGAATTTTAACCACCATTGGTTAATTTCTCTGGCACGGGGCTGGGTGTATGTGTCGTCTTCATCATTTCATCCTCATCATGACGCGCAGGTCGCCTACGGGAGTCAAATCGAAAGACCTGAATTGGCGAGCCGAACATGCCCTCGGACACTCCCGGCACTAAAAGCCATACGCCATTTCATTTTACCTCCCAGAAACTTGGTATCAAATGGTATGAAACGAAATGCGATCGTCCCATGGTAGTACCGCAGTGGACTATTCTTGGCAACAAATAAAACCTGGTGGTTTGTACGAGGTAGAACTACCATAGTTACGAATGTAAAACGTCTCTAGCTTACTGGAAAGCATACACATGTTTACTTTTCTTACATAATTTAATTGGTATTCATTACATTTTCACTTGCACAATTTTAATAATAATTAAGATGTTATTGAACAATTCTGAAAGTCGTCAGAAGTAAGAGATGTACGAGGACTAATAATATCGCTTGATTTGTTATTTGTTTTTACAAGAGGCCAGCAGACTCAAGTGTACGACGCTCTCGCATCCGTCTCATTTTTGTTATATACGCTTTTATCCGCCCATTAGTCATTTATGGACATTTTCTGAAGTACGCCAAATATACGTCTACTTACTGCAGTCAAAAAACCTTCTGTATTTATTTATGGTTACATGTTCATTTTTCTGTTGATAGATCTCATCGAAACAAATCAAATGACAACTCAATCTCCTTAATACAACATCTACACCAGGGCCCCTCAAACGGCCAAAATCTCACGCGTGCAAACTGAGCCGCAGAGTTCCTGTGCACAGTGCATCGGTCCCATTCGGCTCGGGTCGGACCAACGCTTAGTCTCTGGGCTACTCGGCTAAACTCGGCTCGGATTTGGAGCGATACGGAGCAAGTGAGGAAGAGGGAGACAGGCGTGGGGAAAGAGAGAGACAGCGCTGTTGTTCCAAATCGAGGAGTGGGGGTCTGCACTGTTGTCAACCAAGCGAAGTCGTCTTTTGCACCGTGCATAGCGCATGCACCCTGAGAGGCCCTGATCTACACCCCACGCTGCATTGCGCGGCCGACTTCTAATGGCTTCATGCGCATTTGTTCAGCTATCATGGTCGCATTTTCTGCACTTATCTTTCTAATTTAAAATAATACATATACATCATTCCCGTGTATGTAGCTAAAATGTTCTTAAATGTTTCACGAAGACAGTTTGATTTTTAACTTGACACCAACCCACCCTCCCCAACCTTAATTTGAAAGACGTTTCAGCACGTCAAAACTGAAACTTAACTTTTTTATAGTCAAAAGTTCGTTGAAGTGTAGTTGCCATCACGGCGCAGGTCACTGAAGGAGAAGTTCGGTAACTCGGAGTCTTTAATCTTTATATCAGTGCGCACTTGTCGTATGTTCAGTAAGTGTTATGTGATTAATTAGATCAGAATTTTTCGATGACAGAAAAATTGTGACCGAAAGGGTTTAATACATCACAGTGTCGTGTGCGGGTGGAAAAACGACGTGTGCCTTAAAATGAAGTCTGAACCATCAGATTATTTTCATGCGATTACAAGTAGGTTTTTTGAATTCAGTAGTGATCTTATGAAACGACAGAGCAATGTAATGAAAACTTGATCAAGGGACGATTTTCTCTTTAGCGTATCTCACGGATTATCATGTTCCATATCGTGAAATTCATGTCCATTTTACACATTGCACTTGCCATAACTAGAAAAACCTCAAAATGTCTGCTCCTTTTGAAATAGTAGTGGTTTAACAAATTAACAGCTACAAAAAATCGGATAGCCAAGAATGCTTGACCAAAAGACCAAATCCATCCACCACGTTGTAGTCTCCATTGGTCGACTATGTGCAGAGGCAGAAAAAGGCTAGAAGCAAGGAATTTAACAAGTAAAGAGAAGATTCTTCCCGGAGGTGTTTCGTACAGAAACTAATATGTTCTCAACATGTTTTGATATCCTCAGTTCAGTTTACCTTCTCCCAGAAAAATACCGAAGAAGAAAGGCAAGCGGTTTGACAAGGAGGTTCTAGACATGCTTCATGCACCGGGTTTTCGTTCTGCAGAACACGAATGCAGCGACGACGTTCGACAGCGACGACAAGGCTGAAGAGTTCCGAGGACAGTTCTTTTAATTACTCCCTAGTCTCCTGTTGTGATTCGAAATCGAACTTTTCATTATTACAGTCATTTTACAAAAACTACAAGTATGAATAAAATTGAGTTACTTCTCAGGAGTAATTTCTCAGGAGCAGTGGAGAAGTGGCTCTTGAATGAGCAATTGCTCCATTTCGTATGAATAAAAAGTTGTTTACAACTGCATATATTTTGCTCTGCGATTTGAGCAATCGCTTAGTTACTGCTCACCTATGATATCACCGTAATCGTACTCCTAACTGGAGCTGTGTAAGCATAAGCAAAACCAGGCGGCAGTCAGGACGATTTAAAACCTATTAAGTTAATCATCATTCTAGCATGGACAGCAGCTCTGAAGAAGAAACTGGCCTAGAGGCCCAGGCATCATTGATGTCAATTAGTAATGGTTTTTCCGTTTTGTTTGAAAAGTCGCAGTTACCCGAGTCTGGTAAGAAGAAATCTGCAATTTTTTAAGCAAATTGCATCGATATATCAGTCAAAAAATGCTGTAGGAATTACATACGCACAATTATCTAAGACACTTTTCAACATGCGAAGTTGGCTAGAAAAGAAAACAAACCTGAAGAAAACTGGAAACAAAAGGATAATTGTTAAAGACTGGGAACAGAGCCTTTATGACCTTATGGAATGAGACAGCAATCCATAAATTTCGAAGTTGGATGTTTTAACGTTATTATCTCAATTTAAAATAGTTAGATAATTTTACAATTAACAGGGGCGGTCACTGGTGGCACTCGGGCAACATGTCCTCTACAGGTGTATGTGGTGGTGGTGGTGGTGGTCCTGTGACTTACTACTCTGCAAGTGACAGATTACATACAGCTTCTATACCCATGTTCCGCTCTGGAGACTATCCCAAGAAAGCAGACAAGAAATGCACGGCCAGCCTTGAAGAAGCAGAGGAAACAAAATCGATGTCCAACAACAAGCTGCAGAGATTAGTTCTTCTAGAGCTGAGAGTAAAAAAAAAGGTAAAACTCGCGTGAGGGAAACATCTCATGAAGCTAGTCGACGGGTTTGTAATATGGACGTACTGGATGAGACGTGCGTGGAAATTCCACCCTAGAATCCACCAGGACTCGAACTGAGGCGGCTGAGTGGGAAGATAAGCTTTAGTATGTAGACAAAACACAAAAATAAATTTTATGAAAGACTGGCATAGAATATTAACTATTTTTTTCTTTCAATAACACTTCCAGGCAATCAAAGAGTAATGTGATATAAAGGGTCATGACTTTCCTCTGTAATTTATAGAACACACACGTATAGGCAGCCCCTGAGAGGCGAGCAAGGCCGGGACATGCTACTACAAAAGGAAGCCCATTACGAGGTGTGAGCTTAGCGAGGCCCATTACACCGGTGTTTACTTGAAAGAACACTCAGATGTAGCTTTTAATAGAACCTCGTCCCAGCACTCCCACCTGTGAAGATTTTTCCCACGGACTGAAACGTTCTACAGCTTCTACTCTACTACTTCTCCGGTTTCCAAAAAAAGAGTAAGATTAGGTAACAAAAAAAAACTCTTGTCCTCGTCCTGAGGTGGTGCAGGTCTTTTCAGGCATACTCGAAAGGACGTGAGCTGCATGTACCATTTTAACAACATACCAGCCCTCCTGCCAGTATTAAATATTTGACAGTACCGGGAATCGAACCCCGTCTACCGAAGACGGAATCTAATAGTGTTAATACGCTTCGGGCGTAGACTTAGGTTAGGTAACCAAGCATTAACCAGCATTAAGGTATGGGAACTACAGCCCTGCATGAGTGAGTTAGAAAACTATAGGTAAAATGAAATGCTCTGACGCCCGGCTATATAGGCATACCGCCAAATGCTTACGTGAAGCACTACGGTATACTACAACCGAGTAGGAAAGATCTGAAGGAATCTGTTTATGTTCGGTCCTTTCTGTCACTGTCAAATCACTCACGTTGACGTAATTCCTCTGTTTACCGTAGAGTCATACCACCACCATACGGTTTTGTTTCTTTAATTTATAATGAGCAAGTACCACGTAAGGGCAAAATTCTCCTATTACTGCAGAAGTAAAGAAATAAGACTGAAAAAAGAATGATACAGAACAGTTAGGAATCTCTATCTGATAGTGCAATAGACAAACGAAATCATAAGATAGAGGAGGAAAATTTAATTTATATACTCATTTATCTATGCTGGTTACAGGATACTGAATCGCTACATTGTAATGTATTCTGTTAGTTAACGTCGGTATACCCAGTGGCCAGGCCGGTCCTCTACGAAATGCCTGGCCGAGAGCAGCTATATTTCAGTGTGTTCGATGACCGCTCGAAGTCGAACAGAGTCCAGAACAATTTATGCAGACCTCAAATAGAAACTTGCCAGCTGCAGAGGCCTTTCGAAGGCGATAACAGGTGAACGATCAGTGTGTTACTGTAATCCACTGCAAATTACAGTGTAAAGAACTGGTACAAATGCTAGTAAACATAAAACTGGATTAAATTCGACTGTCAGTTATTTTTTGCAGGATTCTAAAATAGATAAATAGTTTACGGGAAGTCGAGGGAAAAAATTCCAACAAATAGTTTCGAGGAATTCGCCCATCTGAGGGCGCCGCGCCGAAATGAATTCCCTAGTTGAATCGAAACCGACTTTCAACCTATTAGGTCGTGTTACGTACATTCAGTACGTGTTGAAGAGATGTTAAGTACAGAACAAAAATGGCCAACCAGACACCAGTGAGACCGACGCGAAATCGGGAGGTTGGCCATTTTTGTTCTGTACTTAACATCTCTTCAACACGTACTGAATGTACGTAACACGACCTAATGGGTTGAAAGTCTGTTTCGAATACAATGCGGTCGTGAAAATTCAATATTCATTGAATTCCCTAGTTGTTTTCTAGGCTTGGTCTATTCAGCCGTCCAAGAATCCATAATTCACAACTCTGATGTACTTGGAAGACATTCGTTATACTCGCCAAATAGATAATAATAATAAGAAGAAGAAAAGAAGAAGAGAAGATACTATGGCGTTCGAAATATGCCAAGCAGTCAATCGTAGTGTGTTCAAACATTCGTTTGAATTCATGTCTGACACAAACATTTCATTTAAATTACGCAGTTAAGGTTTGCCAGTTGCTGTTTGACAAAGGCTAGACCAAAATGTACCTTCCAATGAAATCTCAGTCTCATTTATGTCTTTGGCGGCATGAGAGATGCTCAGCTATGGATGGTTCTGAGTAATGACATTTGCAGGTTTCTCTGCTATGAAAGGTGCTATAAATACGGTCATTCGTGCTGCAATAGCATTTTCTGACACAGTACGGAAAATAGTGGCAAACTACATCACGCCTCATCTTGGCTAGAATGCTTCATTTTGGCACCGCCGTCGGTCTTTGCGGTTTCCGTACAACCTTTAGTCGTGTTATCCGACGATCCAATCAGCCTTCGGGGACGTGACCTAAACGACAGGCATGGACAAAAGTAAACAGAGTGAGGGAAACAGAAATAACAATAATAACAAACATATTAACACACAAAAAGTGCATTCACACTTAAAGGAAGTAATCTTATTAATTTACGAGGAACAGCTAAGTTTATTTATGAGGTAGTCCCATCAAAATAGATAGATATTTGTGAACAGTAGTAGTGTAGTTGGAAATTTAGATTCCAGTAATAATACAATGCCAAGGGGCTGTTGAAAACAGCATTTGTGTTGGACTGTAATAAGTAACAGAACAGAGACCACTGCTTTCGTTCCACAGGGATGGTTAATCATGTTCAGGTAATGAATTTCACTAGCTCCAATATCTGTTACTTTTATCAGTTCCCCATGTTCCGACTTACATGCCACACTTCATACACGCACACAGTTATGGGCGTTCGTGTGAACAACATTACATCAGAAGCGTTCTCTTTTCTTCCTCATCGTTTGCAGAGTGGCAAACAGAGTGGAATATTTATAGCTAACTAATACACCCACCAACCCAATAATACTAGCTACATTTGGAGCACTACTCACGCAAAAAATGGCCTTCTCATATATAGTTTTTCCATGCCGACGCTGCAAGATCGATTAGGTCTTGGTTTGGGGTTTAAGCCTGATGTTCTTCCTGCCGTCACGCGTTGGTCGCAGTAAATGAACACTCGCCATAATTCACCAGGATTGGAATCCAGGACATTGAACGTAACAGTCGACTGGATAGACCACTGTAAGAATGCGCATTTCAATAACTGCATGCAGTTTATCAACATCATCATCATCATCAGCAGCAGCAGCAGCAGCAGCAGCAGCAGCAGCAGCATCTAACACGTTTAGACATTCAAAGCCTATTCCATCGTCACATTTTCTGCCTCTTTCTTGGGCGTCCTACATGCCTTGCTCACCAACGGTCTATTACGATAAAACCGGCTTCACTCAGCGCTCATGGATTTTGAAGGTGAGGGTGAGGCGTGTGTGACCTGACACCCGCTCATGGTGTTTGTGCATAGATATTCTGATTAGAATTTTCAGTACTGAACAGACAGCACTCTGCGGTCGGAGAATCTCTATGATCTTCTGACATATCACACGATCCAGTGCAACAACTCTAGATTTTAACATATGCCGACTTGTCGAAATTTTGTCCCATATGATTTCTTAAACGTGATGGAAGCCAACAACACGGAGTTGTCACATTTTATATCCTTCAAATGGCCCCGACCACATCCAGAATCAAGCCTGCTAATTTGATAAATAGAAGGACGACCAATCGACGTTGTCTTTTTTTTTTTTTTTTTTTACGTCGCACCGACACAGATGGGTCTTGTGGCGACGATCGGACAGGAAAGGCCTAGGAATAGGAAGGAAACGGCCGTGGCCTTAAGGTACAGCCCCAGCATTTGCCTGGTGTGAAAATGGGAAACCACGGCTGCCGACAGTGGGGTTTGAACCCACTATCTCGCGGATGCGAGCTCAAAGCTGCGCGCTCCTAACCGCATGGCCAACTCGCCCGGTACGTTGTCATTTAAGACAGCTTCAGCAACGATGGGCAGGCACTGATGACATTCAATACAAAACCACGAAAAGCTATCTTCAGGGCTGCTAAGGTTTGTTACATAAATGCAGAATCTATAGATTAGTTTTACAAACTGAAGTGCATACAAATATAAAACAAAGCAAGAAACATTTTAAAAAGCCACTGAAGAAACCTTCGTAGTGTGATCGTTATACGTCAATACAAGTTACAGAAAAAGGAAAATCGGGCAGCGTAAATATGTTAAGGGGAAATGTACAATGTAATAATCAGACTATTCAGGGAAGAAATTTTGTTCACTTATACATGCCTCTGCTATTTTTGACACAGTTTTGTATTTCTATAATGTCTAAATGATTTAATATGGAGCCCTTGTTTCCAACGTGAAGAATCTTGAGATGCTGATCCAGATAAAGAAAGGCTGATTGTTTGTTACGAGGTGTTTGGAGAACTGTGACTCTGCGGGATTATATAACTTCCATGATCGAAAATGTGCTTTCGTTCTGATTTTAAAGCTACCCTATTCTCATCGGTCTGTAACTTGTGTGGACGTCTAACGATCACACCACAGGTTTGTTCAGCGGCTTTTAAAATTGGCTTATTTTATGACTGATATTTACGAATATACACATGAGTTCTTAAGAGTCTGAATGTATGTAAAAAAATTAGCATTTTATTTTTGTTGTATTCACAGGCAGAAAAGGCTTTCAGTAAGTAGAAACTCGATTACATGAAATCGAATAATTCGAGGTAAAATCAGATATGATGCAGATTTATGCACAGAAGACCACGTTTACGATCTACATGCTTCAATTTACAATTTGTTTTACTTCGTACCGACACAGATAGGTCTTATAGCGACGATGGGATAGCAAAGACCTAGGAGCGGAAAGGAAGAGGGCGTGGCCTTAATTAAGGTACAGCCCCAGCATTTGCCTAGTTTGAAAATGGGAAAAACACGGAAAACCATCTTCATGGTTGCCGAAAGTGGGGTTCGAACCCACTATCTACCGGATGCAACTTCACAGCTGCGCGCCCCTAACCGCACGGCCAACTCGGCCGGAGATCGACATGCTTCAAAATTATGAAATGACCAGGTTAAGATTCTACAAATTTAATATAAAGTGTGCCAGTGTGCCGAACGTGACTTCATATACAGCGACACTTTATAATTAAAACATTAATTTATGGATGATCCGTTATGAACGACTATAAGATAAATTTAACTTAGGGATAACAGAGAGATTTTTTTTTTAGAGTTCTTGTCGACAAGATCGACAAAAAGGATTGCGACCTCGATGTCACGGTTGACGAAACCTGGGCGTTCCACTTGACACCTGAGACCAAGCAAGTCACGCCAGTGGCGGCATCCCCCTTCGCCAAAGCTGTGACAATTCAAGCAAACACAGTCTGCCGGTAAAGTCATGACAACTGTGTTTTGGGATCGAAAAGACGTATTGTTGGTCGTCAAATTATCAAATTATCCTACATTTTGATTATTGTAACCAAAACCTCCTTTCTACTATGAATTTTCACTGGTTGAAAATTTTAGTTTCATGTCATGTACCTAGTAAAGAAAAATCAGCACGAGTACACAACAAAACCAACAGTGTATATTTTATGCAATGAGTAGACCACGACGTTGTCGGTAGGTAACTAGTAGGAATGAGGTCTTAAATACGCGCTGACATCCTTCACTCCCTACGACCAGCTAACTTCATTAATTCTGATAGAGCCTTCACGCCACCTCCGATCCTACACCGGTTGGCTAATAACGTCTGACGGGATCAGTCAACTTCACTATATCTAACAAGAAGTTAATTGAAGTGACGTAAATAATAATAATAATAATAATAATAATAATAATAATTGTACCGGGAGGTACACCTGAACCCCGTGCATTTAAATGAAGCGCCTTGAAGAACGCTACCTAACACAAAGTTTGCAACAGCTATTTCAAGAAGTTGGGACTTTTCTCCACAGATGTCTATTAAAAAACTGATGTCATGCACTCTGGTGCAAAGTGGAACTAAAAATTTAAAGAAATTTTGTATTTGTGGGTTTTTAAAACTGAATTGATATTTCTTTATTTCTAAGGTTGCAACACTTCTTGCTCTTTCCGCCGACTTGGGATTTCAACCAATAGCAAAATTCATGTATTTATTTTTTGGCCAATCACATGCTTCTTGTAACTTTTCGACTGTCCAATAAAAATGGGAGGGTGTGTACTGTTTTAGTCCAGATCCTTTGCGAACCTTCCTCTCGGGTGTAAAAGCTGACGCCTTTTTTAGTTAACTTGTATTATTGATTGTCATGTTACTGAGTGTGTGTGTGTGTTAAGAGAGGAGGCGGAGGCCTCATCCATCGGCAGGCAGAATATCAGCTAAGGTAATGGCCACCATTTTTCTATCTCAGTAGTTATCTCCGCAAGCTGACTCGAGGGGAAGGTTTCCAATCTTTAACAATGTAACAGTCAATTTCCTAAAATGTAAACTTATCTTCCTTCTCATGTGAATGTTCAAGCAAGTCGAGAGTACTTAAAACCGGGCATAAGAGAGTGCGTTACCCTCTCGAATTCCCCTTCAATTAATCTTGAGGTGATCACGATTTTGTAACTGTTTTCACTATTGTAAATTGTAACTTGTCCATCTAGTCACCTCAGTAGTTTGGGATTAGCCTCTGCATCGTCGGGCTACAAGCCCAAGTAGGGTTTTAATCTTTGATTTCAAGGAGCGCAAGTGCACGCCTCCATATATTTTGGAGTTTGGGGCCAGTAATTGAACCTGTTGCTCTCCAAAAAGGCCCAGTAGAATGGGTACTCGATACACCTGTATGTTTTTCTTCCATGCAAAACAAAACTGATACGGTATTGTTAAATGCAGGTTGAGCCTAGAGAGGCCGGAAAGTGTAAATTTTATTAAGCAACAACGCTCTGATCTCTTAACTTAAAGGTTGCCTTGTGTAGGCTGTAAGGGCTTGGGAGTGTAGTGTAAATATTGAGTGGTGCCTTTGGAAGGCCGTAACCTGTAACCGTTGGAGCATAGTGCTCTTGAAAATTGTGATTTAAATATCCTGTAAAAGAAACTGGCTATCTGCCCAAACGCAACATTGGTGATGTAGGGACTTCTGTATATAGGGAGCTCAAATTGTAACTAACCTTGTCTAGCTTTTTCTGTTTTTTGTTTTTTTTTCTAGTTTGTACCAAACTAGTTCTGTACCTGAAATCTTGTTAACATTTTTAATATCTGAAAAGAAATATAACCTTAAAAATTGAACTTTTAAATGGATCTTTTGACTGTCGTAGATTGGCCCATTCAAACCAGCACCTTCTTTCACCTCTCTGTTCCACGAGAACACGGTAATAATAATAATAATAATAATAATAATAATAATAATAATAATAATAATAATAATAGCCGGACTGAGTGGCTCCGGCGGTTAAGGCGCTGGCTTTCTGGGCTCAAGTTGGCAGGTTCGATGCTGGTTCAGTCCGGTGGTATTTGAAGGTGCTCAAATACGTCAGCCCCGTGTCGATAGATTTACTGACACGTAAAAGAATTCCTCCGGGACAAAACTGCAACACCTCGGCGTCTTCGAAAACCATAAAAGTAGCTCATGGGACGTAAAAACAATAATAGTAATAATATCCCACTAACTACTCTTACTGTTTTTTCCGGTGGTATCGAGGTACCAAAATTTTGTCTCGAAAAAGGTATTTTGCGTGTTGGTAAATCTAACGGCACAAGGCTGTGTATTTTAGCACCTTCAAATACCAGCGGGCTGAGCCAAGACCAAACCTGACTGCCGCAGCAACTAGTGCGGCCTTGATTACCAAGTTGTGGCTGGACTGAGTAGTTCATATGCTGGCCTTCTTCATCCATGTTGCCAGGTTCGATCCTAGCTCAGTCCGATGGCAGTAGGTAGCTTTAATGTATAAACAATAGACTTTCATACTGGCGTTCTATGTGTATTGCTGAGAATCACTCGCATTTACCTTTATGTTGTTCTTTCTTCCTTTAATGAAGATATTCGTATAAAATGCCTTTGTCCATTGTGAACTAAGATTTCGAACAGGTGGTCTCGAGTGTTCTGCACGAGCGGAATGGAAGAGCGAGTGTGCATTCTCACACAGTCACTTTCGTAACTTAAAACATCCACTAGTTGTACGGAACTAACTTGAGTTCCTATTTCGGGTATGTTCTGACAAGCTTATTCTAAGAAGATCTAGCATTTAAGTTTATAGCAACTCCTGGGCAATATAACGTCTATACAGCAGCAGTTGATGATCTTTGGAATGGATAGTTCCTGTCCACACGTGGAGCCACTAAACAGCAAGCCACACTTCATCTAGTCTGAGCATCGGACACAACAAAGAAACATGAAGAGAAACACTTTTCTAAAACCACTTCAATAAAACTATGCCTCCATCGAGGTGTTTGTTTTGAAACGTCCTATTTGTTTTACGTCACACCAACACAAAAAGGTCTTAAGGCGACGGTGGAATAGCACAGGGCACAATAAACGAAGCGGCGAGGCTTTAATTAAGGTACAGTCCCGGCATCTGCCTGGTGGGAAAATGGGAAACCACTGAAAATTATCTTCAGGGTTGTCGAGAGTGAGTTTCGAACCTATCATCTCCCGAATGCAAGCCCACAGCTACGGCAAGTTGCTCGCTACATCGTGCTATACAGAGAGTAAACATGGAAAGCATACCTACAAACTCAGCATTTATAGAAATTATAAAGAGCATTCACAGTCCGGCAGCTTGGCTGAACGGTTAGCGTATTGGCCTTCGGTTCAGAGAGTCCCGGGTTCAATTCCCTGCCGGGAGGAGGATTTTAACTGTGTGGTTAATTTGTAAGGCTTGAGGATCGAGTGTTTGTGTCTGTCCTAACGCACTCCATTCTATAAACACACAGCATACCAGCCTAAAAACCACCATCTAATCAAGAAATAGCGAATATATCCCTTCACACAGGGTTGTGTCAGGAGGACATCCGGCCGTAAAACTGAGCCAAATCAATATCGTTCACACCCAAAAAAATTGGGGAAATTCCACGAAGAAGAAGACTTGTAGCGTTCATAAAGTAGGCAAACTCTAAATTTGAAAATCGAAGCTCAATCATCTGATGGAATAAGAAAAGGCTAGGAAAACAACAGATAATCTGCCACCTGGGCGACTGCCCAAAATGCAGATCAGTATTGGTTAATTGATTGATTGCTAACAAGCAACTTCGGAAATAATTCTGCATCTGTCTTTCACATCAGATAACCTTGTGGAACATCACACACCAACTAGAAGACCATGTTGTGTAGTCATCAGAGCGCACCTTTTATTTTATTTTTTTAACAAAGGGCGGAGTGAGTGCAGTGTTAACCGGGCGACAATGCCTTTTTCGCACGCACGGCGGATCGGGTTGTTGGAAGTTTTTGAGTGCAAATGTTATGACAGATTTGTGGAAACAGGGAGAGACGCCGATTTCCTCATGAACGCACGCCATGCAGAATTGTCGTGTATGATCTTGTACGCCGTTCACGATACGGGTTCCAACTACATGGAGACCTGTACTCCAGAAATTCATGCATACCACCACCATGACAGAGCGCAACGCACTCAAGAAACTCAACAGAGGGCGGTGAATCATTAACTTCCTCCGAACCACTACACCACAGCGCGACGATCCCCAAGTCCAGTCAGCTGAGTGGGGGGGGGGGGGGGGAATAGTATGGTCGTGACTTCCATGTTACTTCGAAGAATTCCTTTGCTCACTGTCGAAGGCCTCATGCCCTCATGAAGTCCAATGTAATTTGGCGGAAAGCTCTGTTAAATATACATATAAAATTCTTTAAATCCAGTTAGCATACTTATTTTATTATAATTCCCGAGTATATGCAACCACTGTAAGATCTCCCCTTACACTGAATTCTTAGCACAAAAATTCTCTAGTAAGAATGATAAAATATTTCGAATGTATTCCCATAACCATAAGGACGTTACTTCATTTTTTTACCAATTAGCATATAGTGAATACCTGAAAGGACAACTGCTATGACTCAATCCATGACATAAAATTATTTCATCGTAAGGTTATTAATACTTGATCACACATAACAGGTGCCAACATCAATTTTATCATTGGTAGAGTTAAGAATCGAAAATTTTCTAACTCTGTTCTCAGAGGGGTGTGTAAAACAATATTAGAAATAATTCTGCATCTATCTTCCACATTAAACAACCTTTCATGAAATGTAAACATTTACACCAGGGTTGTACTGTCGCTCAGTAAAAGAAAAGAATATATCTCTCACCAAACTCTCAAACCACAGTGGAGTTTGTATTAACAGAATAAATTCGAGGTAATTTATGGGCAGAGTTGGGCAGTAATTGATTAAAAGTATTCTAATTAATTGTAACGATTACATTCTTAGTAATTTTTACTCGTAACTATTAATTTTTACAAAATTTAACTTTTTACTGGTGATTTCATCATCATCATCATCTGCGTACCCTCCAGGTTCGGTTTTTCCCTCGGACTGGGCGAGGGATACCACCTCGGCCGCCTCAAGGGCAGTGTCCTGCAGCTTCAGACTCTTGGTCGGGGGATACAACTGGGGAGAATGACCAGTACCTCACCCAGGCTGCCTCACCTGCTATGCTGAACAGGGGCCTTGCGGGGGATGGGGAAGATTGGAAGGGATAGACAAGGAAGAGGGAAGGAAGCGGCCGTGGCCTTAAGTTAGGTACCATCCCGGCATTTGCCTGGAGGAGAAGTGGGAAACCACGGAAAACTACTTTCAGGATGGCTGAGGTGGGAATCGAACCCACGTCTACTCAGTTGACCTCCCGAGGCTGAGTGAACCCCGTTCCAGCCCTCGTACCACTTTTCAAATTTCGTGGCAGAGCCGGGAATCGAACCTGGACCTCCGGGGGTGGCAGCTAATCACGCTAACCACTACACCACAGAGGCGGACTACTGGTGATTTACTTCCTGAAATAACATTGTAATCAAAAATGAAGTTATGTTTTGCACATTTGCAATCGATGAGATTAAATTATGGTTTCCTTCTGGAACTTAAGTACTGATATAAAGGCCAAAGACAGGCATTCTTACAAGTGGAGGCACATGCTTCCCCTAGTGCACCGTCCTACATACAGTAGGAGGCTTGTAGTGGTGTCTCAACGGCGCACTAGCTACCAGCGGCTTGGAAAGGTGTAGCATTTCAACTCATGACCCCACTGCTACACTGGGGCGAAAAGCTGGTAATTTGACGAATGTTAAGACCTAAGGAGCTTAAATGTTCTTTAAACTGTAGTTGTTACTTTCTAGTAGATGATACACATCGCAATGAAGCAAAGCCTGGGAAAAATAAATAATGGTGATGAAAATAACTTTCAGTTCTTCTACAGCACAACCAGTAGCTTCACTAGTTCTGCATGAGGTACTTTCTTATCGCGCTACTACTTTCAAAGACATCAGACTTATCCCAACGATCTTAACTCTAAACGTAAGTATACCTTCAAGTGTCACTATAGAGAACCTTTTTTGGTAAATGCAAAAATGTACTTTCCCCCAAAAGAGGTCTAGTTTTAGCGATGAGTAGTTTCAGAACACATTATTTTATTTGTAAAGCAAATGGCAAATTATTTGAAGCCTAAAAGTCATTCACTAAAATAAAAATTATGGGATAATATCAAGTCCCAAGGAATAATGTTCACCCTCATCTAGCCATGCTATCTACTTAATGTCTCTATGCTGAAAAGAAAAACACACACACAAATTGGTGGTATATTTTCCTTGCAAACGTTGCAATTATCCCAGCCACATCGGTGACTTGCTTAAGACTGGCATCCTGTGAAGTACCGGTAATAGTAATTTAATTTTACTGATTACTTGTTGAGAAATGGAGTAATTGAGTAAAACATAGTTCATGGAACTAATTCAGCCAAATTGGAGGGTCCAATGCAAAATGTCATTAAGTCCACTTTTGAAAAACTGAGTATCGACAGATGGTATTAATGGACAAGTGCTGATGTACTAATTTCAAATGTTAAGTTCCCGTAAGCCCGTGTTTGAGTCATTCACAAATTATCACATGTCAGCATCTTCAGTACAAAAAAAGCCAATTTACCAAAAAAAAAAATGTGATAAAGTCCAGCAGATTCTATCATAAAGTTGATAAGTCCAATAATGCAGTTGCTGAGCCTTATACTTAAAAGAGTGCGCTGGAGTGTTTGAGTCTGCACGTCAGCAATCCTTCGGAGATCAACATGTGGGACCTGAAGGAAAATATATTCATTTATATAAGGGAAGAGTAAGCAAAAATTGCACGAGTGTCTATCCCAGGCAGAAATACGATGGACTTTTATCGATTAACATTACACACTGAAGAGAATTATGATGAATATGGGTGAATACAGACTTGAGATGAACATGAAAATGAAAATCCACAGCCTGTTTCCAGTCATTCGACCGGGTCAGGAATGGGATGAATGAAGTCCCCCATCTAGAGGCGAGGACAGGAATTGTGCCGGCTGCCGAAGCCTGTCGCATTCCTCTGGAGCAATGATTGATGACTGACAGATGAAATGAAAGTATATTGGAGTGTGTTGCTGCACTGGAAACCGGAGTACCCGGAGAAAAATCTGTCCCACCTCCGTATTGTCCAGAACAATCTCATACGGAGTGACCGGCATATGAATCGTGGAACCCAGCGGTGAGTGACCGGCGCACTGTCGCCTAAGCTACGAAGGCTTACAGTTTAGATACATTCCTCAATTAACGTGAGCACTATTTCTTGAAAACAAAATAACGTAACCAAAAGCAAATACATCCAAATTCATTTATTTAAAAGTAAACCTGTAATATGAATTACAAGTTTCGTTTTATTGTGTTGAGTATCTTCTGTCTTGTCTTTTAGTTAATTTAACATTATGATAATCATATGGCTGAAATAAAAAGTTGCACCTTGTTTCTTTCTCCTAAAATGTGTGTTAAATGGACGTACTCTCATCTTGCATTTGAACCTTATTACTATTTTTTTTTCTTTTCCAATCAGTGCTGAACAGTATTCTGAAGCTATTATACCGGGTGAAGCGTAATTCGCGCACTCGGGCGTCGCAGCGCGACTCCTCACTTGCCAGCAATAAAAACATGTCTCTTACAAAATTTCGTCTTGCGAGTATATCCGGCAGAAAACTGACGTTGAAGAGGAGCAACCTGGCAACACTGTAACCATATGTACGGTAACTACCGCTGTCAGCACGTTCTCGTCGTGTTGTACAGTTGGTGCAGTGGGTAGAGTTTTTGGTTGGCATGCAGGAGGTCGATGGTTCGATCCTGGATTGAGGCGCATTTTTATTTGCTAATTTCCATCTGACATTACCTACTGTAATACAGTAAGACACCGTTTCTAAGGTGACAGGTATCCTACATTTACAACATCTTGTAACGCTGAAACAACAAATACCTGGTTAGACTAATAAGAAATAGACAGCTGAAACAAACAGGTTTCACATCTAGTAGATGAAGTGGTGCGAAAAAATTCACGCCCACGACGTGGGAAGGGTGCCTTTCAAAGCTGACCAATGAAAACGATTGTTCGTCCATTTCTAGGATCGTAGTATGTAAGTGCAAATGGTTTCTAGAAGACCCGCTGTAATCGCTGTTGACGATTAAGATGCCAGATACCATACCACCTGGACTACATTTACGAAATAAAAAAACA
The DNA here is from genome assembly GCF_040414725.1 of Anabrus simplex. Lineage (NCBI taxonomy): Eukaryota > Metazoa > Arthropoda > Insecta > Orthoptera > Tettigoniidae > Anabrus > Anabrus simplex. Next base: position 591,606,602 of record NC_090265.1, read on the forward strand.
TACGCCTCAACCCAGGATCGACCACTCGACCTCCTGCATGCTAACCAAAAACTCTATCCACTGCACCAATTATACATTATGAGCAAGTTCTGCTGACAGAGGTAGTTACCCTACATGTGGTTACAGTGTTGCCAGATTGCTTCTCTTCAACGTCGTTTTTCTGCCGGATATACTCGCAAGACGAAATTTTGTAAGAGACATTTTTTTATTGCTGACATGTGAGGAGTCGCGCTGCGACGCCCGAGTGCGCGAATTACTCTTCACCCTGTATACAACCCTTGCGGCGACCGGTATGGGTGACCGCCAACCTCATGAATATTATATCCAACAACAGTATAGAATGTTAAAGGGCACGAGAAATAATATGACAACACAGGAACCAAGTGTGCCTCAAGGTACAAAGAGGAAATTTACTTACGGCTGCGCCATGCAAGAATAGAAATGAATGGAAGATCAGCTTACCTGAAACAAAGACAGAGAATTCATTAGTTTGTGTGTCAACATCTCCTACCCTCACAAACACACGCATTATGTATATACGTAAACAAAGGGCTGTTATAGACAGAGAATTCAATACACACAATGAAATCAGAGACGACAGCTTTGAAAAATACTTTCGGATTTTGCCAGCTGCTAACATTCAGTATGACTGGAAGGATAAGCAAGTTCCTGAAAGCAATATAGACATCTTTTTTTTTTTTAAGATGTTCATAATATTTCTTATGTTAATCGTAGAACGCTCTAATATCAGATCGACTTTGCTGTACGGGATTGAAAGCTAGGTGCATTTAGTGTGTCTTTGGAAGTACGTCGGCAGCTATTTCCTGACGTATTCAGTATATTTTCAACTGTCGGTACAGGGCTCGGAGTGGGATAGAAGCGCCCGTGTCCTTCATTAAAGTACAAACTCAGCATTTGCCTGGTGTGAAAATGAGAAACCACGGAAAACCATCTTCAGGGCTGTTGAGAGTGGGACACGAGCCCACTATCTCCCGAATACAAGCTCACAGCTGCGCAACTCTAACCACATGGTCAACTCGCTCGGTTTAATGATATTCAGAACACAACTAGTGCGTCTGAATGCTGTGACAGGTGCTACTCAGTCAGTGCTGCTGAAACAACCCTCTCTGGCTTAGTGAGGAGAGCAACGGGAAACGACTCCACTCCCCATCTTGCCTACTAAGCATTATTACAGTCCACCTCCATAGCGTAATGGTTAGCACTATTATCTGCCATCCTCGGAGGCCTGGGTTCGATTCGCGGTACTGCCAGAAATTTAGGAATGGCAAGAGTGCTGGTATGTGGTTGAAACGGTACATGCAGCTCACCTCCGATGGGGGATGTGCCAGAAAAAAGAATCGCACGACCTCGGGATGAGGACACCAGTTTACATTTTCAGCATTATTACAGCGCCGCCTTCTGCTTTTGCAGTTTCCTCGTATAGCTGACAGCCTCTGAGTTGTAGTGAAACACTAGCTGTTCTCCCTTAACACCCATGAAAGCCGTTAATGGCGCATCCCTGAGCTACTAGTAGCAGGTTGTTTCTAAGCTAGCACCTCAAAGCCCATTTCCGAAGAAAGGCGACGGTTTACAGATACCTTTTATAAAAATGAGCTTCCGTAATAAACTTAGGCACAGTTACGTAAAATGCTAAAAGCATTGCACTCCGCGCGTACTGTTTTAAAACACATGCTTTTTTTTTTTTTTTTTGCTGGGGGGTCCATGTTGAATAAGCGTCGTCAATTTAGTCTTCGTCATCATCTTCCTCATGTTCTTACTGTGTGTCTGAACTCTATACATTCTATATAGAATAGGTACAAATGGTGCGGTCTTAAACGAGACTCCACTGTCTCTGACTGGCCTCTCATCTACGTCACAGCAAAGCCCCTTACGTACGGTAACGGAAGCAGAATTTTTGTCATAGTACTATCTTGCGAATATATATATATGGCCATGCAAATTGTGTGCAAAATCAGAGACCATTTTGTTGGACGTAGATCTTGATAGGTGGGGCTATCTAGTGACACGACATGAGAATGCTGTGTGGTGGATAAGCTGTATCTCGTTGGACGGAGATTATGATATATTTCTTTCAATTTATCGTAACACTATTTCCCCTGTGGGTCGAGTGAAAGGATGCATTATTTGTACCCCTACATGTCTTAAGAGGCGAACAACCAAAGAATCTGTACTCTCTCTCTCTCTATCTCTCTCTCTCTCTCTCTCTCTCTCTCTCTCTCTCTCTCTCTCTCTCTCGTCTTCCAAGCCCCAAAACATATCAGTGATTCTATGTCTTTCCGTGTAGCGGAGTATTTACAGTATGTCGTTGTGGAGGAGGAATTATATTTGGCAGCAATACTTGTTTCGAGGAAGCCCACCTGCGACACTTTCAGGGTGAGCCAGCAAGGTAACAGCGTAGGTAAGACCATGTTTCAAAGATCTTCCACTCGCTTTGATGCCAGCTGTTGAACCTATCGCCGAGGCGGAGCTGTTTAAGAATCTAACCAGGCTCTGGTCTGATGTCTAACAAACAGGGATGTAACAGACAAAAGTAGCAAGAGTGATAGCTGGTATAGTGGCATGTGGGAACAATGTTTGAAAGACAGTAGCACACAGGGTGAATTCTTCAACATGAGGCTGACGTAATTGAACATCTTTAAACAGTACCAGACTGAGTTAGGATCAAACTCTCCACCTTGGCCTTAGAAAGGCAGCACTTGCCGACTGAGCTACTAAGTCTGGTTTTCGTGTTTATATATCTTCAGTCCTACATGCGTTTTAACAAACTGTCGACATATTCACGCATCAACTTAGGAGAGTGAAGTCCTTTTTTTGCTAGGGGCTTTATGTCGCACCGACACAGATAGGTCTTATGGCGACGATGGGATAGGAAAGGCCTAGGAGTTGGAAGGAAGCGGCCGTGGCTTTAATTAAGGTACAGCCCCAGCATTTTCCTGGAGTGAAAATGGGAAACCACGGAAAACCATCTTCAGGGCTGCCGATAGTGGGATTCGAACCTACTATCTCCCGGATGCAAGCTCACAGCCGCGCGCCTCTACGCGCACGGCCAACTCGCCCGGTAGAGTGAAGTCTACAAAAAAGAATAGGCAGTAGGCAGTACTAAAATATCACGAATATTTTGAACAAAAGAGTTCTAGTCTGCAAAAGGCAACCGCAAAGAAATGCACAGATGGAACAGAACTGTGTGAATTATTTTATGTCTATAAACGGGAGACAAAAAAAAAGCCCACGGGGGAAAGAAAACCTTCCTCCATTCATGTATGTTCAGTCCGTCAGCGATTCCGCTGGTGGGATCCTCAACAGCTCTGCCATCAGCTGTCATAGATGGCCTAGGCATCGCTGAAGAGGCGTACTAGGGAACTGAGGAGTGAGGTAGTTTCCCGTTGCTTTCCTCGCCGAGCCAGAGTTGCAATTACATATCAGTCTGCCAAGCCAACTGAAACGTATACACCAACCAACCCTATGAACAACATTTTCACACCATTCATAGCAGGGACTGGCTGCATAAGGATTGGCATTACTAGCATCGCTCATACCTCAGTCACTTTCATATTGTCAAAGCCAAGGATAAGACAGAGACAGAACTATGAAAGTAACAAAATTGCTCTAGCCTATACCAGAAGACATAGTCCACTGTCAACACTAGGTCCTGCCAGCAAAGGCATCCTCCATTCACAGAGAAAAATACAAGTACATTTGTCTGTTCGCGAGATTAATGGAATAGGCCTAATGCCGAAGAATAAAAGTTGAGTGTTTATTCCGGTAACTTAGCGAGCTAGCAACATCATTTTATCATATACTAGGAGTACGGAGCATTCTGTGTGAAAAAGGACAGCGAAAGAAAAGAGTTCTCTTTTTCTTAATTTTGAAGCAATATTGTGAAAACAAGTGGGCGGTAATATTCAATTTGTCACAAAACCAGCTTCCTCAGTTGAACAGTTATTATAAATGAAAAGCTGAATATACTGTATTACAGTATATTTTTCTGTAAGTCAACATGTTGCAAAAATGTTATGAACGAACAAAGATATGATATTATTTCCCGTGGCTATTACTGGCCTGGTGCAGCCGTTGTAAGACAGACCCTCCGATGAGGGTGAACGGCATGTGCCATGTATCGAAACAGGGTGTTCTCTAGAAGAGTAGAGTGTTGTCTGGGTGTTTCAGGGATGTTGAGGACAGTACAAACACCCAGTCCCCCAGCGAGGGGAATTAATCATTTTCGGTTAAAATTTTGCGACTTGGCCGGGTATCGAACCTGAGGCCCTCTGAACCGAAGGCCATTACGCTGATCATTCAGCCAAAGAGCCAAACGTAGAATATTGTAATAACTATTGCAAATGTAGTTATTTATAACCGGGTTATGCAAACATTTATTAAATGTGATTGACGTCCCCACATTAAAGCAAGTTGCTACAGTTCCTTCGTCAAAGCACGACACGAACTGCGTTTACAAAGATTTGGAGGTGCCTTACATTAATTGTATGAAAATGGATTTATTCAGTTTTCGAAACTCACGCTTTTATCTTATGCAACCCTACACGAACTACAATTCCCGCTGAACACGTGCTGTGCTGCTCTGCTCTGCTGTCTGCTTGTTGAGTAGCTACGTTCTTCTCCCGGAAGCTCAGTCTCAGCGTCCGTTAGTTTGCTTTCAAAAATCATGTACGTACGTATTGTACCGGTAAAACCATGAGCGTTTTCGGAGACGCCAAGGCCCCGCAATTTTGTTCCGCAAGCGTTCTTTAACGTGCCAGTAAATGTAACGAAACGTGGCTGACGTATCTGAGCACCTTCAGATACTGAGCCAGGATTGAACCTATCACCTTGATTTCAGAAGACCATCACACTACCACATATGCTATTCAGCCCGAACAACAGATAGAAAACCGATAAAGAATGATAGGTAAATACTTTTATCCTGGACGCGCGCGCGCTTGTGTGTGTGTGTGTGTGTGTGTGTGTGTGTGTGTTCATGCGAAGTAAATGTGTTATATTGCATGAAATCCTTTTTCACCCTTCCAGGAGATCAGAGGGAAAAAATAAGAGGCATATATAAAACGCATACGAGGTAATTACCATTCTCCTGTAGGAAAACTGGTTGCTTCTTGAAAAGAACGCCGCGGGGCACTTCCTAGAACAAGGTTTCCAATTTCTTTCTCTGTGAATTGCAAGCGCCACTCCAGTGTTCAATAACACAGAGGCACTTCATTAAAAGGCGAGAGTTTCATGCAGGCGGGCAGGAAGGCAATTGGGGCGCGCCAGGTCAAAGGTTAGTGCTGCCTGCCCCGCCCCAAGGGCTATGCACAATGTCTTCACGCCAAGGAGGGTGAGTGATTACCTGTTTTAGCTTTTACTGCCAACGATACGAGCTTTGCTTTACTGCACCAGGTGCTGGTCGAGAACACAGGCTCCATCTTCGTACGAAGGCCATTAGTCTTCCTGGACTTCACGGGAGAGCGACGTATTTCAGTAAATTATACCGCATGGTGTCACATCAGTGGATATCGAGAAATTGCTGAAAGGTGCGGACATAATCCTGGAAAAATAAATAACTTGGGTAGAGTGGCTCAGGCAGTAGAAGTGCTAGCCTTCTGAACCCAAGCTGAAGAGGACGATCCCGGTTCGGTCCTGTGATATTTGAAGGTACTCAAATATGCCAGGCTCGTGTTGATGCATTTACTGTCATGTAAAAGAACTCCAGCGGGACAAAACTCGGGCAGCTCGCCATCTCCGAAAACAGTAAAGGTAACTATGCCGAGGGTTCAGACAGAAGGCTGGTTGGATCCTCCGTAGATCGAGGTGGCCTATCCGTCACTGATGAAACGTTCTAAAGAAGAAACAAGTGAGGCAGTTCTTTGTTTCTTCCCTCAACGATCCAGAAGTCACTACAAATCATTCTGCCAAGTCCAGTGAAATATATACACCATCGACCACTTGAGTAACACTTTCACAACAGTAATGAAAGGAACTAGTTTTATAAGGAATTGTGTCACTAGCATTACTAATACCTCAGTTACTTCCATATCATCAAAGACAAGGATGAGACAGAAAAATGAAAGTAACAAACTTATGTAGCCCACACCAGGAGAGTACAGTATGCACACTATCTCACCAAATATGGATCTGGGAGGAAAAGTAGTTAGCAAGAAGTACATTATTATTATTATTATTATTATTATTATTATTATTATTATTATTATTATTTATAGTTTTACATCCAACGAATTGCCTTTACGGCAAATATAAACCAACAGTAAAGGAATGCAGTCAACAGTCAGGTCATGAAAATTACATGGGATTAGAAAATGAGGTTTTAAAGGAGGTAGATGGATATTGTTAATATTGCTAATTGTGCAGATGATTTGTTAAAGTATTTTAACGTCGCACTAACACATCGAAGGTTTGTGCTTGCGCAAGAATGGGGAAAATGCTGGGACTAGCAAGGCAGCGGCCGTGGCCTTAATTAAGATACATTTCCAAGTTTGAAGTTGGGAAACAACGGAAAAACATCTTCACGGCTGCCGACGGTGGGATTTCAACCCACCATCCCTTGAATGCAAGCTCACAGCTACATAACCCTAACCGCATAGCTAACTGGATTTGTCAGGGTTCTGCAGGAACACGATTCAAACTTGTATGAATATGCATAACCAAGCGTAACTCCTACATAGTATATACCGAATATTCTTGACATTCGGAGCAAAAACTCGGTCTTAAAATTAACAATATTGAAAAGCGGTTTTCTTAAAACGTCTACGTTTGATCTGAAGAAGAAAGTTGAAATTCATTAATTAAGAAGTACAAGAAAAACGTTTGCTTTAAACAAGTGGTGAAATCATGATTATAGCCATTTGTCTGCGTAATTACACGTAAGTTGTCAAAAAGGCCATGAACAAGACTTTCACCTCGCTTTCTGAAGACCTAACTACCGCTCTGCTAAAGGAAAATATATTTCTTTTAGCGATGTAACGTCACAATAGTATAAAGCTTTCCGGCGAAGATGGGTTGGAATGTAGTGACCATGATCTAAATTACATCACAGGCCGATATTTGTCCAACGGAAAAGCATTAGCAAGAATGCTAACGGCTGGTTTTGCAGCTACTCGATCCTCTGCCGTGTAGTTAACTCGCTAGGTATGATCTGCTTAGGTAACTTAGAAAAGCTGCTGTAGCGGCGATAATATCCAATCAAGCAAACCCAAGTCATCTCTGTACAAGTTATGAAAGCCCTGAGAGGGCTTTGTTATATGCTGAGCGAAGCACAGGGCCGTGTGTACTTCAAGAAATAGAGATCTAGTTTCTTAAATTTTTGTACCTCCTGACGAGGAATCGAAACGTCCTTCCACGTGAACATAGCACGGCATTGCCGCTTCGGAAAATGATGGAGGTTTAAAATCGTGTGCCATAGCGTGCCTTCCACATCAACCCGCGAAACTCATTCATCTAAAATACAGTACAGGAGAGAAAAATCATACGTAAAATAACATCTTCTATATACTATATAAGTTGTAGGTTGTTTTTTGTTACAATCGGCGACGATGGAATAGGAAAGGGCTATGAGTGGAAAGGAAGCGTCCGTGGCCTGAATGAAGGTACAGTCCCAGTATTTTGTGTGAAAATGGGAAACCGTGGAAAACCATATTCAGGGCTGCCGACGGAGGGATTCGAACCTACCATCTCCCGAATGCAACCTCACAGCTGCGCCCCACTAATCGCACGGCCAACTCGCTCGGTTTTTCTTTGGTGCTCTGATTGAAGTGTATTGGACGGAAACTTGGTCTCGGCTCGTTACTTCTAAGGTTTAAACTCGTTCACGTTGAAAGCTGAATAGAGGTCCTGTAATTTATTTTCTCCCTCAGTTGCACAGTCGACATGCTCGTTGCGACTCCAATACATCACAGACCTAATACACTGCGCACTCTACAGAATTACAGAAAATATCAACAAATACCCAGGATACACTCAATTCTATTCAGATCAGCATAATACTATACACAAGATTTTACGAAGCTGTCTCTGTGGATAAGTGGTAGAGTGACTGTCTCTGGTTCCGAAGATCATGGTTTTGAACCTGGTAGATGAAGTCTGATTCTGAACGCCGAAAAGAGAGTCAATTTGGCACTCCATGTCGTACGACGTCTGGTGATACACACTGTTTATCCGACAAAATTTTTGTACATACGAGTATACTTTTTCCGGAATTTAGCGAAGAAAAACTCGGGTGCGTTGGACCGTTTCGCCTCAAATAATGGACCCTGTTATACTAAAGTGTTATCCGGCTTTGGTCTTTGTGGTGCCAGTACCACGATAGAAGTGAAGTGTTAACACCCTGTAAGTATAGCTAAAAGTTCTCAATCTCTTGTTTAAGGTTACAGAAAAGCTTACGATTATTGAAGATGCACAGAATACTGGACACCGCGCGGTAGGAAGAAAGTACAATGTCGGATATAATTTTACTCTGACACACAGCCGAAATCAGGCGATTACAGCCGGGCTGAATGGTTCGGACGGTTTAGGCGCTGACTTTCTGAGGCGAAGTTGGCAGCTTACGTCTTGACTCAGTGCGGTGGTATTTGAAAGTAATCAAATACATCAACGCATTATCGATAGATTTAACAGCACGTAAAAGAACTCACGCGGGACAAACTTCTGGCATCTCGAATTCTCCGAAATCCGTAAGAGTAGTTAGTGGCACGTATAACCAATATTACTAGTTTACTAGACGATTACAAACATCAGGGGAAGGAAAGCAAACCGCATGACAGTTCTTATTGGCGGATTGCCTACCGAACAGCATCCAAAGTTGATGCGTTCCTATCGCCATTTTATCCAAACTTTGGAGAATATATAATTACGTAGAATTTACTGTAAATAAAAAAAAACAAAAATTAACGCCAATTTTATTCTTGAAATTCTCTCCTAAAATTATGGTGCGCGTATAATTCGCGTATATACGGTAATTAAAAAGCAGCCAAACTTTGCCCAACAGAGATCTGGTTCACTCTTCCACATAGTAGAATAAAACAGAACGTGGAAAATGACTGGCGTCAAATTATAATCCTGAAACGGATACTATACATTGTCCGACTCATTGGCTGAATGGTCAGCGTTGAGGCCTTCGGTTCAGAGGGTCCCGGGTTCGATTCCCGGCCGGGTCGGGGATTTTAATCGTCTCTGATTAATTCTTCCAGCCCGGGGACTGGGTGTTTGTGTTTGTCCCAACACTTTCCTCTTCATATTCACACAACACACTACACTACCAACCACCACAGAAACACGCAATAGTGATTACATCCCTTCCTATAGGGTTGGCGTCAGGAAGGGCATCCGGTCGTAAAACAGGGCCAAATCCACATGTGCGACACAGTTCGCACCCGCGACCCCACAGGTGTGGGATAAGCGGTAGAAAAAGAAGAAGAAGAAAGAAGAAGAAACGGATACTATACATTACACACACATACACATTCATTAAATGTTATGACTTCCAGCGTTCAGTTCACAAGCCTCTGAATTTGCTACGCTCTTTCACAATCCTCTATTTAAAACTAGCTCAATGGCCTCACTTAATTTACCTTTAAATTATTAATAGTCTAAACAGATCGATCATCTTCACCTTGGTTTCTCCCTATTTGTCTCGCCTTCCCTGCCCTCCATTCCTCTTACATGACGCCGCCATCGAACGCGGTTTACATCCACAGCATCACCTAGCGAGTTCATTCCTACAGTAACATAGACTATCTGCTCGCTGTTGGTGAAGTCCTGTCTTTGTCCCCACTTAGACCTACTTGTACCGACAATAATTCTCACTGCGTTCATACCTGCTACTTCCAGTTTATCAATATGATAGTCTCAATCCACCCAGCTATCACTGCCGTACAGCAAAGTAGGTCAGAAATCGGAGCGATGTGAAATTCATTTCGTCTTATCTCATTCCATCTTGCATTGCTTCATTCAGACTTAATATAGTCAGTTTATTTATAATAGGGCCTCCGTGGCTCAGGCGGCAGCGCACCGGCCTCTCACCGCTGGAATCTGTGGTTTAAATTCTGGTCACTCCATGTGAGACTTGTGCTGGGCAAAGCGGAGGCGGGACAGGTTTTCTCTGGGTACTCCGGTTTTCCCTGTTATATTCCAGAAAAACATTCACTCTCCAATAGCATTTCATTTGTCAATCATTAATTATTGCCCCAGAGGAGTGCGACATGCTTAGGCAGTCGGCAAAATTCCTATCCTCGTCGTTATATGGGGTTTCGTTCCATTCCTGATCCGGTCAAATGTCTGGAATCAGGCTGTGGATTTTCATTTCCATTTTATTTACACAGCATACAAGAACATACCCGTTTCCAGTTTCAATGCTCTTCGACGTAGTAGTGTTACGGAACAACAGTTAGCTACGCATTTTGGTCGATTGCTCGATTTTCTATTTGTTTTACGTCGCATCGACTCGGACAACTCTTACGGTGATGATATGGTAGGACAGAGAAGGAAGCGACCATTGCCTTAAGTGTACAGCCCCAGTATTTGCCTGGTGTGAAAATGTTCAGTGATGGGAAGAGTAGAAGTAAAAAGTAATTGGGCTAAATTACAGTTACCTGAGAAATATTTTGCTAAATTACAAAGTACTTTTCTAACAAGTAATCAGTAAAATTACCATTACTTTACAGAACGCTACCCTTAAGGAAATCACTGTCTTTTTTTCGCATGGCACTGAAATACAAAAAAAGCGAGGAAAATAAACTACGCATTTTTTTATCACTGGCCATAATCACTATGTGCGACTGATCATAACACTTTTGAACTTGCGAAATTATATTTTCCTATTATTTTTATTTTAGTTAATGACTTTTAGCGTTTCGAAAATGTATTTACTTTACAAATAAAATAATTGGTCCTTAAAAATCTGATCGCCAAGTCTAGACGCCTTTCCGGGGGAATTACATCTTTGCATTAACTAAAAGATGCTCTACAGGGACAATTGAACGAAAGTCTGGTGTTTAATTTGAACATCGTTCGGATAGGGGCAGTCAAGGGCTAGGAGTAGGAAGCAACCGCCCGTGGCCTCAACTGAGGTATAGCACCAACATTTGTCTGGTGTGAAAACTGGAAACCACGGAAACCCCTCTTCACGGTTGCGAACAGTGGGGACTCGAATCTACCATCTCCTGAAAGCAAGTTCACAACCACGTGACCCAAACCGCGCAACCAACTCGCTCTGTTCTCGAATAAAGCGATGCACATGTCTGGAATACAGTACAATAGTTCTGAATCTATATGCCACAAAGTGATTTCTTGATCTTAGACCAAATTCTGGTCATAGGGGCTCCAATTAACACGGCAAGGAAAATCGAAAAGTACTTCCCAGCTACACAGGCTGAAAGGGAAGCACAGCTTCTGAAACACACGCTCTGGCATTTTCGTTTTTAGCAAGTAAATTCCCAGTGTTGTGTGGCTGTTGATATAGTGATCATTACCCTGGGATCTCCAGTTTAAGTGGAACTCGAACCATAGGATCGCATTGCAACATACACAGGTTATCCGATAAAATTCCTACACAGTAAGTACGCAGAGTCCGAACACACTAAAATTAACCCATTCTTATTGGAATCGTTTCTCATCTCTAGAAACATTTAAGAAAAATATGAGTTTGTCGTTATTAGACAGTAATTTATGAGTACCATCCTTCAAAGCAAAATATTATAAAGAATTATATCGGACAGGTAACACAGGTGCCACTATGCGTTCTACATACCCGTATACTGCAGTATTTAAATACCCGTTTTTCGGATGGGAAAAAGTAGCATTCTGTTATCCACCGGGAAATAAAGTAGGAAAAACACATGCAGTTGTCCCTGATTGACAACATCCTGATATACAATAATAAAGTTTTATTATGAATCCACCTGTTCAATACAATATAATGTTGTTACATTTAAAATAACTTCATTAGTTAAAAAGTTATATATGGAACATGTTTCGCTCCCTTATAGAGCATCATCAGCCAAATCTGAATCTCAAATAATTGTTATTTACGTAAATAAAGACTTAAGAACTATTGGAACATTTTTGACAAACTTAAAACTTATTCTATTAGAAAATCATAAAATATAAAATCTTTGTATACATGGCTTAATTACATGTGCTTAATAGGAAGATACATTAAAATTATGGAAGAGAGAGTACTAAAATATAAAATAAATAATATATATATTATGTCCAAAATCCTAGAAAGACGTGAAGATCAATCTTAGGAGATAAAATTTGAGGATTTTCTTAGCAATGAGATGTGGTAAAAAAGATATTTATCCCTTGTGGATAAGAGTCTATAAAGATTCAAATTTATCGTCAATTTGATGATTGAACTTATAACAGGATAAATGTTGGTCTTCAAGAAATTTAAATGCTTGTTGTCATGTGACCTCGGCGAATGCTGTTGAAAAGATATGTTCTTATAGATGTCAATGACCGTTCGTTGAACTAATGGATTTGATAAGGTGATTGAAAGGGACGTAAATCAACGTTATACTGAAAGCTGCTGCTTGGTTTATCTTGTTGAATGTCTGTAAAAAGAAAAGGAATCTTGTAAGTAATCGGAATTTGTGTTGCTAGTTAAGAGTGTGCTTCTAGAAACTTCACTTACCCCTCCAATTGCTGTTTGTCGGTTTGGTGTTGTCCGAGGTTATGTGGTGACTGTCTGTTCTGTGTCTACTCCTTGTGTTGTAAGAGTGAGGTGGTGGGGGTTGAGGGGGGAGTAGGGGTAGGAGGAGAAATGTTTGTGGGTGTGGTTTTGGAAGGGGAATATCTAGTAGGAGCGCAGGGAGGGGTTGAGTTCTTTAACGTTGGATGATTATTAGTTGTTTTGGGAATGAAAACTTTGGCAAAATTACTTTTTTCTAGATTAAGCGTCTTTAAGAGTTTCGGTAATTGTTCGTGTAACGGATTTCTTATTTCAATTTCGTCATTTAAATTTTTTTCCTTATTGAAATACTGGTCTAAGTGGATATAAATATTTTCTAATTCTGTCATTAGTTTACCTTTTTCTATCTTCTTTATAATTTTTAGGTCTTTCTCTATGGTTGTAAATTGGTGGCCTGACTCTCTCATGTGAGCACTCATCGCGGAATGTTTGTTGTGCTTTGTAGCATTAACGTGTTCTAAGTATCTTGTGAGAAAGTTACGGCCAGTTTGGCCAACATATGAACATTTACATTCTACACATGTTAATCTATAGATGCCAGAACTTAGATAAGGGTTCTTGTTGGAATTTATACTATTGTGGTTGAAAAAAATGTTTCTGTTTGTATTTTGTGTTTTGAATGCTACATTCACATCTCGTTTTTTGATAGGATTAGTTATTTGAAAAATGGCTGGATTGGTGAATGTATATGTTGCGAATTTGGACTGCTTAGTTTTTTCGGGAGTAAGATTAGTTACTAACTTTTGTTTTACTTTATTGATGATCCGATTGTCTATATTTATTTTATATCCATTAATTGAGGCCAAGTCTTTTATAAAACTGAGTTCCTTTTTTAAGTTACTCTCTGAAAGTCGGATTTTGAAAGCTCTATAAACTAAACTGTAAAAAGCCGCCTGTTTATGTGATTTTGGGTGAAGAGAATCATTTTTTATCGTTAGAGGAGCGTATGATGGTTTTCTAAATATTTGAAATTCAAAACTATCTCTTATTCGTGTTACATTAATATCCAGGAAGTTTACTGAGTTGTTAGTTTCATCTTATTTGGTGAATTTTATATTTGGGTCAATATTATTTGAGAAACTTAGGATTTTTTCACTATCATTTTTTGGCTATCTATTATGACAAAGGTGTCGTCTACATACCTGATCCAAAGGCAAAGTCCATTTATTTTTGTGTTTATTTTGTTTTGCTCCAAATGATCCATATATATGTCTGCCAGTATGCCCGACGTGGGGTCTCCCATTGCTAGGCATGTTTGATGGTAAATCTTTTTATTAAATGTGAAGTAATTATTGTTTAATACAAATTGCAGTAGGTTTACGAATTCATCTATTTCACATCTACTTAATTTACTGTATGTAAGGAGATTGTGTTTGATGATATTGATGGTTTCTTTAACCGGTATATTTGGATACATGTTGGTTACGTCGAATGAAACCATTTTATGTTGTGGTTGTAAATTGAATTTTCCTAGTTTATTACAAAATTCTATTGAATTTTTGATTGTTGATTCGTTGTTAAATTTGTAATGTCTTTTGAGGAAATAGTGTATAAATTTGGATGTTTTATACGTGGGACTATTTCTACTGTTTATTATAGGACGTATGGGTACGTTGGGTTTATGTAATTTGGGCAATGCCCTAGCTGTTGGTAACTTTGGATTCATATTTATCATTTTTTGGTGTTCTTGTTCATTAAATAAAAAAGTAGAATTCTTGAGGATAATTTTTAGATTCCGTTGAATCTTATTTATGGGATCCTGGTTTACGACAGTGTAGGTTTTGTCTGAAAAGAATTCTTCTGTTTTTTCAATATAGTCATTTTTATTTAAGAGGACTGTGGTTTCACCTTTGTCTGCTTTGGTAACAACTACATTATTTTTGTTTAGTTTTGTTCTTAGTGTCATTATTTCTGTTATGAGAGTGGGATTAGAACTTTTGTTTATTTCCCTTACGAAAACCGGGAGCTTCTTTTTAACTTCAAATCTGATGTCGTTTTGTATATCTGGTGTTAATTTATTCATGTTTGATTCAACTTCTGCTACTACATTGATTACGTCTTCTACTTTTTGAGAGTTAGGACAATTAAATTTTGAACCTTTATCTAATAGGTTCATTTCATTATCAGTGAAGTTTGTGTTTGAGAGATTGATAGTGGTGGGAATGTTTTTAAGGTTAGAATTAGGATTATTTGCTCTATTGTTAGATTTGTTATGATTTGGTTTGTTTTCTTTTAAGAGTGTAAGTTTGTTATCTAGGGTTTTTTGTTTCTTGTCTAAAACGTCTGCAAGTTTCTCTGTTATATGATTTTGGATAGAGTTCCATTCTAAAGGAGATAATTCTTGTGCAATTTCCAAGTGTGTACGATATAATTGCAAGTTCAAAATTGATTTCTTCCTATATAGAGCTTTAATTTCACTTTTCAGCCAGATCTCATTTACTTTGTTTTGAGTATCTGCTACCTTTGAATTAGATACGTTTTTTCTTTGTATAGATTTTAAAAACCTAGGTACTAATTTACATTTCAAACATTCTTTCAAGAACCAAATATCTTTGGATATCTTACTGATTTTGATTTTGAGATTCAGATATCTATTCTTTTTGTTTGTATTAGCCTGGTTGGCTATTTCATTGCAAGTGACTAATCTCATGTTTTAATCCGTATTGAAATCTGTTGATATACAATAATAAAGTTTTATTATGAATCCACCTGTTCAATACATGAAGTTATTTTAAATGTAACAACATTATATTGTATTGAACAGGTGGATTCATAATAAAAAATTATTATTGTATATCAACAGATTTCAATACGGATTAAAACATGAGATTAGTCACTTGCAACATCCTGATATACGCAAATGCGTACTAGAGGCTAGGATCAAAGCCTTGATAACCACTCAGTGAACTACAGTACTAATCCTAGTCCGGGAACAAACGCTTGAGGTAGAAACATAGGGTCTCATTAAGATGAAGAAAATGATCAACAAAAAATAACTTTCGGTAGATATCTTGGTATCCACCACGCGTTCTACAACAACTGAAACATGTTGATTCAAAATATGCGAAGGATTTATCTCCATCACCCACCGCTGAGATATTCGACATCAATCATTAACACATGTTTCATGTTGTATCAAAGAAAACAACTCACAGACAGAAGTTTCGCTAAAGAAATACCAATGAACACGGCTTTAGCTAAGATTAGTGCAAATATATAAACTGGTACATATTGGATGTGTTTGTTAAATAGTCGCACACGTAGCACAGCAGATGACGAGAATTTATGCAACCTCTGGACCCCATAATGTCCACAGTCACTGACAATAAAGAAGAAGCAAATGAAAATATTCGGCTTTGTATGTAAAATAACGAAAAACTATGCCAAAACAATTCTCGATGAACGCTGTTCCACGAAAATAAATCTTGGTCAGCATCCTCAGAATCTGACGTGATAGAGCAAAACTGTTTTCAGATCTGAAATCGGCATTAAAAAAAACTGCATTGGAAACATTAAACATGATATCATGATGTAAATCAGTGTTATAAATGTCCTCTAGAAAGGAGATTTAAGAAAGTACAGTATACAGTATTTTGCTCCGCAAGAGATCAGAATAGCATCGTAAGCCTGCTATCGTGTATCATGAAGAATTCAGTACAGAGGACAATGAGCAAGCTACCTTTACCCTGCAAAGGAACAGCATCATGAATAACCAACGGAAAGCCCCGCTTCCGACCAATGTTTACCCGTTTGGCTCGTTTCCCTGTAACTTATACGAGACCTTGTTGTGCTTCCCCAAACACGTTCTCCACTTGCTCAGAGTGAAGCAATTATGTTATCAGTACAAAGATATTACTTGGAAAGGATAGATACACAGTGCTCCTGTAACATACAAGAATGCCCTAAAAACTCTGGAAAAACACATACCGTAAAAAAATACCAAAATATGCCATAAACTTGAAAATATGTACCCAGCAAAAATATTCGAAATTTTGCTTCAAACGCCAGCAGCAAGCTAGTCAAATTCTCTCATTGCCTCCCATTTTCATACCAGGCAAATGCTGGGGCTGTACCATAAGGCCACGACCGCTTCCTTTCCAATCCTAGCCCTTTTTATCCTATCGTCGCCGTAAGACCTATCTGTGTCGGTGCGACGTAAAGCCAATTGTAAATATATATATATTGTCCTTTCTATTTTGACATACTGCTTGCAAAACCTTAATCACAAAATATTCCGAAGCGGAGGAAATAAAGATTAGGATAATAATTCATGAGTACCATCCTTGATAGCAAAATATTTTTTTAAAATATATCATACAGGTACGAAACAAACAAAACAAAGAAAATTAACTTCACCTTCTCGGCAGAAAACATGTGAACAATACTAATGGAGACCAAAAATAAATCAAGTACAGCTTAATGATACAATACAGTCAAACATGCACAACAAATCGTGTCATGTTCACAACAGTTCGAAATGTGTTTCATTTAACAAAAATGTGTAATAAGAGAGACGATAAAAATATGACACGCCATAGAAATCTGATCCCAAATGTTGAATCAATCAGAATAGAACTGCATTACTTTAAGAAGAATGGAATTCTCTATCCAGTCAGCTTTAAAACTCAACTTTACGTCCCTTTATCTGAAAAATCGTTGGAGGTAGAACTTCTAATCACTGAGAGCTACGTTAAGTATTAAAATTATGCAAAATTTTTCATTAAATTGAGATTGAAGTTGGCTTTTCCACCTTTACTTAATATGAAGGTAGCGAGAATGATTGCTGCTGCTATCTGGCGGGACAATGGGAGGAGAGTAATCGAAGTGAGGAGATAAAGTGGTCATCTGAGATGAATGGAAAAGCCGCCCAAGAGAATAATAGATGCGGCCATGGAAAGTAAGAAAAGTAGAGGGAGATCGAAGTCGACGATGATTAGACTCTGTTCTTATTTATTTATTTATTTATAAGGATGTATCAAATTAAAATGGAACACTGACCACTGAATGAAATAAGCAAACTTTATTTCAAAAGTAATCTCCCAAGTTATACAAGAACTTGCCACCACTTTTTACACCAAGCGGTGCTTGCAGAACGCCTCTGGCTAAGATTGGAACCAGTTGCGAACATTGCCCGTGGACTTAATCGTCCAATTTTAGGCGCCGATCCTTCAATGCTTCTTTCAACTGGGCAAAGATATGGAAGTCGCAAGGCGATAGATTAGGGCTATACGGTTTTCTCTGCATGCTCCAAGACATACCTGTGATTCGACAGTCTAAACATCAATTTTGACCCCTCAGTGGTATACCAATTGAAAGTACTTAAGCCCGAGATGATGGTACCACAAAAAGGTTGCCCTTCGACCCTTAGGAACAAAGTTATGTGGAGTCTAAAATGTGGAAGCATCCTAATTTGCTTCATACTGATCTCAGAATGTAACATCCTACCCATGATGTGCGTATGATGGAATATGGAATCTTATGTCCAACAAAGTGGCACCATTGCGGTAACTGAAAAAAAATAGGACAGGCGTTACATGGTGTATGGAATTTTGAAAACAGCCAAATGTACTGAAAAATACGTACTTCGGCTGGGCTAGATAATTAGTCATCCACGGCCAGATAAGTTCGCAATAAATAAGATATACAACTTCTCAGAATTAAGGATAAAATCAGTTAGTCGGTTTTATTTCATGTTTATTTATTTATTTATTTATTTATTTATGATGTATCTTAGTCAAGAAGAAAATTATTTTCTATTGGCTTGGTCTAGTTTCGCTTCTTTATCGTTTTATAACACCTGTAAAATCTTTAATATTATCAGCTTAGTATTTTGTGATATACAGACACACATCCCATTTAAAAGTTAAAAGTTAGATCAAAGTAATCTAAGATGAAGACTCATGCAGCCTAACCCTGAATTACAAACTAAATGTCCAACGCTAGGCAGCCATGTCTCTTATGGAAATTCTACCAAGGGAAAATAATGAAATTTACTGCTCAAATCTGTGTAAAAAACAGCTTTCTATGTCAGGTGGTTTCGGAAATACGGGGGAATCATCAGAAGTACTTTAAAAAGTCAATAACTTTTAATTAGGAAAGGTAAGAAAGAAAATGATACATAAACGAGTTACATAAGAAGTGATATCATGCCAATTTAAGCAGTAAATTATTCAATTATACAGTATAGTCTGATGGACATTTATAAAGGTCAACATTCCATTTTATTTCTAGCGCTCTATCTCCCAAACGTTTTAACAATTCAAACCTCTGCAAGAAAGATCGTTATTTTATAAAATAAGAAAGGCAAAGAAATGCAGGAAAATGAAGCACTTACTACATCTCGGAAAACTAACGAACTCGGGTTTGTAAGAGAACATGACTGGACTAAGGCAGATCGAACAAAGATGATGGATGAAATCTGTCGGAAGTGGAAGCAAGGCTAGACACATTGTCATTGCTATAAGCCTTTCGGAATTCGGAAGTCCGCAGTTGAGCTTAAAGTTCTGAGTTTGGTATTAATTTTGTCATATCTTTGAGAAACAAATGGACTGATCTGAAATATTTTTTTTTCATTCAAAATGACTGTAGGAATCCGGACCTACTGTAGACTTAAGTGAGTATTATTTTCCGCAGTACGTTTAGATCTCCAGTATGAACAGTTTACCATTAAATTTAAAATACTTACTCAACCTACAACCTTAGCTGGACATACAACTAACCAGCACAATTAATTCAGTACTGAGGTCATAGATAGTGAATACCTTTCACTTTCACGCCTCCAAATGCCTTCATAGCCTGTATGCAGATGCCCATGCTCTGATAAAGACAATATTCTGCGATCAGAGTGATATGTTCTACCGATATAGATATTGTTGCTACTCTGACCACTACTCTTATACCTTCATATCTTCCACATAATATAAATAACATTTGTTTGAGCGCCAGTTGCTTTTTTTAAGAAAAACAACAAAATTCGGTAGAGCATACCTCTTATATCAATTATCTCAAGGCGTGAGGTGATAAACTCACATATTTGGCAATATACAGGGATATGGATCAGGACAATATTAAATTACTGTTGCATTTCCACAATTGAGGATTGTACATGGAACTGGAATCACTTATTATAATTAAAAATATAACTGAGTTTATGACTAAATTTACGTCACAATGAACAATCATTGACGTCTTTTAATTTAACAAAAGAAATATATCGTGAGATTTGCGGTACAAAGAAAAGGAAAATTTAATCTAAACAAAAAAAAAAAACTATTGGCATGAACTTGAAGTGAGATGTGATATCGCCGCTGATTACTATCTTCTTCATGTTATGAATGCATAACATGTCTGATGCTTTAATTACCTGTTGTCTGCATACACCGCTGTTGAACTTGAAATTCTTGGGAAAACCTGTGAGCTGAAGTCGGGAGCCGTCTGCTGTTATCTTATATAACAAGGAGTTGGCCTACATACCATGTACGCGTGTAGGGAGCTCCAATGTAATTACGTCCACTCAATATATTTTAAATAATTGGAAAATATTATTGAAACATCTTGTGAAGTCCATCCTCACAAGAAGATGATGTTTCTTTATCAGCATAGTACCCGTCTCTGCTCGGATACAAGCACCACTTGTAGACCTCCTCGATTATTACCGGACCTCTTGAAAACACAACTCTTAGCTCTGACCATCACACTAAGACCACTTCTTCCATTTGATACATCTGACTGTTACATACGATCTGCACGATATCAACTGCTTATGAACTGAGTAAGAACAGAATAATGAACTGAATACCTCTCCCCACCGTCGCCTCGACTTTATATCACCTCGCGATGACGACTCATCTCCCCACTCACTGTTCATCCCTTCCACTTCAACATACAGTAGCTGGCGAATACTGACACTTGGTCGCAATCACGTGTCCACGCACTGATGTCATCAGTCATGTGTCGTCTAAGCGTACCCAAGCGGTCCGAGAATGACTATACCGAATGCGTCACCGGGAAATCTCCTCGTACACAACATTCCCAGTTAAACATAGCCTCGATTGCAAAATACTATGCCAGCTCATCTAGCCAAAGTTACAAGCCACAGCATGACAATATGAAACCAACAAATCTCACTTACTACAATACAGAATAATTACAAACATATTCACTTAACCTATGATGAAATACAATAATATACGTGATACCTAATTATTACAGTCTAAATGATGAGAAACAGAATATAAAAAATCAAATGAATCGGGTTAATAATAATAATAATAATAATAATAATAATAATAATAATAATAATAATAATGAATGGAATCTGTAACCCTGTTGTACGGTTACAATATTTATTATCAGAACTTCAATAACAAATTAAACATTCTCCCACCAAAACCAACCTCCCAACATTCAAAACACTTTGCAAGGTAACTTCACAAGACGGCGGATAGAATGACATGAAAACAAGCCCCAATTCAATTGTGTCTGACAAGCGATTTCTGGCTCCACCTCCCTATTTCCATTTATTCATAAATCCCTCTTCTCTCTGAATTTCGTTTGGTGTACCTATTCCCTCCCTCGTTCACAGAAAAAGCATCTCTTGCCAAAAGGCAAAATTTCAGCTTCCAAAGCAAACTACATCTTAGAAGCTAATAACTTTGACAACATCTCTCGAGGAGCGTGTGCAGAAATGATGTATGTAGAAAGAGATTGACTCGCTTGTATTAAGCGGCTCGCTGGATTCAACGGATCTCAGACACTCAACAAACGCCGTTAAGCCATGCATACAAAGCAAAATGTGGTAACTCACCCTCAAGGCAAAATCGGTTTATAGCCACGGGAAGATAAAACGAATGTTGTCCTCCATCATAAGCTGAAATCACAACGTAGTTTTGAAGCTTCTAAATTGTGTTTTACAGCGTGCAAGGCTTCGAAGCTATTATCCCTGAGAACTATGCAGGATTCCACAAATACGAGACCTAGAAATACGCGCTTTGTTTCCAATCGGGTCACAGCAGAACAATTGATTTATATTCTGGTAAAGACAATGCTGTAGTAAACAAGCGAGCAACATGTTCAGAATGAAATTTCCATTCTCTCAGATGGTAGAGTTCATAATGTTTAGAGGCAAATGGCAATATACTTCAACTCTCTCTCTCTCCCTCCGCCATCTGTTGCAAACAAGTTAGAGTTTATGACTCTCTAAGCAAGCTTTAATTAATGAAATAGTATTTACAATTAACTGGTTGCAAACTGATAATAATGTTATACAAGTTTTATGGCCGCCCAACCTCTTGCCCGAAGGGTCAGCGTACTGGTCTTCGGTTCAGAAGGCTCCGGGTTCGATTCCTGGACGGATTGGGAACAAGTGGCGAGTTGTTAATTGCTCTGGTTCGGGGACTGGGTGTTTTTGTTCATCTTTACAATTCTCTTTATCTACACACGAAATATTGCACTATCAACCACCACAGAAACACACAGTAATGAATGCATCGCGGCACATAGGGTTGGCGTTAGGGAAGGCATTCGTCCGTAAAATTTGGCTACATCCACATCGAGTGACAACCCCTAGTAAATTGGGAAATCCACAAAGAAGAATATTCTTACGACCGTCTAACTATGCGTATGGTTTTCGAAGACTTCGAGATCATGGGAAAGAGCTGGGATCCACCCCGCCAACTTGGGCTCATAAGGCCAGCGCCCTATCGTCACAGCCACTCAGCTGGCAACTGGCTGTTTACTATTAATAACTTGGCTAAGTCCTACTAACCACTTTTACGGTTTATGGAGGCGTCAAGGTACCGGAGTTGTTGGAGTTCTTTAACATGCTGGTAATTCTACCAAAAAGAGGCTGTCATTTTCGGGCACCTTCAAATGCGCTCTATAGTCTCGTATTAGCTAGGTATTTAGTTGTAAATCGTAACCAGTTTCGATCCCTCTACATCTCTTATCATAATTGCAACAGTACTTCTAAAATAATAGAAAAAGGAAGAATTGCCTAATCACGAATGTAGGGAGTACCTTCCGCCGGAATCTCCGTTGCAGTTCACAGGTGCGGTTGGCTGTGTGTGGTCTTGCGATCCCGTGCAATAACACGACGTCTGTTGAGAGAAGTTCAGGTCGTTTTATGCAAATTTCTACCCGCAAACGCTCCAGTGAGACAGTCAGCATTCATTGTCAGTCCCTTGGTGAGACAATCAACCATTTGGGCCATCCTCCCTACAGCTCCGGCCTGGAACCTATGATTTCTATCTCTTCGGACCGTTGAAGACACCTGCGCAGTAAACGATTCGGTGAGCATACGGTCGTACAGCATGCCGCTAAGACGTGGCTTCAAGGAATGGGCGCAGATATTTTCATGCCGATATCGATGCCCTGGTATGTCGTTGGAACAAGTGCTTGAACATGAATAGAGGCTTTGTTGAATAGCAATGCATATCAGTGCCCTACTATTGTGTATTCCTATATCTGCCTGTAAAATAGTTTCTCCATGCGAGCTCTTGTTACCATATTTTTCTGAAACGCCTTTGTATATGCACCTTAGGTTATAGGCAGCCGGACTGAGTGGCTCAGACTATAGAGGGCATTTGAAGGTGCCCGAAAATGACAGCTTCTTGTTGGTAGAATTACCAGCATGTTAAAGAACTCCAGCAATTCCGGTAACTTGACGTCTCCAGAAACCGTAAAAGTGGTTAGTAGGACTTAGCCAAATTATTAATAGTATACGGGGACCGAGACCAAACAACGAGCTAGACAAAGAAACGGAAGGAATTATAGAATTGATGAGGAGACGAACCCCGTTTTATGGACATATCCTCAAGATGAAGACAGGATCACGTGAAAGATGCTGACCCATTTATAGGGGGAAAATGTTACCAGATAAAAGTAAAGCGAAGCTATCTAAATACAGGCCATGAACGAAGGCCCTTGGAGGGGTGGAAGGTAAAGTCTTCCACATCCATAAAGTCAGCAGTTGGTGGGATAGGGTGGTTAGCTCTACTCCCGGTCGCCTTCGTCCCCAGGAGTCCATTTTTGGTGTAAGCCGAGTGGACCTCAAAGCCATGTGCACCTCCAGACGTGGAAATTAATTTTTTCGACTTCCTGATGTGGAATCGATCCCTATGTCCTTCCCTGCTGTATCGCTTCGGCCAAGCAGCCATTTTTCCCCAGACGGCTTACCGAAATCTATAAGGATACAGATAAAATGCGGATCGGAAAGAAGATAAGGGTGAAATAAAACTCCGAACAACTGTATCGCATTTCAGCAGTTTTTGAGAAGTCTGAATTGAATCTCCAAAGGTAGTCTCTTTTCGGAAGAACGAAGAAAAATAAGCAATCGACTGAGCGAACCCTGGTGGAACATCCAAACCAATGAAAGAAGAAGAGGAATACGAAACCAATATGCTGAAGCTGTCCATAGTAGCCAAAATCTAAATAAAGGAAAAGCAAAGACAAGGAGCTAGCGCGCCTGGAGCCCGAGGGACGTCGAACAGTAGACCTACAGTGCTACAGATACACACAAAATGACAACATTATGTAGGCTATTAAATTTAAACGGCACAAACCGTTGGGCATGTGCCTGTTGCTTTTTAATATGGATATGTTTTTGGGCTGGGGTCTATTTGGAATTAGCGTGGTCAGTAAACAGACACAATCGTAACCACGGCGTCTATCTGCACTATACAGCACCTTCTGTACACCAAACCAAACCAAACCCATGGCATAACAGCCCCGAAGGGCCATCGTGTACCAAGCGACCGCTGCTCAGCCAGAAGGTCTGTAGATTAAGAGGTGTTGTGTCGTGGGCATGACGAATCCTCTCGGCCGTTATTCTTGGATTTCTACAGTGGGGCCGCCATCTCACCGTCAGACAGCTCCTCAACTGTAATCACGTAGGCTGAGTGGACCTCGAACCAGGCCTTAGATTCAGTTAAACAATCCCTCGTCTGGCCGGGAATCGAACCCGGGGTCTCCGTGTAAGACGGAGGAATACCACCTCTACAACGCGGGACAGACGTCTTCGTGATCTATGTATATTAGGTCAGTAGCATAATATATATATAAGTTATCATCGCAAATGTACGTAACTGAAACGTCTACACTCCTGTAATCTATACAGACACACGCATTACATGAAAGAGCGTAGACTTTTGGATATGAACACTCTTTTTAGTCTTCTAAACAGAAAAAGTATATCCATGGCTTTCATCTTTACCATTCTTTTACGTAGATCGACCTCCCGAAGTTTGAAGAAAATCGGTGACCCCATAGATGTAGCTTCCTGTTGCAAGTGGAAAAAACTACCACAACGACATATGGATAGAGAGCGTAAGTCACCATTATAGAGCAAAAAAGGAAATACGCTAAACTTTATTAGAAAAGTAAAGTGAAGAGGCTTGGACCTTCGAAGAATGAAGGTATCGGCAAAAGATAGGGAAATGCCTTGAAGGACGTGAAATTTACTCAACGGACCTCGAAGCCTAATACCCTCGGGGTTGGAAGAGACCACCAATTGACCAGGGAAGGTCGAATGGGAAAGATAATATATTATTTAGTCCCAGTAACCACTTATACAATTTTCGGGGATGCCGAAGTGCCAGAATTTCGTTTCGCAACAGTTCTTGCACAATCCAGTAAATCTAGCGACATGAGGCTAGGGTATTTGAGCACATTCAAATCGACCCCAACAACTTGAGGTCAGGAGCCCGCGCTCTACCATCTGAGCTAGTCAATCCGACAACCTGGCACAGTTAAATAGAAATAATGTACGGCTCAGCTAGGGACCCCACGTCCCACGTCGAGAACCGCTGGAATTACCCCTTTTCGACGTCTCTTTTGACAGGGAGAGGATACGAGAATGTATTATATGCCCCTAACCACAAGGGAATTTTACAGATTTAACCGTTGCTTTATCACTATTTGACGATAAGGACTGCCTTAGCATTCACGGACGGGTTACTGAATTTGATTAAATAATTTGTATCAATATGAACACGCTTCATCTTGCTGCTATTTGCTTTACGTCGCACTGACACGTCTTATGGCGAAGAATGGGACAGGAAAGGCCTAGGAATGGGAAGTAAGCGGCCGTGGATAGAGGTACATCCCCAGCATTTGCCTGGTGTGAAAATAGGAAACCACGGAAAACCATCTTCTGGGCTGCCGACAGTGGAGTTCGAACCCACTATCTCCCGGATGCGAGCTCACAGCCGTGCGTTCCTAACCGCACGGCCAACTCGCCCGGTCACTTCATCTTGACCTTGATTTAAGCAGTGATGAATTCTTTGAGAAAACATATCTATTCTCGACTCTAATTGAATGAATTTATCCGCATTAATGACTACTCCATTTCATCAAAAAAAATCCGCTACTGACGTATACGACAGCTAATCCATTTGATAATACTGTTATGAGTCTGGTCTATCCTTAACGATTCTTTACAAACTGCGGGAGTGTATATGAAACAACTATACTGAACTGTGTACTCTGCTTCCCACACTTGTTTATATTAGGGCTATAATCTTGGGTTTGTTGGCGCAGTGTGGTGAGAGAAGCTGTTTCCAAGCAACGGAACTGTACACACGCGATAATGAGAACAAATCTGTCATCGATCGGCAAGCTGTACAGTACTTGCACAAGACAATGAAGTGGGGTCGGGAGAGTTTGACATGCATGTTATCTACCGCTCTTGGCGCGAAAGGCGTGAACTAAAACAGGGAAATTACGGTACACTGACATGTAACGTTGTTGTTAACCACTCGGTTCGGTGTATGTGTGGTACATGCTGCATGTCCGCAGTCCAGGTATGTTGGATATCGAAGTCCGGATAAAACATTTCGAACCGAAGCATTATGTTTCAATCATATTTCTAATTTTGAAATTCTGCCGAATGTGGGCCAGTTTCATTTCTCACAGCCGGCTGCAGATTCTGTATTTCAAAGGCTGTGTTTATCCCAACACGTTGCTCTTCATATTAAGACAACTCACCACACCAACAACCACCAAGGAAAACTCAACAATGATTACCCCCGCCCCCACATAGGGTTGGCATCAAGAAGGGGATACGGCCATAAAACAGAGCTAAATCCATGTGTGCAACAAAGTTCACTTGGTACGGGAAAAGCGGTAGAAGAGGAATGTTATTGGTTGTTATGACCAACTAACCATTTCTTTGCGGTTTTTGGAGAATCCGAGGTGCCGGAATTTAGTCCGCATAAGTTCCTTTGTGTGCCAGTATACAGGGTAAAGCGAAATTCGCGCACTCGGGCGTCGCAGCGCGACTCCTCACATGCCAGCAATAAAAAAAGTCTCACAAAAGTTCGTCCTGCGAGTATATCCGGCAGGAAAGAATGTTGAATAGTGGCAATCTCGCAACACTGCAACCAATGTAGGGTAACTATCTCTTTCAACACATACTAGTCGTGCTGTACAGTTGGTGCAGTGGATAGAGTTTTGGGTTAGCATGCAGGAGGTCGAGGTTTCGATCCTGGGTTGAGACGCATTTTTATTTGCTAATTTCCATTGGACATTACATACAGTAATACAGTAAGACATCGTTTCTTAAGTCACATGTATCCTACATTTTTTTCTTCTTCTTAATCTGTTTACCCTCCAGGGTCGGTTCTTCCCTCGGACCACTACACCAGAGGCGGACTATCCTACATTTACAAAATTTAGTAACGCTGAACACGTTGTAACGCATCTAGTAGATGAAGTGGTGCGAATAAATTCACGCCCACGACGTGGAAAGGGCGTCTTTCAAAGCTGACCAATGAAAACGAATGTTCGTGCATTTCTAGGATCGTAGTATGTAAATGCGTCCACCTCTGTGGTGTAGTGGTTAGTGTAATTAGCTGCAACTCCCGGAGGCCCGGGTTCGATTCCCGGCTCTGCCACGAAATTTGAAAAGTGGTACGAGGGCTGGAACGGGGTCCACTCAGCCTCGGGAGATTAAATGACTAGAGATAAGTTCGATTCCCACCTCAGCCATTCTGGAAGTGGTTTCCCGTGGTTTCCCACTTCTCTTCCAGGCAAATGCCGGGATGGTACCTAACTTAAGGCCACGGCCGTTTCCTTCCCTCTTCCTTGTCTATCTCTTCCAATCTTCCCATCCCTCCTCAAGGTCCCTGTTCAGCATAGCAGGTGAGGCCGCCTGGGCGAGGTACTGGTCATCCTCCTCAGTTGTATCCCCGACCCAGAGTCTGAAGCTCCAGAACACTGCCCTTGAGGCGGTAGAGGTGGGATCTCTCGCTGTGTCCGAGGAAAAAACCGAGCCTGGAGGGTAAACAGATCAAGAAGAAGAAGAAATATGTAAGTTCAAATGGTTTCTAGAGGACCCGCTGCAATCGCTGTTGACGATTAAGATGCCAGATACCATACCACGTGGACTACATTTACGAAATAAAAAACATACGCCTCAAACCAGGATCGACCCCTTCGACCTCCTGCATGCTAACCCTAAACTCTATCCACTGCACCAACTGTACAGCACGACTAACGTCTGCTGACAGAGGTAGTTACCCTACATGTGGTTACAGTGTTGCCAGATTCCCACTCTTCAACGTCCTTTTTCTCCCGGATATACTCGCAGGACGAAGTTTTGTGAGAGAGATATTTTTATTGCTGGCATGCGAGGAGTCGCGCTGCGACGCCCGAGTGCGCGAATTTCGCTTCATCCTGTATATAACGACACGAGGCTGGCGTATTAGAGCACCTTCAAATACCATGGGACCGAGCCAGGATCGAATCTGACAAGTTGGGCTTAAAAGCCAATGCACTAGCATCCGAGCTATTCAGCCCAGAGCTAAATTATTTATTTACTTTACCGAGAATAATAATAATAATAATAATAATAATAATAATAATAATAATAATAATAATAATACTCTAATTTTTCTGCATTTCTCATTGACAAAGAGATGAAATGTTGTACCACAGGTGTTTTTTCATGTGCTGGAAAACAACGAGAGGGTTGCTTCGTTTCCATATCCTCAAAAGTCACCAGCCTCAGTCAGGATCAAAGCCGCCACCGCACCGAGGGCCCAGAAGGCCAGAACTCTACCATTCGAGTCACTTAGCTCAACTAATGGACATTTTTTCGCCTTTACAACATCCGACTACATCTGCTAAGCTTGAACCCGCAATTTTAGATCCGGATGCCAACACATTACCACTAAACCAAAGAGGAAGATAAATGTGGAGAGTTTACAACTAACATGATTGCAAACCGGTATCCATGCAGTTATGATAGAATAAACCAGAACACTGATGTACGACTATAACTTTTTAATCAATTTCTGCATTTCATACGAGTAATCACTGCTGAGTTCATAAATAGATCTAAAACACTGTTAACCTATCATTATCACTTGATGAATTGCGGCGATTGGTTGTAAAATATCGATTTAATTTAGCTGTGTACGGAAATTAGGTGTTTTTTTGTTTTGTTTTTTGTTTATTTTGCAAGTAGTTTAAAACGCAAGGATAGGACAGTGAGAAGATTAAGATTGTAGCGGCAATGCGCTTAATTAAGGCACAGTCCCAGCATTTGCCTCTTGTGAAAATGGGATACTAGGAAAGTAATCTTCAGGGCTGCCGACGGTGGTATCGAACACACAATCTCCCGGATGCATGCTGACAGTTACGCGAGTCGAACCGCACAGACGGAAATCAGTAACCGTAAATATTTCACATTCGTATAAGACATTCAAATCTGGATTACCTAATCGTAAAATTTGTTGAGTTTTAATATAAACCTGTACTGGACTGATTAATTTCTGCAAGACGATTCCATCTTGTAAGGAGGTGCATGATCGAGAATGAAACTACTGCATTTCAATTTCATTGTAATCCTTTATTTTAAAAAATGTTCACAAGTGAAGACTTCTGCAGCAATACAAGCTCTGCAACAACGTGCTATTGCCAGTCATTCACATTCCGACATTCGCAGCAGGTGCAGTAGAGAATAAGCAGCCGTGGGCACTCGAGCGACGAGGTCTTCCCCAGATACAATTGTATCCTCATACACCAAACAAAAATATCAAGTGGAGTGAGGTCGGGAGAACGAGTAGGCCATGCAGCAGGGGAAGTGTTTTTGTAAAGGATTACAATTAAACTGAAATGTAATGGATTCATGCTCGCTCATGAGAAAAGGCACCTCAATTAACCATTTATGACCTATGGTTATTTAATAAAACATGTTCCTTTTGCTCTCTTCTATCATCCCCAGAAGTTTGAGTACTGAATTCAGATAAACCCAGTGTTTTCGAGGAATACACTCCACTCTGATACCAGTAAAGCACAATTTGTTCATAACGTTGAAATAGGTATAGAACGCATAACCTGTAAGTCAGAGAAACTGAGACTCAACATAAAGCCTAAAGCTCCGTCCGTGGATGTCTTAGAATATCAGCCGCTGGATCCAAAGATCGTACATTAAAACACTGTAGAGGTAGTCCGATTTTTAAAGTCCATTCAGTAGCCCTTATAGTGCGATGTCGACGTAAAAAGGTTTCTGGTGACAACCCGATAAAATTAAAATTCATTATGGCCCAATAGTGATACCCTTGTGTGGTACAGAAAAACATAATAATAAACATGGCTACAAAAAATGTTCCTCTATATCGCACTTCCCAGCTATCGTCTTTACTTTATTGATCGTCGCTACTTCTTGGTGCTTTTCTAAAGTACCTCTGTAGCCTGCCACGACACCAGATACTTCAGTGTCTGTTCAACAATCCCTGGCAATATATCTCGGCCGGAATTCACAAAATCATAAAGATTCCGTCGGCCTCTGCTACAGGTTTATCGGGTACGTGCATTTTAAAGAATCGTTTAAACGAGATGTTTGTAACAAACATTGGTACATGTTGAACATATTATTCTATTGGGGCCAGGAATATAATAGGTGCGGTAGCCACGTGGATTTGATATGAAAGACGAAAGAACCAACACAATGTAACTGAGGAAAGAATATATGGCATTATGCCAATGCTTACTCTGTCCTGAGTCATGCACGGAGAGTTAATAAAGGCTGAAGAAAATGCATCTGTTGTTGTTGCCCAATTCTGGGGGAGAATCTTTTAATGTTCTTTCCTTACAGTTGTCAGATTTATTTGGAATTAATAGTTATTTTTTGATATTCCACTACTTTACACAACTATGCAATGGACAACATCCCGTAGAGAAAGGAAATTGTTGGCTTGATAAGGCAGTGGGCCATGAATAACCCTGGACGAGAAAATTCGGCAAAAATTCAAATTTCGGTTTATCCATTTTTTGAGTAAAGGATGCTTTTCCGAATCCATAAATATATACATATATATGTTCCTTCAAAAAAAGTGTATTTTAAGTGGCTATTTAAGTATGGCCGCACCACTGCCAATTGAGGGTAGCTGTCAGCGAAAATTATATTTCCGAAAATAAAATTATTTTTCATATTTAAGTATACCTTGCTTAGAAACCATAAGAGAAAGATCAGTCAAATAACATATTTTAAATTGCCTAAACGCTAAAAGGAAGAATAAAACTCAAATACCACAGCTAAATCTCAGGCCAACCTTAAAGCACTCTCATAAACCAACAAAAATTACATTTTCCCCTTGTAATTGGTATGGTACTAAACACATCCATTTTTTTCTTCAGAATGTGTTTGAGATTCTACTTTAATAGGGTAAAATACTTATTGCATACTCCTGTAAGTCACCAATGTAAGGTATACTAGTGTTATAAAATTGCACAAAACAATTATGGCAACAGGATGGCCTGTGATTTAGCTGTGGTATTTGGAAGTTCTGTTCTTGCTTTTAGCGTTTAGGAAATTTAAAATATGTTCTGAATTTGGTGAATGTACATTATAACTGTTAGGTTGTTCAGTCTGGCAAAACAAATTTATGAATAAATAAAGTTTAGAAAGGACCTCAAAAAGAAAACATAACGGAAATTATAATACCTGAAAAATAATAATTACATTCTAAATAAAATGGAATGTTTCGCTCTTTAAAGAACATGATCAGATTCGACCGAATAACACTCGAAAATATTTTAAAATGTATAATTATTTATGTTTAAAGTCTGTTTAAATCCTTAAATATTTAAAATTTGGAATTTATCTTACTGAATTCCTCCAACAATGCTTCCTCATTAGTAGGCCTCTTACAGGAATACCAGACCAAGCGCTAATTAGCTGTTGACGGTCACGTGACGGGATGGCGTCAAACCGCGAGCTGGTTCCTGACTGACTGACCGCGCGTGGCTTCAGAACGCGGACAATTTGAAATTGTGTTGGCGGGCGATTTGACAAGTGGGTGAGGCTGTGGTTGACACCTGTCAGGCCAGGTGGAGGCGTGTGCTGCTATCTGGCGGGCGATTTTAAAAACCAGGTCGCTACATGTGCACGTGCGCCAACATGACACAGGGAGAGAGTGCCAAACCTTACAGCCGCGCTGTGAGCTGATCAGTCACGTGAGAGGCAACAGCCAATCAACGCTTGTGCTGGTATTCCTATAAAGCGGTCTACTCTCACTTTTCTCTAGTCTAGCACAAGAAAAAGCACTAGAATAAGGAGGACGTTGACAGCCATACCATATTGTAGTAAATACACTTCCTATAGACCCCTCACGTTTTTCGGTAAAACTTCGCCATACAGCCCGTATATATGTTTTAATTCGGGCCACCCTCATAGTTACAAGAAATAAGACAACAGACGACAGAGCAGGCTACGTGGTGCAGGTTGTGTAGCTGCAAGGTTCGAGAAATTTGGTGTGTGAACAACACCGTCGACCATCCTGAGGATAGTTTCCTTTGACTTCACATTTTCACACGAAGTAAACGACTGGGAAAAATCACTTTGGATCCATTACCATTTTTTTTATTAATCTCCCGTTAAAATTCTCGTCGGCAACTCCATGGGATTCCATTACTACAGTAAAACGTTATTTAAATCGTAGCAGTTCCAGTGTTATCTATAATGGAAGGTTCTTACGTCCTTGTAGTTTTCCGCGAAATTAGAAAACCGCAGGTTTATTTCACTTTACAGCCCGGTTTTTAATATGTAAACACCTATACATGGAGAAAGAAGGCAGGAGGGTTGAAGGGTAGGATCGTTTGACCTTCAGAAGCATGACCAATTTCACTTCATATATACCGAAGATATCGTACAACTCAATTGTGACATACAGGCGAGTTATCAGGCTTTTAGTCTTTATTCGGCTCAAACGACTCATATTCGATCCAATTTCCAATGAACATGGAGGGGTGATTCTAAGGTCTTCATGGTCTTGTTTCCAACTATAAGTTATAGAATAATACCGTATTCCAACGGACGGCTGTAGTCACCCAGACTTCATAGACCCCATGTGATAAATAACTGTGTTGCATGCTGCTCAATAATATAACTTCGTGTCGGTTTGGCTAAACCTACGAAGGATTCCTTTCTATGCTGCGGACAGTCCTGAAGCAAATGCATTCACCCAAAATCCTGGCCAATATGCGTGCGGTTTTCCTTCTTTTTGTTATTAATACGTGGAGACTCAAATTTCAAAGTCAACAGGAATATATATCTATAGTGGCATGTGTAAGTTTAGTTCAGTCTATCCCACGCACTATCCCACTGTTTCACATTTTGACTTGTGGAACAACACTAGGAATTCTCTCCTTACGATATCTTACTCCATAAAACCGCAAACACTACACAAATACTAAAAAACGTTGTGTAAGACTCATTTATGAAGTAAATATCCAGATACATTTTAAGCACAAGATGACATAACCTGAAATTTCAATTAGTAATATTTGCATAGCGACAAGAAAATCAACTTTGTCTGAGTTTGGCTGCGCCACAAGAAGCAGTAGAACAAAGCAAAACGTACCTCGCAAATAAACCAATTCCCATCAATTCCCCGACTTTCTAGAATACCACAAATTTCACACAGGTAGAACACCACGGAAAATAAACCAACGAACTTACCTAGTTTATATGTCGCCACATACACGGTTCGAAACTGTCGCTTTCTGAAACTGTCATCCAATAAATGAGCATATAGTAAGTACTAGGAAGAAACAATGATAGGAAATATGGCAATGCATAAGGGATTCTCAAGCAAGGCAGATAACAGTGTTTTGAGTACCCTTAACTAGATTTGGCATCGCGCTAACCTGCTACAGAACTATACCTTCGCGATTCTTATGTGTTAGCTTGACGAGTTTCAAATTTTGCTCGCTCTCTCTCTCGTTTTACGTCACACTATATCAAAGATATTCGGCTACGGAGGTCAGGGAATAGAACGAAGTGACCGTGATCCTAATTAAGGTACAGCCCCATTCTTTGGCTAGTGTGAAAAAAAAAATTGTGGAAAACCACCGTCACAGATTCCGATGGCGGAGTTCAAACCCACCACCTCATGAATTCAAACGTACAGCTACAAAGCCCGAACGTTTGGATTTCTCCGGAACATATTCCCGTTGCTCGGAGTACACAGTCACATTGGTTTGTCATGCTAGTTGGTAGCTCGCGATGGAGGATTCCCCGACTAGTTCGGCAAGCTCAGAGCATAACTTTCGGTGAAGCAGTAATGGTATTTTGCTGTTTTTGACAATGGCACCGTGAGTATCGTAAAGAATCCACCTCAGGTCAAGAATCGACCCAGAAAGGGATCCTTACATTGTTTACACAGCAAAGGAGCGCGTACATTTTCATGGCAAAGAATGGAAACACACTGAACAACGGACAACCGTCCTATTTAACCATCCGCTGAATATGACTGAGGTGGTCATCGCGTTTATATGTGCCATTCCAGTATCCGCAGGTCATTTGTTTGGACAACAGTCTTCTTGGCAGGCCAAGTCCCTTAATAAGCTGAATGTACAAATAAGGATGCTTTATTTTGTTTGTTCGTTTGTTCGTTAAGGAAAAGCCATTAATTTTCAAAGTCTTCTCAGTTACGTTTTCCCAGCCTCTCGAAACATGAAATGTAACAGAACACTAACATACCTGTAAAAAACGATTGTAACAAATTATATACATTTTATCGCCTCACTTTACAATTTAAGTTTGTGCATGAAAGAAAGTCTAACAAAGTCGACCAACTGTCTGCAAAGAAGAAAAGAGAAGATCAATTTTGATACACTAATAAAACACACAGAAAATCAAAGAATAATTGTGGTGGTTTCCTAAACCTCAATTAAACTTTCTAATATCAAGACAGGAAAATGAAAATCCACAGCCTGTTTCCAGTCATTCGTCCAAGTCACGGATGGTATGGATGAAGCCCACATCTAGCGGCGAGGATAGCAAGTGTGCCGGCTGCTGAAGCCTATCG
The DNA here is from genome assembly GCF_040414725.1 of Anabrus simplex. Taxonomy (NCBI): domain Eukaryota; kingdom Metazoa; phylum Arthropoda; class Insecta; order Orthoptera; family Tettigoniidae; genus Anabrus; species Anabrus simplex. Next base: position 591,641,633 of record NC_090265.1, read on the forward strand.
CACTCCGCTTGAGCAATGATTAATGACTTACGGATGTAATGAAATGATATTGCAGAGTGTTGCTGGAATGATGACAGGGAAAACCGGAGTACCCGGAGAAAAACCTGTCCCGCCTCCGCTTTGTCCAGCACAAATCTCACATGAAGTGACTAGGATTTGAACCACGGAACATAGCGGTGAGAGGCCTGCGCGCTGCTACCTGAGCCACGGAGGCTCTATAATATCAAGACATTTACAATAATGCACTCATGTTCATAAAAACCAGAACACCTTGAAAGACTGGCGATAGGAAGTTCATATTCACAGGCCATGTACATTAGTGTGTTCTGAAGAAATGATTAGCATTTAAACAATGTCGGTTCTAAGGTTCAAGGTCCACATCGATATCTCGGTACATCACTACCGACTGGTAAAATGCGCCTGTGGCTCTTGTTGTCGCTATAAACCGAAGGTAATGCATCAGTGTGACTTGAGCAGACCTGTAGAATGCCTCGCAGACGTATGCGAGACCCATGCTGTCAAATCAGCGCATTTGAAAGAGGGTGCATTATTGGCATAAGAGAACGTGATGCATCCATCCGGGAAACCGCTGCTCGTGTGGGACGAAGTGTGTCGGCAGTGCAACGGGTGCGTAACAGAATGGTTGACGGAAGGCTGTAGAACACGACGGGATGGGTCTGGTCGCACCACCAAGACCACCGCCCGAGATGATCGACACCTCACCCGAATGGCAGGACAGATCTGCGTCCTCCTCAGCCGTGGCGTAACACTGTAACAGTGTAACACATCATACACTATCAGGAGTGACAGTCCGTCGCCGTTTATTAAGGTCTGGGTTACCGTCACGGCGTCCACTTCTCCGCCTACCTTTGACTAATGTGCATAAACATGCTAGACTGGAATGGTGTATGGAACGACGTCACTGGGAACAGGAATGGCAGCAGATACTCGCAGGGCCTCTCAGGGTGCATGCGCCAGTGCATTGCGCTGTGCACGGTGCAAAAGAAAACTTCGCTTGGTTGACCAAAGTGCAGACCCCCACTCCTCGATTTGGAGCAATAGCGCTCTCTCTCTCTCTCTCTCTCTCTCCCTCTCTCTCTCTCTCTCTCTCTCTCTCTCTCTCTCCCCACGCCTGTTTCGCTCGCTCCGCCTGTCTCCCTCTTTCTCACTTGCTCGGTAGCGCTCCAAATCCGAGCCGAGTTGAGCCGAGCTTAGCCGAGTAGCCCCGAGACGACGCACTGGTCCGAGCCGAGCCGAGTGGGACCAATGCACTGTGCACAGGAACTCTGAGCCTCAGTTTGTACGCGTGAGATTTTGGGTGTTTACGCACGAATCCAGGTTCTGTTTGTTTGAAAATGATGGCCGCATTTTGTTTCGCCGCAGACAGGGGAGAGGTGTTACATTGACTACATTGGCACAAGACAGACAGTGCCAACTCAAGGCCTTATGTTGTGGGGTGCTATTGGGTACAACCACAAACCACAGTTGGTGCGTGTCCAGGGCACTGTGACCAGTTTGACCTACGTTAATGACATCCTGCGACCCGTAGCCATACCCTTTCTGCATTACACCCAAGGACAATGCGCGACCACATGTTGCTGCACGAACACATGCCTTCTTGTTGTCACAGGATGCCAGACTGTTGCCCTGGCCCGCCCGTTCACCATACTTGTCGCCAATCGGAAATGTGTGGGATGTGGTGAAACGACGGGTGCGGCGCTGTGACCCAATGCCAACCACCAAAGATGAACTGCGGAACCAAGTGAATGCAGCATGGACGGCTATACCCCAGGACGCCATTCGCGCCTTATACGCGTCGATGCCATCACGCGTGGAAAATGTTATCAGTGCCCATGGAGGACCCAGTACCTCCTAGGCAACAGGACACATGCTGAACCTAGATGACTGAAATGCTAATAGTTTCTGCAGAACATACTAATGAACATGTCATGTGAATATGAACTTCCTATCTCTAGTCTTTCGAGGTGTTCGATTTTTTATGAACATGAGTGTATTTAATGACTGACAACTTCGCGACTGTTACTTTTTTGAATTAACTATGACGCGGCACGGAAACGGACAGGTCTTATGGCGGCAATGGTATACAGTAGGGCATGTTTAGGACTGTTCAATGAAGCGACCGTCGCCTTAAACGTCCAGCCTAGTGTGAAAATAGGAGTCCATGGAAATCATCTTCAGGGCTGCCGACAGTGTGGCTCGAACCCACTACCTCCGAAACGCCACCTAACAACTACACGACCCGAACTGCGCAGCGAACTCGTTCAGTCCATATCTGATACCTCCAGTTTATGAATCAGTTTTCAAGAGTTCACCGAAGTTTCACTCTCGTATAGAAAAATCGGCCTGAAAACAGAGCAATGTAAGAATAATTGCATCTGTGAACTCGCTGTGAAGAAGTTGTATGAAAATTAGCATTTCTAGGACTAAATTGCTGCCGGTTGCGAGTAATCTAACAGAATGGTTTTCCTTTCAGCAGCCACAGCAAGAGAAAAACTATCAAGACTTTTGTTAAGTTCGAATACAAACTAACAGTGTGTGCTTACGATGCCCAGTGAAACAACGGTCCTTCATTAAGCTGTATGTTATTCAACACGCAAAAATGAATTAACTTAAACGCTAGAGAAGTGGCATGTTTTGTTTGTCACAGCAGTAACTATACAGATTACAACTCCAAAAATAACATAATTAGTCACCCATTCTTCAGAAATAATTAAGATCAAATGTTCTCCTACCTTTGCAATAAATTTCAAGAAATAGTGTCGCCGTGAGTCACCTTCCTTTATCCAATTACTAGCTGGAAAAGGACAAATACACGCCAGAATACTTGCACGGACAACATTTCTCTCCTTTATTACATTTGAGTTGCAAATTTTGTGTCGCTGCATATAGCACACATTCTAATTCCATTTCGAGGAACAAAAGTCACGAACGTCGAGGAAGAAGCAAGAACAGACTAGAATGGCCTGAATTATTTATTACTGAGCAAATGAGAATACCGGAGACTGGTATTTTACAAGCAACATTTGCCAAATCTACAGTATTTATTAGGCTCTAATTCATACGAAGAAATAACAGAAGAATACCATTCAAAACAAGGGTCTATTATTATTATTATTATTATTATTATTATTATTATTATTATTATTATTATTATTATTATTATTATTATTATTATTATTTTTTTTTTGATTCGTTGTGCCCAGCTGTGGAGCGCGTTTGAACTTATTTTGCACAATGTTTCTTCTTCTTTTCTTCCCAATATCTCTTCATTTTTTCACTGTGTTCCTTTCTGCGTGTTTCTGTCCAGCCTGTATTTTTTCTTGTTGGTTTCTCTGCAAATTTATGTTTGTTTACTAAGCTTCTAAATTTCATTCTATCTTGAATGGTTTCGTCCTCGATACCCATTTCTTGTAGATCTTCATGTATTTCTGCTAACCAATTGTTGCGGATTTTCAGGGTTAGAGCTAGATTTAGAATTCTCTTTGTCAGCCTGTTGTTATCCATTCTGTGCAGGTGTCCGTAGAATTATTATTATTATTATTATTATTATTATTATTATTATTATTATTATTATTGTCACCCTCTGTGGGTCAGTAGTACAATGTCGGCCACGACACTCGTAGTTCGCGCACTCAGCACAGATAGTAACAGCCTTTTGTAGGGCTAAATTAAAACTCAGCAACAGGTCGCCAAATAGAGTTTCGGTTTCTCTTTCATCTTACAGAATAAAACGTAACGGCGAAAGCGATAAGCAAACAACCCAAATGGCGCTAAATCTAAATGCGTGTAAGAATAAAAAGGAGGATTATGAATCAAACATGTTTAATATCCTTTCAAGTACAGATTGTTTATGTTGCTGGTTGTTGGAAGTCGTGGTAAAACACACAGAATTTGGGTGACGAAGGGATAAGAAAAGGGATATCATCAGGAAGATAGCGGCAATGGCCTTAAAGTACAGCCAACTATGAAAATGATAGAGTCTTGATGAATGCACTATTAATTATTCTAAACGAGCTTGGATGCAAATTACTAAGAATTACGTTAACCTAGCCTGTGTGCAACACTCTGATTTCGCAAATCAGTCTTAAAAATTCGCGACAGATTCTCGTAATCTAACCCAAATCAAGCAGCATAGTAAGTACACTAATTCTTAAGACAACGGCAAGGAAATTTCCAATTCTTATATTTACTGTGCAAATTATACATGTTGTCCGAAAATAAGTTACGGAAAACTTTTGGGCAGAATAAACCCAATAATGTAAGAGAATCCCTATCCACTTTTTCTTAACCAGTTTGGTTAATCGCCAGGTGTAGCTGCTTCATATCCGTTATGTCTCGGGACGTAGTGCACTGAATTCACAATAGAACGATAGCGGTGAAGAGTGTTAATATTAGCACTCAAAATTCCCAAAGAAAACGCATGGGGTACGCAGAAATGATCACAATCTCTACAAGTGAACGGAGTAAAGACATGAGCGCGTAACTGCACAGTATCGGCCGTTACACGTGCTGTGCACTCATCAAGCAAACCAGAGTGCATTGCGTGACAACATAATAAGGGAGGCAACCGAACAAGCCGGACATCGGGACATTCTTTAAGTTTTCGCGCTTGTTCCCTGCACCAGGTGAAACACACTACAAAAGGAACTAAAAATATTAAATGTTCATAGTATGTACAATGCATAAACAATTAACAGAAATCAATTATCACTAAACGTATCTCTTCAATGGCCTAAGGACTATAAAGTCGAGATGTAAAGGTCAGGCCCGTTACGTCAGGATTTAAATAACTTAAAGACGATGCTTGGCATTAATAGTGGTGTACATTTCCGATTAACACCTATTGAAATACAATAATAACATACGGAATTACGATGGACTTAGTTTTATAAGGCTATATCCTAGGATACTTTGTTCTAAGCACAGTCTATACCTGTTAATACTACAAGATGCACTTGCATAGTTTACTTTTATTACATAATTTATGTTACGTGGGTATGTCATTTCAGGAATTACTTTGCTGTGTGGCGAACTCTGACATGCACGAAATGTACTGCGTTTATAGATATGCTTCATAACACCAAATAATGTATTGTTCTCACCCGAAACAGGGTGGAGTTTTACAACTAGGATTTCAGTTTTGTACGCCGGTCAAATGAGGATAACGTAGCGTATGATGATCAGATGCTGCTCTGTGATACGCGGCCATTACTAGCAAGGTTGTATGTGAGCGAGCGACACGTCAGTGTGCTACTGTAGCACACAGCCCAAGGTTATCAAGCAAGAGGACTTGGCCAGTCGCACGCTGTATAGGCTGACATAGAAGTTGCTCACGACTGAATTTACATTTCTTTGTCGATTTTCTAGTGAGCTTTCACTAGGAGGAAATAAAATACGCTAGAGATCTATTTTTGTTTCAGAACACAATGTTTTCTTACAATTTTCGGAAGTTATTCTCAGACACTAATAGGTAAACTAATGTATTTTCTTTTGTAAAGGTTTGCGTGTTTGGCATAATATACTAACGTTTCCCTCCTTAATAAATCATGTTATTGGTTTTACGACCCATCAACTACGTTTTGCAGTTTTTGGAGATGCCGGTATTTTGTTCCGCAGGAGTTCCTTTACGTGCAGGTAAATCTACCGACAGGAGTCTGGCGTAACTGAGCATCCTCAAATACCGATGGATTGAGCCACGATCGAGCCTGACAACTTGGAGTAGAAGGCCAGCACTCTGCCATCTGAGCTACTCAGCCTGACTGAAGTCATCCTTGTTCTTTGCACAAATTATTATTTTTACTGCCTACTAAGTAAAATAAATTTACTTCCTTTAAAATTATATTTCGTGGTCTGGTATCACCAGCCATTCCATGGCTAAATGGTTAGCATGCTGGCCTTTGGTCACAAGGGTCCCGGGTTCGATTCCCGGCAGGGTCGGGAATTTTAACCATCAATGGTTAATTTCGCTGGCACGGGAACTGGGTGTATGTGTCGTCTTCATCATTTCATCCTCACCACGACGTGCAGGTCGCCTATGGGAGTCATATCAAAAGACCTGCACCTGGCGAGCCGAACTTGTCCTCGGACACTCCCGGCACTAACAGCCATACGCCATTTTCATTTTCATCACCAGCCATAAATTTATTAAAATGCTATTGAATTTGATATCTTAAACTGTTTTTAATACACAATTTGCTTTAAGTCCCACCGACACAGAGAGATCTTACAGCGACGATGGGATAGGAAAGGCCTAGGGGTGGGAAGGAAGCGGCCGTGGCCTCAATTAAGGGAGAGCCCCAGCATCTGCCTGGTGTGGAAATGGGAAACCACGAAAAACCATCTTCAGGGCTGTCGAAAGTGGGGTTCGAACCCACAGTCTTCCGGATGCAAGCTCACAGCTGCGCGCCCCTAACCGCACGGCCAACTCGCCCAGTAACTGTATCGTTTATTTGCAAGTTGTAACATTAACTTTGTTCGATTAAATCTCGAAATTCATAGTTAATGGAGAATATTTTAAATACATATATTATACAAATACTCCACATAAACAAGCGTCCCGTCCACTACACAATTAAAACACATTTACAATGAAATAAATATGACTCTCTACATTAATAAACAAAAACCCTGGTTTTATTGAGAATTAGAGATAATTTTGAATCTGATCATTCAGGTGTCAGCCACAGCAGAAAACTGCACCAATAAATTGCGCCTATATCACTACAAAATCAAACTTGCCAATGTACTACAACGGAGATAAAACTGAAAACGAGGAAATGCAAGTGATAATGATCAATTAGCATGCGTCTTCCACTGTTACTATATACTGCACAAAATCTGAGCGATTGTGACACCAATTAGAGTTTCATTTCAAATAAATTCGATACACACAAATACATACATGACATATGAGGAGAATTCAACAATATATCGACAAATTCAGTATGATAGTAACGAAGTGTTATAGAAATATACCAGCGAATATGCCAGAGCCCAACTTTAATGGATATTTCAGTTATTTTTCTGTAAATAAAATAAACTAATGAGGATGGTCTATATTTGAAAGGTCGTATCGTGAAGTGTGCTATAACGCTTAACAGGTATAACAGCAGATTTTAATCCTTTCACTGAGAATAGCTCTGTGAAAATACCTTCCTGTTCAACTAAATGGTGCACACTATCTTCACTACCGGATTGGAACGGTGATATGTAAAGGTGGTTTACATGAACCATCGACATGACATACAGGGTGTCTTAAGTATAAAATCGACACACTTACAGATGTTGTATAGGGCAAGAAAATCACTTTTTTTTGTAATGCCATTTTTTCTCTGCGAGACTTGTTTAGTAAGGATGAGAGTAACAGATATACTACCCATACCTATCATACATTTAATTTTTCTCTGAAGTATAGAGCACAAAAGTTACATACGTCAATGCACTAGGGATGGAAAAAATGGTTACTTTCCAGTATCATGTTCCTGTGTATCCGTTACGCTGTAGTATTAGGTTGGAGTATTAGGATATAAAAGTAACATAATACAAGTTGGAGGTCAACTTTTGAGAGGAACATTCACTATACCTATTGATTCCTGCAGCCCCTAACTGTACCTTAGTAGGTACTTCTAAATAACAATACTATATCTTCATCTCGCTGTATTCTCTCCCACTGCCCCCTTTCGCCAGATCGTCACTCATATTCTTACCTATTCCTAGAAAATGTTTGCAATGACCAATTTACAATCCGAGAATGAATACTTCGAAACCTTCATTTATAAAAAGCGCCGTGACTGCTACGTAGGTCTGTACAGTATATTCCTAGATGTCCAAGTATCTGTAGTTAAACAGACTCTAAAACCCGGCATTATAAAATATGTTTATGAAAGAGTGCCAGATCCTCCTGAGGCCAGAACATGAGAAGCATACCACACCAAGATAAATGAATTTCCAAACATATACACATTTTTTCCTTTTCATAATCCATTTACCCTCCAGGGATCCCACCTCTACCGCATCAAGGGCAGTGTCCTGGAGCAGGAGGCTTTGGGTCGGGAGGTTTCAACTGGGGAGACGGAGTAGTACCTCGCCCAGGCGGCATCGCCTGCTATGCTGAAAAGGGGCCTTGTGGGAGTGGGAAGGTGGGAAGATTGGAAGGAAGAGGGAGGGAAGCGGCTGTGGCCTTAAGTTAGGTACCATCCCGCCATTTGCCTGGAGGAGAAGTGGAAAGCCAGGGAAAAACACTTCGAGCATGGTTGAGGTGGGAATCGGACCTCTCCCCCCCCCCCCCTTCTACTCGATCTTCCGAAGCTGAGTGAACCCCGTTACAGCCCTCGTACCTCTTTTCACACTTCGTAGCAGAACCGGGAATCAAACCCAGACCTCCGGGGGTGCCAGCTAATCACACCAACCACTACACCACTTTATGTATTTTTATTTCTTTAAATATATTTTTGCAGGATATTCGATTCCATTTTAAACAATGTCCTTTTGAAAGGGCACTAAGCCGCAGGAGGATTTACACTTCAGATGCTGCCGGAATGGGTGATGAAATAGTCTTATCAGGCAAGACCTAAACTGTGTCGTGCCAGATGCGACCGTGCCGGAAAGCGACCCGTTTCACTAGAGACGCCTAATCTTTAACCGTGACGGATGCGACCAGTGTTGACAACACAATTGTCATTCTAGTAAGTTATGTCATTATCCAATATAATGTTCGCGAAATCAGAACCAGAAAATGTTAGAAAAATAGCCCAAAAATGTATAGCACTGTCTACAGGGTAGGGAATGAAATTCTTTGTTCTGTTCAAAGTCTGTTAAAATAGCTAACTACAATAACCGCAAACCATCCCTAACATTTAATTAGGTACACTGAATTAGTCGCCGAAAAATAGAGCCTATATAATGCTTTACGGAGAACAATCCCAACGATTCCGCGAAAGGTTTATAAATAATAACCGAGTTCATTTCTATGACGGAAGTTTAAATTAAACATGCATACACAGCATCACACACGAAGGCAATATCTGAAACCAACTCAAGAACTCGTCGTTGAAAACTAAATCAGTGTAATTCGGAAGGCCATAAACAGAGATTTTCTTCCCCAGAAAACACACAGATGGGTCATAAAAATACAAGAGATATTTTCAGGTCAAAAGACTAAAAATATGTGTGTGGGGGGGGATATACAATTAGGTAATTCTAAACTGAATACTTTTTTTTGCAAGTTGCTTTACGTCGCACCGACACAGATATGTATTATGGCGACGATGGGATAGGAAGCGGCTGGAGTGGGAAGGAAGCGTCCGTGGCCTTAATTAGGGTACAACCCTAGCATTTGCCTGGTGTGAAACTTGAAACCAGGAAAAACCATCTTCAGGGCTGCCGACAGTGAGATTCCAACCCACTATCTCCCGATTACTGGATACTGGCCGCACTTAAGCGACTGCAGCTATCGAGCTCGATACAAACTGAATGCTAGAATAACAAGTTCAGTTATATTTTAACGAATATTATATTTATTTTACAGTTACCATACCTATAAATACAGTTCTTGGGGATAATCAGGATCAGTCCTTGGAATTTCGAGAAACAGAAATGACAGCAGCATCTTCCTAGGATGCGTTTGAAGAATTTACTGCGAAGTACTAGCACTAAGCACAATGTCACTTGAACCACTCCTATATGCAACTGCTGCATATACCGTAACACTCCTGGTAATTTTTAGAATGCGAAATATAGTGAAGAGTTTACGTTTTATCCTACAACATACCCATGTATGGAGCTGCGTTTCCATGTCTGGGGGAAAGGTACCAAGCAGGTTATCTCAGTGCGTTACGGCACTGCCTGTTACCGCTAATTCGGGAGACGGCTGAGTTCGAATCCCCCGTGGACCATCCTCGAAAATGTTTTTTCGTAGTTTACCATTTTCACCTCTAGCCAAATGCCGAGATGGTACATTTGTAATGGCCATGGCCACTTTCTTCCTATTCCTAGACCGTAAATTGCACCTACACCCACAGACAACATCCTTGCACAGTAGTACATGTAGCTCACCCCCATAGGGTGTACCAGGATAAGCAGCTATAGATGTGGCAAGCCAAACATGTCCTCGGACACTCCCGGCACTAAAAGTCATGCACCAAAAATATGAAATTTGAAAACGTTCAAGGTAATCATAAGAAGTTTCGTGAGCTCATGTTACATAATCAAAGCACAATCCAGTATATACAGGATGGAAGGTAACTGATGCACCATATTAACAAAATAGATCTTGGAGAGAGGAACCCAATACCGTAATTTTCAGGTCAGTAGTTTGCACCATTGGAGAAAGGAGACGAGCTGTTCGACTAAGTGGTATCTTTCGACCTAACGGTGGAGAGATGGCGTGGACGAATAAGTTTGAGTGATGCTTTTGAAAGTACGAAAGATGACAATCATGAAGGCGACGTTGCGATTCGAGAGGACAAATTGGGGCAAATGTTCATTTACAGGAAGAGGAGTTAGGAATTGGGATAATTTACCAAGGGAAATGTTCGATAAATTACCAAATTCTCTGACAATTTAAGAAAAGACTGGGTAAACAGACGATACGCAATCTGCCACTTCGGTGACTGCGCTAAATACAGATCAGTGGTGACTGACTCACTGACTGGTGACATGCGGCACGATTTTGGCGTAGTCGCATCCGGCACGGTCGCTTCTGGCACGTAACCACATGAACAGAGTTTAATCCAGCCTAGCACTTATTTTTATTCTTTTTACGTCGAACCGACTGATCTTATGGCGACGATGGGATATGACAGAACAGGACTAGGAGGGAGAGCGTGGAATGTCAGTTTTTTGCTAGTGGCTTAACGTCGCACCGACACAGATAGGTCTTATGGCGACGATGGGACAGGAAAGGCCTAGGAGTTGGAAGGAAGCGGCCGTGGCCTTAAGGCACAGCCCCAGCATTCGCCTGGTGTGAAAATGGAAAACCACGGAAAACCATCTTCAGGTCTGCCGACAGTGGGATTCGAACCCACTATCTCCCGAATGCAAGCTCACAGTCGCGCGCCCCTAACCGCACGGCCAACTCACCCGGTATTGACATTAGTAGACGAATAAGTTTGAGTGGTGCTTTTAAATTAAAAGTAAAAAGAACACACGATGAAGATAAAGCTGGAATTCAAGAAGACAAATTGGGGCAAATATTCGTTTATAGGAAGAGGAGGTAGGGACTGGAATAATTTACCAAGGAAAATGTTCAATAAATTTCCAAATTCCTTGCAATCATTTAACAAAATCTAGGTAAACAGCAGATAGTGAATCTGTCACCTGGGCGACTGACTTAAATGCAGATTAGTGGTGACTGAAGCGACAGTGGACTTAACTGAGGAACAGCTCCGGCATTTCCTTGGAGTGGAGTAGTGGTGCATGCTGGAGTGGTGACAAAGCAGGGCGTCATTAAGACAAGTTGCAAATTTCAAATTCATATATGTTTGGACAGAGATAAATACTTCCAAATATTGGATGTGACCTGATAGAATCTGATGATGTTTTAATAACGAAACATGCCGTTCTTTGTTTAACAGTGTCCGACTCGTTGGCTGATTGGTTAGCTTACTGGCCTTCGGTTCAGAGGGTCCCGGGTTCGATTCCCGGCCGAGTCGGGGATTTTAACCTTCATTGGTTAATTCCAGTGGCTCGGGGGATGGGTGTTTGTGCTGTCCCCAACATCCCTGCAACTCACACACCACACATAACACTATCCTACACCACAATAACACGCAGTTACCTACACATGGCAGATGCCGCCCGCCCTCATCGGAGGGTCTGCCTTACAAGGGCTGCACCCGGCTAGAAATAGCCACACGAAATTATTATTATTATTATTTTGTTTAACAGTGAGTATTTTTATTCCAAGTTTAATAATCTGTTGGGTTTCTTTACACGTATGTTATGGTGTAATATTTATATTGAAACTAGCAAATATACCCGTGCTTAAAGGTAATATATTTTAACAGCCTGGAACTTTCCCTCCAAAGAAAGACCGTCCAGTGACCAAGATAAATTATGTACATAACAAAAGTTGTTTAATATGAAGCGACGTTTCATATGTCGTCCACGTATTTTACAGAAAATCTATAGTGTGAGAGAAAATGGAAGAAAACTGTTGTGGCTTCCCTAAAAGAAACCCATTGTACTGAGTGATTTTTAAATCGTATGCATACATGAACTTGTCCCTGGATGAGTATACTCTACAGCAGCCCTGTCCAACGCGGCGCCCGAGGTGCCCTTTTATGGTGCCCTTCGCAATTAATTTACAAATTAAATTTTACTTAATAATTGAAAACAATACTTTTGCATTTCAATAAATATTCTTACTTTTCTTAAAAATACCATCCTCAAAGTCACGAAATTTGTTATAACCGTACCTCAAAAATACACAAAGAGCTTTGAGTAAGCCATTAAATGTGATCTAGGCCTAACTGACTCGTCTCCGCAATTAGTGAAGAGAGAGACGAAAGGTTCAGAAAGAGAACTATTCGATATGTAAGTAGTTGCGACAAAGGGAAAACCTCCACAAACCGCTCACTGCGGGGGAGGGAGGGGGGGGGGGCTAGCGCCAAATACAGCCGCATATTTATTCTGCCAAACAGAACCGCTTCCTTATGATTCACTTGATTGCAATGCCATAAACTACCTACCATGACAGAGTTTCACCAGGACGACAATGGGACACCCAATTTGCCCACAAAGTAAATTTATGAAAGTCTTGCAACTGGAATGTTCCCAGTTCCTAGCTTTCAGCCGAACATTCCGTATTACTTGTGAGCTTATGCAGGGCTTATGGAATACGTTTTGAGTGCCTTGTGTTGTGATAAGTTGTACATTCAACATGTTTCTTGTGCTTTTTTCATTACTATTTAAACTTTAAATTGTTCAGTTTATAATCAATTACATTTCATTAAACATAACTCTTCTTAACATGGCTAAAAGGCAAAGAAATTATAACTAACAGTAAATGGGAGGACCAGTATTGCTTTATTGAAAACAAAGGAAAGTCTGTGTTTTTATTGTGTAATGCTAGCGTGTCTGTTCCAAAAAGAAGTAATGTACAGCGACATTTTTTGACTAATCACAACAAATTTGACAGTGAATTTCCTGTTAATTCTGAACTAAGAAAACACAAAGTGAAAGACCTAAAATCTAAATTAGCATTGCAACAATGTGCGTTTAAGAAGCCAGTTCAGCAAATGCGTAACGTGACAATAGCTTCTTACAAAGTTTGTTACGTCCTAGCTAAAAGGAAAAAAAAAGCATTCAGTGATGGGGAAGTAGTGAAAGAAGCTATTCTAAATGCCGCTGAATCTATGTTCGAATCTCATAAAGATAAATCTGAATTTATATTTTCAATCAAAGGACTTCAGGTGTCTCACCAAACTGTTGCTAGGCGGGTTGAAGAGATTTCTAATAATATGGAATCTCAATTACATGAGGATTTAAAATCGTGTGAACATTTTTCACTCCAGTTTGATGAAAGTGCTGATATGTCTGACACTGCTGAGTTGTGTGTATTTGCTGGAATATTTTTTAATGATTATACAGTAAAGGAAGAATTTGTCAAGCTATTGCCTCTTCATGGACGTACTAGAGGAGAAGACATATTTAATGCTTTTGTTAAATTCACCAAAGAGAGCAACTTACCACTGTCAAAGCTTGTCGCTGTAACAATAGATGGGGCACCGTCTATGACTGGTAGAAATAATGGATTTCTTCCTCTTTGCGCTAAGGATGAATCATTTCCAAAATTTCTTTCTTATCATTGTATTGTTCACCAAGAAGCTTTATGCGCAAAGGTTTTAAAGTTCGATCATGTCATGAAAATTGTAACTCATTTCGCGAATTATATAAGATCGTCATCTACTCGTCATCGATTGTTCAGAAATATTTTAAGTATGTCAGATTTAGAGTATGGTGACGTCATCCTTCATGTAGACGTAAGGTGGCTTAGTAGGGGGAAAACACTCGAACGGTTTTGCTGCCTGTTGGATGAGATACCAGACTTTATGAAATCATCTCCTGGAAAATATTATCACGAACTTTATGATATATCTTGGCTAATCGAATTAGCATTCTTAGCACACATCATCTCAAAATTAAAAGAGTTAAATCTCGAATTGCAAGGAAAAGATCATAATATTTCAGGTATGACAAGTATTGTCAATGCATTTGAAAAGAAACTTAAGGTATGGATTGTCCATTTAAATAGAAATTCCCTTTCACGTTTTCCAAATTTGAAATCTATGGCAGATACAGTAAATGGCGGCAAGCGTGATTTTTCATCTCTTGCTAAACATCTTGAAACTCTTGGGTCCGAATTTGGTGGCAGATTTAGCCAGTTTTCAATGCTTGAACCAGTGATCATGTTTGTCAATAATCCCTTCGCTTCTGTTGACGTTTGTGAGCTTGGAGGGAGGGTGTGTGAAATATTCGAAAATTATAATCCTGAAGAATTAGAAATGGAAATTTTAAGCCTTCAGTCAGGCCTTTTTTGGAAATCCTCCTACGCAACATGTGGCGATTTCTGGACTCTGGTGGACGGTAAAAAATATCCCATTACCCGCAGTGTTGCTCTGAAGATGCAATCTTGTTTTGGTTCAACCTATCTTTGTGAAGTCGCGTTTTCGACTATGAACATAATAAAAAACAAATACCGATCCTGCCTAACAGACTCACACCTGGTTGACGCGTTAAGAGCAGCCTGTTCCAGTTACACACCAGACTTTCCTCAACTTGCAGCGAGCATGCAGTGCCAGATTTCAAATTAATTATGTGAGTAAATATATCTTCATATAATTTTTAATTCTAGATTTATCATTATTATTATTATTATTATTATTATTATTATTATTATTATTATATAGTCGTTGTGGTACCGATAACAGTAGTCGAATTAGTGGAATCGTACCTGGCGCCCGCATACCTTTAGTTATCATGTAAATGTGCTCTCGTAGAAACGAACGTTGGACAACCCTGCTCTACAGTATATATGAAGTTTGGTCGAGATCTCTACAACCGTTTCGCTGTGATGGTGGAACAGACGGACAAAAAAAACCGACACTAAAGCTAAAAGCCACTGATACGGTCTTGAGTTGACCTAAATCAGATAAATACCTGAAATGTTTGCAAAACGAACGAAATTACAGACAGCGGACCCCTACAGTTTTATTTATATAGATATATTGTATGTTCGACAAACTGTAAATATTTTAAGTTACAAAAAACAGGCATCTTCCTAGGATGCTTTTGAAGAATTTACTGCGAAGTACCAGCTCTAAGCGCAATGTCACTTGAACGACTCCTATATGCAGCTGCTGCAATAGGAATTAACTAATGGAAGTTAAAATCCCCGACCCAACCGAGAATCGAACTCTGTACCGCATGAACCAAAAACCAGCATATGCTAACCATTTAGGCATTGAGCGGGAGAATGAATCATGCGCCAAAACACAGAATAACATTTTTTCGAGAACTATTAGAGATACTAAGAAAATTAAACTAAAATTTGTTCAAGGAAATCGTATTTCAAGTAACCGGGCGAGTTGGCCGTGCGGTTAGGAGCGCGCAGCTGTGAGCTGGCATCCGGGAGATAGTAGGTTCAAACCCAACTGTAGGCAGCCCTGAAGATGGTTTTCCGTGGTTTCCCATTTTCACACAGGCAAATGTTGGGGATGTGTGGGTGTGACGTAAAGCCAATTGTAAAAGAAAGTATTTCAAGTACACTTGGTGCGCTCAGGCACCGATCAGGCACAGATTTTACGTTGCCCCGACACGGACTGGCCTTGTGGTGACGATCGGATAGGGTCCCAAGCGTACATTTTCGTCTGACTTGCTTCACATTTTCAATAACTACATGAGCCACTTAAAAGATAGCGTGATACGAGGTAGCCTCTCCGGCTACATGCCTAAATGTTTAGTATGCTGGTTTTTGGTTCAAAGGGTACCGAGTTCGATTGCCAGTCGGGTCGGGGATTTTAACTTTCATTAGTTAATTCCTATTGCTCGCGGGGTGGGTGTTTATGACGTCTTTAGCATTAGATCTAATATCAAACAGGACCCCATCCTCACATACGCACAGGTGGCTTACACGGCGTCAAATAGAAAGACCTGCACCAGGCATCTCAGGAGGCAAAAGCCATTATTATTATTATTATTATTATTATTATTATTATTATTATTGCTGTACATACATCGTAACTCAATCTGTTTAGTACAGTAAATGAATGGTCCGAGCGAGTTGCCACGCGGTTACGGGCTCGCAGCTGTGAGCTTGCATTCAGGAGATAGTGGTCCAACCCCACTGTCGGCAGCCCTGAAAATGGTTTTCCAATGGTTTCCCCATTTTCACACCAGGCAAATGCTGGGTCTGTGCCTTAATTAAGACCACGGCTGCTTCCAACTCCTAGCCATTTCCTATCCCATCGTCGCCATAAGATCGATCTGTGTCGGTGCGACGTAAAGTAATTTGTAAAATATATAAATATTTATTTCCAGGAGACATAATGACCCGCGGCACATGTATCATCAGCGGTGACAATAATTCTGACATCGTTTGTACAATACTGGAAGTTGAATGACATAACTTCACCGGCCAAAGTACACTGACTGACAGTGACAATGCAACACCAAGGAGGAGTGGTTCGAAAGGGATGAAAGTTGGGGAAAAAACAGAGACGGCACGGATGAATAATTGATGTTTATTTCAAACCGATATGCAGGTTACACAATGCGCACGGCATCGACTCAGTAGGATGTAGGACCACCGCGAGCGGCGATGCACGCAGAAACACGTCGAGGTACAGAGTCAATAAGAGTGCGGATGATGTCCTGAGGGATGGTTCTCCATTCTCTGTCAACCATTTGCCACAGTTGGTCGTCCGTACGAGGCTGGGGCAGAGTTTGCAAACGGCGTCCAATGAGATCCCACACGTGTTCGATTGGTGAGAGATCCGGAGAGTACGCTGGCTACGGAAGCATCTGTACACCTCGTAGAGCCTGTTGGGAGATGCGAGCAGTGTGTGGGCGAGCATTATCCTGCTGAAACAGAGCATTGGGCAGCCCCTGAAGGTACGGGAGTGCCACCGGCCGCAGCACATGCTGCACGTAGCGGTGGGCATTTAACGTGCCTTGAATACGCACTAGAGGTGACGTGGAATCATACGCAATAGCGCCCCAAACCATGATGCCGCGTTGTCTAGCGGTAGGGCGCTCCACAGTTACTGCCGGATTTGACCTTTCTCCACGCCGACGCCACACTCGTCTGCGGTGACTATCACTGACAGAACAGAAGCGTGACTCATCGGAGAACACGACGTTCCGCCATTCCCTCATCCAAGTCGCTCTAGCCCGGCACCATGCCAGGCGTGCACGTCTATGCTGTGGAGTCAATGGTAGTCTTCTGAGCGGACGCCGGGAGTGCAGGCCTCCTTCAACCAATCGACGGGAAATTGTTCTGGTGGATATTGGAACAGCCAGGGTGTCTTGCACATGCTGAAGAATGGCGGTTGACGTGGCGTGCGGGGCTGCCGCCGCTTGGCGGCGGATGCGCCGATCCTCGCGTGCTGACGTCACTCGGGCTGCGCCTGGACCCCTCGCACGTGCCACATGTCCCTGCGCCAACCATCTTCGCCACAGGCGCTGCACCGTGGACACATCCCTATGGGTATCGGCTGCGATTTGACGAAGCGACCAACCTGCCCTTCTCAGCCCGATCACCATACCCCTCATAAAGTCGTCTGTCTGCTGGAAATGCCTCCGTTGACGGCGGCCTGGCATTCCTAGCTATACACGTGTCCTGTGGCACACGACAACACGTTCTACAATGACTGTCGGCTGAGAAATCACGGTACGAAGTGGGCCATTCGCCAACGCCGTGTCCCATTTATCGTTCGCTACGTGCGCAGCACAGCGGCGCATTTCACATAATGAGCATACCTCAGTGACGTCAGTCTACCCTGCAATTGGCATAAAGTTCTGAGCACTCCTCCTTGGTGTTGCATTTGCTCTGTCAGTCAGTGTACTAAGTCAAAATATTCCACATAACGGTTTTCGTACGCGCAACGACGATATACATTATTTGTCTCAGTGAAGTTGGCCATCATATTTCAACAACCCCATGGTAAAGAAGGAAAGTAATAATAACAACTGTGGCTTCTGGAGAGGTCAGGTGCAGGTCTTTCGAGTTTACACTCTATAGGAGACCTGAACTTCTGTGAGACGGGAGCCCTACCTAATATGGATTATAATGATGAAGACAGCACGAACACAAATTCTTCGGGTGAAGGAATTAATGAAAGTTAACATCGAACCCGGGACCCCTTGGACCAAAGATCAGCATGCTAACCAAACAGCCATGTGGACGGCCAACAAGGAAAATATATCGCATAAAGACCAATAAACATGAAGTTCAAAAGCAACCACGAGTTACGACCTGCACATGTCCCAAGGACAAGAATAAACGGATGTATTTGAAACAAGCCGGCCCCGTGGTGTAGGGGTAGCATGCCTGCCTCTTACCCGGAGGCCCCGGGTTCGATTCCCGGCCAGGTCAGGGATATTTACTTGGACCTGAGGGCTGGCTCGAGGTCCATTCAGCCTACGTGATTAGAATTGAGGAGCTATCTGACGGTGAGATAGCGGCCCCGGTTTAGAAAGCCAAGAATAACGGCCGAGAGGATACGTCGTGCTGACCAGACGACACCTCGTATCCTACAGGCCTTCGGGATGAGCAGCGGTCGCTTGGTAAGCCAAGGCCCTTCAAGGGCTGTAGTGCCATGGGCTTATTTGAAACAAACTCTAAGCAATCCAAGCATACAGCGTGCCCCAAGATTGATATTATCAAAAGAATGCAACTTTTTCTACCGGTACAAATCACTCATCACTGATCTGCATTTAGGACTGTCGCAAAGATGGCAGATTCTCTATTAATCCTTTACCACGTGTTTTCTGAAGTGACTTCGAAGAACGTGGAAATTTTGCGAACATTTCCCTTCATGTTCATCTCCTCCTATGAATTAGTATTTGCCCCAATTTGTCCTCTTCATATTACGATCTTTCCTGCCTTTAAAAGTTCCGTTTAAGCTCACTAACGCCTTTCCATGTTAACACTCCGTTCGCTTAGTCGAGCAGCTCTTCTCCTTACTCCGAAGTCTTCCCAGTCGAAAGTTTGCAACATTTGGTAATACTATTCTTTTGTCGGAAATCGCCCAGAACAAATCCTTCTGCTTTGGATCTTTTCCCAGTTCTCGTATCAAATAATCCTGGCGTGGGTCCCATCCACTGGAATAGTACTCTAAGTGGGCTCTAAGAGACGTAGACCCTCTCCTAATTGCCCTTATTGTCGTTGTACATACACCGGCAGATGCGCTAGAAGCAGAGATGTCAAATTATTGTCCGCTACCAATTCTGATGTTAAACCTATGTCTGCCTATGTAACATGCATTATGATCAATAAAATAATATTATTACACAGCGAGTAATACTTTTTTTTTAAATATTAAAAACGCCAGTGTGTCCACGATCGCCACAAACCCTAACAAATACGAATTAACTCTTTAAAACATCACAGAGCAGCCCAAAAAATGAATAAATGCCATGGCCATTAGCTCACACGGAGGACACAGAGAACGGTAGCGATAAATGTTTAGAGAGAAAATGTTTGTATGGGCTATCACAGCACTGTTAGACGGCAAGGTTGATTTTCCTTCCCCGTGTACAAAGGAGATCACGTTCTAGCGATGTTCCAACCGCAAACACAAGACGAACATCACCGCTCTATTACGTTTGTTTCCCGAGTCAACACACTATCTTCCCTCAAGCTTCTTTGCGGCCTTCCGAGCAACTTTCCCCTTTACTCTTTCTTTATCTTCCGCCTTTGAAAGTCGTTCCCAATGTGAGGTCTTATAATGAACCATTCTTTTAATACAGCTGGTCTCCGCCTTCCAGGGAGACCGTAGTGGAGGAGACAACAGTTTTGAAGAGTTTGATTTAATTACAAATTTATTAGAATAAAGTATGATCAGGAAGTTACGCTTTTTTCAAGTATCATTACGGGGAAATAATGTAAGTTTTAAAAAACTGCATTTACAATTTTGTAAAAAACACTTTTGTTCATATTCCCAAGATTTCATATCTTGGATTAATTAACCTAAAATTCAAGGCCGTACAGAAGCCACGCCCCCTGTTCAGTTAAATGATATTTCCTATTTTCAGTATTCAGAAAAATCTTGACTGGGGCTCTGGTATGTAGCAGATTAAGATGACTGCAACATTAACGTATTCGATTGGCGTATTTAGATCCATGAAATGGAGGACAGAAGCCGTTTTGTTAGTATCTAGTGTTCAGTTTTAAGTCAGATATTTCAGGATAGCAACGCGTAGCAGAGCATTTTACAATGTGAAACAGAATTGCAGGTTTCAGAATAATAGATTTGTCATCGCTGAGTGGAGGAATTGGGTCAGTTTGTCAGTGCAAAACTTGTGGAGAGGGACGTTTTGATACTCCCCCCAGAAAGTTATTCTTGATCTTCACCATCCCTTGCACTGCTCTTGTTCGTTCCTATAATTTCTTTTCTCAATTTTACGATTTTCACTTATAGCTACTACTGATTTTTTTCGATAACTATTCACAGAATTTGTATGAAATTGATCAACCAAGTTTTCCATTAGTTAACGTAATGATATGTATTATGCTGGTAAATGGAGTCTCATGATGTGGCACTTTTATGGTAAAATATTAACCTCTACGCTCAACCCACTTAATTAAGTCAATTAAAGTGATTTATCTGCCGCTTCTTTGTTTTCTGTACATTATCAATAGAATGATTGCTTTTTACTCTGTACTAAATTTATATTGTATGATATTCTTTGTCTGTTTAGCAGCCACAATTTTGGCCATATTGCCAGAAGGCAGGAGGTAATGTAAATACTTATCATAGAGGGAAAAGTCGACGGCCGAAGACCTAGAGGACGTGCACCCGATACGATGGATGGACCAGAGCAAGAGCTTGACCAGGATGAGCTTACAGCAAGCAAGTCACCATGCCCAAAGCAGACTCCTGAAGGAAGATCACAAAAAGGATTTTCGCGTGATGCCACTACACCCTTACGAAGGGTTGGACTAACAGAGTAAGGTAAGGGTTATTCTGCCCGAAGGCAGGTCCGAACCTCCGCAGAGGTGTTCCTGTGCCGGAGTTTACGTGCGGTAGGGTGGTCAGTTCTTTTCCGCTCCTCCAGTCCCTTACCCCCCACCAACAGCGCGTGGCAACCCATCCAACTCCTGACCACGCCCAATGTTGCTTAACTTCGGAGATCTCACGGGATCCGGTGTTTCAACACGGCTACGGCCGTTGGCACTAACAGAGTGAAATATTATCAATCTTAAAAATAACCATGCTTTGATGATGATGATGATGATGATGATGATGATGATGATGATACTTGTTGTTTAAAGGGCCCTAACATCTTGGTCATCGACCCGTAATAGCACTAAATGAGACGAAATGTAAGGACAATTAAAAATCCATAATCCTCCACTGACCAGAGTTCAAAAACCGTGAGGACGAAGAATGAATGGATGGATATGAAGATAAAACAATCAGTGGATACGACCCGCAATGCCCCACATTCCGAGAAACTGGCGTTAAATAAGAGTATTACTGACCAAGGGACTGCTTCTAAAGCACAATACTGAATCGATGGCGCTTGTAGTCGAAACGGGTACAAAATCCAGGTCATCGCCCCCCCCCCCCACACACACACAATGGTACTTATCGCTAGGAAAGTAGAATCATGATATTTGTCATGTTGCGGTACTAATCAAAAGTAACGTTGACTCGCGGCATTGGACACATTATGGTTCTACTCACAGGGAATGTAATGCGCACATGTAACACAGACCTACTGTATGTTGTTTCGCACACTGTGTCGCTATTTGCAGGCAACGCAAACCTATGGTGTCCTTCACGTAAGTGGATTAACCAAAGGGACTCGCACTATCCCGTGGTGTTCCTCACATAGTGGGTACTAATCATAGGCAAGGCAGAACCATGGTGTCGCTCATATAGTGGTACGAATCACAGGTACTGTAAAATTCATCCTGAGCACACACTGTTGCTATTAATCACAAACCTATTGTGTACCCAACATAGTGGTACTACGCGCAAGTAAAAACGACCCATGGTGTTCCCTGCGTGGTGGTTCCAATTTGATCATCCCTTGGTCGCCCCTTTTAGTCGCCTATTACGACAGGCAGGGGATACCGTGAGTATTCTTCGTCTGCGTCCCCCACCCACAGGGGATTGTGTGTTTGGTCAGCGAGAGGTATTTTATTTCCCTCAAGTCCGCCGGCGAGCCGGTGGGGACCCCCCCCCACTCCCTATTCGCCACCTGGGACGCGCCACGTGGGATTATCACCTCTCCCCCTGCTACGCCAGCGTAGTAGGTTCGTGGTAACCATGCTTTAACGTTTGCCTTGTCCAAGTCTGAAATACTTCACTGGAAAATAATTAATACCGTTACCAGTCGCAATTCTTTATTAATTTGTATTCTACACCGCGTCTCAGAGCTTATCGTGGTTGTGCCTTGAAATACCGCTACATGATAATGCTGAGGGTAGAAATACTGACCCGCAGCACAGGTATCACTCAGAACGAAAATTCGTTGATATAGTTCATGCAATAGTGAACCTGAGATGACTGAACAGAAATGTTCTGAGTTCTAAGCTGAAATATAATCATATAGCGGTTCATGTAGGCACCACGACGTTATACTCTATCGTCAGATGGTGAAATGGTGACATTCAATAGTTGTACTATCTGATACATAATGGTTTTCGAAGAAGAATATTTCATTGAAGAGTAGGGGCTACGTGCATTATCGTGCTGCTTCCCTCTAGAACATTTTCCAGTCACCGCATCAAGTAATCCTTATGTGCGTCCCATACAATGGAACAGTACTCTACCTAACAGCTACAATGAGCTGAAGAAGGTAGTGGTGTTAGAAACCTGCAACACTATAAGGGAAGTCCTGAAAAGAAATTTTAGGGATCAATAAATGAAAATAGTCAGAATATCAATAGTGCTCCGTCAGACTTGGAGAGCAATTCCCCCTAATGTAACCGAACACCTAGGAAACCTGAATAAATAATAATAATAATAATAATAATAATAATAATAATAATAATAATAATAATAATAATAATAATAATAATAATAATAATAATAATAATAAAAATAAAAGAAAGAGGGAAAGGAGATTCTTAGGAAAATGTTAGGTCCAAAGAAGTCACAATATTCACAACCCATGCTCCGACTGAGACTGAATCGAGAAGCTCATAAAAAAAGTTGAGAAGATAACTACTAAGACGAAAAGAAGACTAATTTTATGGACACATTAAGAGGATGAATCCAAAAATAATGACACACAGGATACTTAGTCTGCAAGAAAAATTGAAAACATAACCTTTATGGCTTAAAGAGGTTCACAACCACTTGGAAGAAGTGGGGATCCAGGAGGGAGATATACAGGAAAGAACAACCATTAGGAAGAAAACAGCGGAAGTGAGGGATGCACCGGAGAAACTCGTCAAGTGAGGCAACATCTCGATTGAAGAGCGACAAAGTAGAAGTCAAAGACTTAAGAACATCTGGAAGGAGTGCCAAGAAAAGGGACTAAGTTTGAAAAATAAAAGATCTGGTGCATTGCGTACTTTTTTTTTTTTTACAATTTGGTTTGGGTCGCACCGATACAGATAGGTCTTATGGCGACGATGGGACAGGAAAGACCTAGGAGTGGGAAGAAAGAGGCCGTGACCTTACGGTTCAGCCCCAGCATCTGCCTGGGGTGAAAACTGGAGACCCATCTTCAGGTCCGCCGACGTGGGGTTTGAACCCACTATCTCCCGAATGCAAGCTCACAGCTGCGCGCCCCTAACCGCACAGCCGACGTATCCAGTGTAGATTATGTAAACATGGTCCATAGATGACCTTAACGAATGAAATTCAAAAAACTCAAAAATTATGTTCCCATAATTGAATTTCATCTATCGCGAATGTTAAAATATTAGAGCTATTTACGCGTTTTTCAATTGTGAAATTATCATATTGATTATTTTTGATAATGTTATCAGAACCAAAGAAAAAGAGATCATTCGTGCCTCCGCTCCTATTTAATCCTGGCAGTCTATCCTCCCTTTTTCTTTTTTTATCTTCATTCTCGTAGTTACATCCAGTTCTGATGTTCTCTTTTCAAAGCAATTCCCTTCAGAGCTGATCACGAACATTATCACAGGCTCTGGTTTTCACGAACAAGTAGCAATAAACAGTATCTCCTTCTAGTATGCTTTATATTTTTATTTTACGAAAGTCAACTTACCCCTTCAGGTGTTGTAACTCTTAATAAACGGGAGTTCGCTCAACAATCTGCACCTCGACCTCCAACCCCTGTCCCCATCCACCTCTTGCAAAACGTTGACCAACTTCAAACAGTAAAACATGAGCCGTAATGGAACGATTTATATGTCTTCCTGGTCGCTGCCTTAGAAACATTGCAGTAAAAGACGTATTAGCTATTGCTATTCACTCTCTCACCCTGGAATGCCGCGTCACTAGTACATTCTAGAAACATCAGGCTGAAGAGGTCAGCTCCACAGTCACATTTCTTACCTTTAAGTGTGATAGTATAAAATCAGGCTACATACATACATACGAACCTTAGTGCAGCGAAATTATGTGCCCACGTTCAGACATAACTCCCGAACTAAAGATCCTATTTTAATGGTTGAGGCACCATGTGATTGGAAATATGGAAAATGAGAGAAAGCAGGTTTCAGTTAAGTACCAGACGGGCTTCTTTTTTTTTTAAGACTTGGGGTGTATAATTCGGTTTCCGATTAAAAATTCCTTCACCGCCTAAAAACATTTTCTGAACCCTCACGTGAGGTGTAGCCGGAATGCTCTCTCAGAGACGGATATGATGGCACCACGAAGGTTACCTTACAGCCCGCAAGGACAAGATTATGACAGTCGAAAACGTGAGAAATATCTCATTTGCTTCATATAGACTTTTGAATGTGAATTCCGACCCAGGGTATGTGTAAATAACGAATGTTTCGTCCAAGATAAAGGAACCATTGCAGTGGAATTACGACAATTAGGGCAGACTTTGCATAGTGTGCGAAATACGAAATTTTGTAAATTACCAAATGTTTGGAGACATTAAAGTATTTGGTATCCGTGGAAAGAAGAATTCGAATACGATAGAACTGTGCCATCATTAATTTCTCACACTTCAACTTCATAAATTATAACCTCATGGAATCATATGAATCATAAACGTAAGCGAACACGCCAACTGGTACGGAATGATACGGAGTGGCTCGGTTCGTACATGGTCGGGGTATCAGCTGAGCCTATTCCTTTTATGACATAGGTAAGCTGCTAGAAAGGAAGTGTCGTTAATGAAATCTTACCAGATATCATAAAACAATTTTACGTACAGGTATCAAGAAAAAATGACCGAGCACATGGCCACGCGGTTTGAGTCACATAGCTATCAGCTTGAATTCGGGAGACAGCGAGTTCGAACCGGACTGTTGCCAGCCCTGAAGGTGGTTTTCCGTGGTTTCCCATGTTCACATCAGACAAATGCAAGTGCGGCGTAAAGCAACACTGTGAAAAGGAAATAATAATAATAATAATAATAATAATAATAATAATAATAATAATAATAATCGTTACAATTCGGAAACAATGTTACATGTTGTTGGGCCTAGGTCTGTCGTAGCGTGGTATCTACAGTTGTAATTGACCAGCTCCAAGTGCTTACTACTGCGGCGTAGTGGTAACTAGTTAGACTGGTATTCATGAGGTCCTACGTTAGAGTTATTTTTAACAGAAAATTATAACTGTTCCTGTCTTCTTTATTAATGTTTTAGGAATTAACGCATTTATAATGCCATGACTTCGTAATGATTTATTACGACATTTCGGCTTCAGAGAAAAAAGAATGAAAGATTTTCTCAACAGAAAATATATTTGATGGCATAAACAAAAACGTGGTTTGTCTTTAAGATAAAGCCCAAGCATTCGTCTCGTGTCTGAAAGGGAAACTACGGAAAACCATCTTCAAAGCTGCCGACGGTGTGATTCGAACCCATTATGTCCCGGATGCAAACCCACAGGTACGTGACGCTAAACACGCGGCCACCTCGCCCATCAAAGATGCGTGTGTGGAACGCAATTAATAATAATAATAATAATATTAATAATAATAATAATAATAATAATAATAATAATATAATAATAACCATCATCATCTTGCAGATTTTAGTGACGGAAGTGTCTGAGGACGTGTTCGCTCGGCTAGTGCAGGTCTATTTGACACCCCAAGGCGAACGTGGGCGTCACGATGTGACATGATGAGGTGGGGAGAGGGTGAAATCTGGTATCGGCCACAGCCTACTCTCGTAGAATAACGCCAAGGGGTCTGCTGAAGACTTTTAACGTCCAAATGTGACGGACGAATCACCATCAACAGCGTCATATGCCAGCGCGCGTATGAACACTTTGGAGAAGTTTGAAACTGAATCCAGGATTGTGACACGCAATCTCCTACCCTGCCAACCAACAATCTGATTGTGATTTATTTTTCCAACAAGGGGACTCGAGCCGGTTAACTGCGATGTAAGACCTTAGAGAGTGGATGCCTTAACGATCATCACCGCCAGGTAAGCATAACAATAACTGATTTACTTAGAGGTTATAATCCAGAAAGGTGAGATCACTATAAAATATATATATATATATATATATATCCAGTTCTAGGCCTTCAGGCAAACAACTCGATGTTGAAAACATCCTAGGGATATAAGCTACGAACTTTACGTAAATAAAAATATATTGAAGTATGAGAGTATATTCCTTATTCCTAAAAATTACAATCCGTTTCTTAATCATCATTATCCGGTCGATTAGATTAGCAGTTTACCGTTTTCTACGAGCGCTAATGTGAGTCAATGCACAGTTTCGCTTAAGCCCTTATAACTACATTCAGTGTGGACATTTTTCAGAAAAAACCTGAGGGTAGTGAACTAAGGAACACATTACAGAAAGAACTATGTAAATAAGTTAATTTGGCTAGGACTTGAATAAAAAGGACAACGAGTAAAGAAACAAGCGATTTTAGGCAGTTTTTCCGGAACTGCATTTAGACCGGAAATGATTTTCGATTTTTTTTAGTTTGATAGAGCAATCCAGGACTCTCAATTTGAAACCTTTCCGGGCCCTTTCGCCCTTCAACTTTCGGCACAATTGAGGAAATTGCTTAATTTTACGTTTTCGTAGTATGGAGACGCCTACTTTACCTGCTAAGGTGTTTTTTTCCACATTTAAGAACTTCCCCGTTTAAGCACTCTTGCTTGCTGTTGGAGTTGGGAGTCGAATCCGTAATCTTTGGTACCGAAGGCGAACACTTTTATCGGGTACTTAATATAGCTGGCGAATGTTAAGCCGCCGTTCTTAAACCAAGTGGCAATTGAAAGTAATACTGCTCACGAATAGTGACCAGAGAAGTCACAAGAAGAATCACAGCCCATCTATATTGGACATGAAGTGGCATGTCATTGGGTCCCTCATTATTAACTTTCCGGTCAGAAATAATCTTCAAAGGGCGGGATGAAATATGAGAATATTTCTGATTTTATCTACTGTCAAGGGAAGGAGCCATGGACAAGCACTAATGACTCTTTCCAGGAAAAGTTTCGTAATTTGTGCGTAGAAGATTTCAATCTCTGTCTCCTTCACCCTACGCCTTACCACACCCTCCTGTGATCTCTGGAATATACCCTCCACATTACCCAACGGCTCTCGTTAATTAACAAATTTATCGACAAATTATATGAACTCTTCTATTGTTCCATCAAGGGAGTTTGAAATCTATTCGCATTTCCGTGGTAGGGGTGGTGATGGCGGGAACATATCCGATATATATAAAAGAAGAGTTGTGTCAGTACAAAGCTCAGAATTTGAACATAATGGTATTTCTGTATCGGTCATGTCCACAGTAAAAAGGAAATGCACTTTTCCATTTCCCGCCATCTGTCTGTAAGTGCATCACGAGAAAATGGCTGAAAATAATATATAAAAAATTAGTATCTAAAGTTGAGGAATGAGGCACTACAATCTAGGTTATAAATAATAATTTTATTTACGCTGAGTAAAATGGTAGTTTAGGGGACGGGCTAACACTTAATTCTCAAATATCTATGTTATTAGTGGTCCTATCGATAAATACTACATAACTGAAGTTACATAGAATTACAGTTACGATCATTTAAATCATACGTTTTCACCGTGCCACCTATGTTAACAGAGATATTCAGGAATTCCGATTTTTGTTGCTATGTCCTTATCAACGCCGAGCCACGAGAAAATGGGCGAACATAATTTAATCCAAATCACTATGTAAGGTCGAGGAATAAAGCACTACAATCTAGGTTATAAATAACTTTATTCACGCTGGATGAAATGGTAGTTTAGGGGAAGGCGCCTAAAATTTAATTTTTTAAGCACCTGTTATTATGTAATGTAATAAAACCTTATTCACAACGTGTAAAGGACTCATCCACATTTCTGTATGGAAAGTAGAATTCCGGAGCGAAGCACCGGTACACCAGAGCTAGTTGAAAGATAAAAGCAACATTATCCGTTCGCAGTAATAACCGCTGAAGAATGAATAGAGGTTCTGTCCGGCTCCTAGGATGAATGGTCAGCTCATTGGCCTTTGGTTCAAAGGATCCCGGATTCGATTCCCGGCCGTACCGGGGATTTTAACTGCGTATGGTTGATACCCCAGTCTCGTGAACTGGTTGTTTGTGTTCGTCTTAATTACTTATCTTCATTTTCATACTACACAACACACTACTAGCCACTATAGAAATATGCAATAGTGAGTACTAGAGCCGTGCAATGAGACAGTGAGTTCATTCCGTGTCTTGTTCGACTACCCAGCTCGTCTGGTTAGAGAAAAAGCCTGCTGCTAGGACAAAGACAAACTCATAAATGAACGAGTCTGGACAGACCCGAACCATACCGACTGATGCTCAGTCAAAATGGACAATATCTGAGCACTGAACCGAGTGAGTCAAACTAAACTCGAAACTCTGTGACAGGCTCGGTATACCTGACCACGAGTGTTACATGCTGTGGCTGTACAAGAAAGATGTGCGCAGAACCAATGCATGAGGCAACCGTGTACCAACGACTGAGTACTTGAACTTCCGAGTTCCCAGGTTGCTCGATCTGCCCAACCTCGTTTCTGCTCATAGTGATCAGTTAGCACATTTGTTCGGTGAAGTTGAACGCCTTTTCAAGTTTAGTCCTTCCAAACACTCACTGAGAAGAATGCTCGAGCAGGAAACACTGAACGATTCCACATTGAGCGGGACCCATTTATTTCAAATTAATCTGAGCGAGTCTACACGTCATTCTGCACACCTCGAGTGAGTACATTCCTCCAGAAACTGTTCGCATCGTGAAGGGCATCCAGCCAGAAATCATGGCCAAACCCGTGTAAAGGGAGAAAGGCAAGGAAGAATAAGAAGAACGAAGAAGTGGTCCATCCCTTCGAAGAGTGAGGCTTGCCTATAAAAGGGAAAAGAACTAACAAAGCCCACGTCAATGTAACACCACCAGGTTCAGAAGAGAGTGACAAGGGTGCCACGATTGTCAGACACATCTAACAAGATAAGAGCTTCTGAAAAGGAGATTTCCTCAAATATACCTATTTTCACTGTAGAGTTATTCCTGTGAGAATTCCGGAGCGAAGCACCGGTACACCAGCTAGTTAAAAGATAAAATCAACTACGAAGAAAAACAGGTTTTATACAGCTTTCGTCATGTCAGGAGCGGAAGTGCAGAAAATCAGCTTGCAAGCTTCTGTGAAGGAATTCAGCGTCGCTATAATTCACTGTTTGCAAATACAAGCTGTGTCAAATGTGAAGCCGTTTCCGTTCTGGTCATTTTTGTAAAGTTCAATATTTTAGTCTGGCGCAAGTAATATTTAACGCAGTGAAATTTTCCACAGAGCACAGCGCCATGAGGGGATGGGATAATGCGACAACATAGCAGCCATTTGATTGCATTATAATTCTGAGTAGCCTCTCGAGACCAAACATCTTCCCATGGTCTGTTGCCTCGTTCAGTTCAATACCTCTCACATTTAAATCGTTAAAAACCGAGTCTAACCATCATCGCACTGACTTGGTCCCATCTGCTTCTCTTACCCGTCATGGCCAAATATATTATTCTCCTAAGTAATATACCCTCCTCCATTCACCCTTCATGACCCCACAAGTGAAGTATGTTTATATAAGCAATTTTATCCAGTACATTCCGTTGATTTCAGTTTATGAATAAAGTATCCTGGGTTAACCAAGCCTTAACTCCCGTACAGTAGAATCAATCTGAACACATACTGACCTAAAGGTAATTTCGTCTTCTTTTTTTACAGAAAATCTCCGATAGTTCCCGGGAGCTCACTGAATTACGTTTGCTTCACCACGATTCGATTTCATTAACTAAAGTACCATCCTGGAATTATCTCTTTGAAAAGAAAAGAAATCCTCTGTCCCTTAATTGCACAATCATTCTCCGAAGATACAGAAATATATGAGGTAACTACGAAGAAAAACAATTTTCTATACAGCTTTCTTCATGTCAGGAGCGGAGGTGTAGAAAATCAGAAATCCTTTCCTTTCCGAGTAAATTTTTCACAGTTACTGAACTTTAGTCTTTTTTTTTTTTTTTTTTTTTTTTGCTAGTTGTTTTACGTCGCACCGACACAGATAGGTCTTACGGCGACGATGGGACAGGAAAGGGCTAGGGGTGGGAAGGAAGCGGCCGTGGCCTTAATTAAGGTACAGCCCCAGCATTTGCCTGGTGTGAAAATGGGAAACCACGGAAAACCATTTTCAGGGCTGCCGACAGTGGGGTTCGAACCTACTATCTCCCGAATACTGGATACTGGCCGCACTTAAACGACTGCAGCTATCGAGCTCGGTGAACGTTAGTCTCCCCTTACATTAAGTTTATTTACAAAACTAACTTCATAAGCTACCAACACACAGAGAAAATGACTATAAAATAAATTTAAATATTAACACACTGAGTGCAATATAGTTGAGAAAAGCTTAATGACGCGCGGAAGATTTACCATAACGGCAATAAAACCACGTTCAGTATCCAACGTTTAGAATTCGTGGAAACGCAAGCGGGTGACTGGCAGATTCTGATTGTCCTGGAAACGCACTGCCTCAAGTGTTAGCCGTCAGTCACAGATATTCAGTGATACTCACTTCGTGGACCAATCAACTGTATTGCAGACACATACAAGTGAAATATCTGACCCAAGAAAAGAAGAATAGATCAAAATGTAATTATGCGCTATTTCAAATTTAGTAACCTCCAATGTAGTTTTTATTGGTTCTCTTTGTAATACGTCTAACTCTTCTATCGCCTGTCTTCCGAACAACGAAGGAATGACTACCAATTCATGAGATTTGCCCCTCCATATTTCGAATTATAACCCTTTCTTTACTGAATTATTGATTTTAATGTTTTTGGACAGCAATTTTAACACAATGTATTGATGTGTAGATTTAGATATGCAGACATGTGTAAAAATATAAATATGCGAAATACTGGTAATTTGGGCCAAAACGTAACTTGAGACTTGAATGTCCCGACAGGAATGACGAGAATATTTTCAAGGTGCATATGAATAACGAACTATTTCACTACGATGGAAACCAAAAAAGAATAAACCTTAATAATTATTAAATTACACCCGACTGTGTTATCTAGCTCCATGGCTAAATGGTTAGAATGCAGGTTGTAGGTCCAAGGAGTCCCAAGTTCAATCCCCGGCCACGTCAGGGATTTTAACTTCCACTTCCTCAGGAGCTTAGTGTTTGTGCCGTCGTCTTCATCATTAGAATTCATCTTAGGTAGAGCGCTATCCTCGCGGGCGCGCAGGTCGCTTATAGGGCGTCAACTCTAAAGACCTTCACCATGTTTCTCCCGAGGCCACGTGCCATTATCACTATCATCATCATCATCATCTGACTGTGGTAGTAAGAGCAATGGTAAACAGAACTAGTACAAACACCAGTACCGGGCGAGTTGGCCGTGTAACTGTAGTAATAATTATTTAACCTTATTTCAGCAACTGGGTGTTGCGATATAGATTTATTTACGGGGGGGAAAATATCTGTTTACCATTTGAGCAGTACACATTCTTAACAAATCAATTTCTTTTGGTGTTCTAACATTGACCATAATGGCTTTACTACTACTACTACTACTACTACTACTACGTGGTGCCACGCATGTCAGACAGCTGCTGTAGGCCTATACCGTGTGTGATTAATGCTGCAATGCTGGTTTGAGTCCCACGTTCCACACGGCAGCATTACGCCACAACATAAGGCCGGGCGCACATTGGGACGCAGGCGAAGCACCTAAAGCAGCGCAGCGCAGAGCAGATTTTTGTAATCCACACAAATCATTGCACCATCGCAAGTTGACAGACAGGGCAGGTCAGAGCAGAGCAGATCGGTTCTGCACCTACTTCCGCCTACCACGCGCAGTCTTCGAAACACAGTTTCCTGCGCACGTGTCGCGTAGTTAGTTGAGTAGTTGAGGCATGGAGGGAAAAATTGTCGAAGCCGTGCGGTCGTACCCTGTTTTATACGATGTGAATCATGTGGACTATGTGAATAATAAATTAAAACTTGATATTTGGAGCGAAATTGCCAAGGACGTCAATGTTAACGATGTTAAGTAGGCTACTATCAAAACAATTTATTCACAAATACTCTTTAGAAAATACTTTAGGAAAAGGACAAATATGTAGAAAACGAATAATCGTAATACAATAAGTCATCTACGTAAATACGAAAATTAAAAAGAAATTAAACAATCTGAAGAATATGCCAGCACACCAGGCAATAATTCGGCTTCCCCAGGTATATTTTTGACGTTGCATAGAAGACTGTAAAAGGGGAACAATGCCAGTTACCTGGAATTTCTAGTCATCGTAGTTAAGTCGGTATTTCTCTCTTGAAACTTTATCCGCTTGCCACCGCACACTTCCTACCGTGCTGAAATAATTGGTAAACTTCTGTCTCACTATAGAACCACTGGATGCACTCCTCTTGTGTACCAATCGAAGCAACTGGTTCTCAGGCATTTTGACAATGTCCTCATCTACATTATTTTCAGGCAAAGTGTTGTATCTCAGAAAATTATGCAACACACAAGCCGCCTTTATGACTTTATCAACACTGTCAACTTTGATCTCGAATGGTTTTCGGAAAACACGGAACCTGGACGCCAGCATGCCAAAAGAACATTCAACAGTTTGCCTTGCTTGCGTCAGCCTGTAATTGAAAACCTTATTTTCATAGTTTCCGGTTACGCTTTGTTTGGGATATGGCCTCATTAATTTTTCAGACAGTGGAATGCCTCATTACCAACAAAAACGTACGGCAACGGTTCTACAAAATTATTCACAAATGCTGGAAGCGGGATTTTCAAATTTTGTTCATTCGGAACTTAGGTCATTGTTGCTAGCCATTGCTCCTTCCTTCTGAGAACTGACGCGCGACTGCGTGGCAATATGCGCTCACATACACTTCGCAGTTTTGTCAGAGCTACGCTGTCCTGAACTGATCTGCCCTGCTCTGCGGCCGTCTGCTTCTCAATGTGCGCCCGGCCTAACAGTAGTTTTCACCACCGGTCCACGAAACTATTTTGCTGGTCCTCTATAGAAAATTCTTCGATACTGAAATTTATTATTATTTATTTTGCGTAATTTTAAAATACATAGTTTCTATATATCTTCAATATCAATTTCAGTATTATTTGAAGTTCCTGCCATCTCCAACTATGTAAAAAAATTTAGAAACGCTACATTCAAACGAAAATAGGGTAAATATTAATCGTCAAATTGCGCATATTTGTGCATGCATAGTTAACAAATTCATTCTTCCATCAATATTCTAGAATGAGAACTTTGGTATGTTTCTGACATAGAACTGAGTTATACTGCCGAGTTCAGTGACTACTTACAGAGTTCTTTCTTGAACTTTTCAATATGATTATGATGATGATGATTATTATAATGATTGTTGTTTAAAGGGGCCTAACATCTAAGGTCATCGGCCTCCTTTTCATTATCAAAGAAAGCGCACCTAAATAAAGAATTACTGCCTTCGAGAATATGGGTTTCAGTTTCCACAGAAACATTTTAAATGGCAGACTGCTCTTAATAGACGTATCGCAATGTGAATTACCCCCTTCTCAGCGAATATTCTCCCATTCACGAATTCTGTAAGATTATGAGTAGACCTCGGATTTTTAGGCAATAATGGGTTAGAATGCAAACTAATTTGATTAGTAGAAAATGTAGTACAGAGCACTATTCCCTAATATAGCGAGAGTAGCATACATTCTAGGGGTTCTGATAGGCTGTACCCCTAATGTTTATACAAATCATCTAACGTAACCGTTGTGCAGGCTAGAGTGTATTTGTTACTCACTTCAATACGTTTGCATTCTAATTTATTACCGCCGGACTCTTGTTCATCAGCAACATCAGATAAAAAATAGTACTATCAATATTAATACTTCTTAGACAGCTAAATATACTTTGAATCTTTCATCTCAGAGGAAGGGAAATCCATTTACATCCGTCACTCCTTACATTACTTAGATGACTTAAGTTTTCAAAACTGACCTAAGCTAGATACTATAGGAAAGTGGTGGCAATTTTGTAAGTTCTCTCACCCCTTTGCAGATTACATTAAAGCAGACACAGTTTAGTGAAAATCGTTCAAGATGAAAAGGCAATCAGCAAAATGCTATCCATCTGGATATTGAAAAAGAAATTCAAAAGCCGTCATCACAAATATTATGATTCTCTTATTTCAGAAGTCTATAATATGCAGTGTGTACTGTAGGATGGTAACCACAGTAAATAATTGTTTTTTACATCCTACTGACTACTTTTGACGGTTTTCGGAGAAGCCTAAGTGCCGGAATTTCATCCCACAGTAGTCCTTATACGCGCCAGTAAATATACCGACACATGGGTACAGTATTTGAGCACCTTCAAATACCACCGGACTGAACCAGGATCGAACCTGCCCGTCTGAGGTTAGAAGACCAGCGCCTCAACCGTCTGATGGTAAAGGCAACAAAAATGTCAAATAAGCCAAACAATAAAAGAGACGATCGCAGACACAGAAAAAATATATGATTAACTTAATTGCACAATATCTGTCAACAGACTAGGCCTACGCATGTACAGTTTATGAGCGACACTTCAAGTCCGTTGCAATACATCCCGCAAAATCAAACAAATGAAGTGCTGGCAGCGAGCCATCCCATAGAAACAAGTCCGCGGAGACCACTTTGCCAATAAAAGGGGAAGAAGTGAAAATTACGTCCTGTAGTTTGCATTCGATTTGACAGGCCACGCGATGTGTGCGAACGATCACTGTCAAATCCCAATGGTACAAACGATTAAATGTTTCAATTAACTCCGAAATTTGGAAAAAAATCATTTTTATATAGTTATATTTACAATATGACGTCACCCCGACGCATATAGTTCTTATGGCGACGATGGTATGTATAATGAAATGGCGTATGGCTTTTAGTGCCGGGGGTGTCCGAGGACATGTTCGGCTCGCCAGGTGCAGGTCTTTTGACTTGACGCTCGTAGGTGACCTCCGCGTTGTGATGAGGATCACATGATGATGAAGACAACACATACACCCATCCCCCGAGTCAGCGAAATTAACAAATGATGATTAAAATTCCCGACCCTGCCGGAAATCGAACCCGAGACCCCTGTGACCAAAGGCCAGTACGCTAACCACTTAGCCATGGAGCAGGTCGTGTGTATAATAATGGGCTAGGAGCTGGAAGGAAGCGATCGTAGCCTTAAGGTACAGCCCCAGTATTTCCCAGGTGTGAAAATGGAAAACCACGGAAAGCCGTATTCAGGGCCAGTAACAGCGGGGTTCGAACCCACGATCTCCCGAATGCAAGGCGACAGCTACGCGACTCAAACTACGCAGCCACTCGCTCGATTTTTATACAGTATTTATTCATTGTATGGCTTTTAGTGCCGAGAGTGTTCGAGGACATGTTCGACTCTCCTCATACATGTCTTTGTACTTGACGCCCTTGGGAGGCCTGCGCGTCTTGTTGTAGGATGATGAGGTAGGAAGAGGATGAAACCAGACTACTCCCGTCGAATACCAAGGGGTCTGCTCAAAGCTTAACGTCTGCATCCTTCGGACGAATCACCATGAACAGCGTCATATACTCTCACTCCTTACGAACACTGCGGAGAGGTTAGGAATTTAATCCAGACATTCGGTAGTTTTTATTTTTTTATAAGTTGCTTTACGTCTCACCGACACAGATAGGTCTTATGTCGACGATGGGATAGGAAAGGAGGCCTAGGAGTTGGAAGCACGCGGTCGTGTCCTTAACTAAGGTACAGCCTCAGTATTTGCCTGGTGTGAAAATGGGAAACCACGGAAAACCATCTTCAGGGCTGCCGACAGTGGGATTGGAACCCACTATAATCCAGGTGCACGCTCACAGCCGCGCGCTCCTAACCGCACGGCCAACTCGCCCGGTGAAGGAGATATTTAAGGATCATGATTTTAATCATAGACAGGATACTGATGACTGCTGATTATTCCGTCAACGCGGAAGAGTTAAGGGAAATGTATAAACGTCAGCTGATGAGACAGGTTATTTGTTTACGTTTGTGAACAGACTTGAGACAAGGCACGCAACGCCGAGTATATCATGTGGTCTATGATGCTTCCCCAATACAGCTTTTCTGTTCCACTGGAGAATGTGTTCTTCCTAAGGCTAGCTTCAGTATTTTTACATCTGTGTCTTGTCACAGTTCGGAAAAAAACATAGCTGACACCATATGCCCAGTCACATTTATGGCTTTGAAAGAACGAAAGTCCGGAAAGAAGGTTGGTACCGATTACTGACATTCAGAACATGACTAGCGACGTTGGATGCTATGGAAAGTGCTACTGAAAGGGTCAATCGTACTGCAATATAATTTTCTGACTCAATGGGAAGGGCAATGGCTTACATTCTCAATCCTCATCCTGCCTTTGTATTTTTTTTAATGCTATTTGTTCGGGGCGTCGACCTATGAAGATATTTTCCCCCTACTTGCACCATACGTGAGGAACCTGCGTGTACTATGTAAATGGCGGAAGTGTAAAGTGTGGAATGTGAGGAAAGGAACGTAAAGGGCGACACAAACACCCAGCCCCAGGCCAGGGATATTTCTCTTTAACAATTAAAAACCCCTGGCCCGGCCGAGAATCGAACCTGGGGCCGCCAGGTAACAGGCGGACACGTTGCCCCCTACACCGCGGGGCCAGACCTCATCCTGCTTAGTACGCCTCATTCGGTTAGGTGAACAGTTTTTGTGGGTTTGTTTTATAGCAGTATAACCGCTGGTGGTGCTATTTGAGGATCCAACCCGCTTGTATTGTATACCGGAGCGAATTACGTAAGAGCAGATTATGTAAATAATAATGTTTTACGTCCCACTGACCACTTTTACGGTTTTCGGAGACGATGAAGTGCCGGAATTTTCTCCCACACGAGTTCTTTTACGTGCCAGTAATTCTTTGTAGACACGAGGCCGGCCCGTCGTCGGCGTAAGACCTGTCTGTGTAGGTGCGACGTAAAGCAAATTGTAAAAAAAAAAAAGGAAAACCATCCGAATTAAGCCAGGATCGAGACCGACAACTAGAGCTCAGAAGGCTAGCGCTCTACCGTCTGAGCAGATTATGTCAAAGTGGCGTCTTAGCCCGAAGTATCTAATCCTGAATCAATCAATTTTTCGCTCTCAGTATAACTTACACATATGGTGGTGATGGTGATTACTGCCTATATGGTTTACTTGCTAAGGTTCGTAACAGTACATCGCAAGTTGCTTTACGTCGCAGCGACACAGATAGGTCTTACGACGACGATGGACAGGAAAGGGCTAGGAGTGGGAAGGAAGCGGCCGTGTCCTTAATTAAGGTACAGCCCCAACATTTGCATGGTGTGAAAATGGGAAACCACGGGGCTGCCGACAGTGGGGTTCGAACCCACTATCTCCCGAATACTGGGTACTGGCCGCACTTAAGCGACTGCAGCTATCAAGCTCGGTATCAGTACACCTAGCATATCCTGTTTCGTCCTAGCATTGACTACCTTGCACAGACCTTACCCTTGGAGCTTTAATCCGACAAACTGGCTCGTCTCCTGTATGTAACGTTAAGTGTAACCGACAGTCCAGTTCGTCCCATTTATAACATTAAAACTTTACCTCCTTAACTTCCATTCTCAACTAATTTATTTAGTTATTTACCGGGAGAGTTGGCCGTGCGGTTAGGGGCGTGCAGTCGTGAGCTTGCAACCTGGAGATAGTGGGTTCGAACCCCACTGTCGGCAGCACTGAAGATGGTTTTCCGTGGTTTACAGTTTTCATACCAGGCAATGCTGGGGCTATACATTAATTAAGACCACGCCGCTGCCTTCTCACTCCTTGGCCTTTCCTATCGCAACCGTCACCATTAGACCTATCTGTGTCGGTGCGACGCAAAGCAAATTTTTTTAAAAAAATGTATTTTGCTAGTGGTTTAATAATGCTTGTGGTTTCATGTCTGATTAACTACATCCACAGTTGTCGGAGACTTCTAGACGTACTCTGTTCACCGGGAAGCACATGGCTTCGATTCATATTGTAATACGAACATTTTAGGAACTAACGGCCGATTGCACAAACGGTATTTAGACGATATCTATGGTTAAACAATGCCTAAGTAAAGCTGTCGCATTGCAGAGACGTTATTTATCACTTAGACATTGTCTAAAACCGATGTTCAACCGGTCATTTTCAAACACTGCCGAGAGCACTGTTTAACCTCAAATGAGAGGAGAGAGTCACAATCAGAGGTTATGTACCATGTACCATGAAACATGTAATTTGTATTATCATGTTGAGACGATTCCGGGAAGAAAGGTTAGTGCGACGGCTTCTCTGTGGGTCACCCACTGCTAAATCGCAGCAATTCGTTTGACATGTACGGGGAGATAGATCTTAAAATAAGGTTCGCTTTTCGAGAGACTTTTCCTTGAGACTGACAAAGTGGCAGTCCGGTAACTGTCAACTTTAACACAGTTCTTGGCAACCGATATATTTTATTATATACATGGGGTAATTTACATGGAATTATAGGGCACTTCGATTACATACATATCAGAATTACGTATCCCGAACGTCAGAGGGCTGTCACATCAACCGGGAGGGATTCACTTATATTTACTGCCAAGTAAACACACATAATAGTGAAAACTAAAAAATAGATTGCATGGGATTTTATACGTATAATCGTATAAGTTTTCGGCAACTATCAGATACGAAAAGGCAAGTGGTGGTGATGGTGGTGATTATTGTTTAAGGAGGACTGTGGAAGAAGAGCCGTGACCATAATAAGAGCCCTAGTATTTGCCCGGTGTAAATCGAGGGAAACTACGGAAAACAATCTTCAGGGCTGCCGATGATGCGCTTCGAACCTACGATCTCCAGAACGCAAGCTACATCTACATGGTCCGTACAACACACTCGGTTACACATTACTGTTGCTCCATCTTCCCTTCGTCGAAGCTACCGTATTTACGAGTAGATTACATTCACTGTAACAACGCTAGAATCAAAGCTACACTTCTTCGTACGGTGCCGTGTCGCTTTAGTGTCGATAATATGAGATTTAAGTTTCACCAAAAGTGATACTCTTATCTGTGGGCACATCATGCTCATGTTTAGCCATATTTGAGTAATGTGTAGGAAGACAAACAGCTGACTGGCGTTCGGCGCGCGCACTGACGAATTTCACTGGTTGCCACAAGCAAAGAGTTGCATGAAAGATACTTCTGTCTCCATTTTCAAACCATAATTGAAACTTTAAGCGATGTCTAGTTATACATCGACTGAACATTGTTTATGCAATGGAAGATCGTGCTCGATTTAGCCGCTGTTTAGGTAGACGTTGTCTAAGGCTTAAAACTAGTCATCGTTTCTGCAATCGACCCTAAATTTTCAATTCTGGAGAGGCACATTACCCGTAACGTTTACTCTGCTAACACCAAAACTGAGTACAAAGTTAATTCCTGGCGTCAAGGGCTAGGTATATAGCTAACAACTCTGTACTACTTAGTGCTCAGATTACGGATAGTTGCAGCCTGTACCTTCCATTCCTGGCACGACAAGGCTTTTTGGAGACGCCGAGATGCTACTATTTTGTCGTACAGGAGAGTTTTACTTGCCGATATATCTGTCGTCCCGAAGATGACCTTTTTTTTTTTTTGGTAGTTGCTTTACGTCGCACCGACACAGATAGGTCTTATGGCGACGATGGGACAGGGAAGGACTAGGAGTGGGAAGGAAGCGGCTGTGGCCTTAATTAAGGTACAGCCCCAGCATTTGCCTGGTATGAAAATGGGAAACCACGGAATAACATTTTCAGGGCTGCCGACAGTGGGGTTCGGAACCTACTATCTTCCGAATACTGGATACTGGCCTCACTTAAGCGACTGCAGCTATCGAGCTCGGTAGATGACGTATTTTAGCACCTTCAAACAACAGCAGTCAGACCCGGGATAGAAGCAGCAAACATGGATTGAAAGCCAGTGATCTATCATCTTGAGACCCTCACGATTTTTCAGTCATCCTAGTAAAATGCAATCAGCGCAATCTAAAATATTCAACCTCCTCGTCACAGCAGTTCTCCGAGATAATGATCATGAACCAAATTACCTCTCTCACTGCTGCTATCCTCAAACAGCGATTAAACTACTGATATGGAAATGCAAAGTGTTTCCTAACGATTCCCAAACAAGGCAGGCGAGTTCGGCGACTGTTCTAGTTTCCAGCTGAATGAGAATGTCCCTTTGTGATAAGCACGCTTAAAAGCCGAGATGCAGAGAAAAACCTATCCTTAGCGCAATAATTACAGCTCGTTAATGAGGAAGTAACACGTGTTCAGCACAATGGTTAGGGAGATAAAGGGATAAAACTTCATGCGAGTCCTTGTACTCGCCTTTCTGAAGGACGTTAATTGTACACCAGATAGAGAGCGTAGAAAACGTGGTGTAGTAATTTTAGAACATAAGTTTTGCAGTATAGGATCTTGCAACTGGAAGCTGAAAGAAGCTCTCTTTATGTTCATTCACTGTTACTTAAGCTGCTTCAGTGGATCAATGGGAGGGCGTCCGACTCAGTATCTGGCCATATTTTGTTAATGTTAAGGACAGCATCCGGCCGTGAAACTCGGGCAACTCCATATGTGCGGCATGTATATTTACGCAATATTATTGATTGATATCGCACCTAAAACCCCATAACGGTGTGGGGAAAGCATCGGAGTAGAAGAATAAAAAGAATACAGCTGTTACGGGCTCAGAACATCACTGTCATTAACCTCGGAACACTTAAGAGTAGAAACACATACAGCTTGTGGTTCTACGTATGTGTAGTTCTAGGTAGGCTGGTATCTGTAACTTAGAATCTGCTTTTCTACGGAGGACCTACTTGGTCATA
The DNA here is from genome assembly GCF_040414725.1 of Anabrus simplex. Classification (NCBI taxonomy): domain Eukaryota; kingdom Metazoa; phylum Arthropoda; class Insecta; order Orthoptera; family Tettigoniidae; genus Anabrus; species Anabrus simplex. The sequence goes on from NC_090265.1 coordinate 591,683,402, forward strand.
AACGGCACACGAACAGAGTTATCAACAGCCGCATATCACATGCGCGTACTCTATCATAGTCACAGTTACCATAAATCACTTTTAGTATAACGTCAGACAATGAAAAATAAGCCTACACGTTTCGTTTTTATATTCGTGCATTTTACTGTAAACACTGCTAGAACAAATAATAATTGTCTATCAGAATAAAAGAGTAATAGTAGGGATAATTATATATACATTGTAAACAGTTACGTAATCTTTTCAGAACAGTAACTTCCGAACAGCTTGTCCTTACCATAAAAAAACAGGAATTGACTGGAAGGATAGACACCTCATACTAAATTTATACAGAATGCATAGCACTGACTGAGATAAATGGGACAAAGAGAAATTCCAAAATAAGAGTTTGGCAAAGATGTCCACTCCCTCTTTATCTCTTCAATATGTTTATCGAAGAAGCCATCACAGTCATGAAAGAGAATTAAATTATAGGTAAACAAGTGCATCCTATAAGATTTGCCGATGATATTGCCATACTAGCAGGAACAGGCAAAAGTATGCAGAAAATGATCAACATACTAGCAGAAACTTTAGGCCAATAGAACCTCAAAATTAATGCAAGGAAAACAAAAATCATTACAATATGTAGACCTAAGAAAACACCTGAAACACACTGTACCGGGAGGTACACCTCTACGCCACACATTTAAATCTTGCGCCAATTAGAACGCCTCTACAGGAGAAACACAGAACTTGGAACTAGATCTACTTAAAGTTTTCCTCAGAAGATGTCACCTCCTTAATTTTGTGATTGTGAAGTTTCTAGTACTGTATAAATTCTACGCGTTTTGTTTACCATTTATCAAGAAGTTTGGACTTTCTGCAACAGAGGTCACCACAAAAACTATGATCATGCACCCTAGTGCGAAGTGAAGGAACCTTATTTGAAGACATTTTGTATTCATAAGTTTGTTCTTTACTAAATTATGTTCATTCATTTTTGGGTTGGCAAACTTGATATTTTCTTTCCGCCAGTTTTGAATTCAGCCAATCCCTAATTTCTGTAATTAATTTTCGGCCTATCACAGGCTTTTTCTTCGATTTGGTGTGTAACCTTACGCTAGCCAATAAAAGTAAGAGTGTGTGGCTTGATTATTCATGAAAGGTCTCTAACTTTCCCCGAGGCTTTATAAACTGCGGATTTTCACGGCCCTTGGCCACTCGATCAATATCTAACTAAGTGTGTGTGTATGTGAAGCAGGAGGCGGGAGGTGCCTCTTTCATCAGGCAGCAGTCCTTCAGCAAGGTAATGGCCATTTAACATCTTTATTTCTTGCTAGCTCAGCAGTTTAACCCGCGGGAAAGGTCCGAAACTTTTACCACGTAACCTACTTTTCTAAAAATGTAATTTTCTGCCGGCTTATGTAAAAACTTCATAAAATCTGTAACCATAATTCGGGGATAGAGAGTGATATACCCTCTCGAGCTCCCCTTCATCTTGGTTTGAGGTACCGCATTTGTTTCTGCAATATATTAAAGTGATTTCCATCCGCGCTACCTCAGTAGATTGGGATTAGCCCCTGTGTCGTTGGCCAGGTGCCTTATAGGTTGTTAAATTTTTTTGTGGAGCTGAATCTTTGACTCCATTCCATTTTGCTCGGGCCGTTTACTGAACCAGTTCTTTTTCACTAAGGCCCAGTAGGTTGGGTACTAGGTACCTCTGTGTAATAAGATGGCTATTTGTAAATAGTGCCTTGTCAGGCCAGTGATTATTGGTTTTTTGCACTGTGTTGCCTTGAGTAGGCTGGGTACACTGAGAGCACGTCAGCTGTTTTCGAGTATTGTAAGAATGCCTCTGGGAGGCTTGATATTGAGAACTGGGAACAAGTGCTCCATGTATTACGGGATTTCTGCCCTTTGTGTAAAATTGTAATCTTTTATAAAGTTGAGCTAGGAGCTCAAAATTGTAAACTAGGGGCTTGTAGACCAAGAATGTTTAAATTCTGATGTCTGCGGTCCTCCCAAGTCTTGGTTCTAAATTGCTGTATCCTTTTTATTCCACTAAGTTGTTTAAATTTTGTTGTTTCAAGAAAATATAACCTTTGTTAAAATTTTAAATTAACTCTGACTTCGTAGTTAGACCCATTCATCCCGGCACCTTCTTTCACCTCTGCGTTCCACGGGTAACCCCGTAACACTGTGATAGTACATATATCACACCCCCGAATTATATGTATATACGTAGAAGTTAGAGATAGTATTGTCAGTATTCGATTTATTATTATTATTATTATTATTATTATTATTATTATTATCAGTATTTCATTTGTATATTTAGCCATTTATATTGGTAAGCTGGAAGATATCCACATATGTACGGATGAGTAATTTGTTTTGCACGAGTGGGAAAACATTGCTTTAATAACCCAGTGTTTGTTGTGATGTACTTGTGTCGGGATATTCCATGAGTCATGTATATATCCCAGCCTGATGAGATGAGCTTGTTGTTGTATTAGGGAAGTTCGTATGACTCATATGATATACCCGAGCGTTTGTTATTGTCTTGAGACCAAGTATGAGTTCAGGGCTGGGTCTTCACTAGAGATCACTCATGATTGGTGGGCAAGGACCAATCCAGACGTATCATCTGAGAGGAGGGGGATGTTGATGTCTATAAAGGTTGATCATACGGCGGCAACCAAGTTGATTGTAAAGGAACGAGAAGGAAGATAACTACAACCAGTGACACTGTACGGGAAGGAAGTGGTGCTGATACACGGTACTGGAGTGACACGGCTGCAATGGACTGGACTTCAAACGTTCGTGGACCGTAGTCTAGTTATGTTCGTGGAAAGTGGCTGATCAACAAATTGTGGAGAGCGTACGCATTAAGTGTTGTAGTACTTGTGGAGGTCTAGCATTATATGTTGGTGAAAGCTATCTCAGACTTTCCATAAATTTATGTTGAGGATCGACAGACGTGTGTATATATCTTTACAACAAGTGTTAAAATATATGAACACACTAGTACAAGGTACAGTATCTGTGTGATGTGATAACTGCCGATTATGAGAATCGGTAAGTCGAATTGATATAGAGACAGTGAAGGGTATTTATCTTCATACATGTACATTGTTCATCGGACTATCTACAAATGGTGGCTTAGTTCTTGCTTTCGTTTTCCCACTTTTTTCATTATTGTTGTTGTTGTTGTAAATATGGAGTCTTCCAGCAATCTTGTGTGTGTGTATTATATGTATAATTGTGTGTGTTGATGAGGTGCTCATGCACGGATTTTGTTAAGAATATAGTTAGCTATTTTAGAATCAATGGAGTTATTAATGAACCTAGGTGCAGTTCCTACCTATTTAGTCGTTTTCAGGAGATAGGTAAGGCCTGCAGCAGATGTACCAGTACGCAGCATTATGTGCACGCCCTGGGATATAAAGTTTATCATGCTCTATCAAAATTCGAGAGATCCATTCTGGTGAACTCTGGCGCCCATACTACGGACATTTCGGTTAATTATGCTTATTAATTATATTAAGTTTTTGAGAAATTGTATTTATATATTTTTATTCATGATTTTATTTATTAGTATCATCAAAAAGTTAAAACACACACACATTAAAATTGGCCCTGATAAAGCTGAGTAAGTGAAACGGTTTTTCTACCTAGGAAACTTAATGAATAGTGATAATCGGAGCATGTCAGAAGTCACAAAAAGAATAGCAACGGCAAAGAGAACCACCAAGATAAAAAGCATCTGCTGGCCAACAAACGTATAGATATTCAAACTCGGAAGGCCTTTGCAAAAACCTTTGTATAGAGCTTGCTTCTGTATCGTTGCAAAAGCTGGACGTTAGGAGAGCAAGGAAAGAAAAAACTAGAGACAACTGAAATGTGTATCTGGAGAGGAATGCAGAGGAAAAGCTGGACTTAAATGAAGAGCAGTACCGAAGTCCTCAGAGAGATAGGAGGAAAACGGAAACCGGCAACTGAAATTGAAAAACGGAAAATACAATTTACTGGTCACATTCTGCGGCATGAAAATATTCTTTGTAACATCACTGAAGGAAGAATTGCTGGAAGAAAAGGAAGAGGACGACCCAGAGTGTATTATTTCAAGACCCTGCTTCTGAAGGTGAACTGCAAGACATACGCTGAGTTGAAAAGACTGGCTCAAGATAGATATCTATGGCTGCGGTAACAAGGCTTAGCCTTTAGATGACGATGATCGTCCGAGTAGTTTAATCTTCTCCTCCACGGTAGAATCTATGGGCGGAGGAAGCAGGTATCAGCGACTCCCAGTATGGTTTTAGGAATGGGGCTTGAAACGCGCGAGGCTCTCTTCAGTATTCAGGTCTTGGTGCAGCGCTGCCGCGATGTTAACTGAATGCTTTTCTCTGCTTCGACTCTCTTGGATTTTGACAAGGTCTGCCATGAGAAGATGTTTGAAGTCCTGAAAACCACGGGCATAGAGAATAAGGATCTGTGATTTAGACCCTATAGCCAATCTCTATTAGCAAGTGAGAGCTAACGGCAGAGTTGAGAATCGCACGAAAGGAGAGGTCAAATTAAAGAAAGGAGTGAGGCAATGTTGCATACTGTCACCTTCAGTCTTCAATAAGTACTTCCGAAAACTTCTTCTGAACAGCTCTCGATGACATTGCAACATGAGCATCAACAGATGACACCGTGCTGATTGTTGATAACCAGGAAGAAATGCAGAGGCTATTCGATCGCACTGTGATTGAGATTGAGGATTTAAGGTTGAGGCTGAATATTAAAACGATCAAGAACATGATCGTGGCCAAGCAGCCGGTATCAAACCGAAGCATGTCGGTGGCAAGAACATCTGTCTAGAGAGCTGTAAGTACAACTTACCATGGAACTTTCTGACCAATCCCTAGAAGTTAAGTGCCGTATTGATAAGGCAAGAACCAAATTCTTTAAGCACCAGACAGTTCTCAAAGGCTGTGACCTCAATCTCGAACTGAGAGTGAGTTTTCTCCGTTGCTATTACTTTTCAGTTCTTTACGGAGCAGAATCGTGGACACTGACAGAAGCTTCTTTGAAAATACTTGAGGCATTCGTTATGTGGTGCTATTTTATGCTCTGGATCGCCTGGATAGATCGGATTCGAAATGAAGATGTTCTGACATGGATGGGAAAGAAACGGGAGATTATCAGCACAATCAAGACCCGGAAACTCACCTACTTCGATCACGTGATGAGACACACTGAAAAGTATGGTCCAGAATGAGGTCACGACTTTTGAGGAATGTCTGCATCTTTTGAAGCATCTTGTTCTCGCCTTCTCAACACAACACATAACAAGAGTAATGATAAGAAGAAACTGATACTTGTGATAAGTGAAAAATCTTATTGAAAAGAATAACTGAATTCAGATAATAAAAAACTACCTTTTTCTCATTTATGTGTTTATTTCGTTTCATTGTAATAAAAAACGCAGTCTCCGTTTTCACAAAACTGTTTAAAATGTGTGTGTAGGTAGGACTGAAGTAAGAGCCTTTGAATTCCAGACACGGTAAAGTATCCTAAGTCATGAGTTTGCTTTCAGCATCAGTATTCCAGTACTGAATCTCTGAACCGTGCTACTTCCTCACCCTGTTGTGAAATGTGGCGTAGTACGCTCGGCTACACGAAAACGTGATGTTTTTACAATTTGCTTTACGTCACACTGACACAGACAGGTCTTGTGGCGAAGATGGGATAAAAAAGGGCTAGGAGTGGGAAGAAAGCAACCGTGGCCTTAATTAAGGTACAGCCCCAGCATTTGCCTGGTGTGAAAATGGGAAACCACGGAAAACCATCTTTAGGGCTGCCGACAGTGGGGTTCGGACCCTGTATCTCTCAAATGCAAGCTCACAGCTGCGCGCCCGTAATCGCATGGCCAACTCGCTCGGTTGAACAAGTGAAATTTACCCTCCAGCTCTGTTCCGAATTCTTATCTAGACAAATTATTCACCCTCCGCTGATCCTGGGAAGAAAAAGAAAGCAAGCTCCTTTGATGAAAACGCAAAAGCAAATTCTAGTTTATGTTCTAAAGCAGGAGTTAGCAGTTCGTATGATAAGTTAATAAAGCAAAGACGTGGCCTTGATCGATATATTTAATATAGAGAGAGGAGGATTTTTTTTTTTTTTTGCAGTCGCGGGAATCCAATATTACAATACAACCCAATTCACAATTCCGAGTTGCTCTCGTAGCTCATGTGATGAGCATTATATCGGAGCGGTGTCAAGCACTAGTGTTGTTGATATCGGTCAAGCTTCGAGGTCAAGATCCCCCCCTAAAGTGAAGAGCGCAGACTGCTTTAATGAACACTAACAAGTTTTATAATTTGTTCATAATGGTTAGCACGCTCTCGTGACACATACAGGGTGTCCCCCAAAAAACATCAACAAGGCTTAGTATGTTGTACGCGATGGAGAACTGATCGGTTTTCAAGGGGGAGCTCTTGTCTGGAAAAGTACGATATGGGCGCTGGAGAGCGTCGAAATCTGAGAACTGTTGTGACAATTTATTCCGATTTGGTGTGTTAACATGCAACCCTTTAGCCATCCGTGTAGTGCGGATGGACGACTGCAGCCTAACAACATTCCTGCGCATGCGCTACATTCCTCCACACAATCTTTGGTGCGCATCCTACTGCGTTACTTGTGTACTGTAGACTGCCAGTCCAGTAACGTTATTAACATCAGTGCGGCATGTACCAGTCACAGCTGTGGAAATGACCGCCATGGTGGTAGCATACGCAAAACGAATTGCAATGGTAGAGCTGCTGCAAGATTGTATGCGGAACGTTTTCCAAACATATGGACCCTACATCATCCCAAGTTCGCGGCCATCAAGAGACGACAAAGAAGAGGCCGGACAGTTGCACGTAGGTAGTATGAAGAGTACGGTGTATGACACCCCTGTAACGTCAGCGGAGTACCTTATTGCTCGAGTCCACGGAGCGATTGAAATTTTTCAGACACAACCGCACGTATTGGGTCATGTGCGTGAGACTCAGCACCGTCGATGTAGGCTCTGCAATGACATAGAAGGTACACAATTCGAAGCCCGTTTGTAGTAAGCCCGATGTGCTACACATATTGGGTTTATTGACGACATGCGGAACGCACTCCCATCTCATACTTCGATGCGCTACAGCGTCCAAGCCGATTGTTTCTGGATATGGGTTCCTGCTTGAAAACGGATCTGCTTGCCTTCCCGCACAACATAATAAGAGTTGCCGGTACATTTTTGAGACGCCCTGTATTTGTGTAGGAGCTGTGACGCCGCATGGATCCACGATACGACGCTGCGTTGATCGTCGTTCCTTTCGGTATGAATTCCACGTGCAGCAAACCTTCCATGTCAACACTGTCGCCATAACCTTACCGGCTGAAAGTTGAACCTTGGCCTTCTTTCGTTCTGGTGATGAGGGCTGCACTCATTCCATTTATGTTCGCTTCCTGTCGGGGGTGAAGTGGTGGACCCATGTTTCGTCGCTGGATCAAAAACGTAGGTGGATCAAAAGGTTAGTTGCACTAACGCGTCGCAGCAGCGCGCTGTGTCACAAACATGGGCACAGCGGAAAAAAGGGACAAACAGTGCTCTTACGTCTGTTAGGCAGATCTCTGTGGTGTCTAGTCTAGTATTGTATGAATAGCGGCCAAATGCAATGGCGCGTCAACTGGACGTTCACTCCAAATATGAGGTGCGTGCGACAATCCGATTCCTATGGGCCAAAAGGAAGAATTTCACGGACATTCGTCGTGAAAATAGTGCTGTGTATGGGGAGTAGGCCATTTCCCGGCAAGGTATCGTAAAGTGGTGTCAACAATTCAAAGCCGGACGCACGGATATCACGGACAACCATCACGAAGGCAGGCCCGCAACGTGCAGAACCCGTGCACTGGTCAACAGTGTGAATGCGATCATCAGACAGAAACGGCGCATTAAAATGAGAGAAATCGCGACGCAGCTGAACATGTCGTATGGCAGTGTGTTCGCCATTTTCAGGAGGACCTTGGATATCGTAAGCTGTGTCAAAGATGGGTCCCACGTCTTCTCACCGATTAGCACAAGCGACATCGTTTCCAATCCTCCCTGGCATTTTTGCAACGCTATGCCGCAGACGGCAACGGGTTTCTGCGGCGAATCGTCACAGGCGACGAAACGTGGGTCCACCAGTTCACCCCCGAAAGGAAGCGAACATCAATGGAATGAGTGCACCCCTCATCACCACAACGAAAGAAGGCCAAGGTTCAACCTTCAGCCGGTAAGGTTATGGCGACAGTGTTCTTTGACATGGAGGGTTTGCTGCACGTGGAATTCATACCGAAAAGAACGACGATCAACGCGGCGTCGTATTGTCAAACGTTGCACCGGTTGCGTAAAGCGATTAAAGAGAAGCGCCGGGGGAAATTGAGCACCGATGTGATTTTGTTGCACGATAACGCAACACCTCACAAGGCCCGCCAAACGAGAGAACTGCTGCAGCGTTTCAAGTGGGAGGTCTGGCAACATCCACCCTACAGTCCAGACCTAGCGCCATGTGACTCATCTGTTCGGTAAGCTCAAAACAGAGCTCGGTGGTCGACGTTTCCAGACCGATAAGGAGGTGAAGGTCGCTGTCTCCGAGTGGTTGTAGAACGCTGGAGGAAATTTCTATGCATCCGGCATCGACAAGTTGGTTGTGCGTACGCAGAAGTGTTTGGAGTCTCTTGGAAACTATGTGGAAAAGTGACGTTACAGTGTATGTCGTTATAGTCGTGTTTCTGTTGTATCGGTGGTGTAATAAATGGCCATAACTGGGAAATGCAACTTATTCTCTGATCTGCCCTCGTACTAATTCCCGTTGGTACAATGTCATAACTAGGGCTCGGATGTTTAGGAAAAGTCTTATTATTTCTTTGTCTCCATTTTCATTCCTGATTGGATTTTGGTGCGAATCAGGTGATTATCGTCACAATTAAGTGATTTTATTTGTCATATAAACGCATATTCTGGCTATTTTTGTCATAAAGTCATATTTTGAACTATTTTCGTAGAAACGTCATATTTGTGTCATATTTCGGCGGTCTGACGACAGCTGTAGCTGTGCAAAATCGTCTTTCAACTTATCGAATGCGAACTAGTGTTCACAAAACTGCTTCTTGGTATCACATCTGCAGTTAATACAAGTGGAATACCGTTTGTATAGAATGAAGGCCATGGACTTCACTGCACCTTTTACATGAATTAATTGTGCACCAATAACCTTGCGACATAGTAAGGAGCTTCTCTTCTTACAAGGATGTGTTAAGTGATAATCGAAGGTCTTTCGCGCCTGATGATTTGAAGATGAATCTTGTCATACACTTCAATTCCACCCGCGGAGAAGGGAAAAGGTATGTCAGTTTGCACTATACGCCCTGCCGCCCTACCATAATGTATTGAAAGACATCTACCTGATTCGTTTCGTGATGCTCAATTTAAACTAACGCATTTAATAATATTAATGAAAACATTGGCTTGAACGTTCCAAAATATTAAAATAAGATTGATTTCTAGTTTTCTCGTATTTCAAACCATCACTACAGGGGGCAAACATGTTTTGACTTTTAACATGTTGTGTGATCTGATAATCTTATCGAACTTAGTGCTGGTACCTTATAGCTACGTATTGACAAAAGTTCGGTAAGTGAAAGAAGGACAATAGACTGAATATAACTGCTAAACATATATATTAAGAAAATTAATATGAAAGTAAGAATAAATAATTTAGTTAACAAATATGTAAAATTTACTAAAAATGTCCATATTTAGATTAGTCATTTTCGGGTCATATTTTGTAATTTTTACGTCATATTTCTCCACCTTTGAGGTCATATTTGCTTGCTTATTTTACTGATTTTTAGGTCCTAAACATCCGAGCCCGTCATAACGCTTGTTGGCAATACCGCAACCTCGTATTCTTGGACACAAAAGTATGGATATTAGAGTGTGATCATGCCCGATAAAAGAACGGATGGATACATTTCAAACTTAATTACTCCAATTATAGCTGCATTATTTCTGCTCTTAACAGCACACTTTTTTTCTTTACAAGTTCAGCTCCTTGGATGAATGGTAAAGGTCAAAATCTTCTGTTCGGAGTGTCCCGGATTCTAGTCTTTGTCGGGTTGGGATTTGTAATTGTGTGTGTGGTGAATTCATCTGACTCGGGGTCTAGGAGATTTTCTAACAGCCTCCTCTTCATATACACAGAACACATCACACTACCAAACAGCACAGAAACACGCATTAGTGAATACATCCGTACACGTATGGTTGGCGTCAGGAATGGCACCCGGCCGTAAAACAGAACCACATGCACATGTACGACACAGTGCGGACCCGTGACTGTGCCAGGGTATGGAAGAAGATATTTTTCAAAAAAAATCAGTGCTTTAGCTATTTTAATCGGAACGAGTAAAGAACCTGTTGTTGGTCCTTCCGAAGACAAACCTCAAGATTAAAACTTTGTAAAATACCAAACGCGCCATTCTATCATAACAAAAAAAGTCTTCATATGACACAGACATAAGTGTTCTTAACAAGTTTTCAAAATTAGAGACTTGCCTGAAGTTATCAATTTAATCTGGAATAAGTTTCTCAAGACTGCATAGTCTGACGAAGTTTTGCTTGACATGGTTATGAACGTCGTAATTACCATTTCAACAATCAATGTGTAAATACATAGTAAAATTCGATGTTTCACCACAGAGGAATGAAAACAAGTTTTCTCGTTCCTATTAAGCTACAACACTGATATTTACAAAACAATATATAGAACATATAACATCCTGAAAGGCAGAAATAATGCAGCTATAATCTGATGTGATTAGGTTTGATATTGGTCCATCCGCTCGAATTTATTGGTGTTTAAATTGTGGTTAACATTTTCAGCTTCAATGATTCATATATCCCTTCGGCAAGCAGGAGTGTGTTGCTATAATATACCCGAACCGAAGACAAAATACGACGACTCCTCACCGTGAAACAAGAAACTGCATTCGTAGTTCCTTTAATCGTTATAAGCTTATTCGAAAGACGGGTAGCTTGCCACTCCAATTCCCAATGGGACATTGGTATTGGTTCTCAGCTTAGACATTTAGCAAAGATCGCCAATTGTGACCTAGCGGTTTGATGTACACTCCGTAAACAAGAGTACGTTTGTTGGCCCCCAAAGTCACCAGACCTCAGACCTACTGAGCACATATGGGATGCTGTGGAGCGGTATCTTCGACCCTGAACTGTACTCCTACCAATCACTGCATTATGGGAGGCTGTGCAGCTCTCATGGAAGAGTATGACTCCCCTATGTTTCCGGTGTCTTGGGAAGTCCATGCTATGCTACACTCAGTCATCATCAGGCTGTAAGGGCACGCTACGAACTACAAGTCGGATATCTCCAATTGTTCAACAGTAACTATAATCAGCTACTACTACTACTACTACTACTACTACTACTACTACTACTACACACTTTCATGAGACCAGTTTCGTTTCTCGGGACATGTTAGGATCGAAAACTGCCTTACGACTGCTTGCGGCACTGAGGAAGAAGAAGAAGAAAGAGAAAAATGAAAGTCATTGTTAGAGACATTGTTGTGCCGAAATGGTATTTTTAAGAGGAGTTATTTACTTCCTAAATCAGCCGACACCATTTTAAGCAGCCTCCGGCAAACGACTGTGTCGCTGTGCCAGGATTTCATTATGCAATCTTGAGGACAGGAGACCTAATTAAATTATTTATACAGCCAATCGAATTGTTAAAATAATCTTAAACTGTAAATCTGTATTCCTTTATTTCAAATAATTAACTGTCACTGTGTAAGCGATGTGCATTATCTGTCGATTCCTGGAATATCCATAATGGAACTGAAAGTTGGTTTGTAAGGCAAGCATACACAATATACAAGAGAAATAAGGATATTCCACAGAAACGTTTTAAAGTTTTTCTTTTTTCAGTAACTGAATTTTGTTGAATATAGTAAGTAAGCTAGAGTTTTAACTAGACTTAGTTTAGTTTGTTTTGTAAGTCCCACTAATACGATACTGTACACTAAAACCAGAATCCCACTACGATGTTTATGTTCACAGAATTTCTGCATCGGGAATCTGAATAAATGAATAGCAGTCTCCCCCACGATAGTAAGTCATGTGGCCAAATTTGGCATCTGGCCTAAATACATTGAATCAAAAATATATTTAAAACATTAGCGTATCTCATCTGCTGCACGACTAAGTAATGAAAATAAATAATGTTCAAATAGTATGTGATCAAGCCGACCAGATTCTATTCGCCCGCATACGCAAGTTCATTAAGACTGTTGGAAGATCGTTCCGTACCTTAAAATAAATTATACATTCTGACCAGTAAGCAGACACACAAGCCACCACGAGGATCATTCACGGTCGCACATACTTGGGTTACATATTGCAGGATTCATCCTTCCGCTCATCAAGGCCGTCCTCATTCACAGACAGTAGACAACTTAATACGAAAAATATTCGAGCACATAGCACAAAGACTGGAATATTTTCTCTACCACTTTCATGTTCGTTTGGGAAACTGAGAGGGCGTGAGAAAGATAATTCACTTAGATGTACAGATGGCGGCAACTGGTCTTGTCGGCACCCTTTTCTACACAAAGAATCGAATGTCGGATGTGTATCCTACTAACGGTTGAGATACTTCTGGCAATTAATTGTTCCTATTAAGAAGACATCTGCCATACTTAATATTAATGAGATTTTTTTTCCTTCTCGACATTGCCACAGGTCACTCACTATCTTACAGAACATCCATTGACTAACTTTAAATAGTGCAAAGTGCTCCGAGATGAAAGAGCAGTTTACCCAGGTTTCAACAAAAGCACAGTTCTGCCAACATTAAAGCAACACCAGGTTGAATACAGCGGGTACATTGTAATAAATGAATACAGCAGGGTGCAAAACAATCTGGGGTAAAATATAGCTACAATAAATTTGCAGAAGAAAAAGCCGTTGTAATCTTCTGGTTCACTAAATTAGTGTCTGAGGAAAGCAACTACTGCAATTTGTTCCGAACTCTGCTCACCGTCTTGCTGTTCTCCTAGAGATGCGGAACTGAAACATCCAACTAACCAGTGGGGGAGGGGAGAGTATAAACTTCGCAAAGCTGCTCACAGATTCGAGCAGACATTTGTCCGAAACTTTCATCAGTCGTCATTAATCACTACTCATCTGCATTTAGGGCTGTCGCCCAAGCAGCCTATCAAATTTTTACCTAGTATTTTCTTAAATTATCCCCAATTCATCTTCCTATAAACGAATATATTCCCCAGTTTGTCCTCTTGAATTCCAACTTTATCTAACACGATCTTTCCTTCTTTTATGCACTCCAAACTCATTCGACTACTAATACCATTTTAAGCCATCTCTCAAATGACGGCTCGGACCATCCCACTTAGCCAAGCAGTTCGTCTTCTCGCTCTCACATCATCCTAGCCCACAGTTCGAAACATTGTCGTAACACTACTTTTTAATCGGAACTGCCTGAATAAACCGTGCTTCTTTCTTTTAGATCTTTTTCAGTTCTCGAGTCAAGTAAGCGTGGCGTGGGGCCCATGCAGTGGAACCATACTCTAATTCGGGTCTTGCTAGTGATTTATGCGTTCTCCTTTACACCATTACTACAACTCCTATATTACATCCTCATAACCATATGAACCTTTATTTACAATCTCGCTAACGTGACTGCCCCATTTCATCCGGGTAACAGATTTCACAATCTTCAAAACAAAATCACCCAAACGCAGATATTTATTATTCAAAAAGTACTGAATCTATCACCAGATTTATTTTCCTGTGCTTTAACTCTCCATGGCCGAGTCCACAATTCTCTATACTTATGAATTCGCCTCAAATGACGACATCACCAAAGTCGTTTCATAAGCACAGATTCGTCCATCGAGTTCATTCCTTTTTAAGCCTCTATCTCGTAATTCCAAGAGAAACCCTTTCATTGTACCCACCTGTCTGTATTGAGAACTTTGAAAAAATCTATAGTGAACCTTTCCCATTGAACAAATAAAATTAATTAAAAAATAATGTATATTATTAACAAAAATTAGATGGTGCGATTCGCATAGGCTCAAAAACTACCGTACTGAACCGAATAAGCTGAAATTTGTTAAGGATATAGCTTGTAATCCAGAGTCACAAGCAAGGGATATTTTTGATTTTGGTATATTTCACCTTTTCGAACTAGTGGGGGATTTTACAGGGGTATGTCAAAAATTACAGCATTTTTTGCCCACTATGAAGGAAAGTAACGGATTAACAGTTCGCTCTATTAAATAATGAAGAGCGACATGTGACCTTGAAATTAAATTTTCTACAGGAAACGTCATATGCATTTTCTTTGAAACTAACGGTTTTCGAGAAAATTCAGCTTCCTTGAGATTTTGGCTGTTGTCTTCACTCATGAATAAGCTGCTCTTCCCGTGCGTCAGTCCACGGCCTACTGGATCCCTCGCTGCGCTCCTTATACCGGCCTTGACAATCGCTTGTGAAGCCCAGCATAAAGCTGTAATTGGAAAGTTTCACCGTAATGCCGCTGGAGCGCTGACCTACTACCCACTGACAGGAAGCTGTATAACGCAAATTGCCGTATTTCCAGTTTATTTATATGGTTTTGCTGTCGTAAATGTTGACAATGTGTTCGCAATGAGGTACTTGTTGGCTTGATATTGAGATCCGATAGTTATGCGCTAGTGAGTTTATTTTTTATTGTGTAGTGTGATTATATTTTTTAAATTGTGTTTACAAATTTTGGAATTTGTGACATTCTTGTGCACCTTTTCGTACTTTGAGCAGTTATTTTATGGAAACAAGAACAAAGTGATTTCTCGCTGTAACTTCATCCTGAACAAGGATTTTAATTTATGGGCTAATTCGTTTTATAATGGTGTGGTGATTTGATTTTCTTGAACTGTGTTAGGAAATATTCGAATATATATTGCTGTGTGCCTTTTTTGTATTCCGAACAGGAAAAAAAGGAGCAAAGTTACACTATCATTTCACGAATTCTCTGTAGACCAGGACAAAATTACGGAGTGGCTAAAAGCAGGTAGCACTCTCATCTTAGTTTTCCGTTTCTATTTCGGGTATTTACCTTCGTTCTTTCTTTCTTACTTACTCTGTTTACCCCTCCAGCGTTGGCTTTTCTCTCGGACTCAGTGAGGGATCCCACCTCTACCAGCTCAAGGGTAGTGTCCTGGAGCGTGAGACTGCGGGACGGGGGATACAACAGGGAAGAATGACCAGTACCTCGCCCAGGCGGCCGCAACTTCTATGCTGAACAGGGGCCCTGTGTTGGGGATGGGAAGATTGGAAGGCATAGAAAAGGAAGAGGGAAGGAACCGGCCGTGGCCTTAATTAAGGTACAGCCTGATGTGAACACGGTAAACCATCCCCAGGGCTGCCGACAGTGGAGTTCGAACCCACTGTCTCCCGGATGCAAGCTCACGGCTCACAGCTGCACGCCGCGCGGCCAACTTGTTCCACCCTACTGCATTTCAAGTAAAAATTATTGTTGAATTTAGCACGGCCAACTTGCCCGGTATTTAATATTCTATTGAAAGGTATGAATGAAATATAATCTGAAAAAATATATATTGAAATTAAAATTTAAACATGTTTGAGTCAAAATATTTGTGTTATGCATACAACGAATATGGAAAAGTAAGACTTGAATGTTTTGTCCAGCCCCCTTCCTGAGAGCAGCGCTTAAAGAATTTTAAAACTCTAATTGAACAATGACTCTTATTCTCAATATTAACATCATAATACAAAAGTATTGTGGTAAGTTCTGCTATGTATCTGAATGCCATGATAATAAAAACGATTATTATTATTCCTCACAATTAAGGAACGTCAGTTGGACTACTCCATCCTCCGCAGTTTCTTTTCACGACGTTGTTTTGGCACATATCAATGAAAGTAGCATTTAGGATATCATTTTAACAATATTAGTCAATGTAACATACTATTTTATTCCCTAAATTAAGATACATCGGCAATCAGAGTCAATATTAGAACGTCAGCTGGACTAAGTCATCTCCCCGCAGTTTCATTTCACGACATCATTTTGGCAAATATCAACGAATGTAACCTTTAGGATTAATAATTTTAACAATATTAACCTATGTAACATTCTTCATAACTCTATATTACGATAAGTCGGCAATCAAAGTCAATATATTTTCCATAAAGAAGTATGCATTTCTACCACAAATAGGTCGGCCGCCAGCGCCGCGTGTCGTGCTGTATAACTACTCCGATTACAGTGCGTGGACCCGATTGTCAAGGCCGGTAAGGAGCTAGCTAGAGCGACGCATCAAGTCGGCCGTGGTCAGTCATTGTTCGTTTGTTAACAGGCAAGCTGACGAATGAGCGCGCCACTCTACGGAAAGCGTCTGAATTCTACAGTTGTATTGTTGAAAATGCGAAGCTTACCTATCCATATTTAAGAACTACTATGTGCTGCAATTTATTTATTCAGCCATTTTTATCATCATATCCGTCATCGTACTGTATGTACATTCCGTTTTCTGTCTTTATAATACTGTGTAGGATTAAGATTCGTATTTACTGGATTTATAATAATTCACATTTCATTGTGCGCCATTATCTAGAGAACCAGTGCTTCACTCACGCCCAGCTTCACGTGGCGTACTCTCAAGTGTCGAAGAAGCATAACCGATATTTTTATGTACCCGATGAAAAGGTCGTATTGTCTACAACAGCGTGTTGTAAAGACGCGGCAAAACAGAGCGCTACGTACGCCATGGTCGCTATGCAACAGAAACATGGTTTCCTTTGTTGACTATGTAACTGATCAAACACAGTTTCGTACGCTAGTTCGTTCGCAAGGTTAGCAGCGTCGCGGAGTGCATGATGCTCGACTATATCTGGAAAACATCGCACGAGATGGGCATGCGCAATGGACTGTAAAGCTGCGAGGCGTCACTGCGCTCCTGTTCCTCGTCAGTCATTTTGCACCCCACTTGCAAATCGTATTATTACCTCTCATTCAGTGCAGTATCCACGTATTTAAAAATGACTAAGTGATCTGTTAAATTTACTTTCATTATTACGTAACTGCTTTATATATTGAAGAAATTCGACAAACTGTTCTAAGTTCACGCCATGCACCCACTTACTTTCCGTATGAAAGCGTAAAAGGAACAGTAATACCTCATCGTCGGAGTCATCACCTCACACATGGGCACACTATCAGCCAACATCTCGGCCAAGACTGAGCAGTTTCATACAAAACATAGCTTTCCGTGTGGCCACGTGGGGTAGGGAATTTTGCATACATCTCGTACGAAGCGTGGGAAGTGAACATAACATAGCGTTCTGTGTGGCCTTAGCTTTAGACACACACATACAAACAGTCATGAAAGTCTACATTCACCACATACAATTTCACAATACATGATATTGTATGGATATTGGCCTGTTGAACCCTCGTAAACTAATTCCACGCAATTTAATCATCTATTCTACCCATACACGTCCTGTTCAACAAGATCCTTCCGGGAAGACGTGAGGAAATAGCAAAATCGCATCTCACAAAGGTTAACATACACCCGTGCATTAGTCCACTGCTTACATCTTGAGAGGGTTAAAGAGGGCCATGAGTCAATCTAGTTCCAACTATCGAGGTGTTCACTTGTGACAGTGCGGAGGGCAAGTGAGTAACTATGCCTAGAAAAGAAATATCTATGAAAATCCAAAATTTAATAGTGAAATTACATTATGGAAGTAGGTCTTATTGGAATATAGCGGAGATTGTGGGGAAGACTTGTGCAAATGTTCAAACAATTGTGCGCATTTTCAAACTGAATGGTAGTGTGATGAATAAATCACGTTTTAGCCGTCCACGCATATGAAATGACCGTGATGTTCGTTCAGTCTTGAAGACAGTGAAGTCCAATCCACGAACATGTGCCCCTAAAAGAGCGATAAATATTGCTAACACTACACGTAAGTCTGTACATCCCGGAACTGTAAGATGGATTTTACGGACAAACGGATATCGAGGACGAAGTGCAAGACTTAAACCCCTAATTACGGAGCAGAATTGGAGAAAGAGGATAGTTTGTCACAGATAATCGTGGGAAAGATGTTACGTTTTGGAAACGATTTCTCTTTACGGATGAAAGTCCACACACAGTATTTACAGCAGATGGCAGTGGTAAAATATGGCTTCAGTTGCTTTACGCCATAAAACTGAAAATCTTGTACCGACCGTCAAACATAGTGGAGGCACTGTTATGGTATGGGGATCAATGGCGGCGGCGGCTGGGGTGGGGACTTTGGTTTTTATTGAAGGCATAATGGATCACAGGCAGTATCTCAACATATTACGACAACATCTGAAAGCGCCTGCAGAAAGTTCAGGGCTTGGACGACAATGGATCTTCCAACAGGATAACGATCCAAAACACACTGCTCGCACCGTCCGAGAATGGATCCTGCATGACGTTCCTAAAGAATTGCACTCACCACCCCAGTCGCCCGATTTAAACCCAATCGAGCATAGCTGGGCTAAAGACGAAAAAAGACTTCGCAAATATCGAATCACAAACAAAGATACTTTGAAGGATGCGCTGAAGAGGGCATGGTCCAAAATAACTCCATCAATAACATAACATCTTGTGTTATCTATGCCTAGAAGACTGCAGGCTGTTATAGACGCAGATGGAGGTCGTACGAAGTATTGAGAGTGAACACTTGTGTTGTATGTAGACTTTTGTGAGGTGGTACCGTTAGTTATTTTTCCATTTTTGTCACAAAATAAGAACCTTATTTTTATTTTTGTTATGACAACGTTTATGTCACTGTAAAGAAGCAAGGCGGTATAACACTTTTTTACTTATTTGTGTTTCTTGTATAGGTAGAACATTTATTAGGTGTATGTAGACTTTTGCGACTGATTGTACATGCGGGCCACCACAATTTAAGCATTTTAATCCTTATTAACCCGTACGAAGAACTGGTACTTTAGATAGTAAATAAACGAAGCGATATTTGGTGTTTTATTAAGTTGCAATACAGTTGAATGCGTAAAAAGTTTTCTCTTTATGCCAAAAATCTATATTACGTATCTGAAGGTAATGAAATACAGGCTGTCACGTCCACAAAATGCGATTGGTTCGAGAGCCTGTGAGAGAGTAACGTTCATCTTCTCTTATCTGGTTTCCGGGAGCTCGGAATAGAAGGCAATAAGCACATCCAATCTTCTTTAGAAAGAGTCGCCAGCTCATATTTCACTGATCGTCATATCGCAGAGCCATTCCACGTCACAATGAATTGTTTAGCTACCACTGTAAATATACAGCGAGAATTAGATATCCCACTGCACACGAACCGAAAGATAAAAAGTCAACAATTACTAAAATGCCATGAGAAACAGGGTGAAGGAAATAACCTGGTTTACTTATTTTGGTACAGAAGCCATTCACTACGTTACCAACAGTAGTTCATAATATCAGACACCCAGTGACAGTGGAGTGAATTTTATACACTAATATAAAAAAAAGACATCAAATGTGTGTATTTTATGACGCTTATCCTGAATATGATGTAACTAGCACCGTCGGCTGAGTTACACATTACCATGAATAAAAAATAGGACCGTCCAGTAAAACTGTTTCATACGACTTCAACTGTTCCGATGAAAAGATAACGGTTTCTTTTCGAACAGTTTATTACTGTAGTGGGTTTTCTCGTATGTAGTGAACGTATTTATTTCATTCAATAGCTATTGTACTGAAGCTGGACGATAATTTTTATGTTGAACTAAAAGTTACCTTCCCTAAAGCGTAGCAGCCTGTGACGAATAATCAATTTTACGCCCACTAGCATCACCTACGGTTTTCGCAGACACCGAGGAATATGAATGCTGTCTCGCACAGTTCTTGTACGTGCGGTTAAACCTAACGACACGAGACTGGCGTACTTTACCACCGTTTAATCTAAGTCAACCTGCAGTCACAATATTTTTTATTATTATAATTAATATTTTCAGAAAAGAGCTACCAATTTTACGTTATTATCGTCATCTCATATCAAAAGTACGTGCATCAATATCGCTCGTTTTGTTCATGGCAGTCGGGAGTGAAAGAAAGAAAGAAAATGGTACACCCCCGGTAGCATTTAATACTTTAGACTACGGCCTTCCAATATTAACCGTTTGAGAGGACAGCATCTTTCATTCCTGTCATTCTAAGGGACAGAAACCCCAAGTTTAAAAATCGGTCTACAAAACATGTCAGAATAACAGGCAGAAGACAAATTTTAATAGATATTTCCACTCGCAATATCCCTTCGTACTTCTTCGGAAAGGAAGAAATTCTCCATACTCCCCTCCGCCAATTCAGCATGCAATAATCCAACCCTCTTTAACAATACTGAAAACAAATAGCTTTTTTTTTTTTTTTTTAGTGGCTTTACGTCGCATCGACATAGATAGGTCGTATGGGGACGATGGGATAGAAAAGGTCCATGAGTTGGAAGGAAGCGGCCGTGGCCTTAATGAAGGTACAGCCCCAGCATCTGCCTGGTGTGAAAAGAGGAAACCACGGAAAACCATATTCAGGGCTGCCGACAGTGGGATTCGAACTCACTATCTCCCGGATGCAAGTTCACAACCGCGCGCCCCTAATCGCACGGCTAACTCGCCCGGTACACACACTAGCTTAATTTGTCATCAAGTAAAGGTATATTCCAGGACAGGATAAATAAGAAATGATGTCCAATTTCCCTTTTTGGGGTAAATTAAATAATCAAATTATATATTATGTCTTTCAATTAATGAAACTCAAATCGATAGCAATTTATTTGCATCTAACAAATCGTTTCCGAGAGACATCTGTATGGAATTTGGAGTCGACAAGTGTAAGATTTTGACCGAGCGAGTAGGCCGTGCGTCGGCCCCGTGGTGTAGGGGTAGCGTGCCTCCTCTCGCCCGAAGGCCCCGGATTCGATTCCCGGCCAGGTCAGGGATTTTTCTCTCGACCTGGGGGCTGGTTCGAGGTCCACTCAGTCTACGTGATTAGAATTGAGGAGCTATCTGACGGTGAGATGGCGGCCCCGGTCTCGAAAGCCCAGAATAACGGCCAAGGGGATGCGTCATGCTGACCACACGACCCCTCATAATCTGCAGGCCTTCAGGCTGAGCAGCGGTCGCTGCGGAGGCTAAGGCCCTTTCAAGGGCGTTAAGAGCCGCACCATGCCGTTTGGTTTGGAGTTGGCCGTGCAGTTAGGAGCTTTGAACTTGCATCCGGGAGATAGTGGATTCGAACCCCACTGTCGGCAGCCCTGAAGATGGTTTTCGGTGGTTTCCCATTTTCACACCTGGCAAGTGCTGGGGCTGTACCTTAATTAAGGCCACGGCCGCTTCCTTGCCACTCCTAGCCCTTTCCTATCCCATCGTCGCCATAAGACCTATCTGTGTCTGTGCGACATAAAGCAACTATTAAAAAAAGGTGTAAGATTCAATTCACTGACAGGGAGAAACTGCTAAGAGCCTACGAAAATACCACGAATGAAATAATTTATCTGGAGTATGATGACATGAGGACTCTTAAGATGCTTCTATATGTCTATGTCATTGCCATCCATCAAGACATCACATCACAGCCTGCAAGATCACATCGACCATCTGTATTTTAACGCCCCTCTTTGATAATATGTCAGTCATGGCGATCTATGAATTCTTCACATCACAACCAGCACGGTTGCTAGGAAACATCGCTTCACTCATTTTATTTCATTAATTTAGTGATCAGGTTTTCAGATCTCCAGCTAAAATACGTATTTATGTAAAAAATCAGTTTATTCTATATGAGGTTATTTTCCCCCTTGTCGACATGGCTTTGGAGATGGGAGATTCTCATGGTTTTCGATCTGGACTAATGTAGTCTAATGACCTTGTCGCTTGTCTGTTAAGCTCGTTGTCAAAGTTTATGTCCGTCGCATCATCTGTTGACATGTAGGCTATAAATTAGAATTGGTAAATGTACCTGTATATTGTGCTTTGTTAGTAAATAAATAAATACATTAATTAATTAATTAATTAATTAATTAAATGACTAGGCCACATAAAAGTGGCTTCATATGAAGTATCTGAACTACTCAGTCTAATGCAACTTACCATCAATCTTACAGTGAGGCTGTTTAGGTTAAATAAACCAGATTTCCAGGAAACTTGGGTGACTGATCAATTAACATAAAATTTAAAAGTATCGTTCTGCCGTAAATACAGTGGTAGACTTTTAATTAATTGTTTAAAAATAGCCGAACGGCTCGGAGCAGTTAACTGATGACTGAAAATGACCTTGCGTACGCACTGTAGAAATATACTGACCGTTCCATTTTAAAGTTACATTAACCAACTTTACAATGTACTTTACGTCGCACCGACATAAGAGTCTTACGGTGACGATATGATAGGAAAAGGGCTAGGAGTGGGAAGGAAGCGGCCGTAGTCGTAATGTACAGCCCCAGCATTTGCCTGGTGTGAAATGGGAAAGCACGGAAAATATTATTTTTAAGTATGTAAATATTAACCTACATTACACTCGACGAGTTCCGGAAAATTACAAGACTGAAAAAAAGTTCTAAAAGAAGATGACCTACTGCGATGGGATGATTCCATCGAATTGCCAATATAGCGGCACATCTCGGAACTGGTAAGCCAAGAATCTGTAGAAGTCATTTTTCAATGGTCAATGATGGATGTGTGATCTTACATGATACTAGCCCACAACACATACCAGGGAAGGTCACACTGGAGAAGTACGCAGTAGGAGAGAACACAAAATAACTCAAATGTAACATTCCAAAAGTTAACTTGATTAGGACTTGCCAATTTTTCTTATTCTATTAAGGTGGTGACTGTATTCCCTATGTTAGATTACTATTACTGAGGTACACTTGCCCCAAAATACTAACATTCAGTAAAAATGAAACTATAAGCACGTTCTGTATTTCTTTTGCCTTGTTTCATTATCTTTCTTTATCTTGTCTCATTCTTATGAATCAGAATTTGAGATTATTATGATTCACTAAAAATACAACCTTAAGCACATGATTATGTTTTTCTTACCTTGTCCCATTTTCATTATTTGCCTTTTATCATGTTTATGTTGTCTTAATTGATCACTCTACCAAATTTCGCTGCAGCTGGTCTATTCCAAACCAAATAGTTCCCTTGTTAGTATGTTCTTTTTAGATAAACAATACCTCAAGCTGAAAAGACTTACTGTACCTCCATACTATCTCCCGATGGACACGTGGGCGTGCTAATGTGGTTCTGAAGATGGCTTCGTTGTTACAGCCAGTGTGATGAGCAGACCGATCTTTCGGCGGACTGCATTTCACAGATCGACTGCGTCGTAGTCTTCGGAACATCGTAGCGAAAATGAGGCACACGCGTGTTAAGCAGAAACAACTACCAACACTTCATATTGTCCGTATCTCAAGTTGAACAGGAAGCGACAAGCTGTGCATTACTCGTCTCAAGCAGCTCGAAGTGTCCCGTACCGGATAAGTTTCGGCACAAGAGAACAAGTACCCACATTACACTCGCCGAGTTCCGGTAAATGACAAGACTGCAGACAAGAAAAGTGCCCTAAGGTGATGACCGATTGCTATGGGATGATTCCATCGAACTGCCAATACAGCAACACATCTTGGAACTGTCAAACCAAGAACCTGCAGAACTCATTTGTCAGTGGTCAGTGACGTGTCACGTTACATGATGATGCTAGCCTACAACACACAACAGGGGAAGTCGGGTGGGAGGAGCATGTAGAAGTAGAGGCGAACCAATACATAACTCGTTAAACTTTATATTCTAAAAGTTTACTTGTATAATACTGGCCATATTCTCTTCACTCTCTTAAGGTGAGACTGTAGCCCCTATACTTGCAATGTTAAATTACCATTATTAAGGTGCACTTTCCCCAAAACACTAATATTAATTAAAATGCAACCATAAACACGTTCTGTTTTTCCTTTGCCTTGTTTCATTACCCTTATTTACCTTGTCTCATTTGTATGAATCAGAAATTGAGATGATTATGATTCTTGATATTTTTGGGAATTTTTGTCACTTTTAAAATATTGTTCGTTTTTGAACATGGCATCCCCGCACCTCCTCAAAATTCCATGTGTCATTTTCATAATGACCATTCATATTTAATCTAAGATTCAGTACAGCTCCTTCAGCGCATTAAAAAGGACATATTTGCCCGTCGGAACATAACTATATTATTGCTCCTTCTTCCGATTATGTTGAAAGATATCTGTAACACATCCTCAAATAAAAGTAATAATAATAATAATAATAATAATAATAATAATAATAATAATAATAATAAATGAAAAGGCGTACGGCTTTTAGTGCTGGGAGTGTCCGAGGACATGTTCGGCTCGTCAGATTTCACGCCCGTAGGCGACCTGCACGTCGAGATGAGGATGAAATGATGATGATGAAGACGACACATACACCCAGCCCCCGGGCCAGCGAATTTAACCGACGACGGTTAAAATTCCCGACCCTGCCGGGAATCGAACCCGAACCCCTGTGACAAAAGGCCAGCACGCTAACCATTTAGCCATGGAGCCGGATAATAATAATAATAATAATAATAATAATAATAATAATAATAATAATAATAATAATAATAATAATAGAGTGGTGCCTCCAAAGAGGCCTTGTGTAGGTTTTTCGATCTGACGCCGAACAGGTGACCTAAGTGTCTAAAATGGGATCCTACTAATGATGTATTCTAATGATGAAGACGACACACACACACACACACACACAGACGCGCGCGCAGCCCCCAAGCTATCGGAATTAACCTATATGCTATGTGCTTTACGTCGCACTGACACAGATAGGTCCAATGGCGACGATGGGATAGGGAAGGCCTAGGAGTGGGAATGAAGCGGCCGTGGCGTTAATTAAGGTACAGCCCCAGCATTTTCCTGGTGTGAAAATGGGAAACCACGGAAAACCATCTTCAGGGCTGCCGACAGTGGGATTCGAACCCACTATCTCCCGGATGAAAGCTCACAGCTGCGCGACTCTAACCGAACGGCCAACTCGCTCGGTCGGAATTAACCAACGAAGATTAAAATGCCCCACTCGGCAGGGAATCGAGCCCGCAACACTCTGGACCAAAGGCCAGCACGCAAACCATTTAGCCAGGGAGCCAGAAACATCCTCAAATGTATTAAACCGCGCTATCTTAGAAAAGGAAGAGCAACGAGTAACCGCCTGAGCCACAGAGGTCGGTTCACCAATTCATACAGTCCAAGAAAGTAAAGCTCAAATGTAAATGTGTGTCTTCCTTGCACGGGAAAGAGCCTCATGAACACATTGAATCTGCTTCTACAGAAATGTAAGCTAACATAATTCTTCTTTTCCACTCCCACTTATAATGTTTTGTTTAGGGAAGTAAGTCAATTTTACCTTAATATTGTTAGTTGCTATAGTCGATGGGAAGTAATTAAAAAATATTGTTTAGGAACAAATACAGGAGGCCATGGAACAACACTTTTTTTATTCACGGACGTTTAACGTAGAAGTGAATATGGTATTAGATGCTGAGATGTTTACACTGTAAAATCTACGGAATGTTTAAACAAGCAGGTTTTATAAGTGGGCTACATAAAACTTCCGCGAGTCAATTAGCGAGATCTACGGAGTAAACTGCGGCGAGCTGAGTGGCTCAGATGGTAAACGCTTACTTTCGGAGCCCAAGCTGGCGAATTCGATCCCGGCTCAGACCTCTCGTATTTCAAGGTGCGTGACCGCACTCCTGCGGGACAAAATTCTGGCACTTCTGCGTCTCTGAAAATCACAAAATTGGTTAGCGGTACGTAAAACCAATATTATTATTGCTATTTCAATAAGCTGTAGTATATAATAGGCCTATAGCGGTAAGATCCTCTTCAATACTCACTAGATAAACAACACGATTCGCATCCGGGAGATAGTGAGTTGGAATCCCACTGTCGGCAGCCCTGAAGATGGTTTTCCGCGGTTTCCCATTTCCACACCAGGCAAAAGCTGGGGCTGTACCTTAATTAAGGACACGGCCGCTTCCTTCCCACTCCTAGCCCTTTCCTATCCCATCGTCGCCATAAGACCTATCTGTGTCGGTGCGACATAAAGCCCCTAGAAAAAACAAAAGAAAAAAAACAAAGATCTTTTAAGTTTACAATTGGCTTTACGCCGTACCGACACAGATAGGTCTAATGACGACGATGGGATAGTAAAGGGCTAGGAGTGGGAAGGAAGCGGCCGTGGCCTTTATTGATGTACACTCCCAGTATTTGCCCGATGGAAAAACCATATTCAGGACTGCCGACATTGGGGTTCGAACCCACTATCTCCCGAATGCTGGATACTGGCCGCACTTAGGCGACTGCAGCTATCGAGCTCGGCAAGATCTTTTACATGCCGACACTGTATGAGATGGAATGTCCCACCCATGGTTGAATGGTCAGCGTTGATGCCTTCGGTTCATAGGGTTCGATACCCGGCCGTGTCGGGATTTTAATCGCGATTAATTCTTCTAGTTCTGGGACTGTGTGTTTTGTGTTTGTCCCAAGACTCTTATCTTCATTTTCAGACAACACACCACATAACCAATCGCCATAGAACACGCAATAGTGATTACATCCCTCCATATACGGTTGAAGGAAGGGCATCCGGCCGTAAAATAGAGTTATATCCACATCTGTGACTCAGTTCGCACCCGCGACTCCACAGGCGTACGAAACGCGTAACAATAAACTGTGTGTCATGAAAAGTCAAATGGACGGTTTACTGCATTTCAAAAATCCGACTCTCTCTACCAGGTTTGAACCGCGATCTTGGGACCCGGAGGTCACCACTCTACCACTGACCCACGGAAGGAGCATAAGATGTTATGTCATCAGCGTTTATCTCTGACGTGTTCAGCATAGTAGAAATGAGTGATCTTTTATATTCTGCAGATAGAATAGCAATATTTCTCTCCAAGACAGGCAATTTTAGAAAGGAATCCGCATCTTTCCGATGGTAACACGTAGCACGTACAGTGAAGGTCTCAACCGTCACATACAGGGGTTTTGAGAGCTGTCAAAAAGCAGCCTTAATATTGCAAGCGAAGTGACAGCCGCGAAACAGCAGCGACTGTTCGTAAATAATTTCCAGCCTTCACTCCCTGTAACAGGTGTCAGGCTGTTACATTCTCATCAAGTAAGGCTAGCCTCCAGCCTTAATACACAAAAGCACAGTAATACCTTTCACATAACCAGCGTAACTGAAACAGACAGGTACAGTACACGTCGTATTTGTGAATACGATTTATCCCAGCACAATTAGCGTCACTTAAAATCTGTATTTATAAAATCAAAAGTAAATTTGTATGTTCATTATACAAATCTAAACACCTCCACTGATCAGTACTGAAATTTGCACCAAGCTCATGAAACATTCGGACGGGTCGTTCAGGCAGTTACATCGTCAATTATTTAATAACATCGGTCATAATATGTGATATGCGGGTAGAAGGTTTTATGTGTCAACAACATTCTTGATACAAAGCTCGTAAGGAACAAACTGGACACACCAAAAGCACGGAAATTCGAATATCAAGGAATAATAGACCACACACATGAAAAACATAGAATTTAGAATAGTAAGGAATATGGTCTAACCTGACACAGAGCTAAAGGACTAAACTCTTCGTTGGCACTGTACTTTCCTGCATTTTGCTCTATGATACAATTTAGCGATTCATTCTTGGGAAAATTAACCTCAATTCTATAATGTGTATCACATGACTGCTTATAGGCGGATTTTGCTCTATGACACAACACAGCAATTTATTGTCTGGAATGAGTATTGAGTGATTGCTTTCAGACGTATTTGGTTGACTCTCTTTGTTTTTGTATAGTGATATACTGGATTACTGTACTTGCTTCAATTGCGTATGTGCCATAGGATTGCATTCCTCTACGTTTCTTAACCTCAGTTCGCTGGGCTGAGCGGATCAGACGGTTGAGGCGCTAGCATTTTGACCCCCAATATGTCAAGTTCGGTCCTGGCTCAGTCCGGTAGTATGTGAAGGTACGCAAATACGTCAACTCGTGTCGGTAGATTTACTGGCACGCAATAGAACTCCTGCGGGACTAAAATCTGGCACCTCGGCGTCTCCGAAAACCGTAAAAGGAGTTAGTTGGACCTTTAAACTGATTGTATGAAATTTATTCATAACTACTCGGAATGGACGATAAACACGGCTATGTGCATCGTATTTTCGTAATTCATGTCATTTGTAAATGGATATACAAGATTGCCTTCACACTGTTTCCTGAACATATGTAAGTTAATATTATTATTATTATTATTATTATTATTATTATTATTATTATTATTATTATTATTATGGTTATTGTTATTGTTATTGTTATTATTATTATTATTATTATTATTATTATTATTATTATGTAATTATTTCCTCTTAACAATATCTTAAACGTATCCCCCTGTGGGTGGGAGCGGTGGAACAACACCCACGTATTCTCTGCCTGTCGTAAGAGGCGACTAAACGGGCCCCAAGAGCTCTGAACTTGGTGTGGTTTGGCGACCACGAGGCCCTTCGATGATTCCTGGCATTGCTTTCACTTACTTGTGCCAATCTCCTCACTTTTATCTATCCTATCCGACGTCCCTTGCTCAACTCTTGTTCTTTTCCGATCCCAATGGTATTAGAGCATTTGAAGCCTAGGGAGTCTTTCATTTTTACGTCCTTCGTGCCCCGTGTCTTTCTTTGGCCGATACCTTCATTTTCCGAAGTGTCAGATCCCTTTCATTTTTTTCTTTCTGATTAGTGTTATGTAGACGATGGCTGCCTAGTTGTACTTCCTCTTAAAACAATAACCACCACCTCTTAGCAATGTCTTAACTACAGCTGTACATTGCAGCAATTGGAAAATCTGCTCTGAATCTTTCAATGACCACCATCATTAGGGGGAATCATAACTACATTTTCTCTCATGGTCAGTTATATGGAGCTTGCTCTAGAGTTGTAACTTCGAGGAATTCATACATTTACGTTCCCAATGTTGTGACACGTAATATTGTTTATCCTACGGCACTAGATTAATGATTTCACAGTTAGAAAATGTATAAAATTACGAATCAGTATCAATAATTTGCAGTAAGTTAAAAAGTTACCAAACTGCAGAAAAACAAATGTAATTCAATTTGTGATATATTTTCAAGCGTTTGTCGATATAATATTACATTCTATTATCACAAAATATAATTCGTATTACTCCAACTTTTCAACATGAACAACTGCGGGCGGAGTACGCGGGTAATTGCTAGTTAAATGTAAAGAACAGTCATTTGAAACTGAAGCACTACACATCTACAGGCGAACTGTTCTAATTTTTTGGAAAGTTTTCGAATATTAGTATCAATTATCCAGACGCAACTACAGTATTATCACTGGCCTGCACGGGAATCGAACCTGGAGACCACTGAACCCCTATGCAGACCATTCAGTCAAGGAGACAGACATCACTAGTTTTACGATATTATTTAATCATTGTCTTCACTATCCTCAATTAAGAATCTACTACAATATATTAACCAGTTGTAGGAAGTAGTCATATTAAAATATTATATACGAAATGTCATAGGTCGAGCGAGTTGTTTATATGCGGCGAGTCGTGTAGTTTGACACCAAGCGAAATGCCGGAGCTGTACCTCAACTAAAGGCATCGTCTTCATAGTTCTAGCTGTTTGATATCCCATCATTGCCGAAAACTATTAATGAGTGTGTACCACATACGAGACGTACCGCTAGTGTCATCGCAGGCATATGAATTTGATAAATTACAACGCGATTAACACATTAATGCTTAATACCACCACCCACTCACCCATCACGAAATTCCAGGAACCACCAAAACAGGTGATGATGCAACTCGGCATAGATGTTTCTTTTAGGCTATAAGCAGCAACTAAGAAAAATCTTTTCTAAATTCAACTCCGAAGGGGCACAAAGTAGGCCGTAACAACACGAAAAATGAGCAGTGTTTCGAAGGGATAGGTCACAGACTGTTCTTATATTTTATATTTATGTTTTTAGGTAGCGTTCATGTACCTTGCCGTGCCTCTCTCCGTATTGTGACAGGCCGGGAAACTCTTGTACGGAATTTCCGGAGTATTCTTATGGAATACCACTGCACAGGATAGCAAACAAGTTACTACTAAGTATCAATCTTGTGAATTCTAACAAGATCAAGTTCTAAGAGCACATATAACCCTGTTAACTTACGATTTTGCCTTATCTTGAACGGACAAAGTTCTAACTAAATTTTTACTTTTTGTTTTATTTTTGCTAGTTGTTTTACGTCGCACCGACACAGATAGGTCTTACGACGACGATGGGACAGGGAAGGGCTAGGAGTGGGAAGGAAGCGGCCGTGGCCTTAATTAAGGTACAGCCCCAGCATTTGCCTGGTGTGAAAATGGGAAACCACGGAAAACCATCTTCAGGGCTGCCGACAGTGGGGTTCGAACCTACTATCTACCGAATACTGGATACTGGCCGCACTTAAGCGACTGCAGCTATCGAGCTCGGTAAAATTTTTACTATTTCAGTTTATGGTTTGATTGAAGTGATATTGAATTTCTGACACAATCCATTTGTATCCATGAGGTCTCTCAGGAAATTCAGAAAATGTAAATGATTTAGGAAGGACGCTGCGCTGTGAGAAGCCGTGTAGAAAACAGCACATCAATGCGACGGTGTGCAGTATGATCACCCGACTTCCTTCCTTTCTTTCAAATGAGATCAAATCACATGGGAGCCCCAGGGCGAAAAACTAAAAAAAAACAGCCTAGTTACTAATCTATTCCCGTGGTTATCTGATGAGTCAGTCACGAGTTGCCTACACTGGCGGGGGGGGGGGGGGAGGATTCACTCTTTGCTACCGGGATTAACGATAGGGAAGAATTGAAACCCACTCATCGCTGGGCTTTACATGTAACTTGGAAGAGGGCAGGTCTTCTTAGGAATGAGAAATATGAACAATATTAAGAATAATAGATTATTTCAATTTAGTAAAGTCCTCAAGGTGTTATAATTTTGTGTACAGAAGCCAAGGGCCACGGTGTTGGTAACAGGCTGTTGGCTTCTTGGTCCGGATGGCCCGTTTAAGCAGGGCGATGCCCTCGTCGTTAGATTGGGTGTAGGAAATTTTCGTCAGTTTAACTAACTTCAAAAACTGCCTGTTGACAGTAGGAATGCGGATTCCTATGAATGCTAAGATTCGAGACAATGGCGAGTTGCTCATGCGCCGCAATGCCTTGTTCTGGAACTCCTGAAGTCGCAGTGGCGTCCAAATATATCACAAGGCCTCACAACCGGAGATCACCGGAGAGTGTATGCAGGTGAGTCGAGTGAAAATTCAAACATGTGTAAACTTGTAATTAACTGTAAATAAATAAAATGGTGTATGGCCTCCGGAGAGGACTGGTGCAGGTCTTTTACTAGTAGACGGCTTATAGCCGACCTGCATGTCTATGAGGATGGGGCCCTACCTAAGATGATTTCTAATTATAAGACGGCATACACACCCGAGCCAAACGAATTAGCCAATTAAGGTTAAAATCCCCGGTCCGACGGGGAATCGCACCCGGGGCCCTCTGAACCAAAGCCTAGGACGCTACCCATTTAGCCATGGAGCCGGATAATTAACTAGAAACAGTAGTTCAATAAGTAGCCTTTGTGGCTCAGGCGGCAGCGCGTCGGCCTCTCATCGCTTGGTTCCGTGGTTCAAATCCTGGTCACTCCATGTGAGATTTGTGCTGGACAAAGCGGAAGCGGGACAGGTTTTTCTCCGGGTACTCCAGTTTTCCCTGTCAGCTTTCATTCCAGCAACACTCTCCAATATCATTTCATTCCATCTGTCAGTCATTAATCATTGCCCCTGAGGAGTGCGACAGGCTTCGGCAGCCGGCACAATTCCTATCCTCGCCGCAAGATGGGGCTTCATTCATTCCATCCCTGACCCGGTCACTGACTGGAAAACAGGTTGTAGGTTTTCATTTTCAGTAGTTCAATAAACTTAGAGGATACTAACACACGCTACTTCTCTGTAAAGTAATTTTAGTTTTAAGGGCTTTGATAACCCGCTAAAGTAGTCTAGGTGTCACTGAAAAGGCGCATTAGGTAAATGTGAAGTGAAGTAGTTCCCCGTTGCTTTCTTCGCTGACCACTGTTATATATCAGTGTGCCAAGCCCATTGACTGATCATATAAGCAGCGTGTTCACATTATCCATCACAAGGATTGGCTGCATAATGAATGGCATTACTAGCATCGGTCATACCTCGGCCACTTTATACTGAATTAGACAAAAAAAAGTGTCAAATTTCCCTTTTGGAAAGTCAAATGATCATAAATATATATTTCAATAAATGGAACGCAATTTGATAACGATTACCATATTTGTATCAAACGAATCCTTTTCGAGAGACGGAATTGTAGTCGGCCAGTGTAGATAAGATTCAGTGCATCGAAAGTCCGGCTCTATGGCTAAATAGTCAGCACGTTGTCCCTTGTCCTGGATTCAATTCCCGGCCGGGTCGCGGATTTTAACCTTGAATGGTTCGGGGGCTGGGGGTGTGTGTCTTCAACATTGGAATTCATCGCAGGTAGGGCCCCATTCTCATAGACGCGCAGGTCGCCTATACGGAGTCAACTCGAAAGACCTGCACTCGGCCTCTTCGGAGGCCACACATCATTAATTATTATTAGTGCATCCAAAGGGAAAAATAGACTCAGGGCCTATGAAAATACCACGAATGAAATAATCAGTTCCCTAGGGTATGATGAGATGAGGCATCTTTGATAAGAGAGTCCGACTCCATGGCTAAATGGTTGGAGTGCTGGCATTCGGTCACAGGGGTCCCGGATTCGATTCTCTGAAGGGGCGGGAATTTTAACCATCATAGTTTAATTTCGCTGGCACGGGGGCTGGGTATATATGTCGTCTTCATCATCATTTCATCCTCAACACGACGCGCAGGTCGCCTACGGGGGTCAAATCAAAAGACCTGCACCTGGCGAGCCGAGAATGACCTCGGACACTCGCGGCACTAAAAGCCATACGCCATTTCGTTAATAAAAGTACCGTCTCTTAGTCTCTGTCTGTTCGTCATGACCTTGAATCAATGCAGCCTGTACGGTTCCTAGGTAACATCGCGTCACACATAATTATATCTAGAGTTTGTGGTTTTTAGCATTTGGGATAAATGCGAAATATGTTGTACCTTTATCTTATCTGACCTTTACGAATGGTTTTTAGTGATTTCGAATTAGCGATAAAATGCGAAATCATACTATTTATGCGAGATAGATTTGAAGTAGTCGGTTTTATGCGAAATAAACACATATCTTTTTAAAACGATGTATTTCCTTAAAAATATTTACATGTTGTTATTTATTTCTGGGGGGAAAGAATTATTACGGCGCCTTAAATATTTCAGTGTGTGGAATATCTTTCAACGCGCAAAGAGGAGTTCAAAGAACAACCAATCAAATAGCTTAATACACTTTCAAGCACAAGCGTTCATTCATTTTGTGTTGACCGTTGATGATATTCGGTTATTCTTGACATAGGTGTTGAGTACTAGTTCTGTTTTAAAGTATGCTAGCCATGGGTAGAAGCGAAGTGACAATCAAACAGCGTGCCGCGAGTTACAAATCGGAACATTTTTATGTAAGCGATACAGATATATTGATGTGTCAACTTTGCAATCAAATTATGCCTATATTTAAACAATTTGCTACAAAACGCTAAATTTCAGACGTATAGATGCTTTAAAAATCGCTAATTTCGGATGACCCCAACCACAGGACATATTTAAGTCAAAAAATGCAAGTAAGAAACTTGTTCTAGCATATACCAGGAGACACAGCGCATCTACATACTACACTCACCAGAGATGGATGTAGGCATGTCTCTCCCATTACTACACATCATTTCACCTAGAAGTGGTTTAAGAATGAAAATCAATACATTTAAGCACAACCTTAAAATAGCAGTGTTGGCTTGATTCCGTTATTCGGGAGCATGTTTGCTCATTACCGATATAATATTCGGCAAAAATATTAAAACCTGACGAAATGGGTTCTGAAAGAGTATTTCCAATGGAATATTCTAAAGCAACCCACCCTGCGCAGCTAAAAGCCTCTCTTTCTCTCTGTCCTTGCAAATTATATTCAGCTTATGCAGGCCTCGTACGACTTAGCGAGCTGATCAAAACGCGACGGTCTCAATTTCCGCCGTTTTACCACTTCATTCTTTCTGCGTCGTCAGCCAAGTACAGAAGCGCACTAAATGAAGGCAAGTATTCCGTGGGATCGTATAAAAAAAGACTTATGATCCAGAATTTCAAGACGAGAATGGTGACAAAGTAGGTCTTATCAATGAAGGATAGGTTAACTGTCATGCTGTAAATATTGAAAGTTAATTGTTTCCACCAAACAATGAAGACGTAATGATGAGACATGCATTCCAAGATAATATGATAGGAGGGTCGATAGATATCTCTCATTTCATTCCTAGTAATTATGCCAAAGCTCCTAGAAGACGGAACACTTATCTCCTATTTCGGTTTGCTTCTACACATACAAGGGAACGTCATGAACTGGGGCGGATTTAGAGGAGCCCATACGAATCCCTCCCCTATCTAAAAACCCCATGGCACTACAGCCCTCGAAGGGCCTTGGCCTACCAAGCGACCGCTGCTCACCCCAAAGGCCAGCAGATTACGAGGTGTCGTATGGTCAGCACAACGAATGCTCTCGGTCATGATTCTTGGCTTTCTAGACCGGGGCCGCTATCTCACCGTCAGATAGCTCCTCAATTCTAATCACGTAGGCTGAGTGGACCTCGAACCAGCCCTCAGGTCCAGGTAAAAATCCCTGACCTGGCCGGGAATCGAACCCGGGGCCTCCGGGTAAGAGGCAGGCACGCTACCCCTACACCACGGGGCCGGCTCCCCTATCTAAACTGCCTAAAATTTATGTTTTATCTATTTTAAGAACACGAAGTTACCACATCGGCGAAGAAGAGAGTTTTGAAAGTAATAAACAATAATGGTATATTTTCCTGTCGCTAAGCAGGCGACCTCCTATTGGAAATACTGACATTTACTTGGCATTCTCTTCCCGGAGTAATCTCCGTTACCGAAGGTGAACTGAGCTGCCATGTATTGTTGTCCATCGAGAACTTACACAACAGAAGAGCCGCACGCGCAAGGCTGTCCGTTATTTAATATGATGTTATAAAGCATTATTAAATTAGTGTGTGTGTGGGGGGGGGGTGTAAAAATCGGCAAATGTTTCATGTTGAGTTCTGAAAACAAAGTGAACAAGTATGTTAAAACTTAATTCACTTAGGAGGCTTAAATCAAGTAACCGGCCAACTTCACATTCATTTTTTGATGGGGTTACTCGGATATAGAACAGTGACAGCGTTAATGCAAATGATCCTAGCAGTGTAAATAGCGTTAGTAATGAAACGAAGTTTTTGACAATATAGCATAAGAAATACTGTCAAATTGTGTAGGGAGTGATCATAGATTACGGGTATCACACATGAACATTCATATGGAACTGTTCCAAATTATCTTGAACTAGGTATAGGCAGGTAAGTTAACCTTTGAACACCAGAATCGAAATACGAATTTCCTGTGCAATATACAGTTTCAATTGAAATGAAGTGTTTCCCTTGGCTAGATTATAGTGTTAAAATACTGTAAGTACGCATTTTGTCGCTTTGTGTATTATTCGCCACAAGTGAGGGGGAAAGGGGTAACCAAATATTGGAGCTTTTTCTCTAAAATCATTCAAGCGGTATAAAAAGGCAAAGTGAGTAGCTGGTGTATGAAAGCAAAAGGAAGTAGAAACTTCTATTAGCTGAAATTGAGATCTGCATACCATATTTATTTCTATAACCATAAATTATGTCTTTTAATGTATCTAGCAAGTCATATAAGACACCCGTAACCTAGCCCGGATCCCCTCTTTAAAATTTTTCTGGATACTTCTCTGGTCGTTAACCAAGTATTAATATTTTAGGTGAACAGGTAAAGATAGATAAAGAACACTACCTTATTTCGCTGCCATTCCTTTATTTTCCGACGTAATCTTCAAAGTTATTCAAGCGTTTGTCTTAGTGTAAAATGAATTTTATTGGGCTGAGTAGTTCAAATTGTAGAGCTCTGACCTCCTGAGCTCAAGGTTTTTTTTTTTTTTTTTTCATTTCAATATAGGCACCTGAGCCAAGGCTCTTCTTGGTGCAATACAAATAAATTACAATGGCAGCTATATTCACAATGTAATTACAAAATAAAATACAGTAAGTATATAATTTAACATGATGTAAAAGATAAGATAGGACAAAGCTTCCTAACCAAAATTACCGTACCACTTCAAGTATTTAGTTACATTACTCTTGAAGATAGATAAAGTTGGTAACATTTTTATACTTTTTGGAAGCGAGTTATACATAGTTATAGAAAAATGCCAAAGAGAATTTTGACCATAACTAGTGGAATGAATCTGATTGTAGTGAATATTATGAATAATTCTTGTTTCATAATTATGAAACTGTGAATTAGTAATTACTGATGTGTTTGAGCGGACCAATTTGTTTTGAATTTTATAGATCATAGGGGCGGGGGTTTCTATCCCGGCTCAGTCCAGTGGTATTTGAAGGTGTTAAAAACGTCAGTCTCGGGGTGGTAGATTTACTGACATTAAAACTCTTACATGACAACATTTCGGCACATCGGCGTCACCGAAAACAGTAGAAGTACAGTACACAGGGGCCGGAAGTCAACATGATGCACATGCACGCTCCAAGCGGTGTATTCATAACCTCATGCTGACTCACTGCATAGCCACGAGGCGGTCAGTAACTCGAGTATATGTGTCGTGTGAAGTCGTGAAGTGATACGTTTGTTGCAAGAGCACGTGTTGCTGAATTACAGTAGAATTAATTAGATTAATTATATTATTACACCGTTGAAATGCCACTGAAATTCACGCTTGAACAACGGGTTTTTATGTATGACACACATGTAACAACCGAGTCATGTAGAGAGATTTCATGGGGTTTCAGTTCCAGGTAGAGAAACAGATGTCTCGTGAATAAATTAATAATGGAATCACTTAATGCCGTAATTCCTGAACAGAAACGAAGGGTTCTATCGGAAGAAAAAATCCACGACATTAACGCACCATTCGTACGATCTCCCACTAAAACTGTACGACTTGCACAAAAAATCGGTATCTCAAAATCCTCAATACACAGGGCTAATAAAATATTTAAATTAAAAGCCTTACGCCACAGGAACTTACGGCATGAATAGCAATTTCATTAGAAGATGCCAGGAATATTTGAATGTTGAAGGATACCACTTTCAACAGCGCCAGTAAAAAAAAAAGGTTACTACTCATGATAAAGGCTATTGAGTGAGCGATAAAAGGGTATTGGGTGCGATAAATGTAATATCGGTAATAGAATACGCGGGAGGTTATGAATATATCGCTCGGAACATGCATGTTGCCTCCCGAACCTGCTGGGAGTGGGACACACTGTATTTAGTGGGACGCAAAACCAATATTATTACGGTATTATGTATTGTTTCAGTACAGTCAAACCAAAAGGAAGTAAGCTTGTGGGTTTGCGTTATTGCTTATATCGTTGTAATGGCCGCAGGACCTCCAGTTTTATGTGGAGGCCGAACCACAGGTAGGTGAATTTTAAATTCAAAAATCTCACATGTTCTAACCGGAATTCGAATCGGAAGGGTCACTCAGCCACGTGATGTCAACTGGCGAGCAGTCTGATATAAGACACAACAGACTCGGTCACGAAGGATAAGCAATACTGCTGAGGATGTCGTCACCTTGACCATGCATTACTCGAATATTTGCATGTCACCAGGCTGGGTCGCGAAGACCGAATAAACTAGTGTATACGGCACAGGATCAATGTCCGCCAACCAAGATGAATAACGATGCTACTGGTTATATAAACTGCCCATTATCCTGTAACTGAATGAAGCCAGAATCAATATCAATCGAAGAAGTGAGATTCAAGCCTAGATTACTATATCAGTAAACCATCCAATAAAATTTATATTAAGAAAAAAGAATTTAGAAGAAATATCGACATCTGTAAGAACTATTCCACATACTCCGTAAAATAGAAGATTATGATGTAGCGAAAATCTGGGAGCATTCATACCATGGGATACATGGTCTGTGCCAGTGACCTAATAGTAAATCAGTGCCCGCGGCGGCACCGGCCGGACGCAGGCAGTAGTAAAAGAGCAATCAATAGAGCCCAGCTGCGCCATTCAACTACACAATATCAGCAGTTAATAATCGCCGAGCTCTTGTAATTGCAAACCCACTGCTCTGATATCCCGTGGGACTTAACACAGGGATGTACTTGATAAGGACCGAGGAATTCGTAAATAAATAAATAAATAAATAAATAAATAAATAAATAAATAAATAAATAAATAAATAAATAAATAATAATAATAATAATAATAATAATAATAATAATAATAATAATAGCCGAGCTGAGAAGCTCGGACGGTAGAGCTCAACTTCGTAGGTTCGATCCTGGTTCAGACCAGTCCTATTTGAAGGTGCTCAAGTACGACAGGCTCAAGTCGGTAGCTTTGCTGGCACGTTACAGAACTCCTGCGGGACAAAATTTCGGCACCTCGGTGTCTCCAAAAACCGTAAAAGTAGTTATTGGGACATAAAATAATAGTAATCAAATTATTATTATTATTATTATTATTATTATTATTATTATTATTATTATTATTATTATTATTATTATTATTATTATTATATCCGGCTTTCCAAGACAAGTTATATCAGCCAGGAAGGAACCTAAAAGGATTGGATATACTTAACTAGACCAAGCAGGTAAACTTGTTTTACGTGAATGTTGATATTGTGACCTCTAGTTTCACGTAGAATCCGAACCACAGGGGCATGACCTTTCATTTCAAAAATCCCGCATGCAATCGCCAGGATTCAAAACGTGAGCACATTCGTAAGAAGCTACTGAATATGTTACTCCACTATCACATCTCAAGCCGGAATAGGCTGACCATTAAAAGAGCATTCTTCTCCCAGAATGGTAGTAATACTATCCAGTACCGTCCATGACAGTTCAAATTCAAATGTCAACAACATCGCGTGGTCATGGTTAAAACAAAAAAATAAAAATGCAATTAACAGGTGTTAAGTCGGTGGTGCGCTCATCTTTATCTACATCATGTTCTACGAGCGGCTGGGTTTCAGGCGCCGCGGAAGCTCAGCGCTAAGACACTTGCCCGTGGAATATAAACTCGTGGGTTCGAGACCAACGGACGTCCTTTTCCTTTTGATATGAATATGTCGTATGGCTGGCAGTCATTTGAAATTAGCAACTGTCGATGGATGGCCATGACCCCGAGACATATTTGCGAGTATTCGATTTTCGCGAAGGGAAAAGTGGTTTATTTTAATATTAATTTATTTTGCAATTTCTTTTTTTACAATTTGATTTACGTCACATCGACACACATAGGTCTTATGGCGACGATGGTATAGGAAAGGGCTAGGAGTGGGAAGGAAGCGGCCGTGGCTTTAGTTAAAGTACAGCCTCAGTATTTGCTCGTGTGAATGGGAAACCATGGAAAACCATCCTCGGGGCTACCGACAGCGGAGTTTGGACCCGCTATCTCCCGAATGCAAGCTCACAGCTGTGAGGCCCTATCCGCACGGCCAACTTGCTCGGTCCGAGCAAAAAAATAACGCCAGTGGTTACATGTAGTTTCGAGATAACATGGGACACCTAAAAATCTTAGAACTATCTGCAAAAGAATCACTCAAGATTTCTAAAACTAAAGCTAGGCATTTCTGAATTAACACCATTATGGAGTCCAAGAGAACATTTCTTCATCGAAGACATCGAGATTACTATTTCACCGCCACCTACAACTAAACTACATCGTCCCATTTACTGATGTGTCGCCGTCCTTAAATTATACACGGGCTATTTTGTACACTGCTTATGAAGAGCTTCACCTGTTTAAATGATTGACAGAAGGGAGTGTTCCTGGGCGTGATTACACGGCTTCAGTATATTTTCTAAGAAGAGCGTAAAAATTTTGGAATTTAATTTGCTCGATTTTGAAGACGTTACATACACTTCCTTAAGGCCATTCTTACTATAATGTGCGGTCCATAAGATCATTTTGGTTCCTGTAAACATAGAAACACAAATGGTGATGGTTTGCCGTACGCTGCAATGCTATACTAGATGGTGTAAGAATATACCATTTTAATGACGCCACCAATATTCACTTCAACAATCTTATCCCATATTGTCCGGCTCCATGGCTGAATGGTTAGCGTGCTGGCCTTCGGTCACAGGGGTCCCAGGTTCGATTCCCGACAGGATCGGGAATTTTAACCATCATTGGTTAATTTCGCTGGCACGGGGGCTGGGTGTATGTGTCGTCTTCATCATCATTTCATCCTCATCATGACACGCAGGTCGCCTACGGGAGTCAGATCAAAAGACCTGCACATGACGAGCCAAACCTGTCCTCGGACACTCCCGGCACTAAAAGCCATACGCCATTTCATTCCATCCCATATACAGTGCAGTGTAAATGTTAGATCAAGTTTCACGTTCGTTGTAAATTCACTGCCTATCTGACCCGAATTAATCACATAATCTAAATTACATTCAGAGTTTTGTACAGCGACATATTTCTGAGACTTTTCCGCAGAATTGCCTTTAGATTTATCTAAGCGCGTTATTTTGCATTGACGTATTCTGTGGGATTTCTCCACAATTTTGCAATACCTTATACAGTATATAATTTCAAGTCGCACCCGAACATATTAATTAAAAAAATGATGGCCTTATATTTTCCGATATTTGTCCTATTGGTTTCAAATTCTGCCCAGTCTCTATCGTTAAAATGCTTAGCTCCAGTATGAGAAACGTTTGACTGAGTGAGTTGGCAATGCTGTTAGGGTCGCGTTGCTGTGAGCTTGTATTCGGCAAATGGTGAGTTCGAATCCACCGTCGGCAGACCTGAAAATGGTCTTCCGTAGCTTCCAATTTTCACACTAGGCAAAAGCTGGGGCTGTACCTTAATTAAGGCCTGAGCCTCTACTTTCCCACCCTTGCGTCGCCGAAAACCTTCCATGTGTTACGGCAACGTTGAACAACTAGCAAAAAAAATAATAATAATAATAATAATAATAATAATCCGCTATAAATTAAGTGAAATAGGTTGTGATGTGATCTACTCTCAAAAGAAGCCATCGACTTCAATACGACCAGCGCGAGGCGGAACGGACATTTGGCCTAGTTCTGAACTGAGCCACCAGGAAGTATGCGTAAAAGGTATTAAAATTTATTAATAATAATAAGTTTTAAGTCGCACTAACCACTTTTATACCTTTTATACTATCTCTGTGGATTAGTGGTAGAGTGTCGGCCTCCGGATACCAAGATAGCAGGTTGAAACCCGGCAGTGGTAGTCGGGTTTTTGAAGGGCGGGAAAAGTCCATTCGACACTCTATGCCGTACGATGTCGGCAAGTAAAAGATCTCTGGAGACACATTTGGTGTTTACTCATTAAAATTATATAAATCTCATCCACAGACGCTCAAGAGAGTTTCGGTTTACTCGGTCTACCATCTAGTAGGCCTAGAGTAAAACAGAACGTCGAAATTGACGAGCAGACAGCCAGACGGCGTCAAATTGAAATGTCTGCATACGGTAGCTGAGGCCATACGTTCATTATTATTATTATTATTATTATTATTATTATTATTATTATTATTATTATTATAGTTTTTGAAGGCGCTAAGGTACCGGAATTCTGTCCCGCAGGAGTTCTTTAACGTGCCAGTAAATCCACCGACGCGACGCGAGTCTGACGTATTTAAGCTCTTTCA
The DNA here is from genome assembly GCF_040414725.1 of Anabrus simplex. Lineage (NCBI taxonomy): Eukaryota > Metazoa > Arthropoda > Insecta > Orthoptera > Tettigoniidae > Anabrus > Anabrus simplex. The sequence goes on from NC_090265.1 coordinate 591,725,569, forward strand.
AATACCATCGAACTGAACCTGGATCGAACATGCCAACTTGAGCTCAGAAGGCCAACACTCGACCATCCAAGCTACACAGCCTGGCAGAATTTTTTAAAAAAAGACTTGTTTTCTAACCAGTATTGAATATGTGTAACGACCTTGAGATCTTGCATTGCGGCAGATACATATATACTGTACATCTATCTATCCATCCATCCACCAATGCAAACACTGGAAGCACATGGAGGTGATCCGACGTAGGCATGACAAATCTAATTAATAAAACCAGTGACAGTAGAGGATAAATACCCAAACGCGTGACCAATTTCATAGTGCTGATGCTCTCTGAAATTGGACTGTCGCGCCAGCTAGTGTTGTACAACGGCAATCACACTGCGGCCTTGCCGAGGGCTTGACGATTATAATGCCAACAGGCTTAGCTTCCATTTAGGGGTCGTTACACACAACTTGCGCCCAGATTATGCATTATTCAAATGGATGAGGAGTAATCTCGGCGGGGCTACTTTGAAAGCAAACAGATAAATGATTAAACTGTGACCTGTTTGGCTTTTATTGGTCAGCACAGAAAAGAGAGGCCGTATGCTAACAGCCCCCAGGGATTCTCAACAGCTGTGACACAGTTAGCCGCCTCTGTGGTGTAGTGGTTAGCGTGATTAGCTGCCACCCCCGGCGGTCCGGGTTCGATTCCCGGCTCTGCCACGAAATTTGAAAAGTGGTACGAGGGCTGGAACGGGGTCCACTCAGCCTCGGGAGGTCAACTGAGTAGAGGTGGGTTCGATTCCCACCTCAGCCATCCTGGAAGTGGTTTTCCGTGGTTTCCCACTTCTCCTCCAGGCGAATGCCGGGATGGTACCTAACTTAAGGCCACGGCCGCTTCCTTCCCTCTTCCTTGCCTATCCCTTCCAATCTTCCCATCCCTCCATAAGGCCCCTGTTCAGCATAGCAGGTGAGGCCGCCTGGGCGAGGTACTGGTCATTCTCCCCAGTTGTATCCCCCGACCAAGAGTCTGAAGCTCCAGGACACTGCCCTTGAGGCGGTAGAGGTGGGATCCCTCGCTAAGTCCGAGGGAAAAACCGAACCTGGAGGGTAAACAGATGATGATGATGATGATGTGACACAGTTAGTACTGAGTACAGCCGCAAAATCAACACGCATTAACATACACAGTATGAGCAAGATTATTAAAAAACTGGCCTCCCTTCTGTGTTTGCTGAGAAGAGGTTCGTTTTTAAGGTAACGAGGAGCTGGCTGCAAGACAAATAAAGGAGACGTAATCTGCTTCCACAATCCGAAACACTTCTCATTACTGGAATAGGAAGAAGTAGAATACTGAGTAGAAGAACATTTTGTCAAGGGATGCAAGCATACCAATCAAACAGTTGCAACGTCAGTCCAATAATTTTGAGGTCAGAGGAGAGGATGAAGTCCCGCCTTCAAGTAGGGTTCTGTAGGAAGTTGAACAGCGTTGCAAGACTTATTAGAAACCATCTGTTTCCATCAAAAGAAGTTAACCACGCTCCATTAAATGAGCACCAATCACTACCTCCCCAATACTTTCCAGTCATCTTTTGATCCAGCGTCGCCTAAATTCTACCTGTGTTAGAGCAAACTTAAACATCTGATCTATAGCATTTAAAAAAATCGTCGTGTTTTCTGTATTTTTAAAATATTATTCTGATATTTGATCTGTATACAGGACTGGGCAAGCTTTGACCAGATCAATCCGGGTCCTCGGCTGAATGGTCAGCGTTGCAGTTCACAGGGTCCTGGGTTGGTTCGTGGCGGGGTCAAGGATTTTAGCCGCGTCTGGTTAATTTCTGTGGCTCGGAGACTGGGGGGGTACCTACACAACACAACACATTACACTGCCAACCACCACAGAAACATGAAATAGTGAATACATTCCTTCAGAGAGATTTGGCAAAAGGAAGGGCATCCAGCGTAAAATAGAGCCAAGTTCACCTGTGCTACACAGTTTGCACCCGCGACGCCACAAGGTAATTAGAAAAGCGGCGGAAGCAGGAGGGTAAGTGTCGGTCAATATCAGCTGCAGTTCAACTGTCTGTCTGTCTGTCTGTCTGTCTGTCTGTCTGTCTGTCTGTTACATAATGGAAAATCGACAAGAATTTCATGATACTACGTACTTAAGTTAAGGATAAAGGTAATTAGGATTATAGCTAATCATGTTGTCATTCGTGTTAAGAGGGGAGGAGGATTGAGAGAGAAGGATGAACACAAAGGTAACTTTATGGCAGAGAAGAGCATATATAAGGGAAATTACCTTGATCTATTTCAGGCAGCAGCAATGGCCGCAGAGAAGAGTGTAAGTGGCAAAACAAATTTATGTCATTAGTCCCCCGTCACTATCTCCAGACTATTAATACGCTTCAAGTCTGACGTCTGTTAATAAATGAAACAATTTCAGTCTGCTTTCCTGATGGATCGTGCCGAGTAAATGCACTGTTCGACGGAGACATATAGCGGCACAGGATTCTCCTCGCGACAATTTCGGATGCGTTTTGTCTTGTAGGACACGGTAACATCGATCGCACACGGCGGACATGGCAACGTCTAACGGAGACCAGCAGGTGAATTATGGCGGAAGAAAATCTACAACACACCTCAAACACCTGTGCCCATTTTCCATTCATTGTTTCTCATGTATTGCTTGTGTTTAAAACGTCTTCAACTATTACAGACTTAAGGAGACGCCAGAGTGTCCAAACTATTCCAGTGGAAACAGGCTCACTGACGTTTTTATTTTTTTGCTAGTTGCTTTACGTCGCACCGACACAGATAGGTCTTATGGCGACGATGGGACAGGAAAGGGCTAGGAATGGGAAGGAAGCGGCCGTGGCCTTAATTAAGGAACAGCCCCAGCATTTGCCTGGTGTGAAAATGGGAAATCACGGAAAACCATCTTCAGAGCTGCCGACAGTGGGGTTCCAACCCACCATCTCCCGAATACTGGATACTGGCCGCAATTAAGCGACTGCAGCTATCGAGCTCGGCCATCAGTACTCTACTAACAGTAAGTGGTTACCACCACAAATTCTGCAGAAGTACATACTACCACCAAACGCGTGGAAACCGTATGTTCAGGCTATGAGGGAATCATTGTGAGACATATCACTTTAGTATATGTTCGAAACATCCAGAATCACTTACGGAATACAGCAAAGAGCTGCGCAAATCTACATATACGCATTTTAAAAATATTTCCGTCGTCGCGATAAGACCTATCTGTGTCGGTGCGACGTAAAGTCCCTAGGAAAAAAAATCCAGTCATTATATATTTTATATATGGCCACTGACTGCAATGAAGATATTAATTTACCGACATCACACATGAAATCTGGAATACTGAAAGACTTCCAAGTGACTGGATATCTGCCCTAATCCACCCACTTCATAAGAAAGGTGACAAGTCGGATGTTAACAACTATCGTGGCATTTCCCTCCTACTTATAACCTACAAAATTCTTTCGAAAGCTCTTCAAATCAGGGCAGAAGAACAGCTAGATCCAGAGCTGGGTGATTACCAAGGAGGTTTCAGGAAAGGTCATGTGTGGAGCAGATTATGAATATGAAATCTGTCCTTTCATATCTTAAACTAAGGAGCAAGCCTTTTGTAGTAACGTTCATCGACTTAAGAAGGCCTATGATTCAATTGATAGAACTACCCTACTTCAGATCTTAAAGGAATTTGGCTTGGATGGTAAAACAAGAGTGATCATCCAACAGACTCTCACCAACACCATCTCAAAAGTGAACTTTAGAGGAGAGATTTCAGAGGCCTTTGAAATACGAACAGGAGTTAGGCAAGGAGATGGTCTCTCACCTCTGTTGTTCAACTGCGTTCTTGAGAAAGTGATCCGTGAATGGCGAAGATAAATGAGTTATGGAGTCGAAAGCGGAGTCAGACTAGGCCACAAGAACAAGAACCTTTCAATTAACTGTCTAGCAATTGCAGACGATCTTGCGGTTTTCGCTGATTCCTTGGATGTGGCCACGAAGCAGATCAACCAGCTTCAGACACAAGCTGCAAAGGCGGGCCTTCAAATCTCCATTGAGAAAACGAAATTCATTACAAACATCAAGCTGCCGCCAAGTGAGCTAGAAGGGACTCGCGGAAAAGTCAAGCGAGTTGAAAAATTTAAGTATCTTGGTGAATGGATAGAACCTAACTTGTCCGAAAAAGAAGCCTTTTCTTCACGCATTAATAAAGTGGAAATGACTCGCCATGAACAAAAAAGGCATGATGGAGAAATTCGAGGCCAAGGAAAGAAACTTTTAAGAAAAATATTAGGTCCAGTCAAAGACAACGGCGAATTTAGGAGACGGCATAACCAGGAGTTGTACTCGCATGTGGAGAAAATAACCGATGTGATGCGAAAAAGGAGGGTTACTTTTTATGGGCACATGGCCCGAATGAATTCAACACGGTTAACCAACCGCATTTTCACCTTCCTCCAAGAGAAAAAGGCAAAGGGGGCATGGTTCAGTGAGGTACAGAAAGATCTGCAGGAGAATGGGATCTCATTTGAAGATATCCAGGAGTGTGTCCCACTTAAGAAAAAACTCCAAGAACATCAGAGTTTCCTACTAAAGCCGAAGATGAAAACTGGAAAGGCATGGACGGAAGAGCGAAAGGACCAACACCGTATACGAATGAAGGAATACTGGACCAACATTAAAGATCAAGGGAAACAGCTGAAATGACGTGGTCCTTAGTTGGCCGAAACGAAACAAGAAAGAACTGTCTTTCTTAATGCTACACGAGCTAAGGGTTGGTATTTATCTGACATCGGCACGTAGCGATCTTTTTTGGCGCAGTGACGAAATGCCTGTCAACTGTGCTGAGGTCTGATTTCCCAAACTTGATCAAGGGATAGTGGTTGGTTTCTGGGGTATATCAATAGGTTTATCAACCCCACACAAGAGGAGATAAAACGCTAACATTCAATCACGTTTTAAATGTTTAGATTTCTATCCCACAGAATAACAGAGAAATTCTTGAGTGAATAGGCGTATTTGTTAAGAAACTCAAACATATATTTGAAGAGCACGAATTTGTAATACACTACTTTTCAATTTTTTTAAAATCATCGTTTGTAGCCTATTGTTACGTGTTCATGCGACTGCCAGTCCTCTGAAAGCGCCCTTCGGTATTTCCTATGAGAGGGGCAGACCGAAAAGCCCCCGGCCAGCCTGAGGACATGTGACGGCCTCTGCTTGTATTGTGCTTTTCGTCTGGTTTCTCCGTGGAATTTCTGGAAGGCAAAAGTAGAATGTTTGTATCCCAGTCGCACCCAGAAGATTCTAGTACTTCACCACCAGGGATATAAAAACAGGTTCATAGCGAACAGGAGTATGCGTGTTGGAGTAGTGTTGTCAGAGCAGAGCAATGAGTGTCGAGTGTGATGTCGTGATCAGTTGGTGTTGCTGTTGCCGTCGTGTAGTAATGTCGGAGTTGTGAGTTGTGCTGTGTTGCCGAATCATACGTGTTGAGCAGATCAGTGTGTGGAGCGGTCACATGAATTGATTGTGTGAGTTATCCGCCTTGTCTGGAGTCGAACTAAGTGTAGTGGCATCGTACTGCGGGACAGCCAACGTCCGTGTGTTCGAACCTGTCTGCGTTTGAGCTGCTGGGTTCAGTGCCTGGTGCTTGCGAAGTGCAAGGAGAGACCTCTCAATCAAGATTATAAAGGGACCACCCGTTCCAGGTAAATACCAGTCAGCCGAAGAACCGCTGTAAGGACAAGAGACTTTTGTAAATAGCCACTATTTAGTGACATGTTGCCATTCACTGTCAAGTATAATTGTGTGCGTACAAACTGAGTCATTCTCAATGAAATTAGTGCAATAAAACAGTCAGTGTTTTATCCGTGCTATGGTTCCACGTACTAGCACACACAGCTTCGTTGCTATCGTAAGCAGCACAGTCATTACAAATAAGGCCACGCAAAGTGGGATGCTTGGTTTGTAATTTGGTGTTTCATTGTATGAGATCCACAATGAATTACTTTGATCGTTTCTAGCATTTGACATTTTCAACAAATTATTTACTGCTTACTGGTATTTCTAGATGGATGTAGTATTATTACCTTGGCAACGCTGGAGCAAAATGTAGCGTCCACCGAAGTCTCAGTCTCATTTTATGACTCGCTTTATAATTACTGATTTTACGTCCAATAACTACTTTCATGGTTTTCGGATGTGCCTGAGCCTGATAAGTAGGACTTCCCTTACGTGCCAGTAAATTTACCGACACCAGGCTGACGTAGGCTATATGAGCACCTTCAAATATAATCGGGCTGAACCAGGACTGAACCTGCCAAGCGGAGCTCAGAGGACCAGAGCTGTAGCATCTGAGCTACTCAGTCCGACTCAGGACTTACCGACATCGTGTTTGGTGTCAATCGAGGTCGACAGTATTTTACTGGGAGCTCGAGGTGAAACACCAAGTCTTCCCGAAGAAAAAAAAAATAGATTCAGCTTACCGTCCTGTCTTAAGACACGAGATTGTACTGAAGGTGCTGAAGAAATCCTGCCAAATATTAAATTACCATCTCGATCCAAATAGTTGATTACGCAGACATGATGGGGGCTTTTGGGTTCGTCCATGTCAAGAAAACAAGGTGAAATTCTTTATGTTTCGCAGAGAACTTTGCTCCGTGTCTTCAGAAGAAAATCTCGACCGTTCACGAAGAAGACTTTCTCAATGTTAATTCTTGTTTAAGATTTGTTACAGCTACTATATAAAAGTTGTATTAGTGATTATACTGAGTCCTATGGGGCTACCTTCGTTGGAAGACATTTTCTGTTAATAATAACAGTTTTTATTCTAAAATATGTGGTGGTGGTGGTGGTCGTTGTCGTCGTAAAGTATTGTTTTAAGCGAAAGTGCAACTGGACAACCATCCTGTCTTAACGCTACTTACATGGAAAACTTGTAGAATTCGAACCCTTCGAAATTATAGACAAAGGAAAGAAAAAGGTCCACAAAGAACGTGAAAGTGAGACTCCCTAGGCCTTGCAAACCTAATACGCCGTGAACAAAACAAGCACTGACCAACGAAGATTACTCAGGAAAGATGAAAGCAAAGAGGCTGGCATATGTAAGCAACGAGAGACTCAGGTAGATGCCCTACTGGAACCAGCCCACATTCCAAAGTATTTGTACGTCGTCTCTCACGACGGGTAGGGGAAGCCGTATATGTATTGTACCGTTCCCACCCACTGTAGTGGTGTCCAGTGCCGAACTGCAATTGATTCTTAGAGGCTATGTCTGGTGGTGGTGGTGGTGGTGGTGGTGGTGGTGGTGGTGGTGGTGGTGGTGATTATTGTTTTAAGAGGAAGTATAACTAGGCAACCATCCTCTATTAACACTAATGAATGAGAAAAAAATTGAAGGGACTTAACACTTCGAAAAATGAAGATATCGGCCAAAGAAAGAGAAGGGCCACGAAGGGCGTGAAAATGAAAGACTCCCTAGCCCTCGGTACTTAATAGCGTCGGGGTCGGAAAAGAACAAGACTTGAACAAAGGAGGTCAAAGTGAGGAGCCAGACACAAGTGAAGCAATGCCAGGGCTCAGCTAAGGGCCCCATGGTCGCCAACTCACACTCCAAAGTTCAGAGCCCCTGGGGCCCCTATTAGTCGCCTCTTATGACAGGCAGGGGATACCGTGGGTGTTATTCTACCGCCCCCACCCACAGGGGAAGGCTAGGTCTGGTAGGCTGACTAAAGCCACATGTCTCTTCAGGTGAAAATTCCAATTTAACCTTTAAAATGCACTACATATGTGCAAAGGAGAATTCACTTGCTTGTTATATCAGCTTTACAAGTGTGGATTTACTTCTACTTTGCAGACAAACTCACTAAGGTGTCGCTAGTGTATTTTTTAAAAATGAAAAATCTTTTATTTTATGATTTTTCTCGCTAATCATCTGGAGAAAATGTTGTTTACCTCAGAGAATTCGCGAGCAACGACATCCCTAAGACTGAAGTATTGCAGTACCTACAGTAATCGTACAGATTTGGATATGCCGGTACGTAAAATATTCAAATCTCTTAACAATGTGACTTATCCAAATAAATAAATAAATAAATAAATAAATAAATAAATAAATAAATAAATAAATAAATACGTATATCTATTTTGACAAATAATTTTAAATATTTTCCTTATTATAATGTATTACTTCTGAAATGAAAACCAGCATATTTGAAAGAAATAATAAATTGCGCATTTAAGGGTTAATATTTTTTTTGCTAGGGGCTTTACGTCGCACCGACACAGATAGGTCTTATGACGACGATGGGATAGGAAAGGCCTAGGAGTTGGAAGGAAGCGGCCGTGGCCTTAATTAAGGTACAGCCCCAGCATTTGCCTGGTGTGAAAATGGGAAACCACGGAAAACCATCTTCAGGGCTGCCGATAGTGGGGTTCGAACCTACTATCTCCCGGATGCAAGCTCACAGCCGGGGTTAATATTCACGGGGACTCGAACTTCAGCCGCCTGGGTAGAAAGCTAGAAAGTAAACCACTCCAATGATCATGCCTTCTGTCAAGAAAATATATCCTATGCAATATAAGAGTGAAAGCGTGTAATTTGGACTTCGCTGGGTTAAAGTAGAATCGTCGATGGATGAAAGCCTATAAAGGATATAATATATCAATATACATGTCTATATAGCGATATTGGCCAATACTGCTACCTAACAGGCTGTAATATATCCCCGATAAAATATCGATGTTTAAAAAAATACTATACGGTTCTCAACCACGCCTTTTAAAAGCTCCCTCACCCCTCCCCACCCCCACCCTAGAAAGGTTTCGTCAGATAACCAGCTCGAAACTATGCACTACAGCAAGGCTGATAACATGTTAGCACGTATCCGCCCAACATGTCAGCGGGCCCAATTCATGGATATACCTCTCCTACCCGGTAGAAATTGTAGCATTGAGAATTACTAAATCATATTCAATAACGAGAAAATTGTGTTCATTCACAAGGAAAAGGAACATGTATTGATATTTACGCCAATGCTTCACCCTAAACAAAAAGTCAATGTTATAAAACAACATTAACTATATAACAGTATTTGTCCCAAACTGAACTTTTTTTGCTAGTTGCTTTTACGTCGTACGACACAGATAGGTCTTATGGCGACGATGGGACAGGAAAGGCTTAGGAATGGGAGGGAAGCGGCCGTGGCCTTAATTAAGATACAGCCCCAGCATTTGCCTTGTGTGAAAATGGGAAACCGCGGAAAACCATCTTCAGGGCTGCCGACAATGGGTTTCGAACCCACTATCTCCCGGATGCGAGCTCACAGCTGCGCGCTCCTAACCGCACGGCCAACTCGCTCGGTGGAATAGTCTTTACAGTACCATTAAATGAACTGATATTACCCTGGTTTTTGTGTGTGTGAAAAATCTTAACAAGATGATTAGAAGTTGCTGCGAATGAGTGTGTTAGAGAACTGAGCCTTAAACCCGCAACTTCGGAATATTTTCTGCAGCACTGCAATGTGTGCATTTCTTTGATTAGGGGTAACAGTACCTGTGTTAACACAGTGAGAAGAGGAAGAGGATCTGAAGAAGTCTTGTGACAATTTCCATCTCCCGTCGTCCACAGAGCAGACTAAGTCAACAGTGAAGAAATTCCAAGACTAATTCCAATTTAAGAATTTGGCTTCATTACCAGGAGAGTTAGCTCTTCAACGACGTAGCGGGGGCAAATGAATGGATTTCAAACAAAGCAGGCCTCTCGCCATCTGAATGAATAACTTGCCTAAAAATGAATGCGAATGCAGTAAGTGTATTGAAGAGAGAGTGACTGTCAACGAAAAAATGAAGGCAGTATATGACTCAACAAACTCATATTCAAAAAGTAGGCCTACAACCCGGAATGTTTAGGCCAACGTATAATCGGCCTCGTGGTGCTATTCCCAAGTCATTCGAAAAATTTCGCCACAGCCACGAACTAGCTACGAACATGGGAGATGACGTCGTCAATAATTTCCTTAGAGGTCGTGTCAAATTCTGACGGCGAATATATTTTACACGGAAGGTCCCTATAGGGAAATAAATGCCTGTCACAATTTCATTAAAGATTTAAAATGCTAATAACTTCGTCGCTATGAATCGCGCGATGCACATAATTTCTTTCATCAGGACGTGCCCTATCACTTCATACCACTCCCACTATCTTGCGACGTCATCTTGACAGGATATCATGGATATATACCGGAACCAAAGTGGCCGCTCGCCATCCGCGGTAAATTAGTACACCTTCGGCTACCATTGCGCTAGGATGTTGTTCTTGGTGTCAAACAACTCGGTTGAATCAGCTGCACTGATTTAAATCTAAATCCAAATCGTGGAATATCCAATTCGCGAAATATCGCAACAACCAGTTCAATGTTTGCGAAATATCTTTCAAATTCAATATGAGCCGCAAAAAGAAGAGAATCAGCGTGATGTGATTCCAAAAACCCGTCCACGACTGCTGCAGGGGGGAGCCGAGTCAAACCCTGGCGCGAGGAGCCACAGTCGAATATTTCTTGAGCTCACGAGCTGTTTGGTGCGTAGTGAAGCGAAAGGAAACATGTATACAGTTCAGAACGGTTATCTCAGAGGGCCGCGAGATGAAAAGTGACGTTTGCCTATCCTGTAGTCCCATAAGAGTTGCCAACGCCTGGAAATGGAACCAGTGTTTTATTTGTGGTTGTGGCATCTTAGTTAATGGCCACAGAACCGTTGCTTCGATTGCATTCTTTATGTTAAAACAATTAAAATAAGGATACTGAAAATAAACTTCAGTAACTATACATTCCAGACAGCCAAAAAAAAAAACGGCACTTAATGCCCTTGCAAGGGCCTTGGCCTGCCGAGCGACCGCTGCTCAGCCCGAAGGCCTGCAGATTACGAGGGGTCGTGTGGTTAGCACGACGCATTCTCTCGGCAGTTATTCTGGGCTTTTGAGACCGGGAAGGGAATTGAGCCAACGGCACGTGGTGTTCCCAAGCGTTCACCCATCCAAGCCCTGACCACGCCCAATGTTGCTTAATTGCGGTGATCGGACGAGGACCGGTGTATTCAACATGGTATGGCCGTTGGCATTCCAGGCGGCCACCAGTAGGGAAATTGTGAATATCTGTATTCACGGCCAACGGGGCCAAGACGTTCGATTGTAATTATTTTTACTCTTTCTTCATGTCGATAATTAACATCCTACTGGTACAATATTTTGACATAAATATGTCTTAGAGCTGGGGGTTATCCGAAAACGTGTGCAACTAAATAGTGTTATGCAACAAAATGTGTGGCATGATGTTACCTAGCAACAGCATATAGACAGTTGCACAGGCCATGGGTCTGTATAAAGAGAACTGCACAGGCCATGGATTTGTATGTCATGGCCATCCATTAATACTTTACATCACAGCCTGCACGCACGGTAGCTAGGTAACATTGCGTCACACACTTTATTGAAAGATATTTATGATCATTTGCTTTTCCTGAAGGGAAATTTAACAACATTTTACTAACGTGCCTAGATTGTACGAATTTATAATTAAGATGTGTCTACTTCGTAACACTTCCAACAGTATATGTGTGAATTTAAATTCATGTCCCTATCATTAAATTCTTTCATTTCACATCCAATTGCTACAATACAAAGGTACACGTACTCTACATTTAAAATCATTTCGGCCGAGTCCCAACACAGCTTCATAGTAGTTCTATATTCACCGTCCAATGGTTACTCACAAGCGACACGTCTCCGATCTACGTACACTGTTTTTTCTCATATATTTAAATACTACACTTATAATTAGGGGGCGGATGTCAGTGACCTAAAAAGTTACTGAAAATGTCCAATACAATGCCCTTAAATTTGTGAAAAAATACTGTAAAATAAAAAAAATTGCTTTAAAATATTTGACCAAATTGAATTCTAGAGAATGTGTATCAATGGTTTTACAAGTAATATGCGAGTAGTTTATCCCTGTCCTATTCACTGCACAGCTCTTGTTTTTACAGACATAATTAATTCCTATTTTACTTGGAATTGTATATAAACATGGACATAGGCCTACCGATTCGCTGGATGCTGTACTAGCACGTTGTCCCCGAAGAATCCGGAAAAACTGTTCTTGGCGCTCGTTACAGCTTTCAGATGTTTTTCTCCTTTCATGTGCTGTTGTACAACAAATTTCCTTTCCGCACTCACTTTAACACAGCACAATTTACAAAAAGTAGAACACGACCATCTGTTGTAAACACGTCTTTTCCAAATTCATTCGCTAGATGATTAAAAAAACATTTTGTGGCGGTTTTACTCTTGGGCCTTTTTTTTTTTTTTTTTTTTTGCATAGAACTATAATACAAACTTGGCAGGGTAATTCTTTACTGACGCGGAAGATTATAGAAATGTGATTTCCAATACCTTCTCGCTTCCATTTGTTCTTGACCTTGAGGTATTCGGGGGTGAATGGCTGGCTGTGGGACAGGGTATGAAGGCTGGTACATTCCTTGTGGTTGATACATGTTAGAGAATACTTTCTCCTAATTATCCAAGTTCTGTATTGTGTTCCTGCACATACTCAGAAACACGAGACTCACAAGGTATAAAAAATTATTTCTCTACTAGTCATCAACAACTGCTGGTCAGATTGCTTGGTCATGAAGATATTTAGCAAATTTATCCGTATGTAAAAGAAAATTATAATTATATATAATTATAATTATCACTTGTGTACTTTTATCAGTATGACAAAGAATGCATGCATTAAAATGTTTAAATGATCTAAAATGCTTCAAAATGCTACATATTGACCTATAACTTCTATAAAGTTGAAATAATGACTGATCATCCCAAATCAGCGAAAAATGCAAAAGAAATCTAAATAAAAACGTGCTGTTGCCATTTGTTATATCGCAGAATGAATTTGTATATTCTATGTTACAAAGCGTCCTTCTAATGCAAAGGGAAAGAGGATGACAATTATACAACATGCGCTCCCTACTTATAATTACTATACCAATACTATACGAGAGTATACTGGATCCTTAGACTTAGTTTATTGAGAAGCAGCAGTGAAAAAAAAAATCAATATTTGTTTATATACAGTGCGGATCTCTTCTCTATAGCAAAACGCAGAGAGGTGGCTGGGGCCATGATAAGGATAGTAAGCCGAGAAGTACTATGCAATACTCTGCTAATGTTCCTTAATTACAGTTTATCAAAGTTAGAGGAGAACGGGGATCATGTTACGTTACCTCTACCAACCGCCGTGAAGCTTGCGTGCGTGCCGACGGAAATCACTTCGAACACTACTATGATGTCGTTTCTCGCTCGGTCCAGCGTAGACTCTTATTACATGAGACGCACTCATCAACAGTATGCCCGCAGATTGTAGTACGAAAGGTTCTATACACAATCAATAATCTCACAAACGCTTAAAATAAGGGTTATTAAATTCAGGCATCCGTGCGCTATTGCGATCTTAAGGAACACAGTTGTGGTATGAAAATAGTAGTGAACTGGACTATATATCCTGGTCATGACACTTTCCGTATCATCTCCCCCCCCCCCCCTAAACATCTCCTTCTCACCATATAATATTATTCTTTAATATTTACTCTACTGATGACTTGCTCCTCGAATTGACATAAAGTACCACTTCGCTTCAGGCATACAATACGTATCATCAACAAGTATTGGCATGGAGATATGGCAATATTGTGCCTCAACTCCCGTTAAAGTCTGTACACGTTTGAGGGGAGAAAAACCTGTAACTAAACAGCTGTGAGTATTCCGGGGTATATCGGACGTTTATGTGTGGTCGGCTGAATACCCAACCTTACTTGCTGTCTTGGCGAGGGTTTCAGGACGGATACACATTTTGTTGCCAAACACTGGTCTTAATGAAAATTCCACACGAAGTAGTCGGGAAGGCGAGTGACAAGACCCTGATGCACACAAAGAACACTTTCTCCACACACCCACACACACACTCTCTCTCTCTCCGGATCCTTAGGACTTAGTTTATTGAGAAGCAGCAGTGAAAAAATCAATATTAATGTATATACAACCTGTGTCTGAAACGTTCGGTGAATGGTCGCCTAGTTTGTACACAGTGCTAGTTCCGACGATGCGCTTGCACATACGCATTGCGAGACATGATACCAAGACAACTCAACACAGTTAAACAGCGTAGAACGCTGCAACACATCGCACGGAGTCAGTGTGAGGATTCGTGTCATTGCACAATGGAGTACAATACGGAGCAACGCGTTAACATGAAGTTTTGCTTCCACCTAGGCAAAACGGCAACGGAAACACACGCAATGTTACTACAAGTTTACCACGCTCAAGCATTGAGTAAAAAGTGCGTTTCTGACTGGTGGAAAGTAAGGTGTTGAGGACGAGACGCGCTCGGGTCGACCAACCACAAGCACATCTACAGACAACATCGAACGAGTGCGACAGATGCTTGCCAATGATCGGTGACTGTCCTTACGAATGATAGCCCTGAAAGGCCACCGGTTCGACAGTGTAGCTGGTATCCAACAACGCGTGACAAGGGTATTCTGGGAGATTCCAAAAGAAGCGTTTGCTACCAGATTCCAGCAGCTTTACAGTCGATGTCAAAAGTGTGTTGTAGCTAACGGAGATTACTTTGAAGGCCAGTAAAAGGAATTTTGTGTGTAACTTACTTTGTCTTTATTTCATGAGACCATTCACCGAACTTTTCAGACACAGGTTGTACAAGGCGTAAGTTATGACTTAATGAGCGTTAATACGAAGTGACAGTTGGCAACAGAAGGGCCATGAACGTCATGAAAATAGAAGACTACGACCTAGCAAATCTAATACCATCGGAATCGGAAGGAAACAAAAGTTGACCAAGGAAGGCTATATCGGAGAGAAAAACATGAGGAGCCTCGCACAAGAAAGTCGAAGCATCTCTAGCCTCAGGCAGGGGTCCTGCGGTCACCAATCCAAGTTCTGAAGTTGAGAGCGTCAGGAGGCGCACCTTGCAGCAGCTATTAGCCAGGCACAGGGCAGCATAGATGTATCTTGTGCACTCACCCAGAAAGGAACTACTTACAGTTTTCGGCTTAGCTGGCAGGAACAGAGTTAACAGTTGATCCAATTGTTGATATCGTCATTGTTGTGCATGGAATCAAAATCCTTTATTTAAAAACAAATCCTAAATATATTGAGTGGGATTTGAACTGCAGCCTCAGTCCGACTCGTTGGCTGAATGGTCAGCGTACTGGCCTTCGGTTGAGAGGGTCCAGGGTTCGAATCCCTACCGGGTCGGGGATTTTAATCGCTTCTGATTAATTATTCTGGCTTGGGTGTATGTGTCCGTCCCAACACTCTCCTCAGCATATTCAGACAACATAACACACTACCGACCACCACAGAAACACGCAATAGTGCTCACAACCCTCCATATAGGTTTGGCGTCAGGAAGGGCATCCGGCCGTAAAACAGGACAAAATTCACATGTGCTACGCAGTTTGCACCCGCGACCCCACAGGTGTGGGAAAAAGCGGTATGAAAAGAAGAAGATTCGAACTGCAGCCGCACTGCTGAAAAGTTACTGACGGTGTATCTTCATTATCACGACGACGGCGACAACGATAATAATAATAATAATAATAATAATAATAATAATAATGATAATAATAATCATTCGGGAGGCAACAACGAAGACACAGCAAAACAGTAAAGGTCGAAAAGTGAAACAGCTCGATGACAGATATCGAGCCTCCTTGCGCTAATCAGATATGATGCATCTTGTAAGCGGTTGCAAATGGGTAACATTTTCGGTGAAACTCAAGGATTCATGATGACCGCACAAAACCAAGTGGTAACACCAAAAAACTACCGAAAGTACAACAAATACCAATACTTTTCAATCAATCAATCAATCAATCAATCAATCAATCAATCAATCAATCAATCAATCAATCAATCAATCAATCAATCAATCAATCAATCAATCAATTCTGATCTGCATTTAGGGCTGTCGCCCAGGTGGCAGATTTCCATTCAGTTGGCTACCTAGCCTTTTCAAAAAATACTGAAAAATCAAAATCTCCCTCGGTAAATTATTCCAATCCCTAATTCCTCTTCTTATAAACGAGTATTCGTCCCAATTTAATAATAATAATAATAATAATAATAATAATAATAATAATATTAAAGTCCCACTAAGTACTGTTTTAATGGTTCCCGGAGATCACAAGGTGCCGAAATTTTGTAATTTTGTCCCGCTGGAGTTCTTTTACGTGCCAGTAAATCTACCGACACGAGGCTGACGTATATGAACACCTTCAAATACTATTGGACTGAGGTAGGATCGAACTTGCCGAGCTGGGGTCATAAGGCCAGCGCCTCAACGCTCTGAGTCACTCGTCCCGGTCCAATTCTTCCTCTTAAATTCAAATCTCGTCATCTTAATATGATCTCTCCAACTCTTAGAAACTCAATTCAGATTTATTATTTTACTAACATCATTGTACATTCCGCTTATTCGAGCTGCTCTTCTCCTTACACCTAATTTTTATTATTATTATTATTATTATTATTATTATTATTATTATTATTATTATTATTATTATTATTATCCAGACGTATAGTATTACTTTACTTGCCTTCACGTTACGTACGCCAGCAACTCAGTTGACCCCATGAGACTAAATGAATCTCATGTCAACTCTTACACTAGGATTTAAATCCTTGGACCAGCCAGAAATCGAACCCAGGGAATCTGCGTATGAGGTGGAGATGATATTCCAATATTATCAAAATGATTCGATGTGCATACATTGTGAAATTAAATGATTGATTATACGAATAGCTATAATGAACGACATTAGGATGTATTGCAAAACCCCACTCGATAAACAACCCGTAATGCCCCGAACATCACGTAGTCCGAAAAGATCCGACAGATGGAAGCACACACGGTCAAGGAATGCAGTTGCTGATTCTTCCACAAATACAGATCAGGCTTATATGTACTTTAGTCTAAAATAAATAAATATTAAATTACAAAATTGTACTTTTAATTAGTTACGTTTGCAATGATTTCACTAAAATCTCTGTCTTCTTCAGCTACGCCAACAAATAGAGGTCAAGATCTGTATCTTGACTCGGCACAGTTCATTTGTGAAATCAGTTGTTCATACAAATAAGTAAAAGAAAATATACCCTAAATATTGCCCGTAAATAATCGTAATTTCATATGTTTAGCAACATGAAAAAATACACAATATTTAAACTACCTTTATCGTAAAACAGATGTTTAAAAACGCATAATTTTCCACAAATATCAATTCGAGCTGAGAAGTAAGTCTTACCTTCGTAGGTTACACGTGAATAGGATTTACAGAGAGTAGAAAAATCGTTCTTCCCAGTCATCATGAATTTTGCGTTTTGGTGCTGATGTTATCAGCTTCGAATGTGCCATGATGGCTTTCCAACATGAATTGCACTGCTGCCTGCGGGTGCATTACTCAGGTTTACGATACGAAAGAGTGATGGATGAATGAACACTGACGTATCACTGTATCATCTCTTGTAGTTTGGGCGAAGGTCAAGAGCCGTTTGTGTTCCGTGAACTAGTAAATGTCCATGAATGCTCTACGATATTCGCATAACGTCGTTGCGCCTGCGAAAACCGGTATGTGATAATGTTGTGGGAGAAAATGCTGACCGCAACACATATATCAAGAGAGAAAATTCAATGAAATTACTCGCACGACATTGATCCTTGAATGACAGAACCTTATCGGTCAAAGTTCTAAGCTGAAATATTTCACACAGCAGTTTCCGCAGGCGCAACGATGATAAGATTCGAAGGACAACTCTGACAGGACAATTATTATTCTATACTCCATAGAGATATAAAATCTGGTTACATTCAAACAAGCTTACGCCACACACAAACAGATAGAAGAATTAGAACGAGCGCAAGGATAAGTGGGATGAAAGAAATCTTGTGGTCACGCATTCACAATCCCGAACAGAGGTATGCCGGAATTCCTGGCGGGTAGTTCTTGTCGCATGAGCCATGGTATTCCTACAATGCCGCAGGAATGTGTATTAAACCCGTATATTGACAGGCCCCGCAAGCAAACAATGTGCCGGAGAGACAAGGATGTCGAAGTGTCCCCACTCTAACCATTAAAAACAACTTATTTAGAATGTTATACTCATATCCAACAGATGGTATGCTCCAGTAAGTAATACACTAGTTATTTAGGAATGCGAAGCGGAAGTCCCCAAAAAATACTAAAATATTTTTACTTCTCCTTCTCCTACTACCGCTTTTCCCACATCTGTCGGGTCGCGGGTGCGAACTGTGTTGCACATGTGTATTTGGCCAAGTTTTACGGACGGGTGATCTTCCTAACGCCACCCTATATGGAAGGATGTAATCACTATTGCGTGTTTCTGTGGTGTTTGGTAGTGTTTTGTCTGAGTATGAAGAGGAAAGTGTAGGGACAAACACAAACACCCAGTCTCCGGGTCAGAATAATTAATCAGACGCGATTAAAATCCCCGATCCGGCCGGGATCGAACCCGGGACCCTCTGAACCTAAGGCCTCGACGCTGACCATTCAGCTAATGAGTTGGACGCTAATAGCTCGAATATCAAAAATACCAATACTACATGGGAAACGATAAAGCATATTCCATGAGAGCATTATTTATTTAAATTAATGAGCAAGTAAGATAATAATAAGCAGCCATTAATAAATAAGAGCAATAGTAATATTTGCTTAACGTCCTTTCAATAGGTATTGATTTTGAGCACAACGCACGGGCGTCGCCTATTGTCCTGTAGTTGTTCTTAAACGTGCCAAAAGCCAACAACATAGCATTGTCATATTCACACAACATCAAATACCACGAACTTCAGCAAGGATCGAAGCAGCCATATCATGAATAGACCAATGATTAAGCGCCTACATCGGACATGTTCCATCGTCTACGTTAAGCTATTTCCACAACGATTGTCATGGCGATCAATATCTTCTCGAATTTTAACTACAAGCGTGGGAGTAGTGGCCAGTATAGCTCTGAACCAAAGTGATGAAATGACGTATGGCTTATAGCGCCGGGAGTATCCGAGGACAGACCAATGTGTTGAATACCCATGAATTCACGAGAGTTGTGTTCAACTCTTGCCATCGCTAATCCTTAGAATGGTTTCCATGCGTCTAGGGCTGAAAGATAGTATACTTCTCCCAAGGTATGTCCTCAACAGTTACTTTCATTTAACTGCTTCAAGGTCACCGTTACAATTTATTAACAGTTATTATTAAGGCCCTGAGGTTTAGGTTTTAACCTATTTTTTCCTTCGCTATTTAATTAACAAATTTTAAGATATACATTCATTTCCCACTTCAGGAAGCAGAACATCTGAATGCCATTGTAAGGCCTACCCAAAAATACCAAAATGAGAGATTGACACCCAATATAACCTAAATAGCTGTTTTGCCCTCTTTAAATGAATGATGTTAATTTCCCACTGAAACTTGCCGTAAAATGATTTCCACCAGTACTCCAGTCGTCCACTGAGAGTACTTTAGACAGAACGTGTAGTGAATGGTTGCCATAACACTGGTCCAACATTAATAGCTGTATAGCTAAACAATGCCTAAATTGAGAAACGGATTCCTGCTGATCGAAACCTTACTACGGATGCTCGAATAGTCTTCGTCAAGAATGCTGCGAGTAAGTAAGATTTCCATAACTAACCTCTAATAATAATAATGCTATTTGCTTTACGTCCCACTAACTACTCTTTTACGGTTTTCGGAGACGCCGAGGTGCCGGAATTACGGCCCGCACGAGTTCTTTTACGTGCCAGTAAATCTACCGACACGAGGCTGACGTATTTGAGCACCTTCAAATACCACCGGACTGAGCCAGGATCGAACCAAGTTGGGGTCAGAAGGCCAGCGCCTCAACCGTCTGAGCCACTCAGCCCGGCGACTAACCTCGTAAACTGCACTATAATACCCCAGCACGCTCACTGAAGTATACTTAGGATTTTATTTTTTGTTTCATGCTAAATGTGAGTAGAAATCTCATTTTGAACAGCATAAATCTGCAGTTGCCCATTTGTTAGTGTAGTTAGGACAAATAAGTCGAGCAGCAACACTAAGCAAATACTTCTTTCCTCCACAGTCTGCAATCCTGAAGATAACTGTACCTTTCACCGAAACCAGATGTTGGGACGCAAACGTCCCATGGAACGCGCTTAACCCACTCTACTGTGAAAACATCCTTAGAAGACATCAGTAGCCGTATCTACGAAGCAAAACCTTACAAATTCTATTTTAAACATACAAGAAACCTAAAATGAAAGTTTATATCACCTAAAATTCTGGGCCCTAGATTACTCAGAAGTCCAAGCTCGATTACAGATCGGGCGCTCAGACTTCATGAATAACCACGCTCGAGTACGGGTCTGGCTGCCGTACTTAACTCCATAGTTATTCGTAAACGACGTATACTGGAGTCATCACTTGCCTTGGAGCTTGCCGTCTGTGAGATATCCTTCCAAATATAATTGAAAATGTTGTTGTCCTAGGGAGTTCCGTTAACTGTTCTTTCACTTTGCATCTCGTCACAATTTTTACAATACCTCCGAAAATAAAAAGATATACAGAAAGATTCTAGTTTTACATGACTGTAGATAACGTGACCACAGCCGCAAGACTTCCTGTCTTACGCTAAGTTCGAACTACGGGGACAGATATTTCATTGTTTAAAATGTCATATGGATTGCCGGGATTCAAAACGCGACCGTCTTATTGAGAAGCCAGTGACAATGCTAGCCACTTGCAGTACTGTCGTTCTGTTGTATACTATAACGGAGTTCCTCGTATTGCAACTATAATATTTCCCTTATTTACAACTGATCCAAAATACAAACGAGAATCACGAATTTAGTAAGTACCGGTATACTTCCTTGTTATAAAATATCAAGACCGAATTTTTGGAAAATCGATTTGCCGATTTCAAGTACCTAGAAAATGATTTTGAATTTGTAAATCCTATGCATGCCCAACCTGCAAAGATAAGATTGAATTTGCAGCTCGAATTAATATTAGTGCAAAATGATACTTTTTAAAGCATATGTATCATTGTAAAATTAAGATAATTTACAGCTAAAATTTTGGTTATGTTCCTTTCTACTTATCTGTATGAGCAATTGTTTTCAAAAATGAACTATGCTAAGCCAAAGTCAAGATCTCGTTTGACTGACGAACATCCGGAGGCGCAGTTGAAAATAGTTTTAACGAAATGAAAACCTACATATTTTAATTAAATGACTGCAATTTTTTAAAAGTAATTAAAAGTAACATCTTGAAATTTATTATTTATTTACTGTTAGTCGGAAGCACACAAACCGTAATAATCATTTGTCTGACAAGTGAGAGATAGTGGGTGTGAACCTTATTATCGGCAGCCCTGAGATGGTTTTCCGTGGTTTTCCGTTTTCACACCATGCAAATGCTGGGGTTGTACCTGAACTAAGGCCGCCGTTGCTTCCATCCCACTCCTATCCCACCGTCGCCATAAGACCTACTTGTGCCGGGCTGAGTGGCACAGACTATAGAGGCACTGGCCTTCTGACGCCAACATGGCAGGTTCGATCCTGGCTCAGTCTGGTGGTATTTGAAGGTGTTCAAATACGTCAGCCACGTATCGGTAGAATTACTGGCAAGCAAAACAACTCCTGCGGGACTAAATTCCGGTAGTTAGTGGGATGTAAAGCCAATAACATTATTTATTACTAGACCTATCTGTGTCTGAGTCCGTGTGACGTAAAGCAAATTGTAAAATAAAATGTAAAAAAAAAAAAAAATCTTAGAATAATCAACTGCTGCTACACTCATTGTCCGTTTGTATCTCCGCCTATAAGTTCCTTAAGATCCCCTTGTTGTTTGCTGGCTTTGCGGGTTGCTTATCTATTAGTTATTTCTATTTGCTTTACGTCGCACCGACACAGATATGTCTTATGGCGACGATGGGATGTGAAAGGCCTAGGAAGTGGAAGGAAGCAGGGGTTGCTTATCAGTAGATTCGGATTTTGCCCACACATGCCCTTAAGAAACAATGCAGCACTGTGGTGTAGGGTTAAGGTTCCTGCCTCTTACCTGGATATCTCGGGTTCGAATCTTATCCAGGACAGAGATTCAAATTTTGGACTGAGGATTACAAAGAGTTTCACTTAGCCTCGTGGGATGAATTGACTAATACGAGATGCAGCGGTCACGAAAGCCAAGCAACATAACTGAGGATGTTATCACGCTGATCACATGCTACTCCAGTATCCGCGGACCATGTGGCTCAACAACAGTTGTCAAGGCTCGATCCTAGCTCAGTCCGGTGGTATTTGAAGGTGCTCAAATACGTCAGCTCCGAGTAGGTATATTTACTGGCACGCAAAAGGAACTCGTGGGAGAAAAAATTCCGGTACCCCGGCGTCTCCGAAAACTGTAAAACTAGTTCATGGGAGGTAAAATCAATAACATTATTATTATTATTATTATTATTATTATTATTATTATTATTATTATTATTATCATCATTATTTATTACTATCAAATGTACCCGTGCACCACTACGGTATTCTAATTGTATACGGATATCGAAGTAAATTACTGTACATGCAGTGAATAAGATTTTTAAAATTGCATGTCTCTTAGCGTCATCCAGAACAGCAGTGGGAGGTTCGCATACGTTGTTTCCAATGTAAAGTGCCGGTTGCGGAGTTGGGATGATAACGGCAGGCTCATTTGCCTACTGTCATTCACAATCGAGTAAGTTAGTTTCCATTAAAATGGGACGCCCCATTACCCACTGCGCGGTCACAATCGATTTGGGGAGTTTTCGTTAAAATGGCAGGCGCCCTTTCCTATTTCCAGACAGATTCCCTACTGCCAGTCAAAATTGAGCTGTGCTGTTATCATTATAATGACAAGCCCCTTTTCTTAATGGCAGTCACACCGAGTTGGTGAGTTTCCATTATAATAGCAAGGCCACTATGCCTAATGCCAATCACACTTTAGATGGGTAAATTTGTTACAATGGCGGGAACACTTGCCTACTCCCAAACACAATCGGTTAGGGGAGTATTGAACAAAATTGCATGCTCCCTTGACTTCTGCCAGTCAAATCGAGAACGGAATTATTAATTGCAATGGTAGTCCCTCCTTACTAATGCTAGTTACAAAGGAGATGGAAAAGGATCCCAATCCTATTGCCAGTCAAAGTCGATGTGGAGAGTAATGATTACAATAGCAGGCGCCCTCCTGCTGAGAGTCAATATCGATGTACAATATTAATTATAATGGCAAACACACCCTTTCTACATCGCTACAAATCGACTTCAATATATATACAGTAGATCAACATACGAAGTATTATCTGCGCACTTTTTAGCGATAGATTTACACCCTAGTGCTGAATCGGTCGACTTCGGTTATCTTTGAGATTCGTATTGCAACCTTCAGAACACAAACTAAGAATCGCTTATGATCGCTGTGCGACATCTGGCGTACACTTTACGTACTCGTACTCTTATTGTTTACACAGCAAAGCTAAACTATAGAATTCATGCTAGGAACACGTTTCGCATCGAGAAATGTTATATAGTATTACTGTATATATATTGTGTGTGTATGACACAGTTGTTGGCGTAAGATAATAAAGGTTTAGAAAATTCATATCGATCGATCATATTATCGATTCAATTCAGATTTCATTTCCATTCAGTTGGCAGTATTACCGGAACCAGCAGTGTTCCCTCCTTCCTCCTCAACCCAGTACAAAAATCTATCACTAAAAAGTGCGCGTACAATATATGTTTAAATACTGCAAACCGTTATTTGCAAATTAACTGCTGCTAAACGATACATCATATCGACGAACGGATTGTACCATACGACGCCTCATTTAGCGATCTAAATTGCTGGTATTAAGATATTTTCTCCTATTTCATCTATTTATCGGTAAAATTGAGTAAGAAACGTTGAATAGGGTGAAATTTGGGTAAGGTTTTCTCACAGCCATTATTTTTGGATACTAATATGACAGCTACAAACACAGAATTTGGCTCACGTATGGTTACTGGGTGGGTCATGTTCGTGTAGAACTAGATGACTCTATCTTTCGTTTAAGTGATTCTAACTACAAATAATACGTGCAAAAAGAGCAAAATGTAGGTATAGCCTAATCGAGAAATAGAGCCAAATCTAACATATAAGTAATAGAGATACGACGAAAGGGCATAGGACCAAAGTTGTAGATCACTCAAAATTTAATTCAGATTGTGGAATCCGTTTTGTGATACGACTTACCATTTAGCCGCGAAATACCTCGAAACGAAAGTCTGCACCAACATTAACATTGCCTCAATATTCCGATATTTTTCGGGGGTAAAAAATGAAATATTTAAAGATCTTGGAAGTTTTCCGTCGATTACGGGCAAGACATATAAATTTCCCAAATTTCAACTTTCTAGCTCGTCTGGCAGATAGTGCATCAATCTTAGTTTGGTGGAGGGAGGGAGGTTAAAATGAGGACTTTCAAGAAAATGAAGCCGACAAATATGCAGATGGTCATTATTACACCTAAAACAGATAAATGTACGAAAATTTCGCCAAAATATTCAATGTACAGACACACGGTCGTTACGATTTTATTTATATAGATAAGGAATCTGCTCTACGTACAACCCCTTTTGGGCTATGTCCGCTGGACTTAGCCTGCAAAACCGACCGTCCATGATATCTCCCTTATTAATCCTCCTATCGATAATATGCAAATGAGAGAAAAATTTTTAGGAAAGAATTTCCATCAAGGTTGGTCGATTTCCAGTCAGGTTGGTGTTTTATATATTGTGGGAGAGTAAAATCACTGTTTCGATTCCCTATAAAACCCTACTCCATTTCCTGAATTTGACATGGTATGGGCCTAAAAATTTATCGTCGCCGTAAGACCTATCTCTGTCGGTGCGATGTAAAACCCCTAGCAAAAAAAAAACTTATCTTTAGACAGGTGGATGCTAAATATGAAGTTTGGTTGAAATATCTCCAGCAGTTGTCAAGTTATAAGAAATACGCACCCGCTCTTGAGTTAAGTCCGGTGGGACTTGTACCCAAAAACGGTCCGTTAGTGATATCTCCCTTATTAACCCTCGTATTGAAAAGATTCATATGAGAAAAAAGGTTTAGAAGTTGATTTCCATTAAGGCAGGTAGATTTCCATTAAGTTCGGTTGTAATATTTTGTGGGAGTGCAAGATCACGGTCTCGGTTTCGTATAAACCCCTAATCAGTTCAGGGATTTAGAAACAATACTGGCCCTAAAACCTACCCAAGGACAGGTGGATTCTAAACATGAAGTTTGGTAGAATCATATCCAGTAGTTTTCAAGTTATATACAAACAAACTGACAAGACACCAAAGCCAAAAATTATGCACATTGTCATTATTACACCTGAAACGAATAACTGTTCAGAAATTCCCCCCCGAAATAGTTAATGTACAGACACACGGTCGTTACGATTTTATTTATATAGATGACAGATACACAAGGGCTCTTTTGTAATTGCAGACCTTCATTTCGAGATTTAGTGCTCCTAAACGGTACATCATATCAACAAACGGTACCTTCAGACGCACCTTTTATTCACTCTACACGTTTGGTCTGAAAACATTTTCTCGTATCTTCCATATTTATGGGTTCTATTGAGTTACGATGTAGAACGGGGTGAAATTCTGTTACATTTTTAACATTTTACATATTTACACATACTTATTTGGAAGCTAGAATCATGAAATTTGGTTCTCATATAGCCATTGGCCGTGTCAATGTGCGTGTCAAATTCTATAACTCTATCTCTCGAAAAAGTGCGTCAAACTATGTAATATACGTGTAAAAAGCACAACATTTACGAACAATCGAGAAATACAGCCAAATCTAACGTAAATTGACTATTTTGGTGAAATTTTCGTACAGCGACCCGTTTAAGGGGTAATAATGACTATCTGCATATTTTTAGTGTAGTTTCCTGAAAGTCCTCATTTTACCCCCCTCACCCAAAATCTAGATTGCGGCATAATCTGCCAGACAAGCAAGAAAATTGAAATTTGGCAAAATTATACGTTTTAGCCTGTAACGGACGGAAAAATTCCATCTTTAAATTTTTCACTTTTATCCCCGAAGAATATCGAAATATGGAGGCAATTTTAATGATGGTGCAGACCTTCGTTTCGAGGTATTTCGTGGGATAAACGGGAAGTCCTTTCACATAACGAATGGCACAATCTCCGTTCAATTTGGAGTGATCTTCAACCTTGGTCTTATGACTTTCTGTCGTATCTGTATCACTTATACGTTAGATTCGCCTCTGTTTCTCGATTTTAAGTAAATTTGGACTTTTTACATGCATAATTCATACTTTCAATCACTTACAGGAAAGTTGGAATCACCAAACTCTACACGAACATTGGCCCCCCAGTACCCATAAATGTGAGCCAAATGCTATGTCACATAATTATCCGAAAAGTAATGCAATGTAAGACAATCTTACACAAATGTCACCCTATTCAAAGTTTCTAACTCAATCTGACTCATGAATCAATCAATCAGTACTGATCTGCATTTAGGGCAGTAGCCCAGGTGGCAGATTCCCTATCTGTTGTTTTCCTAGCCTTTTCTTAAATGATTTTAAAGAAATTGGAAATTTATTGAACATCTCCCTTGGTAAGTTATTCCAATCCCTTCACTTATAATGCCAAAGATAGTCTTCAGTGCACCACCTGTCACTCTCACTTCCAAACAAAACTGAGTTTAGGAAGCACAAGTGAGCACCCATTTCCACGAATATGTCAAATTCTATCACTCTTTGTCATATGAACCATCATATTCAAACTGTTTCACTTTCAGGCTTTTTAGCCTTTACGTTAACACTGCTATGAATTCAAAGCAGAATCATAAAGTAATTTATCGTTGAAAATGTTTGAAATTGAGTATATTTTCCAAACAGTATTGCGATCGAGATTTCAACTGTATCTTAGGAACAATTCAACAATATCGTGATCATTATTAGAGGTAATGATATCCTTCAATAAAATCTGGACAGGCTTGGACTGCCTAACCACAATATAAGTATGCAAGAGGTCTCCCTTTCCACTAAATAATTGCCTTAGGTTTAAATAATCAGACATGGCACCCTGGTTTTCTTTCCCACGAGTGAACACCAAAACAAACCAGGGAGTTTGTCAAGTTAACGCGTATAACGTAGCGATTTCAGCATTTATCTACAATTGAAACTTCTCATCTGCGATTGAAGCTAAGATTTTGGGAACTTGAGGATTATCCCCGGCCTTGATCTACCGACACTTTTATGCTACTCGATAAGATGTACCAGAAATATAAATATTAAATGAATGATGCTGTCAGGTGGAGACTCGTTCCCTGTGCGGTCCGCGTTCTATAGATATAAGATGCAGATCAAATAATGTCCCCAGCGGAGGCGATAATGAGATTCATCAACAAGGCGAGACCACAGGTGCAGAGCTTTACTTAGCAACTGTTAAGGTGAGCTCTGGCCCGAAGACCGATCCTCGTTCTGACACGAGCCAGCGATGTTCTCTTCGATTGAGGGGAGTATCATGGCGTACAATATTGTACTACATGAATTCTCTCTTCCTTCGAGAGGTAATTCATTGCCTCGTGCCAGAATTGCGCGTCGCATGTCTCGACTAGTTGGTGAATCTCTTCTTGTGGTTGATCGCCACGCTGAGTTGGGGGCGTGGTTGGGGCCCCCTGTGGGAGGGTGGGTGGTTGGGGCCCCCTGAAATACACTAGCTAACCATCGCGGATGGAGCTCTAGGTGTTATGTGCATCATAAAATATGAAGGTAATGTACAATGTGTAGCCTTATAAAAACATAAAGATATGTCCGGAAGTGTGAATGTAATGTAGAATGTGCAGCAAATAAAAAAATACATTGACGTATGTTCTTGACTCCTTGTGTTCGTATACAATAGCCGTGATTATTAGGAGTAATAATATCCTTCAGTCAAAACTGGACAGAGTTGGACTGCCTAATAACCACAATATAATTATCCGAGAGGTTTTCGTTCGACTAAATAAATAATTGACATATTCAACTACGTGAAACAAAACTTCGAAATCCAAAGAATGACGAGATGCGAGAAAATATAAGACCAGCCATTTAGGCTGCTAAATACTGCGTCTTATGGTACCATCCTTTGTCGATATGACGTGCCGTTTAGCAGAAGTTAATCTGTAAATGAAGGTCTGCAATCTGTAAATGAAGGTCTGCAATATTGTAAACATTCATATACTTTCGTACCGGAATGTCGATCGATATATATTCATTGATGTCAATGTGTAGCGATCGAGAAAGGGTGTGTCTGCTATTGTAATCAGTGCTCCCCACACCGACTTTGACTGGAAGTATGAATGGGGTCCTTCTCCAACTCCTGTGTAACTGGCATTAGTAAGGAGGGCCTACCATTGTAATGAATAATTCACTACTCGATTTGACTTGCAGAAGGCAAGGGAGGATGTAATTTTGTTCAATACTCCCCTACCCGATTGTGTTTGGCTGTAGGCCAGAGTGCCCGCCATTATAAACAAATGTACCCATCTAAAATGTGACTAGCATTAGGCATAGTGGCCTGTTATTTTAATGTAAACTCACCAACTCTGTGTGACTGGTAGTAAGCTGCCTGACAGAAGGAAAAGGGGCCTGTAATTATAATGATAACTGCACGACTCAATTTTGACTGTATGTAGGGAAGTTGCCTGCCATTAAAATAAAAGCTCCTCAACTGTTTCCTGCCTAGAAGTAGGAAAGGAGGCCTGCAATCGTAACGAAAACTTCCCAAATCGATTGTGACCGCGAGTAGGCAATAGGGCCTGCAATTATAATGTAATTTTCCCAACTCGATTGTGAATGGCAGTAGGCAAGTGAGCCTGCCGTTATCATTACAATTCCGCAACCCACACTTTACAGTGGAAACAACGTATGGGGACTTCCCCATGCTATTTCTCGGATAACGCTAAGGGTCATGCAATTTTAAAACAATCTTATTTACTGCACGTACAGTATTTACTTCGATATCCGTATAAAATATAGAATACTGTAGCGAAGCACGGGTACATTTGCTAGTATTTTTCTATAATTAAATGAGTTCATTAAGCCTTTAAAATATATATATTTCTATGTGTAACTTAAGCAACTTTTAGATATATTTTTAATACAATTTAGCTACTTTGTTAGTTGACAACACTGGGTACTTGGATTGTACACGCATCTCTTTATATTTGGTTTGTTGTCATAGTATTGCTGTAGCAGTTGATTAAACAAGCAGGTATACTCGTCGATTATTGAAAGGCATAGTGTACTTCTTTCCTAATTCTAGTATTTTATTATGAAGTGACTTCTTCCAGTACAGTGGGAATATATTCCCATCTTTCGAGGAGATGTAATATTAGAGAATAAAAGTCGAACCATAAGTTATTCGTTAACACTGACTTCAGCTTATCCCAGTTATTTCTGGGGTCACTGGGGCCATCCATGTTCATTTTGGTTTTGGCTGGGTGTTACAGGCCGGTTGCCCTGATGCCACATGATTTTTGAGACGAAAACTTTAACCCAGAAGCGACCGGGGTTCGAAAGTTTATACCAGTTCATTTTCTTGCTTTGTTTCAATGCGGTTGTGTAAAAAGTGGAGTTCTTAAGAATGTGTTAGCGTCTCATTTCAGTCAGGAACGGTTGCAGATATAGGAAATCGGAAATTCAGTCCGATAACAGATGAGTTGTAAAACGTTTGGCCGTTAGTGTGCGTTATTTCAGTAGCATGGGCAGTATGAGGGGACTATATTTTTCAATAATAATTTTGCCTAGTGCAGGTCTTTCGAGTTGACACCGTGTAGGCGAACTGCTTGTCTGTGAGGCTCTACTGTACCCGCTCAAAGCCTGAGTCCCAACCAGCATTTATCTCAGGGAGTGTTACGGTCCGAATCCATCGCAACTACTACTCAATAAAATATAATGTTTTGAGATATAAGATCTCAAACTAAATGTAAGGGCGCCATCCAATCAGTACAACAGGGTTGAACGGGACACTCTAATCTCTAACTTTAAGGCTCATCATGAAACACACAAATTATATATATTCAGATCAAAGGGAATATGAAGGCTCCGTCCTAGGAATGGGGACGGATATTTAAACGGTCACCAAGGGTTTACTATTCTACAAGAACAAGAACCTGGAGCTGTTTCCTAGCAAATGCTAAAGGAGCATTTTATTTAAGTAATCAAATGAAATTTTACACACAATCAAAATCTGTTGACCCTTGATTTGCCGGTAATTTGGCAAATTATTCCTGAAAAATGGTTACAGAATATTTGTCACTTTTGACCACCCTTCCATTTTGGTGGTAGAACCGTTGATATCTGAAGGTATCAGATTTACCTTCGTTAACACCATGACCATATTTGATCATGGACCAATAACCTGTTGGCTAAGTAGGCGCGATCACATGGACCATGTTGTCGCCTCTACTTTAATTGAGATGAGACCAACCCGGGAAACTACAAACTCTCCCCGGGTTCCTAACCAAGATATGTTAATCGTTAGTTGAAGGAATACGACAAAGGGACTCTAACCTAATGGTCCAGATGTAGGGATTTGCCTTCATTTACACATATTAACTTAACTTATTATTTACAACCAATTGACATTATTCCGTTAATTCGCCAGCTGACTTCCCTAGTATTATCCATCATCAGCCTCCGAAATAATAAGAAAAATAAATAAAATAAAAAAATATTTTATTAAATATTAATTTTATTATTATTATTATTATTATTATTATTATTATTATTATTATTATCTGTGGAGATCATGATTATCGTAACCCGTAATCATCCTCGGACTAATATTTCAACTTTTCGCGATTTTATTTATTTTCATCTGAAATAAATAAAAGTACCTTCGTTGATAATTCTTCTTCTCCTTCTTCAAATATTCTCCTTATTATTATTATTAGTTAAAAATCTCAAATTTTTCATTTCAACTCCCAACATCATAATTATGTCCAAATTTAAAAAAAAGTAAATTCTTCCCAAAAAAAGTACTTTTTTTAATTTTTTATTATCATTATTATTTTAAAAAAATATTATTTCGCCTGTTACATGGTAGTCCACTCTTAATATGTTTAACGCATAACCCCGTTTACAATTCCTATTTATTTTGGCACTAATCAATCCAGATATGATTTACTTGGAATATTATTATTATTATTACTTCTTTCGAGAATCTTATTTTTATTCCCCATCTTTATAATTTGGTCACATACGTTCTCTCCCAAACAGAAATCACCAAGATCCGAATTCACATCGGTCGGGACATAATAGTTTTCGAACCCGCAACCTTATTTTCGTACTGTCGTCAATTCGTGGAGACCATATGCTCCTAAGACAATTCTCAAATCCCATAACACCTCGCAGTTGGGCAAATACCTCTAGTCTCTGCAAGTGTTAATTTATTCCTTCCCTTTCCATTTTGAAGTCCATTTATTCATTGGAACTCTTCAAAACATTTTCACCAATTAACCCTCGGTGTGTGGACTCTATTCTGCCATTCAATACACCGGTATATAAATACAACCTCTATGTGGGCCTTAAGATCCATCTATTTCTTCATCAACACCAGTACAATTCACTTTCATTTCGGGCCGGATTTCTGTCCCACAAACTCCAAATCTCAACCTTTGGCTCAAATCCCTCTGGATCTTAAACATAGCGTGACCATATTATAACAGTGCCTATCTCGTTTCTACCAAAATTATTTATGGTTATTATGGAGTCCAAAAAAAAAAACGTTAAATCAAACATTTAGTGTTAAAACCGGATTCACTGCACAAATTATAATTATTCACGGCACAGGTGATCTCCACCTTTAAATTACTTTAATTTGCAATCATACTATCCAACTAGGCCCGTGCCTTTATTCTCAAAGATTATTATTAAACACGCCTTTACACATTACCAAATTCTAATGTCCTACTTCGACCCTTGTACAGACTATTATTATTTTGTCCACTGGCGAACTTCGCGATGTTTACACACATATCAATGGACTTCATTCCGTCCCACAACAATTTAAATCACTTGGCAATCCTA
Source organism: Anabrus simplex (assembly GCF_040414725.1). NCBI lineage: Eukaryota > Metazoa > Arthropoda > Insecta > Orthoptera > Tettigoniidae > Anabrus > Anabrus simplex. Next base: position 591,757,862 of record NC_090265.1, read on the forward strand.
CCTCTGGATTATCTTAACAACATGCCTTAATATCTATAAAAGTTCCGATAACGGAAACCCACTTTGGAAGCACTCCGAAATGAATATTTACATTATCTTTATGTGAAACGTGCTCCATAATATAGCAAACAACTCAAGCACTTGAATGAACAACTCAACCCAACTATACTCTATTTAATAATCAAAATTATGGTGAGTGCTTGATCTACTCTACATTTTAATTTGTCCCTTTGTCTATCTATCTTTGAATTTATACGAGCCGTAACGGCTCGTTTCACAATCAAGTTACCATGATAAAATATGATTTCCTCCCCCTAACGATAGCTATCTATTAATACATTAAAAGGTACTCAACTCTGCCATTGTAGTCTGCTAAAACCGGACGAGAAGCCATAGCCCCTCCGGTTTTTAGCAATGCATTCCGCTGGTGTTCATGCCAGCTTGAAGAATTAATCCTTGACCCTTTCCAACTTTACACATTTTGAATAAAAACAAATAAATTAACTGTTGCACTTTGGAATAATTTCCACCCTAAATTCTATTCACAAATTTTACACTCTCGGCCTTGTATCTAGCCCACTTAATGTAAATTTACATTCTTCATTCCTTTCCCGGACACTAGGAACATGGGATACCTCGGGATTCCCTTTTCAACGGCCCGTGCGCGCACTTGAATTTCCCGTCTCGCGTTCGTATAGCTGACCAGGTATCTGTTTAGAATGGACTGTTTACTAGGTGACATAAACACTCGTGACCGTTCTCATGTAACGCACTTCCTAATCTGTTGGTAGAATCTCACACTCCGTAAGTTATGCTTTACTGAGTCCTGTCTATTTGAAACACTTCATACTAGTAGACTGCTCAAGACCGTAATATGAGCTATATCACGTCATGAATCACTGTACTATGTAACAATATAATACTTCGACCTCTACTCCATGAGTAAGTACACACTCGCACCCCTGGCGTAGTCACGGCTCGAACGCTTTGTCAAAAGTAGTCACGTACCACGGGCGTGGTATCCGCCCGAACACTTTGTCAGAAGTACTTTCTGCACACCACTGGCGCGGTCACGGGTCGAACACAATATCGGAAGTACTTTCGCAGCCCTGGCGTGGTGTCAGCTCGAACACACTGTCAAAGGTAGTCACGTACCACGGGCGTGGTATCCACCCGAACACTTTGTCAGAAGTACTTGCGCGCCACTGGCGTGGTGACTGCTCGAACACAATATCAGAAGTACTTTCTTCCTAGTGTACGGCCTCATATTTATACTTGTATCCCCTCTCTTCCGAGTTCAACGGAGGTCATCTTGGAACGCACAGTCCCGATATCTTCATACGACAGTTTGCGGTTTGGCCGGTGTCTTAAATATATGATCCAATGATGTAATTATGTTCTCAAATGCTCTATACCAATTCTCAACTATTATCGTTCGCTGGTAATGGATATATTCGCGAATTTAGCTGCCGTAACCCGGCTCGGGGTTTCGCGCTCTATTGTGGCGTCCTTTGCTTTCAACCAATCAACGAATAGCGTCCATGAATTCTCAGAATTACACCATGCAATCTCCCGCAATTATTAACTTTATATAAGTTTTATGGTATAGTAAGGCTCCTAAATTCCACTTTATTGTGAATCGATACTTGACTTTTTTCTATAAGTTTAATCCACGGAGTTAGCCTCGCTAGTGCTTCTTACAATACGAAGTTGTCACCTTGCTTTGGTCAAGTAAATTTTTCCATTGGTCCACCTTACCCACGTGACCGGGAAGGCTCATATTTTTTTCTTCTAGTGCCAACCCCGTTTTCCATTCCGGCTAGTTACATGGAGATACCTCGCCATCATTTCTCAGAATTTTGCACACGGCTCCCTGCGCTGTTGCTACTACCAAGACTGCCCCGGGCTAGGAAAACTTTGGCAACAAGTTAGGCTCTCTCTTTCCTTGTTGTGACAAATTCTGAGAAACCTAATTCTGTCCCCCCATTGTGTTTGTTAATCTCACTGGAGACAAGAGTCTGTGGTATGGTGAAACCTGCCATCTCGGCCTGGCCTGTTCTTACTGTACGTACAGTAAGATACTATTTATTCTGAAAATGAAATATATATTCCTCATTAATTCCTCATAGTTTCAATTGCATGACGCTTATCATACCCCCACCAGGGTGCATTATTTCCCACGCTACGTTTAAAAATTTTGTGCATACATGAAATTTTTAATAACTTTGGAATCACTATAGCGTCATCAATTATTTTCTGACATCCTTCTAAACTCAAGCAGTTCCTTGGCTTCAACAATCTCGTTCCGTCGTCGATGATTCTCCTTTCGAAGTGCTTCGTTCTCTTGTTCTATCTGACGAATCATTTCTATGAACTCCAGGACGTCGTTGTCTAGGTTTCCACATTCTGAACATGGTCTGGCTATTGGTGTAGGCCGGGTCATATTTACATCTACTTCCATGGCTTCTTCTTCTCCTACGGCATCTTCTTCATCTCCTTCCCCCTCTTCTTCTGCCTCGTCTTCTTCGTCTTCTCCGCCTTCTTCAATCCGCCTCGTCTCCTACTCGAACTGTCTAGTTTTTCTTCTGGCCCCTAGTTGACGTTCGTTGATGAACCTAGGGTCATTTGGATTCAGCGAGCAACCACCTTCATTTTGAAGCCTCGGTGATCTGTCCGTGCAGGACGCGTTCCTATCCCCTTTGCGAACGCCTTGAGCCTCTTTACTCCAGTAATCTTCAAGATACCGCTTCGATTCCTGCTCCAGCTCCTCCATGTTCTGTATGGACGCCTCTATGTAGGATTTGTCTTTATCACGATCCCACACACTACATGGCCTGTCTTCCTTTCCGCCTTGATTCCTTATGGCATCCTTCCATTTCCTATTGATTTCATCAATATCTGGCCTGCTCTCCTGATGTCTATCCTCCAATTCGTCATTTGGCTTCTGACGAGCTGTATGCTGGGATGGGTTCCGTCCAGGGTACGGGTAAGGTCGACTGTTATTCCTCCTTCCCTCATATCCTCGGTATCCCCTATCTCTCTGGAAGTTTCCCCGGTACTGCGGTCTTCCTTTCTCCTGAAATGTCCCTCGGTTGTTCCATGGTCTAGGTTGCCAATTTTGTTCATACGTTCTACCGCTAGAAGTTGTTAATTCACGACTGGTGTTCGTGCTCTGGTCTCTAGTGGACTCTGTTTTCGGGCTTGTCCCCATCTCAATATTATTAATTTGCGGCTCTGACGATCTTTGGTGCCTACCATTTCCGTGATTGGTCGTCTGGTCAAGTTGCCTTAACAAACTTTCCGCCTGTACTGCAGTGCGTACATTGGAAGCAATCAGCATTCGTTGAATTTCAAACGGCAACTGCTTCGCAATAGCACTTATGAGCTCGGTCTCACAGACCGGATTGTCCAACTCGCGCATTTTATGAAATTGTGCGGTGAAGTACTCGGAGTACTTTGTTGGCGCAGAAGTAGAGTATCGTCTCGAGTATAACTCTAACCTGAGATTCTGCTGCGACTCCATACTCCAATATTTCTGTAAAAAGGCTTGGCGGAACCCCATGAAGTCGTCAAAGGTGTAAAGAAACGCCCTGAACCAAATCGCTGGCGCTCCGTCCAAAAATTTTTCCACTGTCCGCAGTTGTTTTTCGGCAGGTACTCTGTGCTCTTGGATGTAATTCGTGATCTCCCTGATGAACCATTTTGGTGTGATTTGCCCTCGAGAATCGAACTTGGGAGGTTTGTCATCTGACATCCTAATAAAATGAACTATAGGAGACGTCGCATGGTTCGCAGAAGCCGACGATGATCCGTCTCCCATGTGGAGTTTCGAACCTGTCGTATCAGCTGCCAAGTTTTCCTCCTTCATCCTATTCAACCCTCTATTCTCTGGGGTCTCGAACTCCCTATACTCTAGGTTAAAGTCTCGAGTACCGGACCTGTCCTCGTGCGTTTTTAACAATTCCACTTCCTTCCTCAGTTCATCTATTTTATCCGCGTTGACATCCGCAATGAACTTAGTCTTAAACTGTCTCTCTACGCACTCTTCCAGTTTAATGCCTAATTTCCGTTCCAACTCTTCGGTTTCCTGCTCCCGTATTTCAAGTGCTTCGGTCGCTTTGATCAGCTTATCATTTATATCTTCACAAGCCTCCAACCTGTGATCTAGACTTTCGATCCGGACTCCTGCATCCTCTAATTTGGTTGAGACCTCACGATTATTTTTGAGGGATTCAACTTCTGACTCCAGAACCGAAACCTTCGCTTCCGTACGTTGGTGGTCAGTACGTAGCGTTTCCACGTTTTTCACTACTTCGTCAGTTTTCCGTGCGGTTTGAATGATATGGCCTTGGATCTGAGACCTAATCTCCTCCCGTCCTAGCCGACACTCCTCTCGCATTTTGTCATTTTGGGCCTTTGACTCATCACGATCAGCTGACATCTGGGTCGTGATTTCATTGAGTCCTGCCACTAGCCTCTCCCTGATTTCGTTCCGATCCTCCAATGCTTCGGACCTAACTCGCTCTACCCTCTCGGTCACTCGGATCAGACTTGAATCGAAATGTTCTTTCATTTCCTCCTTCGTCTTATGACATGCCTCGCGTACCTGGTCTAGCCCTCGGGTAAATTCCTGTTCGTAATTTTGACACGCGGTCCGCACTTCACCTATTTGCTCCGCTAACTCCATCTTACTGTTATCACACGTGATCCGCATTTCTTCAAATTTCTGTTCTATAGACCTATTAGTTTGTTCAATAGACTGCTTTAAAGAATCATTACTTTGTTCAATGGACCTATTAGTTTGTTCGATAGCCCTATTAGATTGTTCGATAGACTGTTTTAAGGAATCATTATTTTGCTCCATAGACTGTTTTAAAGAATTATTACTCTGTTCTATCGACCTATTAGTTTGTTCATTAGACCTTTCTAACGACTTAAATTGAAGAGCCATAGCCCTCATCATATCCGCCATCGTAAGTGATTCTTCCTCTCCTACATGTACATCCTGGGATATCTCCCCCTCTACATCAGACATTCTGAATTTATATAATAACAAATTAGGGCCAAACGGCTCCTCGCCCTACAGTACTACGTTTAACAGTTGGTCAAGGTCCTATCATCTAACGGTTCAATACTCGAATTAAATTTCTATTTTCTTACCACAATTTATATTCAATCACTCGTATCATACAAGGAGTAGAATAAGGACAACAAATCTTGCTTGGTTCCATCCAGAATAAATACGTGTCAGACACATATAGAAAATAAATTTTAAAACTGTTATGTCAAACACCACCTAGAATTTTTTTTGACATAACACCGCCGTCTCGTAGCTTTAAATCTGAAATTAATAAATTCTCGTCAACAGTTCCAGTTCTCATTCCTGTATTAACTTGGAGTTTGGTACCAAGTATAAATTTTACCATATTCTCCTTGTTCCTACAATATACTCCTACTGCCCTTTGGTGACCAAAGTGTGGAGCCTCCACGTTCGCAGATATAAAATCGCATCAGAAATTTTACAAAAATTTTTTTACTAACTGATGAGCCCAACACCTACTTCTATCATCCTATAAAACGAGTCCCGTTTCGATAATTACTACTAGCCTATGCTATGTTAATAAATTTCTGAACACAATGACCGAATAAATAAATGAAAAACAAATGACATGTAAACATCCAATTTAATAAACAAACTATTATAACAATGGGGTCATCTCGTACACTAGATGATGCCATCACTATTTAGATTTACCTTTCTAGATCTGAATAAATGCCTCCCAACAACGCATAACCGTGATGCGGTCTATAATTAATTCAAATACCCCTATTGGGTTTAACTATCATATAATCAGCCTAAATGTTTAAGTCCCACGATTGGGTCTAACTATTATGAAATCCGTCCCTTAGTTGTGTGACATGATGTCGTCGCTAATGCAACAAAGTTTCGTTTTTTTTTTTTTTTTTTTTTTTTTTTTGCAAAAATTAAATTAAAGTCACACGTTGCTCAAGCATGATGCAAACAGCCCCACGTTGGCCGCCATGATGTACCCGCTCAAAGCCTGAGTCCCAACCAGCATTTATCTCAGGGAGTGTTACGGTCCGAATCCATCGCAACTACTACTCAATAAAATATAATGTTTTGAGATATAAGATCTCAAACTAAATGTAAGGGCGCCATCCAATCAGTACAACAGGGTTGAACGGGACACTCTAATCTCTAACTTTAAGGCTCATCATGAAACACACAAATTATATATATTCAGATCAAAGGGAATATGAAGGCTCCGTCCTAGGAATGGGGACGGATATTTAAACGGTCACCAAGGGTTTACTATTCTACAAGAACAAGAACCTGGAGCTGTTTCCTAGCAAATGCTAAAGGAGCATTTTATTTAAGTAATCAAATGAAATTTTACACACAATCAAAATCTGTTGACCCTTGATTTGCCGGTAATTTGGCAAATTATTCCTGAAAAATGGTTACAGAATATTTGTCACTTTTGACCACCCTTCCATTTTGGTGGTAGAACCGTTGATATCTGAAGGTATCAGATTTACCTTCGTTAACACCATGACCATATTTGATCATGGACCAATAACCTGTTGGCTAAGTAGGCGCGATCACATGGACCATGTTGTCGCCTCTACTTTAATTGAGATGAGACCAACCCGGGAAACTACAAACTCTCCCCGGGTTCCTAACCAAGATATGTTAATCGTTAGTTGAAGGAATACGACAAAGGGACTCTAACCTAATGGTCCAGATGTAGGGATTTGCCTTCATTTACACATATTAACTTAACTTATTATTTACAACCAATTGACATTATTCCGTTAATTCGCCAGCTGACTTCCCTAGTATTATCCATCATCAGCCTCCGAAATAATAAGAAAAATAAATAAAATAAAAAAATATTTTATTAAATATTAATTTTATTATTATTATTATTATTATTATTATTATTATTATTATTATTATTATCTGTGGAGATCATGATTATCGTAACCCGTAATCATCCTCGGACTAATATTTCAACTTTTCGCGATTTTATTTATTTTCATCTGAAATAAATAAAAGTACCTTCGTTGATAATTCTTCTTCTCCTTCTTCAAATATTCTCCTTATTATTATTATTAGTTAAAAATCTCAAATTTTTCATTTCAACTCCCAACATCATAATTATGTCCAAATTTAAAAAAAAAGTAAATTCTTCCCAAAAAAAGTACTTTTTTTAATTTTTTATTATTATTATTATTTAAAAAAATATTATTTCGCCTGTTACATGGTAGTCCACTCTTAATATGTTTAACGCATAACCCCGTTTACAATTCCTATTTATTTTGGCACTAATCAATCCAGATATGATTTACTTGGAATATTATTATTATTATTACTTCTTTCGAGAATCTTATTTTTATTCCCCATCTTTATAATTTGGTCACATACGTTCTCTCCCAAACAGAAATCACCAAGATCCGAATTCACATCGGTCGGGACATAATAGTTTTCGAACCCGCAACCTTATTTTCGTACTGTCGTCAATTCGTGGAGACCATATGCTCCTAAGACAATTCTCAAATCCCATAACACCTCGCAGTTGGGCAAATACCTCTAGTCTCTGCAAGTGTTAATTTATTCCTTCCCTTTCCATTTTGAAGTCCATTTATTCATTGGAACTCTTCAAAACATTTTCACCAATTAACCCTCGGTGTGTGGACTCTATTCTGCCATTCAATACACCGGTATATAAATACAACCTCTATGTGGGCCTTAAGATCCATCTATTTCTTCATCAACACCAGTACAATTCACTTTCATTTCGGGCCGGATTTCTGTCCCACAAACTCCAAATCTCAACCTTTGGCTCAAATCCCTCTGGATCTTAAACATAGCGTGACCATATTATAACAGTGCCTATCTCGTTTCTACCAAAATTATTTATGGTTATTATGGAGTCCAAAAAAAAAAAACGTTAAATCAAACATTTAGTGTTAAAACCGGATTCACTGCACAAATTATAATTATTCACGGCACAGGTGATCTCCACCTTTAAATTACTTTAATTTGCAATCATACTATCCAACTAGGCCCGTGCCTTTATTCTCAAAGATTATTATTAAACACGCCTTTACACATTACCAAATTCTAATGTCCTACTTCGACCCTTGTACAGACTATTATTATTTTGTCCACTGGCGAACTTCGCGATGTTTACACACATATCAATGGACTTCATTCCGTCCCACAACAATTTAAATCACTTGGCAATCCTACCTCTGGATTATCTTAACAACATGCCTTAATATCTATAAAAGTTCCGATAACGGAAACCCACTTTGGAAGCACTCCGAAATGAATATTTACATTATCTTTATGTGAAACGTGCTCCATAATATAGCAAACAACTCAAGCACTTGAATGAACAACTCAACCCAACTATACTCTATTTAATAATCAAAATTATGGTGAGTGCTTGATCTACTCTACATTTTAATTTGTCCCTTTGTCTATCTATCTTTGAATTTATACGAGCCGTAACGGCTCGTTTCACAATCAAGTTACCATGATAAAATATGATTTCCTCCCCCTAACGATAGCTATCTATTAATACATTAAAAGGTACTCAACTCTGCCATTGTAGTCTGCTAAAACCGGACGAGAAGCCATAGCCCCTCCGGTTTTTAGCAATGCATTCCGCTGGTGTTCATGCCAGCTTGAAGAATTAATCCTTGACCCTTTCCAACTTTACACATTTTGAATAAAAACAAATAAATTAACTGTTGCACTTTGGAATAATTTCCACCCTAAATTCTATTCACAAATTTTACACTCTCGGCCTTGTATCTAGCCCACTTAATGTAAATTTACATTCTTCATTCCTTTCCCGGACACTAGGAACATGGGATACCTCGGGATTCCCTTTTCAACGGCCCGTGCGCGCACTTGAATTTCCCGTCTCGCGTTCGTATAGCTGACCAGGTATCTGTTTAGAATGGACTGTTTACTAGGTGACATAAACACTCGTGACCGTTCTCATGTAACGCACTTCCTAATCTGTTGGTAGAATCTCACACTCCGTAAGTTATGCTTTACTGAGTCCTGTCTATTTGAAACACTTCATACTAGTAGACTGCTCAAGACCGTAATATGAGCTATATCACGTCATGAATCACTGTACTATGTAACAATATAATACTTCGACCTCTACTCCATGAGTAAGTACACACTCGCACCCCTGGCGTAGTCACGGCTCGAACGCTTTGTCAAAAGTAGTCACGTACCACGGGCGTGGTATCCGCCCGAACACTTTGTCAGAAGTACTTTCTGCACACCACTGGCGCGGTCACGGGTCGAACACAATATCGGAAGTACTTTCGCAGCCCTGGCGTGGTGTCAGCTCGAACACACTGTCAAAGGTAGTCACGTACCACGGGCGTGGTATCCGCCCGAACACTTTGTCAGAAGTACTTGCGCGCCACTGGCGTGGTGACTGCTCGAACACAATATCAGAAGTACTTTCTTCCTAGTGTACGGCCTCATATTTATACTTGTATCCCCTCTCTTCCGAGTTCAACGGAGGTCATCTTGGAACGCACAGTCCCGATATCTTCATACGACAGTTTGCGGTTTGGCCGGTGTCTTAAATATATGATCCAATGATGTAATTATGTTCTCAAATGCTCTATACCAATTCTCAACTATTATCGTTCGCTGGTAATGGATATATTCGCGAATTTAGCTGCCGTAACCCGGCTCGGGGTTTCGCGCTCTATTGTGGCGTCCTTTGCTTTCAACCAATCAACGAATAGCGTCCATGAATTCTCAGAATTACACCATGCAATCTCCCGCAATTATTAACTTTATATAAGTTTTATGGTATAGTAAGGCTCCTAAATTCCACTTTATTGTGAATCGATACTTGACTTTTTTCTATAAGTTTAATCCACGGAGTTAGCCTCGCTAGTGCTTCTTACAATACGAAGTTGTCACCTTGCTTTGGTCAAGTAAATTTTTCCATTGGTCCACCTTACCCACGTGACCGGGAAGGCTCATATTTTTTTCTTCTAGTGCCAACCCCGTTTTCCATTCCGGCTAGTTACATGGAGATACCTCGCCATCATTTCTCAGAATTTTGCACACGGCTCCCTGCGCTGTTGCTACTACCAAGACTGCCCCGGGCTAGGAAAACTTTGGCAACAAGTTAGGCTCTCTCTTTCCTTGTTGTGACAAATTCTGAGAAACCTAATTCTGTCCCCCCATTGTGTTTGTTAATCTCACTGGAGACAAGAGTCTGTGGTATGGTGAAACCTGCCATCTCGGCCTGGCCTGTTCTTACTGTACGTACAGTAAGATACTATTTATTCTGAAAATGAAATATATATTCCTCATTAATTCCTCATAGTTTCAATTGCATGACGCTTATCATACCCCCACCAGGGTGCACTACCTATGACAAATTTTAATGATGAAGACGGCACACATACCCTGCCACCGATCCATCGTAATTAACCAATGAAGTTTTAAATCCCCGACCCGGCCCGGAATTGAACCTGGGACCAAACTTGATAGGCATACAAAAGTACTACAGCTTTAAGCTTGCAATCGGGAGAAAGAGAGGATTCACACACTATGATCGGCAGGCCTGGAGATGGTTTACCGTGACTTTGTGTTTTTATACAAGGGAAATGGCTAAGTTGTACCTTTATTTAGGCCATGGCCAATTACTTTCCAGACCTCCCGCTTTTCCATCGCAACATCGCCGAATGTAAGTAAGTAAGTAAGTAAGTAATTCGTCTTTATTCGTGGCGAAGTTAGGGCTCAAGGCCCTCTCTTACACTTAACCACAATATTTAAAATGAGTAACGTACATATAATATTTAAATAAACAGATCTTTTAAAATAATATGGTACTAATAGAAAATTTTGAGATTGTAATAAAAAAAACTATTATAGAATGGACAACACTACAATCTAAGTGTACATGATGATAAATATAAAACTAACACTAGTGATAATAAGAGACGGAAACACAGAAGAAAAAAAAACCTATAACTAGCAAATATATTTCTATTTTTTATGAATATATGCTCATTCACGCACTCATTCACACTACACACATCGAAAGTTAGCTAGAGGTATTCAGAAAGTGATTTCGGCAATCCGTCTTAAATCTCCTACGAGAACGCAAATCCCTAATGGTAGCAGGTAGGGTATTCCACAGCCTCGCGGCAGTGACTACAAAGGAGCGGTTGTAGGTCCTGGAGTGACTGAGAGATATTGTTAAACAGGAGCCAGATCGTGTATCGTGGTTATGATAGGAGGAGAGGTAATTAAATTTTGAAGAGAGATAATTCGGTACACCTGTGTTTAGAACTCCATGCAGAAGAGACAACATGTGGAGACTGCGACGCTCATGAACACGAAGCCATGACAACTCCCTGTAATAAGGTGAAATGTGAGAACCATATCGCAGCTTAAATATGAATCGAATACAGGTGTTTAAACTCCGTTCAAGCATCTTGTTACTGTCTTGAGATATGTCCGTAAGTACAGTGTCGCAGTAGTCTAGAATTGGTAAGATTAGGGATTTTACCAGTTATATTTTAAGATTTTTTGGAAATATAGTAGAGTAGCGTTTGAGAGGAAAAAGCGATTTCTGCACTTTACGGCATGTATTTGTCACTTGTTCAGTCCAGTTGAGGGTCTCAGTCATTATAACGCCTAAGTTTCTCACTGACGTACAATAGGGCACGACAATGTTATTTAAAATAATTGGGGGTACATGTCTACTTTTTAACAAGTTGAGGTTTATTTTAGTACCAAATATAATAGCCTGAGTTTTGTTAGGATTTATTAACAAGCTGTTATTTTTTGCATAGTCATTCAGTCGTCGTAAGTCAAAATTTACTCTGTCAATGGCTGCATCTATGTCTTGTGGATATGAGTGATAATAAATCTGAAGATCATCTGCATAGATATGGTACTTGCTATATTTCAATGCGTCCCCTATGTCGTTCACACTAACAACAAATAGAAGTGAGCCCAAAAACGACCCCTGCGGGACACCTATTGATTTGTTGTGCCATCCTGAGTACATTGTTCCTACTGATACTCGTTGCCGACGGTCAGTGAGGTAAGAGCTAAAAAATTTAAGAGATGTCATATTAAAGTTGAGACTACGGAGTTTCAACAATAGTAACCCAGGGCTAACTGTGTCAAAGGCGCTGCTTAGGTCTAGTAGTGTTGCTACAGTCACATATCGTTGGTCTATCGCTTGTCTGATGTCGTCCGTAACTCGCAGTAATGCTGTCGCGGTACTATGTCCTTTTTTAAAGCCGGATTGAAAAGGGTCAAGGAGGGAATTTTGGGTCAGGTATACAGTGATTTGTGCATGAATCAGACGTTCTAGTGCTTTTGCGAGGGGTGGCAGGATGGACACAGGGCGGTAATCTGATGGAGAATCCAAGGTATTGTTTTTCGGGATAGGCCTTATTAGTGCGTCTTTCCAAACGTTAGGGAATACTCCATTGGTCAGGCAGTAGTTGAATATGTGAGTCAGTATTGGTAGTACAGAACCGATGATGTTTTTAATTAATTTTATAGAGATACCGTCATTACCTGTCGCATCGGAAGTGATAGAGTAGAGTACACGTTTAACATCATTTGCGCTAACGGTGTGGAAAGAGAACTGGTCGCACTCGGAAGAGCGTGCTAAGTTTGTGGGATTAGCTGGTAATGGAACTGGTCCGACTTTAGGCTGAGAAAAGTAATCATTTAAGGTATCTAGAGATATGGTGGGAATGTGCTCTTCTACGGCTTTGCCTATGCCCAGAGATCGTAACTTCTTCCAGGTTTGGTTTAAATTATTATTTCCAGCTAATTGTTGAAAGTAGCGGCATTTACTGTTTCTAATTAGCTGTTTAACTTTGTTTCTAAGTATCCTGTATTGCTCAAAGTCATATTTGTCACGTGTTCGTCTGAATTGTCTGTACCAACGGTCACGGCTGGCCATAACAGATCTTATCTCGGTCGTCAGCCAGGGAGAAGGGGGGCGGGTAAATCTTACCTGCCTCTCCGGAGCATGTTTGTCATACAAGTTCAGCACTAATGAGTTGAATCTGTTGACTTTTGAGTCAATGTCATGAAAATTACGTATGTCATCCCACGGTAAGTTATATGCGTCATTACGTAGGTCATCTAATTCAATATGTTTTATGTCTCTTAAAATAACGTAGCGTGCTTTATACTTCGGTCCTCGGATAGAGTAACATAAGTACAATAAGTCGTGAGTTGAAATCCCAGGAGCAGGGATCTGTCCGTGCTTAACGACTTTCTGGGGTTGATTTGAAATTATAAGGTCAATTAAAGTGTGAGTCGAGTGGTCAGGGTAGTAGACATGATTCGTAGCTTTAAGTGGTAGGATTTCCATGTTCAGAGCATGGAATATGTGACACAACTTATCCGATTCACTAGTTTGTTTTAACAAGTCAGTATTAAAATCCCCCATGACTATGACATCTTCGTAGACCGAGATAAGATCAGTTAAAGCTGCTTCGAATTCCCCCATTTGTCTAATATTAGGTGGCTTATATACAATTCCTATTAATATTTTCTTATTACAGTCGAGTTCAACAAACATATACTCAGGTCGCAGGGGAAGGCTTGGGTCTGAGGTGCAGATAATCTTGCATTTTAAATCATTCCTGTAGTAAAAGGCTACTCCACCACCTCGTCTGTCAGTACGGTCATGTCGTAAGAGCGAGTATCCGTCGAGATTTACAGCACATGACGGCAAATCTCCACGTAACCAGCTTTCTGATATGCCAATACAATGCACCTTATTATTTTCGAAAATTGCCTGTAGTTCTTCTAGGTGAGCTGCAATGGATAGTGAATTTAGGTGACAACACGAGAGAGCTCTCGGGTGATTCATCAGCTGCCGCCTCAGAATGGATCCCGTTGCTTCAGAGTATGGGAGGGGTGAGGGTTGAGTTAAGAAGGGAGGCGAGGAATGCGGGTCATTGACACAAGGGATAGATTCGTCTACCAACATAACAGGAAAATTAATAGTAGGTACATGAAATAAGATGAGCTTACCTGAGAACAGCACTGAATACATCCACTGACTATTACATACACACACTCACTCACACACAAACGTAAACTACTGAAAACACACATAATAAAATTTAACAGTCCACTCGTTCATCCTACACAGCTAAGGCATTTAGTTGCGCAATCGTGCATATTTGAAACTTTGTGTTATCTTTCAAAACACATATTCTCCCGTCTTGAGTCCAACAGTTCCTTGGTCCCCAAAAGTCCCTAGCACGATTTAATATACTTTTTCTCACACTTGTGAGGGATTCTGTGATAAGAAGTCCACTCCCCTTCAGTGCACGCTTGGCTCGCCACACACGATCACGATCATGATAGCGCAGGAATTTAATTATAATCGGGCGATTTCCTTGCGCAACCACTTGTGCAGATGTCCGGCTTCGGCGGTCCGACGATAAACCGATTAAAAGAAAGGTATTACCACATACCCAGTAACGAAACCCCTAAACAAAACTTCAGGAATTAATTCCTTACCGGTACGACTGTGGATGTTGCAGCAACTCTCTGTGCGCATACCGTGGCTGCTTGTCAAACAGGCATATTTCAGCGTGTTCAGAACTCAGTGCAAAGATGAGATGAGATCTGTACTGAGGCAGGAGGTGGATATTTTGAATATTTCACATGATATTTGAAGTGTGTGTTTCCAGCGGGTTTTAATGATGTATTCAGTGCAAAATTATTCATGACAAATATTACTGTAACAGAATGATGTGATGATGCATTACGAATGAAAACTGATAAGTCAGAATAATGCTTTCTTTTCTCAAGATAAGGACGATTTTTTTTTTTAGTCTTTGCTGGAGGATCCATTAAATCCTATAACGACAGAGCCACTCCGCTGCACTATCTTTATAACGAAGATTCAAATACATCACGAGAATTTCATTGCCAAAAAAAAAGGAAACCTAGTAAATTTCCGATACTAGGAAATGATCAAGTGGCCAAAGATGACATTAGTACACACTGTGAGAGGCTAATCATAAATGAGGGACGTCGTACTAGGAGAAACTCATCCTCGGTATTAAAATTCTACATTACATTCAAAAAATTAGCGTACAAAGCGCATGCTCAGTGAACCGGCATTACATTCAATGGCTGCTGTTAATTTGTCGGCATCTCTCAGTAATTAACAGAGAGTCTGTCCCTCCCTACCACCAACTCGTCCATACCCGCATAGTGGGGACCTTGATGGACGCGACATGAGAGAAATTTGTCGTTCTGTAATAGGAAAATACACTCCCTCCCACCTATTTCGCAGCAACGTCTTCCGTTATCTTTTCATGAAACAAAGCGACCATTACTTGTTTGCGTACTTCTTTTTATAACTACACTTTTTTCTGGGTGCCTTAATCACACCAGGGAGAAAACGAAAATAGAATGAAAAAGATAAATAAATAAAATAAATAAACGAAGCCATCGACATACAGGTTTAGCAGGCCTTTTTAGGAGTGGAAGGTAAAGGCTTCCATTATCCGTAAACTCCGCCCAAAGTGGGATGGTGTGTTTAACTCTATGCCCGGCCACGTTTGCATCTAGGAATTAACATCGTACTCATTTATGGTGTAGGCTGAGTGAACTTCACGGCCATGTGCTATTCCAGAAAAGGAAATCTTCCTTAATTTTTCAACTTCCTGGCGGGAAATCAAACCTAGTCCTTCCGAGTAAACCCAAAATGCCTTCATCGCCTCGATTAGGCAGCCCCTATACTGATTCTTCTTCTTCTTATTCTTCTTCTTCTTCTGCCGCTTTCCCGACACTTGTGGGATCGCGGGTGCAAACTATCTAGCACATGTGGATTTGGCTTCCTGATGCCAACGCTATGCGGAAAAATATAATAATTATTGCATGTTTCTGTGGTGGATGGTAGTGTGGTCTATTGTCTAAATATAAAGGGAAAAGTTTCGGGACAAACACAAATACCTGGTCCCCAAGGCAGATGAATTAATCACATGCGATTAAAATCCCCGGCCCGGCTGAGAATCAAACGCGGGATCCTCTATACCGAGGGCCTCAACGCTGACTATTCAGCCAGGGAGTCGGACGCAGCCCCTATACCAATCAATACCACTCGTATTTGCTCAGCTACCATGTGCAGGTATTTTGATTCCATACCATTCAGGCTGCTTGCGTGACAATTTCGACGTTCCCTTTTACTCTACGAGAACAGATGGCAGAGAAATCGAAACTCTATTGTGCGATCTATTAGTCATTTTTTAAAAAAATCAGATAAACAACAAAAGGGTCACGAGGGATTTTATTTTACATGCCGAATGTAGGCCTACTTTTATTCCACTCTTCAAAAATCCGTCTTATTCTGAAAGGCTTTGATCCACAATCTCGGATATCGAAATCCGACATTCTACCACTGATCCACAGACGGAATAATAATAATAATAATAATAATAATAATAATAATAATAATAATAATAATAATAATAACAATAATAATAACGTCAAATTTCTCTTTGGTAAAATCAAGTATCATAAATCTTTCAATAAATGGAACTCAAATTGATAACGATTAATTTATTTGCAACCGGGCGAGTTGACCGTGCGGTTAGAAGCGCACGACTGTGAGCTTGCATCCGGGAAATAGTGGGTTCGAATCCCACTGTCAGCAGCCCTGAAGATGGTTTTCCGTGGTTTCCCATTTTCACACTAGTCAAATGGCGGGGCTGTACCTTAATTAAGGCCACGACCGCTTCCTTCCAACTCCTACGCCTTTCCTATCCCATCGTCGCCATAAGACTATCTATGTCGGTGCGACGTGCAGCCACTAGCAAAAGAAAAAAGTATTTGCATCTAACGAGTCGTTTTCGAGAGACATCTGTATGGAATTTTGAAGTCGACAAGTGTAGGATTCAGTGCATCAATAAGGGGAAAAGTGACTCAGGGCCTATGAAACTACCACAAATGAAATAATCAGTTTTCTAGAGTGTGACGAGATGAGACCTCTTTGATAAAGGAGACTTGTACATGTCTCAGTCATGGCCATCCATCAATACTTCACATCACAGCCTCCAAGATCACATCAGCCCCTCTCGATAATACGTCTTTCGGCCATAGCTAGCTGTCGTTACTTTACATAACAGCCTGCACTGTTGTTAAGTAGGATCGCGTCACCGAGCGCGTGGCTGCACGGTTTGGTTCACGTACCTGTCACCGTGCATTCGGGAGGCAATGAGTTCGAACCCCACTGTCAGCATCCCTGACAATGGATTTTCGTTGTTTCCCATTTTCACAACAGGCTATGCTGGGGCTGTACCTTCATTAAGGCCACGGTCGCATAAGATCTGTGTCAGTACGACGTAAAGCAACGTATAAAAAAATTAAAAAACATCGCGATAGATATGTTGTATCACTAATTTCTAGACGCTAATTTTCAGATGATCCCCAGACATAACATATATTTATGGCAATAATAATAATAATAATAATAATAATAATAATAATAATAATAATAATAATAATAATAATAATAATTGTACCGGGCGGTACACCTCCACGCCGCTAATTTAAAATTTGCGCCAGTTGAAACTCCTCTGCTGGAGGAAGTCTGAACTTTATCTACGCTATTAATTCTTTACCTTCTCAGAAGATGTCACCACGTGGAAAATTTTGAGTTTTTGAACTGTGTCATATTTTATGTGTTTTTGTTTCGCTTGAAGTAAGAAGTGTGAACTTTCTCTTCTAGAGGACACTACTGAAAATCAACAATAGTGCACCCTAGTGCGGAGTCAAAGAACTATTTTGTTGGAGAAATTTTTATTTCAAATGTTTTTTTTTTGTTAAATTTCTTTCTGTTATTGTTTAAGTTGTCTGTATACCCCTGTTTTCCCCCTTGTTTTAGATTTATCCAATCCCGAATTTCTTTTAGTAATTTCCGACCAATCCGATGTATCTTCCCCCAACTTGGATATGTTTCTGTACCCTAGCCAATAAAGTAATTGTGGGCGGGTGTTTTCATTCCCCTAACGCCTAGAACCTTCCGCGAGAGGATATAAACTGCTGATTTTTGGGTCTCTGCGCCACTTCTGTTCCATCTTTCAGTGTGTAAAGTACATAGCAGGGGGCGGGAAGCGCCTCTTTCCTCGGCAGCGGTCAACAACAAGGTAATGGCCGATTAATACTTCTTTCTTTGCTAGCTCAGCAGTTTAACTCTCGGGGCGGGTTCGAAGCGTTCCACCATGTAACCTTTTCCTAAATGTAACTACTCTTTTCATATATTCTCTTTTAAAGCTACATACTGGGATAGAGAGTGCTAACCCTCTCGAGCTCCCACTCATATTGTTTTGAGGTGAACTTATTTTTCTCAACCTATTCTTCGTTAATGTAAAACAAATTGTTCTCTTCTTAAGTCACCTCTTTAGTATGGGATTAGCCCTTGTATTAACGGCCTAGTGCCAAGTAGGTCTTAATTAAAGTGTATTAGGAGTGCAAGTTCGCCTCCTCTCAAATTGTTATTTTAGAGGTCATTTAATTAACCTCCTTTTCATTTAATAGACCTCAGTAGATTGGGTATTTTACCCCTGTGTTTACGTCCGTTGAGGACAGCTTGAAGGTGGAGTTTGGTGTGGCCTGGGAGAGGCTTAAATTTGAGAGCGAGTGGCTCTTTTGAAAATTGAGTATTGTATGCCTCGTGGAGGCTTTTCAGTGTAATTTGGAGCAAGGGCTCCTAGGCATGAATGGGGTTTTCTGCCCCTCTGTTGAAACTTGTGTCTGTGGGGTAAAACTGAGCAGATTGCCCTAGCATTGTGCAGTCGGGGCGCGAAGCCCAAATCCTGTAAATATTGTAACTACCCTGTGAACTTGCTACTTTGTACCTGCCATGCTTGTTATTTCTTTGTTTTGAAAAGAAAATATAACCTTGTTAAATTTTAAATTAATTTTACTCTTAGTAGCTTGAGACCTGTTCACCACCCCGCACCTTCTTTCACGCATAACTACCACAAAAACTCGGTAACAATAATAATAATAATAATAATAATAATAATAATAATAATAATAATAATAATAATAATAATAATAATAATAATAATAATTTAAGCCCCATTAATGACATCCATGCCTTTGCTGGCAAGATGTAGTGTTTACAGTGCACTAATGTCTTCTGGTATGGGCTATATCAAATTTGTTACTTTCATTGACCTGTCTCAGTCTCATCCTTGGCTTTGACAATATGAAAGTGACTGAGGTATGAGTGATGCTAGTAATACCATTCCTTATGCAGCCAGTCCCTGTTATGAATGGTGTGAAAATATCGCTCATAGGGTCGGTTGGTGCATGCATTTCAGTGGGCTTGGCAGACTGGTATGTAATAGCAACTTCTGTCTCAGTGAGGAAAGCAACGGGAAACTACCTCACTCCTCATTTCCCTAGTACGCCTCTTCAGTGACGCCTAGGCTATTTATGACAGCTGTTGGCAGAGTTGCAGAGGATCAAACCAGCCTTCGGGCTGAATACCCAACATACATACAATGGCATTCAAGATTTCTCAGGACACGGAAGAACCGGAAGTAATGTCCAGCAAGTGTTCTAGTGACAAGTGACTGGCATATTATTGAATACTTCAAAATAACACTGGACAGGGCCGCGAACGAATGCACCACCTTAGGATCAAGAAGCCAGAATTCCACCACCTGAACCACTCATCCCGGCTCCTACTATTTCATGTGGCACTATAAACTTGTAGCTTTAAGGTGTCGCTGGGATAGGAAAGTGCTAGGCCTGGGAAGGCAATCGTCTGTTGTGGTCTTAAGATAGAGCGTTAGCATTTGGCCAGTGTGAAAATCGGGAACAGTGGAAAATGAACCTCAGGGTTGGTGACTCAACAAAACGCGTCAATGATGGTCGGAAGATGTACACAAACACAGGTTCGCCTGCCTGTTGTAGCGGGCGGGGTTACTACTTGTATTCCGTAACTTGCATGGCTACAATGATTTCGCAAGTCAACAGGGGTCGATGATGTATTCAAAATGCGCCCTGTAATTAGCCTGAAAATATCAAAGGACAAAGATTTCCAAATTATGGTGCACTACTTTTTTACGTCGCAATGACACGGATAGGTCTTATGGCGACGATCGGATGGAAAAGGAGTAGGAGTAAGAAGGAAGCGACCGTGGCTTTAGATACGGTACAGCCCCAGCATTTGCCTGGTGTGAAAATGGAAAAACCGCGGAAAATCATCTTCAGGGATGCCGACAGAGGGGTTCTCCGGAATGCAAGCTCACAGATGTGCGCCCCTAACCGCACGGCCAACTCGCTCAGTTGATTCACTTTTTTTTAACTAATTGTACCGGCCGGGCGTGTAATGATAGACTGCTCTCCAAAATCCCAAACCTCTAAATGTCCGTCAATGCACACCTGTCTCTCCTACGTATAGTTTGCTCCGAAATAACATCGTTGCCGAGTTTAATTAATAGAGGCCTGGTGCACGTTTTTGACGCCCTGTAGGCGACCCGTGCGTCTGTGAGGATGAGGCCCTCCATATGATGAACTCTAATGTTCATGACGGCACAAATACCCAGGCCCTGAACCAGACGAATTAACTAATGAAAGTTTAATAAAACGACTCTGCCAGGAATCGAACCCGGAACCGCTTGGATCAAAGGCCAGAATTTAGCCACGGAGCCGGACGCATCGCCGAGTAAAATCCTGTACAATGTAGAATTGCACCTCTTAAATGTACCGTGCATCACTACGCTCTGGTTCAATAAGACAATAAGTACTATCTACACTCATTAGAATCACTAACTTACCAGCTACCAACGCTATTCAATGTAAAGTACTTACGGGGATAATTTTTAGGACCATAGTGTACCAAAAATTCGGCACTGTTGAACCACGTTAGTTACGGAATAACTTGTCCACCACTAAACGAGGGTGAATAGTAACGCCATCCCCTGCAATAGACAGGCAAATTTGTATTTGTTTTCGTCCTCTAAGCATCGCTGAATGTCTGTAGAACTGAGTCAGTTGCGAAAAATTAATTGGTCAAATTAGACACCGTTCAAATATCTAGCTTACCACCCACTGTTATGTTTCAAAATTAGCCAGAAGAAGAAGGCGAATTTCGTCTGGTCTATTGCTAGCTTGGTGCAGCCCTTGTAAAAATAAGGCAAAGCTTCCGACGATGGTAGGCGGCATCTCCTGTGCGTAAGAAACTGCGTGTTTGTGTGGTGGAGGACAGTGTTGTGTAGTATATGAGTTGCAGAAATATTGGGAACAACACTAACAAACACTTTCCGAGCCAGTTTTACGTACCCTCAACCCGGCCGGGAATAAAACCTGTGGCACTGAGAACCAAAGACTAACACGCTGACTACTCATCCATAAAACTAGACAATTAGTCACCAACGGGAGAGATGTGATCTTTAGTCAGAACTCAAGAAATGACAGTAAATCATGGTGTGGAACATATTATCCTCAAGATTCTAATCTCCTATACAAACAGCCTCGTCATTTTAGTATCTATAAAATAGTCTGTCACAACCAAGAGTCTAGCACTCGATCGCTGCAAGGATGAAAGGCCATTGCGTCCTCAAGTATCATCCCTCGCAGTCACTCTTAGTTTAACGTACCACAAGAGTAATACGAACGAAGTCTTTCATGCAACACTGAATAAACGTTAACACCAGTTTCTCACCCTTCGCCACAAACTAATTTTAAGATTTTTACTACCAAGCCGATATGGAGCGGTGGTAAAACTCTGTCCGGAACTCGCTTAAATGTGAAACTCGATAGTCCAATTTCCTCGGAGGTCGATAACCGGGCCGTGTTTCTCGTAACGACAATCCCCCCCCCCCCTCTCAGAGCAAAAGTCTTGATGAGTGCAGTTCCTAGAGCAGTTGATCATAACCTTGGTTATAACCATTCTTGTATAGGGGGAGACGGTGGGTATCGAGAGGGTCACATTGGAGAGGAAGTGGAGAGACTGATACGCGTATCTCCACTACAGTCGAATAAAAATCGGAAGCTGGACTTCGAGGCGCAGTCGGTTCATCGCTTTCCCTCTTCAGAGGATATCAGGTTTGACCCCGGATTAAGTAGATGGCATCTGAGCAGTGACGGCTCTAGACTTCAGAAACTGGGCGGTCGGAGGGAGGCTGGATGATTCACCTGGATGGGCAAACTCTTAGTAGATTTATAGAAGTGCTTGACATTCTGAGTGTCGTAAGGCAATCTTTCCTTATCCAATAACCACTAAGGTATACAAAAGTAAAGCGTTAAAGTTCGTCTACGAATAAACACGGTAGTTTTTGTTATTAATCACATACACACATATATATCCAATTCCTCGGTCCTCTATCCATACAAAAAAACTCTTTGTCTAGAACGCGTAGGAAGTTGCAAGTTTAACTCCAGGAAGCTCATAGTCCGGAAGGGTGCAGGAGTAGTTGGGGACAGAAAATTACCACGGGTATTCCAAGGAGAGTCTACGAAGGAAAAAAAAAAAAGGAATACCAAAGGAGCACAGTACCGAGCTCGATAGTTGCAGTCGCTTAAGCGCTGCCAGTATCCAGTATTCGGGAGATAGTAGGTTCGAACCCCACTGTCGGCAGCCCTGAAAATGGTTTTCCGTGGTTTCCCATTTTCACACCAGGCAAATACTGGGGCTGTACCTTAATTAAGGCCACGGCCGCTTCCTTCCCACTCCTAGCCCTTTCCAGTCCCATCGTCGCCATAAGACTTATCTGTGTCAGTGCGGCGTAAAGCAACTAGAAAAAAAAAGAGCTCAGTTAATGTTAAAATGTGTAAACAATTTGGTCAACAGCTAATCTAAAGGCAGGACAAATAATAAATGATGAGGTAAGCTGGGTAATTGATCGTCAATAATCCAATCCCCCTACGCTGAGGTGCACACCTAGCTGGATGAAATGTACGCAAAGCCACGAAATACAAAACTCTGGCCTGACTGCGCGGCTAGAATGATATAGAGTGCTGGCTTTCCGAGTCCAAGATAGTGGGCTCGATCGCGGCTCAGTCCAGTGGTATTTGAAAGTGCTAACATACGCGAGTCAATCTAATGTCGAGAATCATTTCACATTTATCAACAAACCTACGAAGACCTTACTAGCAAATCTAGCTCATATTTACTGTAATATCGTGATGTAACAACTGGGTAACCGTGTTTAAAAATCGAGGAGTAACTCAGAAAGGCGGTACAAGTACAGATACATAAATTTGTGTTGTTTTGAAAATCAACAGGAAAATATTATTACACAGAACTGATTAATCAAATATGAATGAAAATACATCGATTCTAATTAAAAATGTTTTCGAATCAAAATTAATTAAAAACTAACGGGTATGTGTTTTTAATCAGTCCAAAAGCAGTATTCCCACAATGCATTTATACAAACCGCTTCAGCAGTATTCAAATTAATGTGGAAACAGGGAAAGAACGGGTTTTCTCAATTGTATTAGGGGCTTCCACAATAATGTTATCATGCGGAACATAACAATACCGTCTGTAGCTATTTGGTGCTAGATGCAGTATTTCTACATTTGCCACTTGCCACAGGCCATCGTGACTTGTAGTTTGCAGTGATGGTTCAGTGTCATTTCAGGCTGCGTCATTATAGGAGCTACTGAGGTAAGTAATGATATGAAGCACGACTAGTGCAATTGGACTCTGGGAAAGGTGCTACTCATAAAGTCAGTCGTGCTGCAATAGTACATCCTAGCTCAGTCAGGAGAGCAATGGCAAAGTACCTCAAGGCATCCCACTGTACAACTTGGAATAATTCGAAACAGGGAAGGGCAGCCAGTCGTAAAACTTGGACTTGAGTAGGGCTCAGAGGGAGTGGGGAGGAGATGTGTGCAGCCGTTGCTATCGTCTGCATTAGAACCCGCACTGCATTATTGCCAGCACCGTCGCCATCTTGGAAGGGGAATTTCAATCGCATAAAGGAATTGTCGTCCAGTCAGGTTGGCAGCACTGTGCCGCCATCTTGGTGAGTAGAAACCGCGCTGGCCGCAATCTTGCCCGCCATTTTGTGCATTAGAACACATACAGCATTAATGGCTACTCTGTACGACTACTTATCTCACATCTCACCCTGCCTAGTATGCCACACTACGGCACCACCATCGCATTTTGTGGTTTCCTTATAACCGTACAACCTTCGGTGGTACTACAGGGTCTTTTTTATGGCTTGCTCCGTGTGTCAGGGGAGCACGCACAGAAGGCGATAGCCGGGTAACTCATTTGCCGAGAGATATACAGGATGAAGCGAAATTCGCACACTCGGACGTCGCAGCGCGACACCTCACATGCCAGCAATAAAAAAGTCTCTCACAAAAGTTCGTCCTGCGAGTATATCCGGGAGAAAAAGGACGTTGAAGAGTGGCAATCTGGCAACACTGTAACCACATGTAGGGTAACTATCTCTGTCAGCACACATTAGACGTGCTGTACAGTTGGTGCAGTGGATAGAGTTTTGGGTTAGCATGCAGGAGGTCGAAGGGATCGATCCTGGTTTGAGGCGTAAGTTTTTTTATTTCGTAAGTGTAGTCCAGGTGGTATGGTATCTGGCATCTTAATCGTCAACAGCGATTGCAGTGGGTTCTATAGGACCCATTTGCACTTACATATTTCTTCTTCTTGATCTGTTTACCCTCCAGGCTCGGTTTTTCCCTCGGACACACCAAGGAATCCCACCCTCTACCGCCTCAAGGGCAATGTTCTGAAGCTTTAGACTCTGGGTCGGGGGATAAAACTGGGGAGGATGACAGTACCTCGCCCAGGCGGCCTCACCTGCTATGCTGAACAGGGGCCTTGAGGGGGTATGAGAAGATTGGAAGGGATAGACAAGGAAGAGGGAAGGAAACGACCGTGGCCTTAAGTTAGGTACCATCCCGGCATCTGCCTGGAGGAGAAGTGGGAAAACACGGAAAACCACTTCCAGTATGGCTGAGGTGGGAATCGAACACACTTCTACTCAGTTGACCTCCCGAGGCTGAGTGGACCCCGTTCCAGCCCTCGTACCGGGCCTCCGGGGGTGGCAGCTAATTACACTAACCATTACACCACAGAGGTGGACGCACTTACATACTACGATCCTAGAAATGCACGAACATTCGTTTTCATTGGTCAGCTTTGAAAGACGCCCTTTCCACGTCGTGGGCATGAATTTATTCGCACCACTTCATCTACTAGATGCGTTACAACGTGTTCAGCGTTACTACGTTTTGTAAATGTAGGATAGTCCGCCTCTGTGGTGTAATGGTTAGTGTGATTAGCTGCCACCCCCGGAGGTCCGGGTTCGATTCCCGGCTCTGCCACGAAATTTGAAAAGTGGTACGAGGGCTGGAACAGGGTCCAGTCAGCCTTGGGAGGTCAACTGAGTAGAGGTGGGTTCGATTCCCACCTCAGCCATCCTGGAAGTGGTTTTCCGTGGTTTCCCACTTCTCCTCCCAGCAAATGCCGGGATGGTACCTTACTTAAGGCTACGGCCGCTTCCTTCCCTCTTCCTTGTCTATCCCTTCCAATCTTTCCATCCCCCCGCAAGGCCCCTGTTCAGCATAGCAGGTGAGGCCGCCTGGGCGAGGTACTGGTCATCCTCCCCGGTTGTATCCCCCGACCCAGAGTCTGGAGCTCCGGGACAATGCCCTTGAGGCGGTAGAGGTGGGATCCCTCGCTGAGTCTGAGGGAAAGTAGATTAAGAAAGAAAGAAATGTAGGATGTCTGCCTCTTTGGTGTAGTGGTTAGTGTGATTAGCTGCCACCCCCAGAGGTCCGGGTTCGATTCCCGGCTCTGCCACGAAATTTGAAAAGTGGTACCAGGGGTGGAACGGGGTCCACACAGCCTCGGGAGGTCAACTGAGTAGAGGTGGCTTCGATTCCCACCTCAGCCATCCTAGAAGTGGTTTTCCGTTGTTTCCCACTTCTCCTCCAGGCAAAGGCCGGAATGGTACCTAACTTAAGGCCACGGCCGCTTCCTTCCCTCTTCCTTGCCTGTCCCATTCAATCTTCCCATCCCTCGCTGAGTCCGAGGGAAAAACCGACCCTGGAGGGTAAACATATTAAGAAGAAGAAGAAGAAGAAGAAGAAGAAATGCAGAATTCATGCGACCTAAGAAACGGTGTCTTACTGTTTTACGGTATGTAATGTCCGATGGAAATTAGCAAATAGAAAAGTGCGCCTCAACCCAGGATCGAACTCTCGATCTCCTGCATGCTAACCCAAAACTCTATACACTGCACCAACTGTACAGCATGACTAGTATGTGCTGACAGAGATAGTTACCCTACATGTGGTTACAGTGTTGCCAGATTGCCACTCTACATCGTTCTTTTTCTGCCGGATATACTCGCAGGACGAACTTTTGTCGCAAGAAACACTGCGATGCTGCTTAAGATCTTATTTGCAGGATCGCAAAATATTAAGCTATTTAGTGCTGTAACCAGACCTCGAAATTGAAGGCCTAGTAAATTCCCCCACCCCCACCCCCACCCACTACAGGGCGAGTTGGCGGTGCGGTTAGTGGCACGCAGCTGTGAGCTCTCCTCCGGGACATAGTGGGTTCGAATCCCATTGTCGGCAGCCCTGAAGATGGTTTTCTGTAGTTTCCCATTTTCACACCAGGCAAATGCTGGGGCTGTACCTTAGTTGAGGCCACGCCGCTTCCTTCCCATTCCTAGGCCCTTCCTGCCTCATCGACGCCATAAGACCTATCTGTGCTGGTGCGACGTAAAGCAAATAGAAAAACTGTAAATTCCCCAGCTAGGCCAGATCACTAGTGTTGGCTACTGAATGCATGATTCGAATACTACACAGATGCAGTAGGAGCGGTGACCAATGAGCCGTGAATCGGATCACTGTATCGATTCAGTAACGTGAACGGAATCAAATGAATCGATTCAGTAAAATGAATCGAATGTCCCATCACTACAGATCACTAATCAAACATATTCAGCCAGAGTTCACTTACGGTAGAGTGGTCAGTCCCATTCTCTTCCAACGTATTCTCTAGCCAATAGCATGTGGGCTATCCATCCAGGTGATTACAAAGCCCAGTGTTGCGTAACTCTAGAGATTTAATGGAATCAGGAGTTTCAGTATGACTACACCATTGGTAGGGCCTACAGGAACAAAATGCAGGAGTATACAAATCATTAGCATAATAAGATGTTAAGTTGGTGTTGATAATGTCATTCGCTTATCATCCCTGTAATTGTCCGGCTTCTTGGCTGAATGGTCAGCTAGTTGTTTTCGGTTCATAGGCCTCTGGTTCGATTCCCGCCTAGGTCGAGGACTTGAACCATATTTGGTGTATTCGTTTAGCTCGGGGACTGGGTGTTTGTGATCGTCTTAATACATATTTTTATTTCCACAAAATACACCACAGAAACACGCAATAAAAAATACATCCCTCCACTCAGCGTTAGTCAGAAAGGGCATTCGGGCGTAAAAAGTCATATAATTTCATCTCATCTTATCTCCGCCCGTGCCCCTATTTAGGAAACGGGACTCAGCGGTAGAGATATACACTGCTTTCTACAACAGCGTTAGTCACAGATATTCAAATTCAGCGGTGTGATTTACCAAAATCCGACAAGTGGTTCTCGAGAAAATGGAATGTCTTCAAACATGCTTCATTTACCAACCGTGGGCGCCCTATTCCAATAAATCACAAACCAAACGCGCAAGGCACGCACTAATGTAGGGTCTATATAAGAATCCTGAGGCTACTGGCATGCAATGAACATTCACCTTTCCTGACAGTAAGTTACATGCTTCGACGTGAATGTAAAACTATTACAACAACACTCAATGGTTTAAAACCTTCAATATTGTCTTAAAGCAAAGCAAAGTCATCTCCGTACAAGCCATGCAGGCCCTTGGAGCGATGGAAGGTAAAGGCTTCAACTATCCGTAACCTCGGCACTTGATGGCGTAGAGTGGTTACCTCTTCGCCCGGCCGCCTTTGCCCCCAGAAATTAACCTGATACTCATTTCCACCGGAAATGGGAATCTCGTTTCTTAAATTTTACGACTTCCTGACGGGGACTTGAACCCACGTCCTTCCGGGCAAACCGAGCACGCCTTTACCGCCTCGGCCAGGCAGCCCCTTTAATATTATCTTAGATAATGGAAAATATCAAAGGCAACGAATATGCACTTTGTTGAAACACTAGTGTTCTCCATCTTTTTGTACGGCTGTGAGACGCAGACGGTGAAAGGTAATGCCTTTGAGATGTGGTGTTGGCAGTCAATTCTACCTATACCCTGGACATAAAGAAGAACAAATGCTTTCATTATAGACAAACTGAGCATACCGTATAAGTGAATGTTACCTCCAGTTCCTTCGCCACATTTTCAGAGCAGAAGGGCAGAATTTGGAAAAGGTCCTTTTTCAAGGCAATGCTGAAGGCAATAGACCACGAGGAAGAAGAACAGCTAGATGGTTAGATTAACAGAACGAGATCACTGGTCTTTGTCTTCAGACTGTCTTAGGAAAAACTGAAGACAGCTATGCATGGAGACTTCTCGTCAAGGATGCAAGACTCAAATGATAAGGAATATAAGGTCACGACGCCCAGCACCGAGCCGAATGACCTCGATATTTTGTTTCCTCCAGATCTTCTCCTCGGGTTTTGAATATAACGGCACATCTGAATGTAATAATTAATGTTATTGGCTTTTTCCACTAACTAATTTTACGGTTTTCGCTGAGATGCCGAGGTGCTGGAATTTAGTCCCGCAGGAATTCTTTCACCTGGCAGTAAATCTACCGACACGAGGCTGACGTATCTGCGCACTTTCAATACGACCAGTATGAAACAGGGTCGAACCTGCCAAGTTAGGGTCAGAAAGCCAGTGCCTCAAACCACCTGAGCCACTCAGTCCGGCCTCTGAAATTATGTTGGCCATTACTCTAAAGCTAAGTGTCAAAACAGTGTAATTTTATTTCTTTAAACCAAAGTTAGCCCTATCACAATTTGCTTTACGTCGCACCGACACAGGTAGGTGAGGACAGTGATGGTCGGAAGATGTAAATAAACACAGGTTCGCCTGCCTGTTGTAGGGGGCGCGCTTACTGCTTTTATTCCGTAACTTGCACGGCCACAATGATTTCCCAAGCCAACAGGGGTCGAAGATGTACTCAAAATGCGCCCTGTGATTAGCCTGAAAATATTAGAGGACAACGATTTCCAAATTATGGTGCACTTTTTTTTTACGTCGCACCGACACGGATAGGTCTTACGGCGACGATCGGATGGGAAAGGAGTAGGAGTAAGAAGGAAGCAGCCGTGGCCTTAGTTAAGGTACAGGACCAGCATTTGCCTGGTGTGAAAATGGGGAAACTACGGAAAACCATCTTCAGGGCTCCCTACAGTGGGGTTCGAACCCACTATCTCCCGAATGCAAGCTCCCAGCTGTACGACCCTAACCGCACGGCACACTCACTCAGTCCAAAGTTAGTATAGTTATCTCGGCAGGTAGTGACACCCTAGAAAAGTACTGTATATTTGATTATGAACCCCTTGGTAACATTAGAAAACGTGAAAAAATATTTTCAATAATTGACAGTTTATAAGTTACCTGAGGTTAACATCCTGACCTGTTTAGGATATTCACATTAGGCCGTTCTCACACAAGGCTATAAATTCAACACCGAAACAAAGTGGTCAGAAATATACAATTAAACTCTTTCCCGGAAGCACGTGGTATGGAACTGCCATGGCATGTCTAAACAGTATCTGAAGAAACTTCGCTCGGTCAACTTTCGTAAGTATCGCAAAACTTCTTCCTCACACAGACTTGACTGCTGCACTGAGATCCAGACCATCTACCGCTTTGTGAATAAGTGTGAGCTTTCCTGGCTGTTGCAGCGACTACTTTGTTGCTACCGGTGCAGTTCCTGAATGGATTAGCAGTCAGGACACTGGTTTACAGTTTATTTCATGTATTTTTAAAATCTCCTTCATGAACGTTCATTTCAATATCTGCCACACGATACGTATAGTAGAGCATCTCCAAATCACCGAAGCTTAATGTTTCCTACATCGTATACAAGAATCTGGATTCTCATTTCTATCTACATCATTTCCATCTTTCGACTGAGGTTGCATCTTAACAACAACGCCTGTAGCTTTTCCCTAAAACGATGCGATTCAATTTTCGGTCAATGAAAGTGGTTTTTTTTTTTTAAATATGTTTATATGGATTGAGTTTACCAAAAACTAAGAGCCAGTCGGACTTCGTTTTAGGGCCTCTTAAATAAAAACTACTAAATCATAACTAATGCACGTGTTAAATTTTCACCCTAACTACAGCTCAGTGGGAAAATTGAGTGAAAATATGATAAAGATCTTCCCTCAAATCAAAATTCATTATTTAATTACACAACGCATATAATGGGGGTCATAAAGAGAGGGGGCGCGGCATGCTAAACGCAAGCTGCGGCCCACAATTACCTTCTCACCTGGCGTCCGCAACACTCCCCCAGTCCGCAGCAAATTTACGGTCCAACGTCCCAGAAGCTCTTATTTCAATGAGCGTGGCCAGTGCGCCATAAAGTGTTCTACTGCGTGTTAACGGCCCGTGAGAGCGACGGACCCTAGCTCCGAACGGCGCAACAATAAATACAAGTCACGAGGGGAGTGGAGAGAATCTTGTAACTTGGATCTTGACGTCTCGAGGTTGGAAGTACACCTGATGTACGTGCTTTTCTTCTGCTATCTTCGGGATGAACACTAAACAAATCAATAGTTATCATAGTATATTACAGTTACTACACTGTTGAATTACAGTTAAGGAATCTTTCAGAAGATCCAGAATCCACTGCGTAATAATAACTAGTGGACCCGTGCTGTTCCACAACATTCCTTTTAAATAGGTCAGATAACTTGTCCTGGATTAGAGCAGATGTAGGATGCAATAGTTACGTAGAAATGAAAAGGTTAGCACAGGATAGGGTGGCATGGAGAGCTGCATCAAACCAGTCTATGGACTGATGACTCAACACACACACAACTTGTCCTGATATGCCTGTCGTAGTCATACTGTTTTGACTGCTCTTTTCAATAGTTTTATGAACATTTAATACCTCTACATAATAACTGATTCATTCGTAATTTAATTTATAACACTCCTTCTCATACAATATTCTTGGTGTTCAGAACATTCGGCCGTACCTTTTTTAACGACCTTGCCCGAGATAGTTCATCATGCAACTGGCCGTAGCTGAATACAACTTTTTCCAAGCGTTTGACCTGCGCTTTATCAATGGTCATGCTGATGGTTAGTCGACTTGATACCTTCCCGTGTGTACAAACATCCCTTTGAAGTCTCACTAATTCTAACTCCATAGCAATGAAGCATCTAATAATGTCAACCCAGTAGTGTAGTCGTAGTAGGTCTGCAACTTACGCGGGGACATCGAGTTCGATTCCCGGCTGTCTAACACAAGAGGCAGCAGACATAGGGAATGTCGGAAGACATTTCTTCTCACATCCGTGGTATCCCCCGCCTGTCGTAAGAGTCGACTAAAAGGGGTAAAAGTGTGTCCACGATACGGGAACACTTCTCTCAGCCTAAAATGGCTTCCATGTACTTGAGCCAGACTCGTCACCGTTAACTGTCCTTTCAGACCACACTTCGTCAAAATATGTTCTTTTCACACCCATGCGGTAGGTTTGCGAGGCCTAGGTAGTATTTTAATTTTACGCCCTTCATTGATATTTCCTTACCGATACCTTCATTTCCCTAGCTATCAGAGCTTTTTCATTTTTATTTTAATATTGCTAATTGTTTTCCGTCACACCGACACAAGACAGGTCTTATGGCGACGAGGGGATAGGCCTCATCTAAGAGACAGCCTCACCATTTGTCCGGTGTGAAGATGAGGAAACGACGTAAAATCACCTTCAGGGATGCCGACAGTGGGGTTGGAATCCACTATCTCCCGAATGCAAGCTCATGGCCACTCAACTCAAACCGCGCATACAGCTCGCTCGGTTCTTCCACCATGTTTTGTCTTTCTTCTCCGATTAGGTGTTAAACCAGTTGTACTTCCTCATAAACAATAATCACCACACGATGTTTTATGGTCCGCGCGGATCTAGAAGGGGATTGACGTGTTGCCACGTCGTACTAGTCAATGAAGGCCTCTTCGCGGCAAAGTCAGTACTTTCAATACCACAAATCACAGTTGGTGCGTGTCCAGGACACTGTGACCAGTTTGACCTACGTGAATGACGTTCTGCGACCCGTAGCCATACCCTTTCTGCACGACATCCCAAACGCCATATTTCAGCAGGACAATGCGCGACCACATGTTGCTGCACGAACACGTGCCTTCTTGTTGTCACAGGATGTCAGACCGTTGCCCTGGCCCGCCTGATCACCGGACTTGTCGCCAATCGAAAATGTGTGGGATATGGTGAAACGACCGGTGCGGCACTGTGACCCAATGTCAACCAACAAAGATGAACTGTGGAACCAGGTGAGTGCATCATGGATGGCTATACCCCAGGACGCCATTCGCGCCTTATACGCGTCGATGCCATCATGCATGGAAAAAGTTATCAGTGGCCACGAAAGACCCAGGGCCTACTAGGCAACAGGACACATGCTGAACCTAGGTGACTGAAATACTAATCGTTTCTGCAGAACATACATTGCACGTGTCCTGTGAGTATGAACTTCCTATCTTTAGTCTTTCAAGGGGTTCTGATTTTTATGAACAGGAGTGTACTATTTGCGGCTAGAACAAATATTTATCAATGTCAATAAATATAATTCCCGTACGACAGTTTCATAATTGCCTTTCTCTATTTTTACTACAGTGTTTTTGGTTACTCTAGCCGCATCTGCAGTTGCATCTAACACTTTATTTACAGAAAAGAGAGGACACTTATTACCTTTCTTCCGTTCAAAGTATTCTCGTACATGAAAAACAACGTCCCGAGTCTGTCCCTTTATAAGAATGCTTTTGCCGAAATGTTACCTCTCTTCACTTTCCACCACTGGATTAAAATTAAAAGATGCTAGGCATTTACCATACACAAACAATATATATGTATGAGAATCTGTTCTACGTCGCACCGACACAGATACGCCTTATAGCGATGATGTGATAGGAAAGGGCTACGAGTGGAAATGAAGCGGCCGTGACCTTAGCTAAGGTACAACGCAAGCATTTGACTGGTGTGAAAATGTGGAAGCCATAAAAAAACCATCTTCATTTGTGGGTTCGAACCCACTGTCTCCCGAAAGCAAACTCACAGTTGCGCGACAGTAACAGCACGCCTAAACAATATTTAAAAATGTAACTGTACAAATAAAACTCTAGGTTATTATTATACACACGCACACGTCTTTAGAGAAACTCTGTTAGAATAACAATACAATTATAGTCCGGCTCCATGGCTAAATGGTTAACGTGCAGGCCTTTGGTCACAGGGGTCCCGGGTTCGATTCCCGGCAGGATCCGGAATTTTAACCATAATTGGTTAATTTCGCTGGCATGGGGACTGGGTGCATATGTCGTCTTCATCATCAGTTCATCCTTATCATAATGCGCAGGTCGCCTACGGGAATCAAATCAAAAGACCTGAACTTGGCGAACCGAACATGTCCTCGGACACTCCTGGCACTAAACAAGCCATACGCCACTTTATTCTTACCGGAGACGTTGCATGTGAGAGCTCTACTCCCAGACAGAGAGGTGATCTCACTGTGCAAGTAAAAGGAGGGTCGCTTTCTACATTCATGTGGCAAAATCGTCTCACAACAGACTGACCAACCGCCTGTTCACCTTCTGGTGAAACAAGGAAGTCCGTACAACGTATGTGACAGAGATTTGAGAAGGCCGACAGGCTTACAAAACAGCCTGATCCTGAAGAAAGTCCGTGGTTTAGGAGAAAACACTGAAGTAGAAATGTACTCCCCAAGTAGGAGGAAAGAAAGGAGTTACACCAGGAGAAGATGCGACAATACTGGACAAAGATAACAGCCCAAAAAGTGTGGTTAGGCCTAGTCGAACGACGAAGAATAATACATGTACGCCCTCAGTTACCGAGTTGCAGAACTTCTGAAGTGATGCCACTTGCCTACCAATTTCACCATTCGGATTGTGCTGCTGTCTAGATGTGTGTTGTTGTGTATGTTAAGTTATCAACCTAGAGGGTGGTTGGATCCTGAAATAGCACCACGGAAGGTTATGCGCTTCAGAAAAAACGCAACAACCAATGGCGGCGCCAAAATGAGGCGTACTAGGCAAGAAGAGGAGTGAGGTCGTTTGCCATTGCTTTGCTCACTGGGCCAAAAAGTGCTATTGCAGCACGACTGATCCTATGATCAACACCTTTCGTAACAATCAGACACACTGTGTGTGCTCTGAATATCATTACTCAGCGCTACCCATACCCCAGCAGCATCCATGCTGTCACAGCCATGGATGAGACTGGGACTTCGGTGGAAACTACACTTTGTTCTGGCCTGTGCCTAGAGACAGATGGAAACGTATTGCATCCATCAAGAATATGAAAGCGGAATTCTACTGAACGGTTACTTTGGTGGAGTTAATTTTGTCGGGAGCCACTTAGTGCGCCACAAAAGATCTTTAACATAACAACAATGACATGGGATGTTAAAACTTTTGATAGCCCTTCAAAATCGACTACCTAGGCCGGGATCGAATCCACGAACTGCCGGGATGAGTAGCTCAGACGATAGAGCAGTGGCCTTTTGAGCTCAAGTTGAAAGGTTCGATTCCTCTGACCGTCCGGTGGTATTTGAAGGTGTTCAAATAAGTCAGCCTCGTGTCGGTATGTTTTCCTGGCACGTAAAATAACTCCTGAGGGACAACATCCCGGCACCTCGGCGTCTCCAAAACCGTAAAAGTCGTTAGCGAGGTGTAAAATCAATAACTTTTTTTTTGCTAGCTGCTTTACGTCGCACCGACACAGATACGTCTTATGGCGACGATGGGACAGGAAAGGGCTAGGAGTGGGAAGGAAGCGCCCGTGGCCTTAATTAAGGTACAGCCCCAGCATTTGCCTGGCGTGAAAATGGGAAACCACGGAAAACCATTTTCAGGGCTGCCGACAGTGGGATTCGAACCTACTATCTCCCGAATACTGGATACTGGCCGCACTTAAGTGACTGCAGCTATCGAGCTCGGTAACATTATTATTAGTCCACGAACTAGGTATCATTCATCGGACACTCAACCACTTATCCACCGAGGCAATTATTGTGTCGGAAGACAGACACATGGAATCGGTATCGATTTCAGCTGAACCCGCTGTCGTGGGAACAGAAGAACGACCACTAACCTACTACGTCATGTGTCTATTTGACAACGAATACATCGGCGGCAAATCATCAGTTCATATCTGAAGGCCAGAGAGATGTTAGTAGTCTAGCCAGGAACGCTGCTCACATTTACTTCCATGAGTACAGACGGATGTGTGGTTCAGTGCTGTCAGGGAGAACATCACGTCGACCTTGTTTGAGGAAGCCGGGACGACGGTTCGTCTTAATCACAGGGATCAGTCTGGACGACTCTCGCGGGTATAGTAACTAATGCCTTCGCTCCATACATGATGTTGATTGATTTAAGGAGCCACGGTTACCTACCGTACATTAAACTTGTCAGGTACGTTTACGTTGCTGTCTGTAATCGTATGCGTATATTACAGTATGTAGCTCTAATTATTTAGCACACATTACGAGGAGTATCTCGAGAAATAAAATATGGTATACCCCAGCACTCCTGCAGTGTGGGAATAACATTGTGTGTAGAGGATCACTCAAAGGTACCAAGGCCACGTTCTGTGACCGAACCATCGAATCGACTTAGGTTTTCCAAACTTGCAAACTACAGTGTCACCTCGCTCGCATGTAAGGACCCCTAAATGCCAACCGAGAGAATAGGCATTTAAACCTATACCTTTGAATGCAGAAGGCAATCCCATAAGTTACCGTTGTGAGGATACTGAGACAATGCCAGTAAAATGATCATACTGTGAATCAATTCAAAATATATATTTTAACAATTTGTTTTACGTCGCACCGACACAGATAGGTCTTATGGCGACGATGGGATAGGAAAGAGCAACGAGTGGTAAGGAAGCGGACATTGCCTTAATTAAGATACAGCCCCAAGCATTTGCCTGATGTGAAAATCGACTGCCGACAGTGCGGTTCGAACCCACAATCTCCCGAATACAAGTTCACAGCTGCACGTACCTAACCGCACGGCCACTTTCTCGGTAACAAAAATCATTTAATAATATTTCTTACATATTTTAAAACTTATATAACCAGTCTTTATTTTATGAGTAATGTATAAAAGTGATTAGTGTACAAACTATATCGTATTTATTTCCAGGATT
Organism: Anabrus simplex; assembly: GCF_040414725.1. Lineage (NCBI taxonomy): Eukaryota > Metazoa > Arthropoda > Insecta > Orthoptera > Tettigoniidae > Anabrus > Anabrus simplex. The sequence continues at coordinate 591,794,336 of NC_090265.1, forward strand.
CTTTGATTGTTCTGTCTGTTTGGAGCTGAGATAAATGTTATGCTTCTAGAGATTAAGTGTGAAATGAAAATAAGAACTGAGTACGGACAAAAAGTTTAATACTATAAGAAGTGTTTCAATTGCCAACCTGGGCTCAGAAAGCCAGCGCTCTACAGTCTGAGGCAAAAGCTCTAAATTCACCAACTGATCGAGCGAGTTGGCCGGGTGGTTAGGGTCGCGCTGCTGTCAGTTTACATTAGGGAGATAGTTGGTTCGAACCCCACTACCCACAACCCTGGTTTCCCATTTTGACACCAGGCAAATGCTGGGGCAAACAATAACCAACTGAATGCGAGGTTTTCACATCAGAATTTACAACGAAATAAAGATTAGGCAATAAGAAATTCAGCACCGTTTCAAGCTTCTTTTTTTTTTTCCGTTCAGGTCTAGATAAAACTTATCTCCAGCTTACCACCTGGCGTAGCTATATCTAAGAGAAATAAGCAGGAAAAACCTCCGACTAGGGGATGAGGAAAATTGCAACGAGAGTCCTTTAAAATAGATATTCTACTTTTTATTTCAAATTATACCAAAACCAAACATGGACAAATACAAATCAAACACCGTGCCTCTTAGATAAAACAATATGATCTCTTTACCGTCGCATCACAAGTAGGATTTCGGTGACGTCTGAGAAAAAAAAAAAACTAGGACTGCTTAGGTAGCGGTCGTCGCCTCAATGAAGGGTACCTGGTGTGAACGTGGGAAAAACTATAGAAAACAAGCTTCAGGGATGCCAACGACAAAGGGAAGACAAACTCATACCTAATCGACCCGAATCACGTAGCCAATTTGCATGATATTCAACTTTAAACTTTACTTTTCTATGTAGTTTAACTTTCCTTGCAACTCCCTCAGTGGGCTAGTACTAGATTAGAGACTCGTGGATGGAAGGATCGTCATTCATCATTATTATTATTACGTTCGGACATTAAGTATTTATGGTCTGACACCATGCCGGTTCGAGTCCCGATGTTGGAAATAATTTCCACCGTCAGAAGGTTGGCCAGCAGGGTAGGTGAGGTGGTGATATTTAATTTCTAACCAAAAACCTGGGTTCAACGCCTAACCTCTATGCAGTAGTTATTTGAAGTGAGGGCATATGACGCTGCTAATCGTGATTCGTCCATCGGACGAAGACGTTAAGCCTTGATGTTAATGCAATTTGCTATTTTTGGTCATACTTTAAACCTTCTCCGTGTTATGCGTGACAAAATAGTACACGCTGTAGGGAGCACATTTTAGTGGTTTTCGCCCATTTAACTTCTCCTTTAATTTGCAGTGAGAAAAGTATAAACATGTCAGTAGGTAAGAGCTTAAAACTAGCTCCGTACAGGAGCAAGTCAAGTCGTTATGCAGTTAGGGTCTCCTTTATGACTTCATCTCCAATACGATTTATCTGAACCCTACCCAGGCAGTAACGAACTCCACAAACGGCTCGTAAACACAACAGGGTATCACACTGTAGACCCCTGGGGGACAATTTCATTCGAGCTATAAAGCGCTAGCACACTGAGATACACAGCAACCTAATATACCTTAACACCAAGAATCTCAAATCCTACAACCTCAATATACCTCAACGTAGTCCATACTTCAATGTTGAAAAAACAAATATGTCACGAGAATTCTCTTAACAAGTGTTTTAATAATAATAATAATAATAACAATAATAATAATACCAAGCCATACTGAGGTGAAACATTGGTATTCTTAAGATTGAGCTACGTGAATTTATTTAAAACAGAAAGATTTACGTTGGCAATTCTCTTACAGAATCCGAAATTTCAGGAAGTATACAATTAACCAAACATCAAATGATACACGTTGGAACTGTCAAAGCAAAAGTGGAATTACTGATCACATACAGATAAAGTGCTCAATACTTGCACAGAAGGACTACGTACAAGGACAAGACAACGTAGCAACGAAAATCTACCAAGAATTTCAGAAGTTAGTGTTTCGTAAGTCCTTCGTCATTAAATACTACCTGAGCTACAAACATCAACTTTCCACTTTATTTTTATAGGACATTATGTTGTAATATGGATACCTGTATACGGATAACCAGTATACAGGTCAGAGTAGGAAAACATAGGATCCCCTCACCATGCTCCAGTTACAGAACAGTAACGGAAATTACCTATCCGACCACAGAGCGAAATATACGTTCCAGTTATTCCGAAGATGTCTTCGAGGCTCGCGGGAACTCGAGAGTGGAAAGTTGAAAAATGCGAGACACAGTGACCAACTACGAAGTTGATTTTAGCTGCCTAGGGAGATGATTACCTCGGATCGAATAGTGGCACACTGGTCATCTTGAGAAAGAACACTGAAATATATTATTGGAAACGTCGGCAATCTGCACATAAGGTACACTCAACTGCAGGACAATTAGCCTTCGCAAAAGATTACTTTCTATCTTTCAAAGTTCCATTGTTTGAAATAGGATGAACATATTGTTTAGATGGCAGGATTCCAAGTACCGTCTCTTCGGTCACACGCTATCCACAGTTTACGAATATCCTCGAGTTTCAAGAATGCACAAAATTACATATTTCTCTGTCGGCTAATTTTTGTGCAAGTTTACGTAAAACAGCAAGGCTCAACCCGGAAAAGGAACTTAATAGAGAATCTTCGTTTTTATCTTCAAAGATTGAAAATGCCTAATTTTGTTACTGTTGTAGTCGTTTCATCTTGTATAATAGGAGTTCTGTGGTTAGGAACATCATTATCTGTAAGACTGTGGTACCTGCTACTCTGTGAGGGATTTGTTACTAACTAGAGATAAGATTCGATAACAAGAAGTCATTCCTTCTAAGTTAGATACTACGCAGTATACGCCTCCAGCAAAGAAGTTTGGGGAAAATAACCACTTGAAATATACTGTGTAACTTTAGTACAATATCGCAGCTTGCTAGAAACAATTAGTGACAGTAACTATATCTGCCAATACTTTCCCTTGCGAGCGAATTTATGTCGCACTAACGCAGAAGGTTTTCCGACGACGATGGGAGAGGGAAGGATTATGATTAGGAAGAAAGCAGAGGTGGCCTTTATTAAGATACAGCCCCAGTATGTTCCTGCGTGAGGGTGGGAAAACCACTATCTACATCGCTGCTGACAGAGGAGTTCAAACCTACTATCTCCCAAAAGCAAGCCTACAGATGCACGGCTCCATATCGCATAGCCAACACGGTGTTTGTCAGTACAATCACTGGCATAGGATCTGTGTACTAAGAAAGAACTACTGGATTGAAATGAAAATTTTCTACTGTGACAGACAAAAGAGCCAAGTGATTACAACACCATTGCATCAGGGTGAAGTTCTGCCCACTTGTAGCGTAGAGTGGCAATCATACTATATTTACAGTTCTTATTCCGCCTGTTGCTACTTCTTGACGAATGCAGTATTTGTATCCGTCTCTTGGCACAGGGAACCTCCGTGGCTCAGGCGGCAGCGCGCCGGCCTCTCACCGCTGGATACCGTGGTTCAAATCCCAGTCACTCCATGTGATATTTGTGCTGGACAAAGCGGAGGCGAGACAGGTTTTTCTCCGAGTACTCCGGTTTTCCCTGTCATCTTTCATTCCAGGCAATCTCCGTTAACGTTTCATTTCATATGTCAGTCATTTATCATTGCCCCAGCGGAGTGTGGCAGACTTCGGTAGCCGGCACATTTTCTATCCTCGCCGCTAGATGGGGGCTCCATTCATTCCACTCCTGACCCGGTCGAATGATTGCAAACAGGCACAGGCACGAGGAAAATATAGCTTCCACGAAGATACAGTCTCCTTTATGGCTGTGACAGTGTAGAAGAAGCTGAGTCATGGGTGATGCTGGGTAATGACTAGAGCCCGGATTTTTAAGTAGTAATAGGTTAGAATGCAAGCTTACTGAAGCCAGTAGCACCTATACTCTAGCCTGCACAACGGTTATGCTATGAGCCTTGCATGAATATTAGGAATTTCTTCTAGATTTCATGTTACTTTCGCTACTGTACAGAAGAGCACGCTGGACCACACTTCCTAATTAATAACCAGATTATATTGCATTCTAGCCTTTTAAAAGTCCACAGCGTGTTTCCAGTTTCAACCAGGTAAGGAATGAAAGGAATGAAGCCCCCATCTAGAGGCAAAGATAGGAAAACTGCCGGCTGCCAAAGCCTGTCGCGCTTCTCTCGGGCAATGATCAGTGACTGACAGATGAAATGATATTGGAGAGAGTTACTGGAATGAAAGATGACGGAGAAAACCGGAGTACCAGGAGAAAAACCTGTTCCACCTCCACTTTGTCCAGCACGAACCTCACACGCACGACCGGGATTTGAACCAAGGAACCCAGCGGTGAGAGGCCGGCGCGCTGTCTCCTGAACCACGGAGGCCATGCATTCCAACCTTTTACTACCTAAAACTCCGGAGTCTACTAATGACATTTAGAAGTCGACTTGTGCATATGGATGTTATGATAGGTGCTACTCACAGGGTCGGTCATTCCGCAATAGCAATTTCTGGCCCAGAAAGGAAAGCAACTGCAAACTACCTCAGTCCTCGTCATGCCTTGTACGCTTCATTATGGCACCACCACTACCAGTTTTTGCGGTGTTTCTAGAAGTGCACACATTTGCGTGGTGTTAATTTGAGGATGCAACCAGCCTCAGGGCCGAAAACTTAATATAAAGAATACTGATAGAATGTATCTCAGTATTTGCGTTTTGAGAATACAGGTTAATTTGCGAGGAGAAGTAGGACTCTGTATGCAGAGCCTGTGCGGACGCTGACTCAACTACCTGTGTGTAAACCCTGCTGCAAATAGCATTCTTACTGCTATTTCAGGTTAATTGTCTGCCGTAATGCACGCGCCAATTAACGTGCGTAATTGTGTACTTCTGTAACATTGTGTAGCTTTTTCGCAGTGCGTGTTACACGGCACGACAACTGGAAATACAAAGCAGAAGTTAGATATAAATGAAGTAACAATGAATAGCAAGGATTCATACACAAAAATGTAAATTGAATTCAGAGGTATAAAATATTTTAATGTTACCCTTTTAATAACATCATCTTGTTTCTACTTACAGCTGCCAGTATATGGCCAGCTGGTTCGGTCATATTTGATTTAAATTAAAACACCAAAGCACGAATTAAAATATCTACTTCTAATTACACTACCTGATTGATGATTCCGTACATGAGGCATTGAGATAGATATAACTTGCGACCAGAATTTATAAACAATGTAACTTCAAGAAATATAATTGACTAATCTCTAAATTGAGATGTTACAAGACAGAAATAAATTTACTTACACTTTAACTGTCCGTGAACTACGCGCTACGGGTCAGCAGAGTAGCAGTGGCTAAATATATTTTCACTGTCATTCCTGGACGTGAACTGATAAAACCCTAAACGTATGCCATTCTACACTGATGTCTGTCCGTAACTATTTCTTGACTTGGTGGAGGAAAGTAGGGGTATGTGAAGTCCATTAAGGGCTGCAAGTGATCACCAAGAAATTCAACGTAGCAGTCACTGGTCAACGACCTGTTGTCCGACTCCATGGTTAGCGCGCTGGCCTTTGGTCACAGGGGCCCGGGTTCGATTCCCCGGCAGGGTCGGGAAATTTTACCATCATTGGTTAATTTCGCTGGCACTCGGGCTGGGTGTATGTGTTGTCATCATCATAATTTCATCCTTATGACGCGCAGGTCGCCTACGGGAGTCAAGTCAAAAGACCTGTACCTAGCGAGCCGAACATGCCCTTGGACACTCGCGTCACTAAAAGCCATACGCCATTTCAACGACCTGTTGAGGTCCATCAGCGGGTCCAGCCCATGTTACATGAACACACTCAATGAAGTCTGAAAACTTCAAAGGTGTTGAAGAGTGAAAATGTAATTAAAAAAGCATACATATTTTGCTGTTCGTTCTTTCAGGAACATACAGTGTATGAGAACCTCACTAGAATTAATTGATACGAGAACTGGAAGAGATTTAAAGGAAAGTACGGTTTGTTCTGGGTGATTCCCAACAAAAGAATGTTACGAAATGTTGCAAACTTGCGGCAGTGGAAGTAAGGAGGCGAGCTGGTTAACTAAGTGGAATGTTTCGAGTTCTCAGTGAAGACAGCCTGGAATGACGCAAGTAGACGAATAAGCTTGGGTTGAGCTTTTAAAAGTAGGAAAGATCATGCAATGAAGATAAAATTGGAATTCAAGAGAACAAACTGGGGCAATATTCATTTAGAGGAAGGAAGATGAATTAGAGATTGGAATATTTTATCAAGGGGAATGTTTTATAAATTTTCACCTTCTTTGAAATAATTCAAGGACAGACTAGATAAACAACTGATAGGCGTTAGCCTTAAATGCCGATCAATGTTGTTTGATTGATTATTGATTTAAATTTTACAAAATATTGATATCCGCATTCGAATCCCGGATTGAGAACGAAATGTATGTCAGTATTTTCTGGTACCACTATAGCAAATATAGGCCTAAAGTAAAATTAAAATTCTGATTTATTTGTTACTATACTCGCATTACCAATTTTCAACGCCCAAATTCATCTGATGAGAAAGCAGCAGCTCACATATTTTAAAAGCTTTATACACTGACATCCCAAAAATCACGCGATAGGATTCTAGTATCGTGTGGGCCCTCCTCTAGCTGAGTCAAGTGCAGCAATTAGTCGTGGCATCAATTCAAGAAGTGGAAGAAAAAGAAAAATCTGTGGAGAGATTCTGACTCATGCCATTAATAATAATAATAATAATAATAATAATAATAATAATAATAATAATAATAACAATAATAATAATAATATTTAAATTCTATTGTTTTAACGTCCCATTAACTTCGTTTGATGGATTTCAGAGACGCCGAGATGCCAGAATTTCGTCACGCAGGATTTCTTTTACGTGCCAGTAAATCTACGGACACGAGGCAGCACCTTCATATGCCACCGTACTCATCAAGGATCGAACGTTCCTCATTGCCATTCCTGCTACTTGTATGTGCAGAGTCTTCAGTTGAATGGACCCCACCACCCTGTCCTATAAATGCACGAAAGAGTTCATGTCAGGTAAACGAGGTGGCTACAGCAATCACTGAAACTCCCCATGACGCTCCTCGAACCAATTCTGGACAACTTGGGCTCCATTACATGGTGCATTATCCTGCTGGAATATCTCATCGTTGTAGGTGTGCGTAAAGTTCACGAAGAGCTGCAACTGGTCACCAAGCAGTTCAGCGTAGTAGTCAATGGTCAACGACCTGTTTAGGTGCATCAGCGGATCCAGCTCATGCCACGTGAACACACCCCACACCATTATGGAGCTACCACCAGCCTGTATAGTGCCTTGTTGACAATTGGCGTTCATGGCTGCATAGGATCTGCACCATATCTGAACCCCACGATTAACTGCAACAGTGACTCATCGGACCAAACTACACATGGCCAGTCCTCCAGGGTCCAACTAGCAACGTTACGCACCTAGGTACGTGTAAGACGCTGTGCGCGGTGTTGCGATGTTAACAACATAACTCTGGTAGGTCTTCTGCTCCCATCTCCCACTGACGTTAAAGAACGCCGCATTAACCTGCTGGATGTGAGTCTGGTACCACCTGCAATGAATGTGGATGTGATTTGAACCAGTTTGGCTTGTCTTTTACCATGGACTATTCTAACCAGACGCCACTAATCGCGATGATTAAGCATCCGTGGTCGGCCACTGCACAGTTGACTGTGGGTGGTAATCCATTCCCCGAGGTATTCCCGATACGCAGGTGACACTGTCGATCGAAGAATGATAAACGTCCGCAAAACTTCGAAAATGGAATGTTCCACTAATTTGGCCCCCACTATCATGCCCCGTTCGAAAGACGATAATTAGCCTCCCCTTACCACGACCACCAAATGCGTGGAGTTTACACTCACTCTCCAGATGTCAGATCACACCTGATACAGATCTGGGCACTTCCAAGATGTCCCGGTACTGTAACGCCACTGACTATTACCTTTAAATATTGCTAACCCATGTCAGCGTACATGCATGATATTAATATTGTTATTTATTTCAAAACCCTTCAAATACTACAGAATTTAACAGATGACCGGGACTCTAATTTTTGTTCCGCAGGCGTTCTCCATCATCCCAACGGGCTACCTGCATTTAAACACACAAGCCGTCATTGAACTCCAAAAAACAAAAAACAAAGTAAATAAAGCTTCACTTACTATACCTTTTTCTGGTTAAGTCAACATGCGGCGAATAGAGGGGTATCTAACACCCTCTCTCATGACAGTTCACTTTATACCGTACACAGGCCTCATTCGGCATGACTGACGTGTTGCTGTCCAGCGCCATCTGTTGGCCCGTTTTTGCACTCGATGTTGGTGTCTATAAAACCCCATGTCATGTCATGCGCGTGTAGCAATTTGTACCCCATGTGTTTCTGCCGTCCAGCGCCATCTGTTGGTAATTTTGTGTACCGTATGTTGGTGTCAATAAAATCCGATGTCATGCCAATCATGTGTGTGTCAATTATTACCTCTCTACCTCCAATATTCCGTGAAGTATTGCCTAGTCAAATGTTAACGGTCTTTCGGGTCACCCTGTATAATTAATGAACTAAGAGTACCTGTTCTTCGTACGGATTTATAAGTAAGGTTGACAATGGTAAATGACACAAAATGAAAGGTGAATTATAAACTCAATAAATAAACCGTGGATTGTAAATATAACACGATGAGGATGACGATGACCATTAAAATGGCTGAATAACTAACCTACAGTCCACAGCAGTTCTTAGATATGGATAAGCACGCTTAGCACTCTCAAGAATACAACTGTAGCCTCCAAATGCTTCCCGTAGAGTGGTGCACTCATTCTCCTGCTGGTGTTAACGAACAACGACTTTACACGAATGATGACGAACATGACTTTACGTGACCCCTACTTACGAGGAAAATCCGGGAGGCGATCACAACCAAAAAAATCTAAATTTTTTCTAAAACCGTTCGAGTTAAGGAAGAAAATGCATTTGCCGTTTTATGTAGAAACTTGAATTTCAAGGCTGAACTTCATTTTTCGTTATAGTCAACCGTTTAATCGTTGTTTTAAATAATGCAGGACAAAAATTTACTAACTTTGGGACATAGCCCTGTAGAAAAAAAAACAATAGTTCGAAACGGTGAAATATATCAAAGTCAAAAAGTATCCCTTGCGGAACTGGGGATTGTAAAATATATCCTTGCCAAATTTCAGCTCATTCGGTCCAGTAGTTTTCGAGCCTATCGGTAACAAACAAACAGACAGATAGACAGACAGACAGACAGACACCATCCCATTTTATTAATAGCATAGATAAAGATTTCCAATTAAATGTTTGTGTCGTTTCATTGACGAAAAATGAACGTATTCTACATATTTTTTCACAGGAATAGTTTTAAAATTTTATTTTGCAACAATTTGAACATAGGTTGCTTATATGCAAAAATTTAATTAAACCGAATTTAATACTCCCCTCTTTCCCTATGAAAAGTTGTATGCTTCTGCCACTGTGCAGAAGGCAGCGCATCATAATTCTGTTAAATTTACCAGACCACTACAGAAATCTCAATGACACTTGTTGATTGTTTGGTATGAGTGTCAACAGATTAATGCATGGTGTATTTACAAATATTACTGGTTAGTGGTGTAAATATTGTTACGCCTCCTCCTGCTGACCAGGCTGACCCGCTGTGTATCCGTATTGATTCAGACCGCAGTCTCTGTCCTATGAAACTACCACAGGAAATGAACATTTGTACATGAACAACTTAACATCCTTCCACATAAATTTAATGCATTTCCATTTCGCGTAATATTTTGTGTTCCTACTGCCTAAAGTTAGAAAACGTAATACTGTACTATAATTTCAAATTGCACTACCTGTGTTTCTATGGCTAGAGTGAAATAAATGAAATGTGCTCCTTTTTTGGTTGATGGAAGGAGCATATGACAGCGTGATCAAAAGTTACACGTTCTTATATTTGACAGCGGAATATTAACCCATTTGACTTTTCAGTTTAGTTCCAGAGGCGTAGTGTCCCCTTAACAGACCTCAAACCGGTCAAACTAAAAGATTGATAAATTTAATTCTAATCAACCATCATAATCATCATCATCAATAATTAGAGACCACCAGTGCTGAAGACTAGACGCTACCTTAACAAGTAGAATCATCTCTCCCAAACTAATGCTTCTCTCTTCAAATTTCCTCTGACGCTCAATTGGTTTAAGTCGTTTCTCAACTTATCCCACCATCGCAGTTTTGGTCTACCAGGGTTGCGTATTTTATATAAATTGCTCTATTATTATTATTATTATTATTATCCATAAATCGTTCATTACAATTTAGTGTTGTTGAAAGGAGAAACGGGAATGGCCCCACGTACACCAAGGTGCATCCACTCCCACATACGTAAATTACAGTAGTATAAAGATTACAAATATAGGACATAACTGTCTTATATATTATCATCGCATTTACATAATTATTCAACTACTGTTCTCACCCCGGTTGCGAAGGTATTCGAGTGTGTTTAAACGCGACAGATGAAAGTACAAAGAGAGTCATCCTTCTTAAAGAGTTTAATTTTCAAGGCTAAGAAAATTGTCCACTTATAAATAACAAACACTTTCAGACAGTTATGTTTATAGAAACATGCTGTGGAGATATACCGTGTGTAGTGAGAGGGAGCAGTGGACGAAGACCTTCGAGAATATGACATACTAACCCTTGAAGAGCAGAGGAACGCCGTGAGGTACAACGTTCAGGTAATTCTTCTACCGTCCGTGTACGACGGGTTGCCTAGAAAACAGAAATCTTTGACTCACTTCTGTAACATATACAACTTATCATGTTTAGCAACATCCTTCACGGAAAAAGAAATATAGTTTAGTAGTTAAATACAATTTACAGATAATGTTTAGAACGACTGTTCAGTAAATAATGAACTGTGCTGAATAATGCATCATTTAAGCCGTATTAAAATAAATATTCCATGTAGATTATAGTCTTTAAGTGATAAAACATTGAGTTTATCAACTAAATGCAACATTAAAAGAAAACAAGTCTGGGTAAACTTCCTCAGCGTGGATTTACACGTGGATCAATAACAACAGGAATCATCTCTTCATTCAACTCTCATATACTTCGATTCTGCGTTATGAGAAATTGGTCATATATATATTTATTGAACGAATCAACGACTTCCCGCAATTACGGGTTGCCACAATGGACAAAGTAAAGCATATCAGGATAAAGAAAGTTTTTATCACATAGAAATATAGTGATAATACGGATTTCTTAGATTATGGAGGTCCGAAAAGGTGAGATTTCAGGATTTGTACAGATCCACGTATGGTGGTGGTAACTATTCTTTCAATGTTGTTCATAGGCAGGTCGAACTTTTTCCAGAATTCTACGAACAAGGCAGGTATTGTGCCACGAGCACCAATCATTAGGCCGATAATCTCTACTTCATTCAGCTGGTATTTATTTTTGTAGAACGGAATGGTGGGCGCGTAGATGTTCTGTTTTTCAAGATGAACTTCAGTAGACTGGCCGACATGGTGCTCGAATCGGATGGTCGGATCGATAATGAAGTAATCTGAGGCAAGCTTGTAGTTTTACGCAACTGTTCATCTCGTGACCATAGAAGAGCTCTGACTTTCTACTAAGTAAACTTGTCCAAGGAACTAAGAATTCTTTGACAACAGTTTCGAGGATTTATCAACAAGGAATGTTAGCAAATATTCGAACAGGGCTGTGTCAGGGTCACGGCCGGAAGTTTCGACGTGTTAAATACTGTTGAAATGAACTTCCCGTCGGTTTAAAATTTTATATCTGACACTTTACTTCTAGGTGCTAGATTAATTTACACATCTTCAAGATAAACTCGATGAATATTAAGTCATGATCTGAGAATTACCTTATATGTTTTGGTAAGAGATTGACGTCGATAGAACGGGCGAAAGTTAAAATATACATGGTGGTTCGGAAAAACGTGAACTGAATATACGAGCGTTAGAGAGTTGGCCGTACCGAAAAATAATTTGAAAAAATTGATATCTAGCGCCGTTGTCATTTTATCAGTTGCTGAGGTTAGACAATCAGATCGCTTCGCAGCCATTGCGGGACGGTGTTGCTAAATTCACATGTGCTTTAAGGCTTGCGTTGCAATGTGAGTCCAAGTCCTCAGTACGTACTCTAAATGGCTGCTTGACGAACATTTCCGTAAATGACCGATCACCTAGCGACTACCGATGCCGAGAAATCATCATCAAATACAAACAAACCGTGGGTTTCAGCCAATGTTACCGCAGCCAACTTGCTAAGGCGCGATCCTGTCAGCTCGGAGCTCCGTATTCAAATCTCTCCCCTGGCGAAGATTTTTCTTCGACTGGTGCTGTCAAGCCGGTGTTTGTGAACCCCTTATGTAAAGTACACTGAAGTATATAACTTTTGTAGCATTATAATTCAGAGGAAAATTATATGTATGATATACAGTTGTAACTTTTTGATGATAATAATAAATACAATCATGAATAAAAATATATAAATAAAATTACTCAAAAACTTAATAAAATGAATAAGCATAATTAACCGAAATGTCCGTAGTATAGGCGCCAGAGTTCACCAGAATGGATCCCTCGAATTTAGATAAGAGCATGACAGACTTTATATCCCAGGGCGTGTACATAATGCTGCGTACTGGTACATCTGCTGCAGGCCTTACCTAACCTCCTGAAAACGACTAATTAGGTAGGAACTGCACCTAGGTTCATCAATAACACTGATTCTAAAATAACTAACTATATTCTTAACAAATTCCGTGCATGAGCACCTCATCAACATACAACATTATACATATAATACACACAAAAAATATTGCTGGAAGACTCCATATTTATAACAACAACAATAATGAAAATCGTGGGAAAACGAAAGCGAGAACTAAGCTACCATTTGTAGATAGTCCGATGAACAATGTACATGTATGAATATAAATACCCTTCACTGTCCCTATATCAATTCGACTTACCGATTCTCATAATCGGCAGTTATCACATCACACAGATACTGTACCTTGTACTACTGAGTTCACATATTTTAACATTTGTAAAGATATATACACACGTCTGTCGATCCTCAACATAAATTTATGGAAAGTCTGAGATAGCTTTCACCAACATATAATGCTAGGCCGCCACAAGTGCTACAATACTTCATGCGCAAGCACTCTCCACAATCAGCCACTTTCCACGAACATAACAAGACTACGCTCCACGAACGTTTGAAGTCCAGTCCACAGCAGCCGTGTCACTCCAGTACCGTGTATCAGCACCACTTCCTCCCCGTACAGTGCGTCAGTTGTAGTTCTCTTATACAGTGTCACTGGTTGTAGTTATCTTCCTTCTCGTTCCTTTACAATCACCTCGGTTGCCGCCGTATGATCAACCTTTATAGACATCAACATCCCCCTCCTCTCATATGATACGTCTGGATTGGTCCTTGCCCACCAATCATGAGTGATCTCTAGTCAAGACCCAGCCCTGAACTCATACTTGGTCTCAAGACAATAACAAACGCTCGGGTATATCATATGAGTCATACGAACTTCCCTAATACAACAACAAGCTCATCTCATCAGGCTGCGATATATACATGACTCATTGAATATCCCGACACAAGTACATCACAACAAACACTGGGGTAGCCACATGACTCAACCAAATTACCAGATTTATTAAAGCAATGTTTTCCCACTCGTGCAAAACAAATTACTCATACCTACGTATGTGGATATCTTCAAGCTTACCAATATAAATGGCAAAATATACAAATGAAATACTGATAATAATGATAATAATAATAATAATAATAATAATAATAATAAATCGAATACTGACAATAATATCTCTAACTTCTACATATAATTCGGAGGTGTGATATATGTATTATCACACAGTTAAATTGTAGCTCATATCCTCACTAATCAAGTCTAGAAGGGCAAAATAAAATTAGAAAAAATTGTTTGGTCACGTACCCTACATAAACTCTAAGTTTGTCGGTTCAATCGTTTTGTTGTTAATTATGAAGCTAAACTTACTGAACATCCTCATGTGCCGCTCGATTATACAAAAATTACATGAACGAAACAAAAGACGTAAGTAGTATTACCCAGACAAACGTACAAAGCCTCTAAAACGTTGACACGGTGGTCTCCACAGCAACTCTCGATAAAATTAGTTTTGGACGACCAACACTGGTATTTTCCACATTTTTCATTGTATGGAACAAAAAGGCATCGAACAAAGCGTTTATGTGTCAGAATACTACTGAAGGAGAGAAATGAACATCACGTAACTGATTAAGTGAGTCACTGAAGCAGAACACCAAGACAGCGGACTCCCCACAAAGCGTTTGTTAATCATCTTCTAAATAAAATGTTGGCATGAGCTATTTGCATGCAAAACCAACCGCAAAAGGGATACATCAAGAAGCCTCCTCTGAAGCCCCCTCCTGCTGAATTTTCACAACTTATGTCTAAGATTCTACTCACTCTTAACCTAAACTTAAATACCTAGTTTCGTGAGAATCCACCTATCTACTTTCCCGTAACACACAGACAAACCGACAAAGAAAGAAATACAGAAAAAATGAACCGACATAGCCTATTATTTGTTCCACCTGGTATTAAAAATCAAATATCAGGTTAACATTAAAAAACCGAGGGAGTTGGCTATACGGGGAGAGGCGCGCAGCTGTGAGTTTGGATTCGGAAGGTAGTGGATTCGAACCCCACCGTCGGCAGCCAAGGATGGTTTTTCGAGGTTTCCCCATTTCCACACAAGGCAAATGTTGAGGATCTAACTTAATTAAGGCCACAGCCGCTTCCTTTCCACTCCTAGTCCTTTCCTATCCCATTGTCTCCATAAGACATGTCTGTGTTGGTGTGACGTAAAGCCAATTGTAAATATATATATATTAAAAGTACATATAGAAAGAAAATTTTCATATGGAAATATTTCATGGAAGTTCTGTTTATTACAATCGTGATAATATTTTCTGTAAATATTCTTCCGATGGAAACCGCCTTCTTGATACCAAGAATCACGAAAATCCTCCTTTCCTTCAACATATACCACATGTCATTGGGAAACATTAACGTTCCAAGAATAAAACCGTTGATTTTTCAACAGGTATGCTATGAAATGAATACATGTTCCTGAGGTATAAGAGGTGCTTAAAAGCGGCATTCAGTGCACAGCCAGAGACTGTTGATGTTGTGCGGCGGGCACCTTCTGGCTCATGATGAACAGAATTGGAATTTCATGCATTCCTTACCTTGTCCAGTATGTCACAATATAGCGCTACTACCATTTCGGGACGGATGTCAGGAGATCATTTTGTAGATTCTACCACCCTCTGTACTCAAGACTTCACACACATTGTGTGTACGTCATACACGAATCTGAAATTAATTTCAATTTCTTTTAAAACAGTGTTTTTCAAACCATCATGCAATTGGTGTGGTAAGTCTGTGTCCATGTGGCGTGTAATGTGAAAGCACCCACATGCTATAGTCACAACTGTGACTGTATTAAAACTATCCTGTCACAACGCCAGAAATCCCGATGCCTTTTGACAGCTGCACGTGTGGTATTAATTCTCATTATTACACAAGTGACATTTGAATGCGGCTGAATGAAGTATATAACAAAATAAACTGCGGTTTTTAGACAAGTTACTTCACATATAGGCAAACTAGTACGACCCACTGGTGGTAATACTGGTAAACATAATGGCCTATATTATTAGATCTTAAAGTGTATAGTTCAATAGAAGAGACAGCTGTTTGATATTTCTGCCATATGCTCTTGCGAGTTTAGTAAAACAATACCCATCTAAGTCAAATATGTTTCCTGACAAATGGATCGTCCATTTTTCTTCTTGAGGAAGACCAGCTGTGAAAGGTGGTAGCTTTAGACACCTTGCTTCCTGAGACAAACGTTGCAGGATAATCCCGCATTCTGATTGTCAGCATTTAAGAGGGAGTTAATTCGAATCCGAAACTGGAAATTGATGAATACATACCAGGCAAATTAGTGATGGGTACAGTGGTAGTAGCAAGTACAGCAGACCACATCAATATTCTGCGCTCGGAGAAGAGTAGCTAAGCCGTTAGTTCACCACCGACGACCAACTCACATTGCATGAAGATTAAGTATATACAACCTGCCTCGCCGTCATTAAACGGATTAGCATTTAACTAAGCGGGTACTTTAAAACGGTAGATAGACTGTAATTAATTTGCTGCTTGTCTTGCACGATATATGTGTTCTAACTTAAGAGCTTTTGTTGGAGACCGCAACGTGCTGCTACACCGGGCGAACAGACCATTCCAAAGGAAGCGTGATAAAACTGAAATTCTGCTTCCCAACTTCCAACCGCTTACAACATTCCCCACGAGAGTTCCAACGATATATAATCCATGCTATACCGAGAATTTTCTTTCCTCTTGTAAACTCTTAAAGAGAAAAGATCCAATTGGATTAAATCCATTGAAATAAATCCACCACTGTTAAAAGGTACAACAAGAGAGAGTTCGTAAGGTAATCTACAAAGCCAAAGGTGAGTTGTAAATATCTTATGCAAATAAAATGATAGTAAATGTACATATTCAGCGCGTACACCATGTGGTGTCGGCCTCTTACCGTGAGGTCCCGATTTCAACTACTCGAAAGTCGAATGATCTTAATTCTTAATTATTTCACTCATCCTCGTGAGACCAGCTACTACTACTATTACCACTACTACTTATTATTATCGAAAATGAAAACCTACAACCCGTTATCCAGTCTTTGACCGGGTCAGGGATTTAATGAATGAACCATATATAGGCTATTATTACAATGGGGTCACCACTCCCAAGGTGATTAATGACTGATAAATGCTTGCTATGAAATGACAATGGAGAGTGTTGCTGTAATAATAATAATAATAATAATAATAATAATAATAATAATAATAATAATAATAATATTTGATTTACGTCCCACTAACTACGTTTACGGTTTTTCGGAGACGCCGAAGTGCCGGAATTTAGTCCCGCAGGAGTTCTTTTACGTGCCAGTAAATCTACCGACACGAGGCTGACGTATTTGAGCACCTTCAAATACCACCGGACTGCCAAGTTGGGGTCAGAAAACCAGCGCCTCAACCATCTGAGCCACTCAGCCCGGCATTGCTGGAATGAAAGATGACAGGGAAAACCGGAGTACCCGGATAAAAACCTGTCCAGCCTCCGCTTTGTCCAGCACAAATCTCAAATGGAGTGACCGGGATTTGAACCACGGTATCCAGCGGTGAGAGGCGGACGCGCTGCCGTCTGAGCCAGGAGGCTATTATTATTATTATTATTATTATTATTATTATTATTATTATTATTATTAATATTATTATTATTAATATTAATAATAATAATAATATTATTATTATTATTATTATCATCGGCCAGTATCCAGTATTCATAAGATAGTGGGTTCGAACCCCACAGTCGGCAGCCCAGAAGATGGTTTTCCGTGATTTCCCATTTTCATACCAGGCAAATGATGGGGCTTTACCTTAATTAAGGCCACGGGCACTTATTTTCCTAATTCCAGCCCTTTCCTATCATCGTCGCCATAAGACCTATCTGTGTCGGTGCGACGTAAAGCGACTTGTTAAAAGAATGATTAAACAATTGATTTTACTTCCCAATAACTTTTTACAGTTTTCGGTAAGGCTGAGTTTCCGGAATTTTGTCCACAAGACTTTCATTCACGTGACAGAAAGAGGGTATAACTGACCTTGAAATACTATCGGACTAAGCCAGGATCGAACCCGCCAACTTCAACTCAGAAATTCATCACTAGACTGTCTGAGTCACTCAGTCCGGCAACCAACCAGCTAAAGAACTATTGATAAGAGAGACAGCGTACCTGGTCACGACGGCCAACCAGTATGGTTGAGGATGTCGCCAAGGTAAACACGTGACACTTCAACATCTGCAAGCCATTTGGTTGGGCTGCAGTCGTCTTGGCAAGCCAAAAGCCGCAATGCACCGTAAGTGCCGAACGGTTCATTTTAAACTGTTCTTGTGAATAGTTATTCTCATAGCTGAAGAATTGTGATCCTACAACTTTAATCTTCCAAACATGCCTCTCCATTTCAGCCGATCTTCTGCTTCTCTGATAGAGGTCTGTAGAGGTATTTTGGTGAAGCATTTAATCTGGCCCAACCATCTAACAGCTGTTGTAACTTTGGTCCACTTTCCGTTTACCTTTCCTTGGGCAATTAGCTTCACAATCCTAGTGCCATCACGCGAATCACATTCCCAAAATATTGTAATATGCGACGTCGGCATAGTTAATTTAAAATGGAGATGATAGTTCTTCTGGCTGTCCAAGGAATACATAGTATTCGTCACCAGCATGGCATACCAGAGGCATCCATCCGATTTATAACTGATGCGTTCATCGTCCATGCTTCAACGCCGAACAGAAAAATGCCCAACACCAGCGTTTCCATAAGTTGTTTCTGCGTGTGTGTTTTTTTAATCTGCTCATCAGACCATATCTTCACAAGGCTGACCACTGCGCTTCGGGCAATTGCTATGCGCCGCATTATTTCTGCCTCATAGTTGCATTGTGGTTCTTTAATAAACTATATCATCTGCTGATCAAATTATCTGGATTCTAAATATTTAATCGAATGTGCTGGGATTCGATCCCGCAACATTGGTAATAGGTAAAGTGACTGTAGTACAATCAAGGGGCAAGATCACTGTCAAAGGTGACAGCTATCATGAGCTCGCTACTGGCAATAACTCACATCTATCGGATCTTAAACTGAGTTTGGCGCCGATTCAACTTTCGTATGTCAATATCCTATTTTTCCTTATCACCTCAAATTCATTTTCTGACTGCACTGTTTTACAATGAAGTTAAGGATTTGTCCAAGTTGCCGGTTGGGAAGAACAATTGGTTGCACGATCGACTCCTGTGTTCACGATTGCAGGATTGAATTCAGGCAGAGTGAGCCGACATTTTAGCGTGTAATTACATGCAAGACAGTCTTGTGAGTAATCTACTGGTACCTTAAAGAATCCTTCGTCAGAGTGAAATTTCGTCACTTTCCCATTATTTCAGACCGCTGACGAGACGTTAAACACACGGTATCATCATCATCGTCATCATCATGTCCGGGCCCATGGCTGAAGGTTCAGTGTCTTGGCCTCAGAGCACCGGATTCTAAAGTTTTGTTCCCGGCCGAGTCGTGGGATTTTAGTCTTTAACTGTCAATTCCTTTGGTTCGAAGACTGGCTGTTTATACTGTCGAAACATTCTTACAACTCAAACACAACAGTACCCTCCGTAGTTTCCCATGTACAAAAGACGCTGCACCAGGCATGTAATTGTCACATGAAATTATTATTAATTCTTAAAGAATTTATCATTTTGGCCACACTGGCGCAGTGGTCTACCCCTCGGCTCCCAAACAAAGTGTCCTGGGTTCAAATTCTAGCAACTTCAGGTGGAAGTAGGACCAGATCATGATGACAGAAAGGTCATGCAGCTTACGTCCCCGATTAAGTCCTACAGCAAGCCAGTGTACTTCACTAATAGGCCAAACGCATAAAACATTTGCTGAGAAAGTGAAAATGAAAAAAGGAAAGGGAGGACATGTGTTCTTCACGTTTCGATTAAACTATTTCTTCAAAATTGCATCTAAAAAACCAAACCCCGTGGCACTACAGCCCTTGAAGGGCCTTGGCCCACCAAGCGACCGCTGCTCAGCCCGAAGACCTGCAGATTACGAGGTGTCGTGTGGTCAGCACGACGGATCCTCTCGGCCGTTATTCTTGGCTTTCTTGACCGGGGCCGCTATCTCACCGTCAGATAGCTCCTCAATTCTAATCACGTAGGCTGAGTGGACCTCGAACCTGCCCACAAGTCCAGGTAAAAATCCCTGACCTGTCCGGGAATCGAACCCGGGCCCTCCGGATGAGAGGCAGGCACGCTACCCCTACACCACGGGGCCGGCCTAAAAATTGCATCTAGGCATTATATATTGTATTCGGCACGTAAGGCTATACACTCGAAACCAAATATCGCTACCCTATTGTCCTTTTATGAATAGCTCATCACTGCTGCCAATTTGACTAGTTACCTACTGAAATCACGGGACATAACCATCAACAAACTAACCTCAATGGAGGTTCTCCTACCCAAGTAGGATCGTGGTGTGTTCAAAAAATGTATTTAATAACGTACTTGGTGTTAAATGACGATCGCAGCATTTTATTAATACGGTCTTATTTTGTCCAATTCGTGTGTATAGAATTCAATTAGGATATATCCTACTTACCTGGTATTACTCAAACAGATATACAATGCTACAGAAAGAGAGAATGTGCTTTACTTATACCCGCAAATGTAACATACTGATTCTCATAATACGGCAGTGGCAGTACCGTTTAAGCTCGCAAGTCACGAAGAAATGATGACTACATAGTGCCAATCTACAAGATTTTTTTTTTTTTGCTACGGGCTTTACGTCACGCCGACACAGATAGGTCTTATGGCGACGATGGGATAGGAAAGGCCTAGGAGTTGGAAGGAAGCGGCCGTGGCCTTAGTTAAGATACAGCCCCATCATTTGCCTGGTATGAAAATGGGAAATCACGGAAAACCATCTTCTGGGCTGCCGACTGTGGGGTTCGAACCTACTATCTCCCGGATGCAAGCTCACAGCCGCGCGCCTCTACGCGCACGGCCAACTCGCCCGGTACCTGCAAGATTAACAATGACTGTAAGACGACGAATCGGCAAGAAGGATCCCTAAAGTGTATGGCCAGAGACAATGAATACAACCCAACAGTTTGAAAATAATTATAAATCACTACTTTCATTACTAACAGCAGAGAAAGAGTAAGGTTGAACCCTTAGTGTATAAGCTCACATGGCAGGGACTATATGTTAATGAATCGAAAGACAAGCTGAGTGGCTCAGACGGTTAAGGAGCTGGCTTTCTGGGCCAAATTGGCAGGTTCGATCCTGGATCAGTCCGATGGTACTTGAACGTGCTCAAATACCTCAGCCCCATGTTCGCCGATTCACCGGCACGTAAAAAATAACTTCAGCGAGACAAAATTCAAGCACCTCGACCTGCCCGAAAACCGTTAATGTAGTAAGTGTGACGTAAACCAATAACATTATAATAATTTGAAATATGGGTGTAATTTCTTTCACGAAATGGAACGAAATGGGACAATGTTACCGATTAAGTCGAAATGATCAACTTTATGCGAACAATCACGATGTTTGGATTAACAAACACTACATTTGCCGTATATTACCAGTCAATGGAGCCCGCTTCCGTCGCGTAACGGTTAGCACTTTTTTTTTTTTTTTTTGCTAGGGGCTTTACGTCGCACCGACACAGATAGGTCTTATGGCGACGATGGGATAGGAAAGGCCTAGGGGTTGGAAGGAAGCGGCCGTGGCCTTAATTATGGTACAGCCCCAGCATTTGCCTGGTGTGAAAATGGGAAACCACGGAAAACTATTTTCAGGGCTGCCGATAGTGGGATTCGAACCTACTATCTCCCGGATGCAAGCTCACAGCCGCACGCCTCTACGCGCACGGCCAACTCGCCCGGTACGGTTAGCACTATAAGCTATCATCCACAGAGGCCTGTGTTCGATTTCCGGTACTAACAGAAATTTAAGAATGGCAGGAGGATTGATCTGCGGTTAAAATGGTACACGTAGCTCACCTCCATTGAATGTGTGCCTGAAAGAACCTCCACCACCTCTAGATGAGGACACGAGTTTACTTTCGTTTTTAGCAGCAAAGCAGTGAATTCGAACCTCTAAACTTTGTACACAAAATTATCCATCTTCATTTTATTACCCTCCGAGCAATGCAAAAACCCACACACGTATTCCGTGAAAGAAATTTTCCAGACGAATTATGTTTTTAATAAATGATCACAGGGCGAGTTGGTCGTGAGGTTAGGGGCGCGCAGCTGTGAGCTTGCATCCGGGAGATAGTGGATTCGAACCCCACAGTCGGCACCCCTGAAGATGGTTTTCTGTGTTTTCCCATTTTCACACCAGTAAGGCCATAAGGCACGGCCGCTTCCTTCCCAGTCCTAGCCCTTCCCTATCCCATCGTCGCCACAAGACCTATCTACGTCGGCGCGACGTGAAGCCAATAGCAAAATAAATTAAAAAATAAAGAATCATCACGCAAAGAACAGTCAAAGCCATTCAAATTCGCTTGCCACCGATTCCCTGAAGTGGTATTTCATTCCATCCTTTCGTTTCTTCTTCTTTCAGGTGAGCCTCATGTTACGGGCTACCTGATACTTGTATTTTCACACTAGTCTATTTGATACACACTTGTGGCTTTGTACAAACACACCAGCAAGTACAAAGCGTAGCTTGCAATCGCCATCTGAGGAAACATAACAGAACCTCGTCTCATGGTTATGCAACGGGAACGAAACTTTAACCCGCTCACAGTACCAGCACATTAAAATGGAAATTATAGAGCATCCACATGATATATATATACAGCCACAGGTCAGCATTCATTACACTGGGCACACAGAGAATATCAATCGGCCTTAGATCTTCACTGGCCCACAGACGGTGTGCGGTACGGTATTCACAACTAATGATGTCCGAATTCAAGGTCTATTTGGGAACTCTTTTCACGACTGCATTGTACTCAAAACAATTTTTCTTACATGCTTCCCTTTTTTTCGATTTGCTTTACGTCGCACCGACACAGATCGGTCTCATGGCAACGATAGAATAGGATAAGGTTAGGAGTGGAAAGGTAGCAACCTTGGCCTTAATTAAGGTACAACCCCAGTATTTGCCTGGTGTGAAAACGGGAAACCACGGAGAACCACCTGCAGGGCTGCCGACAGTGGAGTTGGAAGCCACTATCGCCCGATTGCAAGCTCACGGCCGCGCGACCCTAATCGCATGGCCATTTGCTCGGTACAGTACTTATTACCACGGACTATAGACGCCTGAATAAATTGGGTTAAACTCCGTTCGGCTCCGACCGGCCAAGGAACATAATGGGAAAGTTGCATTAGGCCAAACATTTTATTCCGGACCGGTCTTGTACCCTAGAGTAGTATCGTTTGAGAAACAGCATCGCGTAGCTAACAGAATACAGCCGAATGCAGCCGCTCAATACCACATCTATATATATATAAAAGCACGTCGATCTGGAGCGATGTATATATAAATATTTAAAAATGAAAATAGACGTGAATTAATGAGGTACTACAAGAAATCTCAGAAATTTGAAACTTGGTACGGAAGAGGCCGATGACCCCAGGATCCCTAGAGAAATTGAAAATTATCAAAATTCCTTGAAGGGGGCACGCTGGAGGGCGTCAAATTTTGGGCTCAGCATAAGAACGCAATCGTATAATTTATCCAAAGCGACGACCTATAGATATCGCGGGCTTAATATTTGTTAGGAAATTCCTAATTTTTATCCCTCGTCCGCCTAAATCAAGATGGCGGTACAACCTGCCAGATGAGGTAGAAAATTGAATTTTGAAGAAATCATAGCTTTTAGTCCCTAACCGACGGAAAAATTCCAAGACGTTCAAATTTTTCACTTTTTACCCCCAAAGATATCGAAATATGGAGGCAATTTTAATGACTGCGCAGACATTCCTTTTGAGGTACAGTATTTGTTGGCTAAACAGTAAGTCGTATCACAAAACGGATGGCACAATCTCCGTTCAATTTGGAGTGATCTACAACTTTGGTCCAATGCCTTTTTGTCGTATCTCTATTCCTTATACGTTTAATTTGGCTCTATTTCTCGACTGTACGTATTTTTTGCACTTTCTACACGTATAATTGGTAGTTTGATTCACTTATCCGAAAGGCAGTATCATCAACTTCTACGTGAAGCTTGGCCCACTTACCAAATTTTATGTTTGTAGCTGTCACATATATGTCCAAAAATTAATTCATTGTGAGACAACCTTACCAAAATTTCACCGTATTCAACCTTTCTAACTCAATCTCATCCATAAATAGATGAGGGACGAGAACATATCATAGGACCAGCCATTTAGACCGTAATATATGGCATCTTATCCTAGGCCTAAAATCCTTTTGTCGATATGATGTATATTTTAGAGCTGTTAATCTTCAAATGAAGGTAAAAATGCACATACTTTCGTTTGTCTGTCTATATTTATTCATTGACGTCGATTTGTAGCGATACAGAAGGGGTGTGCGTGCCTTTGTAATTAAGCACATTGTAGCAATGACTGTCTACAACATGACGAAATGAGTGATTCAACCGGGAATCCGGCATTTTCCTCGTCCATGGTAATTTAATATTTCATTAATAGCATTCACATTTATATATAAGGGACCAAGATATCATTAAAAAATATTTTGCCTTCCATTATAAACGATACAAAACTATTAAAATAATAATTCGATAAATCGTGAAATTCTGTTCGTGTGGTCAAAATGTAATTTTCGATATAAGGTGTTTTAAGCAAGTAACATAAAAATAGAACTATCCCTATATTTCTACAGTGCATATGCAAAGTCATTCTACGTCGTCACCTAACTGCTCCAGGTGCCCAGCTACTTTTCAGCAATTAATTATGACATTAGCGTTGATCTAGACAGGAACAGTTTTCTGCGGGGTAGACCAGCCCCTTCCAGGCCAGTGTTAATTAAACTCTGCTCCCAAAGCTGCTTATGAGGTGTTGCAAGATCAGACGTAAGATTGATGTCCATAGTATGGATCAATAACCCAGTCAACACCCACAAGAACACAGCCTCAACGTCGGGTATGGTTCATACTGAATAATAATAATAATAATAATAATAATAATAATAATAATAATAATAATAATAATAATAATAATAATAATAATTGTACCGGGAGGTACACTTCAACTCCGCACATTTAAAAGAAGCCCCTTAAGGAACTCTATCAAAGAAAACGTGAAACATCTACGGCATGAAGTTGGGACATTGACCAGAAGAAGTCACCATTGAATTATTGAGTAATGTGTTATTTTGAAGTTGCCTAAACTGACTGGATTTATATGTTTTGTTTTGGTTTACGTCAAGAAGTTTGAACTTTTCTCCATAGATGTCACTACAAAAACTGAGGTAATGCACTCTGGTGCAAGGTAGAAGAATTAGTTATTTAAAGAAGTTTTGTGTTTATAGGACAAGTATACTAACTTTCATTTATTTCTGTATTTCAAGGTTTGTAACACTTCTTTCTCATTCCGTCAGCTTTTGAATCTGGCCAATCACAAATTTTCTGTAATTATTTTTCAGCCAATAATAGGCTTCTTAAACCTTTTGAATTTGCCGATAAAAATGAGAGGGTGTGTCCGGATTTAGTCCAGAACAGTCTCAAACCATCCCCCCGGGTATATAAGCTGCGGATTTTTCAAGCTACCCTGTCTTATTGATCGTCGTCTTACTGAGTATGTATGCTAAGACAGGAGGCGGGGCGCCTCATTCTTCGCCAGGCAGTTCAACAGCCCAGGTAATGGCCACCAGGTTTGTATTTCTGTAGCTACCTCCGCAGACTTACACGAGGTGAAGGTTCTAATTTACAACTATGTAACCACATGTTTTCTAAAATATAAACCTCCTTTCGGCTAATGTAAAATTTCATAAATATTTAAATTGCAAACCGGGGATAGAGAGTGCGTTAACCTCTCGAGTTCCCCTTCAATTCATCTTGTGGTGACTACGATTTTGTAACTGTTTCTCCTTTCTGAAAGCATTAAATTAACCTTCATTCTAGTCACCTCAGCAGCTTGGGATTAGCCTCTGCATCATCGGGCCGTGAGCCCAATTAGGGGTTTATACTTAATTTTCTAGGAGCGCAAGTGTACGCCTCCATACATTTTGTGTTGGGGCCAGTAATTTATCCTGTTCTTCTCCACGAAGGCCCAGTAGTTTGGGTAATAGACACCCCTGTGTAAATTATAGGTAGGGCCTAGAGACGCCAGAAATTTGTAAGATTTTTTGGTGTAATGTTGCCTTGAGCGGGCTGTAAGAAATAGGGAGCGCAGTCTCCTTAGTTGAAGTTCGAGAGCATCTAAGCTCTTTTCTGAGATTGCTAATTTTACTGTAATATTGAAGGGCGCCTTTGGAAGGCCGTATTTGTAACCTTTGGAGCAAAGTGCTCTTGAATTGGGAGATTCCTCGTCCAACTAAACGTAACATGTTGTAAACTTGTAAATTTTGAGCTGGAAGCTCAACACTTGTAAATTTCAAACTGCTGTTTGTACCTGTAACCTTGTTATTTCACCTACTGAAAAGTTTGTTAAGTTTGTGATTTGAAAAGAAATATAACCTTTATTAGTTTTAAGTTAATCTTTGATATAGTAGATAGACCCACTCACCCCGCACCTCCTTTCACCTCTCTGCAATCCACAAAAACACGGTAACAATAGCATTAATAATATATTATGTATTACTTTTTACGTCCTATTCAATACTTCAACGGTTTTCGGAGACGCCGAGGTGCCAGAATTTTGTCCTGCAGGAGTTCTTTTAAGTGCCGGTAAATCTTCCGACATGAGGCTGGCGTATTTGAGCACATTCAGGTATATCCGGACAGTGTCTGGATGGAAACCGGCAACTTGGATTCAGTCCGGATCCATGGCTAAATGGTTATCGGGTTCGATTCTCGGCCGGATCAGGGAATTTAACATTAATCGGTTAATTCCACTGGCTCGGGGACTGACTTTGTGTGTTGTCCTTAATATTATAATCGTATTTCAATACAGGCCTCATTTCATCACAGTTTCACATACATAATGTAGTAAAATCACATGATGACAAATATAAGCTGGCTAAATGGTTGAAAACCAAAAGTCAAGATATTTTTAACATTTAAAAAAACTTGGATTCAGAAGACCAGCGCTTCTATCGTCTGAACAACTCAAATTTTGGACATCTCTAATCATAAAGTTCGTGTCCGTGTGCAAATACAAAATGGCCAATAACCTAGAATTTGTAGAAATAATTGTAGAGCTCTAATTGGGTCACCACGAGAAATAAGGCAACGTTCTATTCAGTGCAAATAAAAGTCGAATGAAATTAAATGGCGTATGGCTTTTAGCGCTGGGAGTGTCGGAGGACATGTTCGGCTCGCCACGTGCAAGTCTTTTGATTTGACACCCATAGGCGACCTGCGCGTCGTGATGAGGATGAAATGATGATGAAGGCGACACATACACCCAGGCCCCGTGTCAGCGAAATTAACCAATGATGGTTAAAATTCCCGACCCTGCCGGGAATCGAAACCGGGATACCTGTGATCGAAGGCCAGCACGCTAAACATTTAGCTATAGAGACGGACTAAAGTCAAATGAAACAACACTTCGCAGTTTGTGACTGACAACTACAAGATTCAAACCTCTGATTTGAAAATAATGCTGCTTATCTAGGGAGTTGAATTATTAAAACTTTTAGTTGATATTCATCTGAATTGCCTGTGAGGGAAATAATCTTGAACACTCAACTATGATTATTGTTTCAAGAGAAAGTAACCATCCTCCTCAGTACATCTCGACAAAACAGCTCCCAAGGGATACGTACTCGCTACTAATACAATGTACGTTGAATGAAAAAACTCGAAGGATCGAATAGTTGTCACTCACCATGGTTGCTTATACATAGGCAGTAATTTTAATTGCAGAGACTGTTCAGTTTCTACACAATAGAAACTAGTTTCCACTGTCCTTTGATGTAGCTGCCAGTGTTACACGACACGGGTGTCAGCGATGTGGAAATCATAGCAATTTTATACAGAATTCTAGGTTAGGTAGTGTAAACGTTGTGAACAAGATTGTATTAAGTTGCATAGCTCTTAACGTTGCCCTAGAAACACGACGGGGAAGTCACCAACGTTTTTTCTCATGTGAAGACTGGGTTAGGGAATTTTCATTGTAATGGCAGGCCAGCTTGCCTACCGTCAGTCACAATCAGGTTGGGGAGTTTTCATTATAACGGCAGACACTCACTCTCCGTCTGCCTTTATAGATTCTCAGAAAGACTCTTACTGGTTTTCCAAACTGAAATGAACATGGGTCATTACAATGACGTCAGTAGGAATGGCGCGATTCAAAGCAATGCTTTCATACGAAATACTTGATCAAATGAAAAACCACACATTTTCTCACTTCTAACGAACAGTACTATGCTGCCGAACTGACAGTCCAAAGCTACAGAGCTGGAATGACAAAAACGCAGACATCCGTGATCCGTGAACAATCTTCGACTTTTTTCGGCGGGGGGATTCGAATAGTGGATAGTCCCGGGGCAAAAACTATGGCCGTTTACTTATCTGTTTCGTGGGAATACCCGATGAGTCGGAAAATCTCAATTCACTACACTGGCGGGGGAAAGAACTATCTGACGTGGAGGCAATTTTTCCTCCAAGCCAGAGAAGAAACCAGATCTTCGCTGCTAATTTGGAATAAAATTAATGTAGATTTAATAAAAGTGAAGAGGAATAAGCTTTTCTTAAGAAACGGCTCATTTCAGGGTTGAATTTTGAGCTATTTAGTGAATTGTGGTACTTTAATTTGGAATAGGCCTAAATTGTAATTCTAGACCAGTTACTACTACTACTACTACTACTACTACTACTACTACTACTACTACTAACTGAGCCTCTGACTTAAGTGCGCACACTACTCATTCAAAACAGCGCGTCAGAGTAGGTATCGAATAGCTGGCATACTATGATGAACCAGTGTGTTACGTACCAGCAGCATCAGAAAATGTATGAACCAGAGGAATAGCATGCTAAACAAGAAAGTTATCTAACTCCTCAGCTATTTCCCGCCAATATTCAGTTAGGCTATTATACTCGGTACGCAGCAGTAATCCCATCTATCAGAGTTGAATGTCAGCATAAGAGGCAAAGAACATTACAACAAACAACGGCCAGTGTAATGTTATTGTTGATCAATGTTACGCGCTTTCAATATTGTAGGCCTTCACATTATTAATTGTCTTCCGGTTCTGAAATACCACTATTATCATAGTCGGTACGGTAAAACTGAATAAAACATGAATGATCGGAAATTGTATTCTCTATAACAGGACGAAGAACACATGTATTTAAAAATTAAATTTTAGGTGCCTTCCCCTAAACTACCATTTCACCCAGGGTGAATAACATTGTTTATAGCTTAAACTGAAGCTTCTTACTCCCCGACTCTATGTACCGATTTTCATTAAATTCTGTTTACCCATTTTGTCGGGGCTCGGCGTTGATAATGGACTTAGCAACAAAAATCCAAATTTAAGAATATCTGTGTTATCATAGCCGGTACGGTAAAATTGCTTAAGACGTAAATGAACAGAAATTTAATTCTATATAACTTTAGTTATGTTGTATTTATCGATATGACCACTAATAATATAAATATTTGAGAATTGAATTTTAGGCCTTCCCCTAAACTACCATTTCACTCAGCGTGAATAAAATTATTTATAGCCTAGACTGTAGCGGCTCGCCCCTTCCCCCCCCCCCCCCGCCACTTTACATACCGATTTTTATTAAATTATCTTCAGCCGTTTCCTCGTGATGCATGTATATACATACATTACATACATACATACAGATAGATAGATAGATAGATAGATAGATAGATAGATAGACAGACATAAATTTCGGAAAAGTAAAAACTGCATTTTCTTGTTACTGTGGACTTGATCGATACAGAAATACCATTCTTTTCAAATTCTGAGCAATGTACAGACAAAACTCTTATATACATATATAGATGTCCTGTAAGAGAAGTATGGAAGTCACGAAAATTGCACGTTCCATTACCTAACTAAAAACATTTTGATTAGTATACCAGGCAAAGGGCTCACAAGCATTTTAGAAAAGGGGATGCGATCTATGGTGGAGGGAAAATTTGTTGGGAGCTAGTGCGATCTTAGACTACAGAGGAATTGTCACGACCAGATTTTCAGTATGCGGCAAGTATTTGAATAATACTGCACGAGGAATAATGGAGATATGCTTGTGTTTCGTAGATCTAGGGAAGCCGTTGACTGAGTACCAAAGGAAAATATGTTGGCATATTGAGGGATTGTAGGATCAATTATATACTATTATAGGCTATTAAAGTCATTCATGTTGGCAATTAGGCCGCAGTGAGAATTGGTGGTATAGTGTTTTCTTGATTAAAAGTACTGTAATTACACAGGTCAGACAAGGTTGTAATGTTTCACTCTTATTCTTCATAGTCCGCATGGGTCATTCATTGACAGGTATACCGAGCGAGCTGTCTACAGAGTTTGAATCATGGAACTGTTAGCTTGCATTCGTGAGATGGTGAGTTCTGTAGCCCTGAGGTAATTAACTGCAATTTCCATTTTCACACTAGGCAAATGTTGAGGCTGTACTTCAATTAAGCCTACGGTCACTTATTTTCTAATCCTAGCCCAATCCTATCTGATCGCAAACATAAGATCTTGTGTCTGTGCGACGTTAAAACTTATAGCAAAAACAAAATCACTAAAAAGGTTTAAAATGACACGGAGGGATTCAGTTTTTGTGGCAAACTGTGCTGAAAGCCAGTTATCTGATATTCTAGAGCGTGGAAAAAAATGTTAATAGCTGTCTGACCAAGGTGGAAAAGCCGCGTGCTCGGTTTACCCGAAAGAATGTGGGTGGGTTCCCGTCAGGATTTTTTTTTTTTTTTTTTTGCTACTTGCTTTACGTCGCACCGACACAGATATGTCTTACGGCGACGATGGGATAGGAAAGGCCTAGGAATTGGAAGGAAGCGGCCGTGGCCTTAATTAAGGTACAGTCCCAGCATTTGCCTGGTGTGAAAATGGGAAACCACGGAAAACCATCTTCAGGGCTGCCGGCAGTGGGGCTCGAACCCACTATCTCCCGTTTACTGGATACTGGCCGCACTTCAGCGACTGCAGCTATCGAGCTCGGTCGTCAGGATTTTAAGAAGAGAGATTTCCATCTCCGGAGGTACACATAGCCCAAGGTTTCAATCAGTCTAAACCAAAAATGAGTATCAGGTTAATTCCTGGAGGCAAAGGTGGCCGGGCGTACAATTAACCACTTTACCCCCAACAAGTGCCCAGGTTACGGATGTGGATGCCTTCATCTTCCACCCCACCCACGGCCTTCATGGCCTGTACGGAGATGACTTTCCTTTGCTTTTGTAAGGGAACGTAGCAAGTAAAAAATATGTAGTTCTTAAAGACTTCTTTTTCATAACACTAAAATTATATCAGTTGGAAAGAAACCTAAAGGAATTTAATTTCAAGTACTTAGTACGTGTATTCTCTTTGGATAGTAATAATAATAATAATAATAATAATAATAATAATAATAATAATAATAATAATAATGGTTTAAAATGACACGGAGGGATTCAGTTTTTGTGGCAAACTGTGCTGAAAACCAGTTATCTGATATTCTAGAGCGTGGAAAAAAATGTTATAGCTTTCTGACCGAGGCGGAAAAGCCGCGTGCTCGGTTTACCCGAAAGAATGTGGGTGGGTTCCCGTCAGGACTTTTTTTTTTTTTGCTATTGCAAAATTATTCATTTTAATGGTTAATTTTGCTATAATGTTATTTGATTTACATCCCATTAACTACACTGACGGTTTTGGGAGACGCCGAGGTGCCGGAATTTAGTCCCGCAGGAGTTCTTTTACGTGCCTTTTACGTCCCGAGGCTGACATATTTGAGCACCTTCAAATACCACCGGACTGAACCAGGATCGAACCTGCCAAGTTGGAGTCAGATGGCCAGCGCCTCAACCGTCTGAGCCACTCAGCCCGTCCCCTTGGACGGTAACAGAGTAAGTGAAATCGAATCAAAGTGTAGCAAAGCTAAAGCAGTGAGAGGAATCAGGGCTGGAGCACTTCATTAAGATAAGTTTTAACTAAAGAGTATAAACATAATTTAAACACAAATGTTTTACGTTCCTTAATCATATTCATCAATTCGTGATACATACAAAATTAAAAATATAGAAGTGTGGTTTGATAGAATATGATGAGGACGAAGCATATCACTTTTAATTAATGGTATCTTTCACGGGTATAATCTGTAAAGAAATTTTTTATTTTTCAGGAATTTTCAAACTTTATATGATACTATATTTTATTATCCTTACATCGCCCTGTCTTCAGATCAACATAGTTGTACGAGAGTGATGGTTGGGTGGACTCAGGATCTTATTCATTCATTGGAAGTAACGCACAAGAAAGCGGCAGGAATAAATGCTTCTAAAAATATCATGAACAAAGGCAGGAGGGTACTGCAATGAAGAGATAAAGTTAGGGAAGAACTCGATGGATGAAACTGTGCAAACGGACAGCGTGCGGTAGTGGGATTATGTGAAGTGATTGAAGGAGGATAGGCCATGAATGGTAAAGGGCGGGGGTGGAGGGGGAGGAGGAGGTCAACGCGACGATGCCTCAAGTTAGTCTTTATTGCTTTAAAGGTTAAGAGGTCTCGAACTAAACAAGGCTACAGAGTTCGTTGCAAATAGGAAATCGTAGAGGCACTTGGTTCACTGACAGAAGATTGCACACTGAACTCTGTAAGATATAAAAATCTAATAGAAAGATATAGGTATGTATTTAGGCAAGTTGTCCCGGAGGGCAACAATTGAACTTCGACCAACTGGCACTCCTCTGAACGGATACTGCCAAAATGAAAATAATCTATAAAGAGAGAAGTACGGCTCGCTCTTTCGATCAACTGTTTCATTTCCTCTAAACGTAAGCTTTAGAGAGGTCAACAAATTGCCTCCAAACTCCGATGAATTCAGATTAATCCTGGAAAGATTTGACAAAATTGAATCGCCCTAACGACCATTTCACAAACGGAACTGATCTCTCCAGTGAAACTTACCGCTCCTCCCGCGAGGTCCCGGTATTGAATGGCATAATACTCCAGCAGCCGAGCCAGGACGTATACCACAGCCCTACGTCATCTCTTGGCGGAATTCTGAACTAACACAACAAAACTCTTGCACACATAGATGGCTCTGACTGTACAGCCATGCCGCTACTCCGGGAGGTAAATATGAACACTAGCCGGTGAATCGTACACCAAACAATCATGTTTTTTTGTAAGATAAACAACTAGATTGTATTATGGCCTAGGGAAATTTTCGTACATTTGTCACATATTTGACTATAGTAAAAGTATGTATTTTAACATTGAAATCACGTAATTCAACAGTGTAATGCCCAGATGAATTATCTTCTTCTTCTTCTTCTTCTTCTTCTCACGCCACTTTTCCCTCACCCTGGTGGGGTCACGGGTGCGAACTGTATAGCACAAGTTGACATGACCCTGTTTTACGGCCCGATACCCTTCCTGGCCATAACCCTTTATGGAAGGACGTATTATAGAGAGGTTGTGGTGGTTGGTAGTGTAATGGCATTGTGGCGTGTGTATATGATGAGAATACAAACACCCAGTCGCCGAGCTAGAGGAATTAAAGCGGATGCGGTCAAAACCCTGACCCGGCCAAAAAACCATGGCTTCGACGCCGACCATTCAGCCAAGGAAGCCGAAAAATATCTAGATTAATCACATTGTATTATAACAAATAGTTTTATAAGAATTACTTTCTTAGTTTATCGTATTCAGTTACTACTGTTTCAACTGTTTCAACCATTTCGCATGTCATGTCATATATTTATGTCTGTCTGTTAGGTCATCAGCCCAGAGGCTGGTTGAATCCTCAAATAGCATCACCAAAGGCTATGCAGTTATAGGGAAACCAATGGCAGTACCAAAATGAAGCGTACTAGGCAAGATGAGGAGTGAGGTAGTTTGCCATTGCTTTCCTCACTGGGCCAGACAGTGCTATTGTAGCACAACTAACCCTATGAGCAACACCTTTCATGACACTCAGACACACTGGTTGTGCTCTGAATGTCATTAATCAGCACCACCCATACCCCAGCAGCTTCCATATTGTCACAGCCATGGATGAGACTGGGACTTCGGTGGAAGTCACATTTTGCTCTGGCCTGTGCAAAAGTACTGCATCCATCAAGAAATGACAGCAGGCAGCATATATTTATAACAACAGGTAATGAAAGGCATTACAATAAATAATATTAAAAGTTAAAGGCGAGACAGATGACCTTGATTGCTGTCCACTAAGTTAATTTTTTGGTTACAGAATCGTAAGCAGAATCTGATAGAATTTTTGAGAAATTTAATTCTAAGGTAATTACCTTCAATGTTTTTATGTCAACCCGCATACGCATTGGGAAATAAAATATTTTTCTGTTTTAGACAGAAATACATGTTTAATGCTTTGCTCACAGACACGCGTAGATAATCCAGAAAATTTCGCGTGGACAATAACCATAAAACGCCGGGAAGAGTGGATCAGATGACAGAAGCGCTGGCCTTCTGAGCTCAAGTTGGCGGGTTCGATACCCGCTTAATCAGTGTTATTTCAAGATGCTCAAATATGCCAGCCTCGAGTGAGCTTGCGTTCGAGAGAAAGTGGGTTCGAACCCCACTGTCGGCATCCCTAAAGTTTCTCACACCAGGCAAATGCTGGGGCTGTGCCTTAATTAAGGCCACAGCCGCTTTCTTCGGCACTCCTAGCATTTTCCTATCCCATCGTCGCCATAAGCCCTATCTGTGTCGGTACGACGTAAAGCAACTTGTAAAAAAATGCACATTTACCGGTACATAAAAGAATTCCTGCGAGACGAAATTACGGCACCCTACGTCTACCAAAACCGTAAACGTGGTTTCTTGAACCAGTAACATTAATATGAACTGTAAAATCTAACATCCATGACTTATGATTTTCATCAGTTTGTATTTGTACTTCGGTGTCCGGTTCCATGGCGAAATAGTTAGCGTGCTGGCCTTCGGTAACAGGGGTCCCGGATTCGATTCCCGGCAGCGTCGAGAATTTTAACCATCATTGGTTAATTTCGCTGGCACGGGGGCTGGGTGTGTGTGTGTTGTCTTGATCATCATTTCATTCTCATTACAAAGCGCAGGTCGCCTACGGGAATCAAATCGAAAGACCTGAATCTGGCGAGTCGAACATGTCCTCGAACACTCCCGGCACGAAAAGCCGTACTCCATTTCATTTCATTGTACTTCGATACTTCTATTTCAGGGATTCTCGTGTAAACATTATTATAATGATTACACTAGGCTGCAAAATTCAACTATGATATTTTCCTAAACAACAAAAAAAAAAAAAAAGGTGCATCAACGTAACAGTAATGCACTAAACATAAACATCTAATTAGTTTTTTCTATCATGTAAGGAATGTTCCCAAATTTGCACTGATTTTATATTTTATAAGTGTTGAACATAAATATTTTGAATATCCGTTTTTTGAAACCAAGCCTTTAATATATAACAGATTAAATGAAACAACGATAGTCTGTTGAATACACATACGTTGATGTCGTGTGACGTCCGAAGAGGGCTGGTGCAGGTTTTTCTAGTTGACACCTAAGGGCGGCCTGCGGGTCTCGAGCGTTGCTTGTGGTTGTGGTGATAAAAAGGTACGGAGAGGACGAAACTCGATGTCCGCACATAGCCTACTCCTGTCGAATAACACTAAGGGGTCTGCTGAAGGCTTGACGCCTCCATACGACGGACAAATCACCAGCAACAGCAGCGTGTGTCCTCACACAATATGAACACTGCGGAGAGGCTTAGAACGGAATCCAGGTTTTTGCCACGCAATGTAGTGATTAGTGAATATTCTTTTTACAAACTGGACTCGAACCAGCTAATCACGGCGTCAGACCATATGGATTTAACGACCATGTCCACCAAGTGGGCGAAATATGCGTTAAAATGTCCAAACAGCCCACAAATAATCGATCATTTCATTTTAATACTGCTTTTGCTTTACGTCCCACTAGCTACGTTTACGGTCTTCGGAGACGCCGAGGTGCCGGAATTTAGTCCCGCAGGAGTTCTTTAACGAGCCATTAGATCTACCGACATGAGGCTGACGTATTTGAGCACCATCAAATACCACCGGACTGAACCAGGATCGAACCTGCCAAGTTGGGGTCAGAAACCCAGCGCCTCAACCGTCTGAGCCACTCAGCCCGACAATTTAATTTTTAAAATAGGTAAATTTTGTCTATTTCCTGTACAAAACCCAGTCATTATAGTGTCATATACAACTACTTTCACCGAGCTCGTTAGCTGCAGTCGCTTAAGTGCGGCCAGTATCAAGTATTCGGGAGATCGTGGGTTCGAACCCAACTGTCGGCAGCCCTGAAAATGGTTTTCCGTGGTTTCCCATTTTCACACCAGGCAAATGCTGGGGCTGTACCTCCATTAAGGCCACGGCCGCTTCCTTTCCACTCCTAGCCCTTCCCTGTCCCATCGTCGCCATAAGATCTATCTGTGTCGGTGCGACATAAAGCAACTAGCAAAAAAAAACTACTTTCACTGTCAGTGTAGCAGCACAATATGTGGACCTGCAGATTTTATTGTCAACGCTATATTTTGTTGTTGTTGAAGTTCTTCTACTCTCTTTCCCTCTCTGTGTGATTTCTGGGATGTATCCCTTGGGTATCCAGCCACGGTCGTTAAGGCGTCAAGGCTATATGGTCTGACTCAGTGCTTAGCCAGTTCGAGTCCCGTTGGCCAAAAATTGTCAGCAGCAGAATGTTGGCCGGCAAGGTAGGAGAGGTGGTTGTATACAATTTTATGATCTCTAGTTTGTGTGCCAAATCCTGGATTCAGTTACAAACTTCACCGCAGTGTCATATGGAGTAAGTGATGATGGCGATTCGTCGGCTGAATGGCCACCTTAAGTCTCGAGCAGACCCCTTGGTGCTATTTGACAGGACTAGACCAAGTGCCGACGCCAGGTTTCACCCTCTCCCTTCCTATCATATATCACGACATTCACTTCATCTCATTAACTTCTCTGATGACGGTGACGTCAGAAAGGGCATCCGATCGTAAGAACTCGCTATGAAGATTCATCTCTCCTCATAGCCGACCTGATAGAGAAACAGGACAAGGGTTGGACTTACATCTCTCGAAAATCCAAGATAGTCAGCAAGCATGTTTCATCTTACTTGATATCTTCTCTCAACTTCATTTACAATTTTATCCAACCTTTCACCGAGCTCGATAGCTGCAGTCGCTTAAGTGCGGCCAGTATCCAGTATTCGGGAGATCGTGGGTTCGAACCCAACTGTCGGTAGCCCTGAAAATGGTTTTCCGTGGTTTCCCATTTTCACACCAGGCAAATGCTGGGGCTGAACCTTAAATAAGGCCACGGCCGCTTCCTTCCCACTCCTAGCCCTTCCCTGTCCCATCGTCGCCATAAGACCTATCTGTGTCGGTAATACGTAAAGCAACTTGCAAAAAAAAAAAAAAAAATCCCACCTTTCACCATGCTCTTCACT
Organism: Anabrus simplex; assembly: GCF_040414725.1. Taxonomy (NCBI): domain Eukaryota; kingdom Metazoa; phylum Arthropoda; class Insecta; order Orthoptera; family Tettigoniidae; genus Anabrus; species Anabrus simplex. The sequence goes on from NC_090265.1 coordinate 591,831,957, forward strand.
TAAAAAACCGAGATTCGCGAGAAAAAAAATCAAGGTGCGAGTGTAAAATGAACTCGTACTTACATCGCAGCCAAGTTCCATGAACGCATGATAGTAATGCCCGACTCGCTGGCTGAACGGTCAGCGTACTGGCCTTCGGTTCAGAGGGTCCCGGGTTCGATTCCGGGCCGGGTCGGGGATTTTAACCTTAATTGGTTAATTCCAATGGCACGGGGGCTGGGTATGTGTGTGTGTTGTCTTCATCATCATGTCATCCTCATCACGACACGCAGGTCGCCTACGGGTGTCAAATAGAAAGACCTGCACCTGGCGAGCCGAACCCGTCCTGGGATATCCCGGCACTAAAAGCCATATGACATTTCATTGATGATAGTAATTCTTTCCACATGACTGGAATCAGGAGACATGTTACCAAGAAACTTTGTAACAACTTATGCAAATGCTTTCCATGGCGCCTTCTCCTTCACGTCCATCAAAATTTCAAATATGCTGTTAAACATGATCTTCCTTATATCGGAATCAATACGCATTACTTCCTTTAATTTTGTAATCCATTATCGATACTTTTTACAAAGAAAATAAACGAAAATATCAACATTTCACATAATTTGTTATTTATTTAATCTCAATAACGGTATCACATAAGTAAATACAGGGTGGTCGGAAACAACGTGAACCGCATACATGGGCGTTAGAGGGTTGGTCGTACAGAAAATTATTGGAAAAAATTATTAGATATCTCGCCCCGTTGACATTTTATCAGTTGATGAAGTTAACCAATCAGATCGCTTCGCGAGCGGCTTCAGAATGGCTTTGCGAGGCGGTGTTGCGAAATCTGCACGTGGCTTGTGACCGGCTTGAGACCGCCACTAGAAGAAATAAACTTCTCCAGGGGAAGAAATTGGACAAGGACCTCCCTGCTGACAGGTTCGGCCCATAGCCACCAGAACAGTGGCACTGACTGAAACCCACGGTGTGAGTGTTTGATGCACATTTCTTTTAACCCGACAAAAATTTGAATATCTTTGTAGAGTGCCAGTAAATATATCGACAAGCGGCTGGCGTATTAGAGCACTTAAAAATACCATCCGATTGAGGCGGGATCGAACCCGCAAAATTTGCGCTCATAAGGCCAGCTCTTCTACCGTCCGAGCCTATCAGAACGGCGTGATAGAAAGTTATTGACAAAGTTAACTAGTTATAACGTCTTACATAGGAAGTTCGAAAACATAATATCATGCAGTTTTTTAACACCGATATAAACGGTGCATTACATACCACTATTATCAGCAATGGGTGAACTGTACTTTCGGAGAGTTGTAAGACGATAGTGAAGTTCACACTCTTGAATTCCACCACGGTTCCTTATAGCAGATCGTGTAGTTGCTTTAACGGGAAAAATATATCGTGGCCAAACATCCCCTAGTACAGTGAGAATATTTGAGTTAAGCCGTTCAATGCATGACAATCTTATTAGCGAGCGCTTGCCGACCGAAGGCACCTTTAGTTAGTTCTGAACTATTATGTTTTGTGCAGTGTATTATGATTCAGTATATATTTACAATGGCAAAACAGGTGTCCATATGATCCACATGTGATTACTCAATCTGTCAAGCCCAAATGATTACAAGAAGGATTCGCGGTTGCTGTTCCAGGTAGTACAACAATTCATGTTTTTCATAATAAATTTCAGCCCAATCTAATCATCTGCGACTTTTATCACTGAGGTAGTTCAAAAAACATCGCGTATACGAGACATATCCGGACAACCAACAGGAAATGAAACAAAATATCCGCGAGGAAACTGGCAACGTTACGCAACGTGAAGTACAGAGATGGACGTTTCTTAAAGAGGTAACAAAAACGTCTGGATACTTAAGTGGGCGATTTCAGCATCTCCTTTCGTAACGTTAGTGAGTAACAAACATCCTAAAATAGACCATAATATGTTTTTTAGCCTGTATCTCCGCCACTGAAATGCCGTAGGAAAAAAAAACTGCGCGACTGGTTCATAGTTCAAACGCCCTCACAGTATTTAGTGCGTATGACATCTGTTTCATATACGCCGTAGGCGAACGTGGTGTGTGTTCTAGAGTAGTGAGTAATTCAAAAAAGTTTTCAGATTGTCCAACACAATTTATAATATAAACGAAAATGAAAGACATGAAAATGAAGTAACTTTTCTTACTAAACTCGGAATATTTATTTTATTCAGCTCTTACATTTTAACTGTTCATTTACATAATTAAGGTGCGTATTGCCCTATATAAAAGCCTCCGTGGTTAAGACGGCAGCGCGTCGGCCTCTCACCGCTGGGTTCCGTGGTTCAAATCCCGGTCACTCCATGTGAGATTTGTGCTGGACAAAGCGGGGGCGGGACAGATTTTTCTACGGGTACCCCGGTTTTCCCTGTCATCCTTCATTCCAGCAACATTCTCCACTATCATTTCATTCCATCTGTCTGTCATTTAATAATTTCCGGAGAGGAGTGCGACAGGCCTCGGCAGCCGGCACGATACATATCCTCGCCGCAAACTGGGGGCTTCATTCATTCCATCCCTGACCCGGTCATTAACTGGAAAACAGGTTGTAGGTTTTCATTCATTACCCTTTGAAAAATCAACAGCGTTTTTATCGCCGTTTATCGTAGTTACGAACCCCACCATCGGCAGCCCTGAATATGGTCTTCCAAGGACAAAATGAATCCTTAAAGCAGGGCCTCTCAGGGTGCATGCGCGTGGTGCATGCACTGTGCACGGTGCAAGAGACGACTTGGCTTGGTTGACCAGAGTGCAGACCCCCCACTCCTCGATTTGGAGCAATAGCGCTTACTCTCTCTTTCCTCACGCCTGTCTCGCTCGCTCCGCCTGTCTCCCTCTGCCCCACTTGCGCCGTAGCGCTCCAAATCCAGGCTGACTTGAGCCGAGCATAGGCGAGTTGAGCCGAGCTTAGCCGAGTAGCCCAGAGACGAAGCGTTGATCCGAGCCATGCCGAGCGGCAGCGATGCACACTGCACGGAGCTCTTGCGCCTCTATCTGCACGCGTGAGATTTTGGGCGTTTGAGAGGCCCTGCCTTAAAGTACAGTGTGTAGCATATCCACAACATCGTTTTAAAACGGATTATGTGCCTACGTGAATAGTGCGTTCTTCCCATGTGCTCCACGATGTCTTCGACACTGGTTGTCTGCACTGTGAATTTACAGTAGTATCTACTAATGAAAGCAAAGCGACTACCAAATATCATGCTGCACTATTTGAAGTTTATAATTCGGTCTGCCTTCCTAAAAGCCATTTTCTTGAAGAATGAAGACTCAAATGATCACGAGTCAAAGTGGAATATTAAACGAAACCTATGGAAGTTTTCTGCATGCGGTGGGTTCACACTGATTACTTCATATTTCGTATGAATATGAAGTATCTCTTTGTTTCAAAAAGAAAAGAACTGCTACACAGTTTTCACAGTATTTTCACTTGATAAGTCGATAGTGGAACGAAAGTCATAGCAATTATGCAACAAAACAAAAACCTTGCTCTTTAAACTTCCAACATGGAATTTTTATATCATTTTCCCCTGCTATAATGTCAAAAATAATATCATGCACTCAAGGTCATATACTTTAAGAAAATTCCCTACTCGTGACCTACGTATGTTATGTCAGCAGGAGTCAATTTAAGGATCGAAGAACGCACGAGTCGCCCTATGACTATAGTTCCTAACTGATCTTTTCTTTTCTTTACTGTTCAACTTTCTTTTCAAAAACCAAAGATAAACTTTCAGAAAGGCATTTTACAAATATAAGGTAGAGAGCTCAATAAATGATAGGGGAGAAGCATCTCCCATTCACGAAACATGTTAATCTTATAACATTTTTCACCGGGCGAGTTCGTCGTGCGGTTAGGGGCATGCACCTGTGAGCTTGCATCCGGGAGATAGTGGGTTCGAATCCCACTGTCGGTAGCCCTGAAGATGGTTCTCTGTGGTTTCCCATTTTCACACCAGGCAAATGCTGGAACTGTACCTTAATTAAGGCCAGGCCGCTTCCTTCCCACTCCGAACCCTTTCCTATTCCATCGTCGCCATAAGACATATCTGTGTCGGTGCGACGTAAAGTAACTAGCAAAAAAAGAAAACATCTTTGGTAAGAGAGAGAATATATCTGGTATGATGTACAATGAAGCAGCTTCCAATAATAATAATAATAATAATAATAATAATAATAATAATAATAATAATTGTTTCCTTTCAGAGGGAAATAGATTTACAGTGGCCGCAATGGCCTAGAGTTCACATCCAGGTACCTTAAAATTTCATCACTATTCGCCCAATGTGACACTCGCTGGCCTTACTTCGAGGAGAAGCAATAACACAAAATTTGGGATCCGAAGGATATAGAAAATCATGAGAAGCAGCTCATACTACACGGCCAAAAATGACAATAAATAAAGGTTAAATAGAAAAGGAAGAAAACAAAATAGAATGGGATGCTGAACCTACTCAAGCATACTATAAAACCTAATGGGGCAGAAGGCCCTGTGACACAGAGAATAAGCCATAATACGTTGATGACTAATGACGGGGAAGAGAATGACTAACTGAAATGAAAGTTGAAAATTTTTAAAATAAGAAAAAGCCTAGTCACTGACAATCAAAGTAAACAAGAAAAACAAGGGTCCACACACGTACGTCCTTAAGATCTAACATGAAACTCACTTGGGTGGTTACATTTCGAACGAAGACGGCCTAGAGACCTACATATTACAAAATTAACACAATGTCAAGATAGCCTACATTAAAATAAAATAAACGCGACTCAACGCTAACTACTGTATGCTAGACGGGAAAGCTGTATCTTCCCGTCGCCACACGCAAGTTCACATGGCAGAAAAAAATATATCCACGTATCTTAGAACTGCCCCAGCTCGCCGCTAGCCTCTTGTGAGAACAACCTCACAGCTCGTAGCACTACTCACGATCCGATCCAGATAGGTACATATGGCTCCCGATTAGCCCTCTTTATTAGGTGCGAGCTGTGCGATGATACGTTGATTTAACCTGAAGTCACGATAGTGACAACTTAGAAACAGAAGACGTAAGCATTCTTATGCCATACCCTAAACAGTTAAAATATTCAACCAAACACATTCCAAGCCGCTGGGAGGTACTCCAAAATCAAAAGTAGTGCCATCTGTTAATCAAACCAAAACCAAACCCCATGGCACTGCAGCCTTTGAAGGGCTTTGGCCTACCAAGCGACCGCTGCTCAGCCCGAAGGCCTGCAGATTACGAGGTGTCGTGTGGTCAGCACGACGAATCCTCCCGGCCGTTGTTCTTGGCTTTCTAGACCGGGGTCGCTAACTCACCGTCAGACAGCTCCTCAATTCTAATCACGTAGGCCGAGTGGACCTCGAACCAGCCCTCAGGTCCAGGTAAAAAACCCTGACCTGGCCGGAAATCGAACCCGGGGCCTCCGGGTAAGAGGCAAGCACGCTACCCCTACACCACGGGGCCGGCGCCATCTGTTAATAAACTTTGAAAATCCAGAATTCTTCAGAAAATTCAGCATATTTCTGCAAGATTTTACTTCCCTACAGCGTTTAAAGAGTTGCCTACCACTAGGGAGAGGCCTTACTGATAGTACAATTATTATTTTATTATAACCTCAACCTCAGACGCTACATCGATCTATACTAATGAGATCTACACGCCTCAGAATGTCTGAACATGGTCAGATAGGGACAACTCAGAAAAGCCCTGAAAAATTCATGGGACCCATCAAAGGGCAAAGTGAATGCAGAATCAGGCACGGCACGAGACTGCAACAACAACTAGAGACCATTACAACAGCTATGAGCACAACGAAACTAATCTTCACCAGCCGAGTTGGCCGAGCGCTTAGGGGCGCGCAGCTGTGAACTTGCATCCGGGAGATAGTGGGTTCGAACCCCACTTTCGGCAGCCCTCAAGGTGGTTTTCCGCGGTTTCCCATTTCCACACCAGAAAAATCCTGGGACTGTACCTTAATTAAGGCCACGGCCGTTTCCTTGCCACTCCTAGCCCTTTCCTCTCCCATCGTTGCCATAAGACATATCTGTGTCGGAGCCACGTAAAGCAAGTTCTTAAAAAAAAACTGATCTTCCACATAGTCACATTGTCAGGGCGGACAACCAGAAACTCACCTCGAGAGTCAACACAGTCTCTAGAGTGAAAGCGACTCAAGTGGACGAGACCAGTTAGATACGGCCTAGAACAACTACATATTGACCCCAATGACATTAGCAAGAGAGAAGTACTGAATGCTAATCAGAACATAAGACTCACCCCCATCACTAACAGGCAAAACACCCCGCTCCGGAAGAGGGGTGAAATGGACACAGGAACGAAACGACACTCACATTACGTGGATGTGAGTACTGGGCTACGAGGAAAAGTCACCAGAGTTGAACACCACGCGGCTCATAGTCGACCTAATGAACTCTAAATCAATTAATTAATTAATTAATTAATTGTTTAACTATTTGCCTTACGTCGCACCGACATCGCCGTATGGCGACAATGGGATAGGAAAGTGCTTTGAATGGGTAGGAAGCGACCGTGACCTTAATTAAAGTGCAGCCCTAGAATTTGTGTGGTGTAAAAATATGAAACCACGGAAAATCATCTTCAGGGCTGCCGACAGTGCGATTCGAACCCACTATCTCACGAATGCAAGCTGATAGCTACGTGACCCAAGCCCGCAGCCACTTGCTCGATAATAATAATAATAATAATAATAATAATAATAATAATAATAATCTACGGAAGATGTTAAAAGGTTGCAACAACAGCATAATCCATTCCTTTATTTCTGAGTATTTATTTGACCACTGTACAAGAGAACATTCGATCCTAGACAGAGGTGAACAAATGTTTACCTACCACTTTCCTCCACACGAAACTTCTGCAAATAACGAAAACAAATTAGTATGTACACACGAGTTCCTGGCAAACTGCCCCACAGGCAGTGTCTACTAAAATCCCTCCACAGTAATGCTCCTTTCGCTCTGAAGTAGGGCGTTTAATCTTATAAAGTGCCCGTGGATCAAATCCCGGCCAATGTAAGTGGGAATTTTAAAATGGAAAGTTATGGCCCTGTGATTCGAATTCCACACAAAACGAGGTCCCGTCGCTATGATCATGATGTCAACCATAACGTAAAACTGCAAGCTTGCTTGGTTTGCTCTGAACTATGTTGAGATTGCACATTTCAAGTGTTAAATGCCGCCAATAGGAATTTTCCGAAAGCTGCCCTACAGTTCTCTGACTGGCACATACGAAAGAATCAAGTGCCCTCCATCACCTGTAGAAATTTCCACAGGTATCGTCAAATTCTCCAGCTACTGACTGTTCTCTCCAACTTTAACTTGTTTTAATCCAGGAAAAAAATATTTGAAAAAAATCAGTTATATTAAAGTTATCGAAGATTTCGGAAATTTCTTTGTGCCGAAGTCAGCTCACAGCTACGTTGACGAAGTTTTGCAGAGAGCAGTATTTAATCAGTATAGATTTGAAATATAAGCGTACATTTGTCTTTCATTTCCACCCTAAAGGATCCTACAATCACAACAAAATACTGAAAGGGGGATTTGAACTCGAATATATTGTATAACATTTGTATACCGTTTGTATAAAGTTTGAATTCCATTCGACAGGCTTACCATCCAATAGGCTAGTCAGCTCCCAGAGATTCCAAACTTCTCAGGCGACCTATCTTACTTGTGAGTCTGGTATTGCTTTCGTTGGCCTGTGGTAAGTACCTTACTGCTATGTTTCCTGCCCAACCACTTTAGGTGAATTTTGGTTCTATCTCGGTCCCGATCGTATTATGCGACCAACGAAGTCCTCCGTTTTCCTACCCTTCAATGACACTTTCTTTTCAAGCTTACCTTAATAATAATAATACTACAATTTCAAGTATCTGGGTCTGACATTCCAAACCCATGGCGATGTCTTCTCCATACATATAAAGGAGAAGGTAGCGTCTGCAGTGGCCGCAATGAGCGAAGTGAAGAATATCAGTAAACTTTCGCTCAAAACGGCTATGGACCTATTTAAGCTGAAAGTGACACCCGTCTTGACGTATGCTCTGGAATGTATATGGGACCACCTGAAGAAGAAAGACCTGAAATTATTAGAAAGTGTCAAAGCAAGGTATCTGAAAAAGGCTATGAATCTTTCAAAATTCACCCCTTCCCGCCTGGTCTATGTTCTGGCTCGGCAGGAATACTACATGGAAGAACTTCGCATGCAGTTGCATCTGCCATCTACTGAGGCCTATCAACAATTATTACACGAGCTGCAAGAGAAACGGAAGGAAATATGGGGCGATTTCTATGCGACCGAAGCAATGATGTCAACTGACTGGATGGACTCGAACTACGAGCTTCGACATATAGTTACCCGTCTTGCAGTACATGGGTTTCACCATAGAGTGTGCAGCATGAAGAAGTTCCACGTCCCGGATATACAGTGTCTGTGTGAACTATGCGGTCGGCCATGTGACAGATATCACGTACTGTGGTGTAATCGACGCGGCTTCTCTCTAAGAAAGTTCTGTGAAAATTAACTACTCCATGCACATTGTGCGAAATTCTATACTAATAATAATAATAATACTAATACGAAACAGAAGAAGAATATTCCTCCCCTGCGAACCATGTGACCTTGCCACAGTAGCAGCCTTTCGGAAGTTGCAAGGGCGGCAGTCTACATGATTGACTGACATGGCCATGTAATAATACTGAGCATGGCTTACCTGTAATAATACTGCATCAAACCAGTGTATAGACTGAAGATTCAAACAACAACATTATTATTATTATTATTATTATTATTATTATTAAAATTTGAAACTTCTCCAACCCCACTATCGGCAGCCCTGAATATGGTTGTCCACGGTTCCCCATTCTCACACCAAGCAAATGCTGCTACCCCTTTATCGATGAACTATTCGTTAATGTCTCTCGACAGATAACTATCCGATATGGTCGTACCTGCGACTCGGCTATCTGCTTCACTGGGACATACAAGCCTTCCCACTGTGGCAAGGTCTCATGGTTCGCAGGGAAGGAATATTCTTCTTCTGTTTCGTATTAAGGCCACGGACGCTTCCTTCCCACTCCTATCCTTTTCGTATCCCACCGTCGCCGTAAGGCCTATCTGCGTCGGTGCGACGTAAAGCCAATTGTATAAACCAACATAATATTAACGTGAAAAATCTCATGGTTGTAGGCAAATCAAATGAAAAGGTAACGCATCTCAAAATTCGAAAAAACACAATACAGCAGGTGCATAAGTTTTGCTAACTAGGATGAGTTTTAATAGATGGCAACAGATGCACTGCAGAAATACAAAGAAGAAGGCCTTTCAGGACAGGGAACAGATCGTAGTGAATAAATAATAATGTTATTTACTTTACGCCCCACTAACTACTTTTGCGATTTTCAGAAACGCTGAGTTGCCGCAATTTTTCCCCGCATGAGTTATTTTACGTGCCAGTAAATCTACCATAATAATGTTATTGTTTTTACGTCTCAAGAACTACTTTTACGGTTTTCGGAGACGCCGATGGCGGAATTTAGTCCCGCAGGAGTTCTTTTACGTGCCCGTAAATCTACCAAGACAAGGCCGAAGTATATGAGCACCTTCAAATACCACCGTACTGAACCAGGATCAAACCTGCTAAGTTGGGGTCAGAAAGGCAGCACCTCAATCATCTATGCATTTGGAGTGTGCTACTCTACGGCTGTGAAAGCTGGACTCTCTTCAAGGAGGATAGGAAACTGCAACAGGCGGCGGAAATGTGGCTAAGGGAAACGATGACGAGAACCAGCGGGACCGATAGGAAAACCAACGATAGAGTGCATAAAGAAATTAACACTCCCAGGCTTCTTCTGGCAACAGTAAACAAGTGCAAAAAAAATCGGTATTTGGTCATCTTCTCTGGCACAACAATGTCCTTCAGAATATATTTGAAGGAAAAGTACTGGGTAAGAAGGGCACAGGAAAACCAGGCGAAAGAACCTAGAAGAAGTAGCGGAAATTATGGCGTGCCAAGTTTCCGCATATTTGTAACGAACTGAAGAGAGAAGATACTAATGGTAGCAACGACAAAGCGTAACCTTTAGGAAATTATTATTATTATTATTAGTAGTAGTAGTAGTAGTAGTAGTAGTAGTAGTAGTAGTAGCCTCCATGGCTCAGACGGCAGTGCGTCGGCCCCTCACCGCTGGATACTGTGGTTCAAATCGCGGTCACTCAATGTGAGATTTGTGCTGGACAAAGCGAAGGCGGGACAGGTTTATCTCCGGGTAGACCGGTTTTCCCTGCCATCTTTCATTGCAGCAACACTCTCCATTCTCATTTCATAGCATCTATCAGTCATTAATGTATCACTTTGGAGTGGCGACCCCATCGTACTAATAGCCTATATATGATTCTTTCATTACATCCCTGACCCGGTCAAAGACTGGAAAACAGGTTGTAGGTTATCATTTTCATTATTATTATCATTATCATTACTCCCAGCCTTTTTTTTTTTTTTTTTTTTTTTGCCAATTACTTGGGGTCGGCCCTATGCGTAGTTTTACAGCCGGATAACATTCTTTACGCCAACCCAACGTGGATAGACGTATTCACTACTGCGTGTTTCTCTGACGATTAATAACGTTGTGTGTTGTACGCAAATAACGATCTGTATTAAGACGAATACAAATACCCACTAACCGATCCCCAGGCACATGCGGCTAAAGTCCCCAGCCTGCCGAGAATCGGACTCAAAGCCCTCTGAATCGAAGACCACTACGCTGACCTTTCAGCCAAGGCGCAGGACGGATATCTCACTTTTTCTCCTTCAGTTTTTAAGAGGGTCTGATAATCTGATTGTTTTGGTTCTTAAAACAGCAATCACCAGCGACACCAGTGTGAGCTGACTCCCCACTAAAACCCGTATCTACCGGGCGAGTTGGCCGTGCGCGTAGAGGCGCGCGGCTGTGAGCTTGCATCCGGGAGATAGTAGGTTCGAATCCCACTATCGGCAGCCCTGAAGATGGTTTTCCGTGGTTTCCCATTTTCACACCAGGCAAATGCTGGGGCTGTACCTTAATCAAGGCCACGGCCGTTTCCTTCCAACTCCTAGGCCTTTCCTATCCCATCGTCGCCATAAGACCTATCTGTGTCAGTGCGACGTAAAGCCCCTAGCAAAAAAAACCCGTATCTACCGACCTCGATAGCTGCATTCGCTTAAGTGCGGCCAGTATCCAGTAATCAGGAGATACTGGGTTCGAGCCCCACTGTCGGCAGCCCCTGAAGATGTTTTTCCGTGATTTCCCATTTTCACACCAGGCAAATACCGGGGCTGTACCTTAATTAAGACCACGGCCGCTTCCTTCCACTTCCTACGCCTTTCCTATCCCATCGTCGCCATAAGACATCTATGTCGGTGCGACGTAAAGCAAACAGAAAAAAAAGTATCTGGGCATTCCGCTGAACTTGAAAATATTACCCTACAGAATCTAATCCAATTTTTAATTATTATTATTATTATTATTATTATTATTATTATTATTATTATTATTATTATTATTATTACAACTTCCCCCATGTGAAGGCTGCCACAAGGACAAAGTATGTCGACTACACAGTATTTTGTCTTCTAAGTTACTGTTGACTTTGCTAGTGGGCCAGGTAGAAAAATCACCACAAGGCTCAGGAATAAATTTGCAATTCGGTTCTTCAGATGTTATATAGATGATTACGGAGTATGGTCACTGAACCTCGTTATTGCGGCGATACTGATGTCGTGAAGTCGTGTCCGCTGAGACCGAGAGAATCCCATAGCTGTACAAGAAATTTAGGGATTGTGCCTCGAGCTCCGATCATGAGTCCATGGACGGAAATATTGTCTAGGTGATGTTTATCTTTATAGTAGTTTACAGTTGGCTGGTAAATTGACTTCTTTTCGGCGTCCACCTCTTCGGCCTGGCCAACGTGCGACTCGAAGCGTATCGTGGGATCTAAGATTAGTCCTTGCTTGCTAGCTGGTTGAAAGGCTGTCATGTCAATACGCCTGTTAGCCCCGTCGGTAGCTAGGCCAGAGACCTCTTCGTGCACCGTGAAACCGTGATCCCTCAGCGAGGTCGCAATCATGTGTCGTATTGTATGATGGCGGGAATTTCTCAATACCTCCCAGTGAGGGCAGGCTCCCACGACATGGGCAAGAGTTTGTTGCTCTCTGTGGCAACGCCGACAGAGGGTGTTGTCCTGGGACCTTCCTGGCACGGAGCGAACGGCGCACACATTCGCTGTCACCTTGATGGCCTCTCTTCATTCCGCACAGGATAAGCCTCGGTGATCTCTTATCCATTTGTTCCCTGGCGTGTATTCCTGGAGAGTCCTACGCCCTTTCCTTTGTGCGGCAACTTCGTCATGACTGAACTTCTCTGTCTCGTAGTATCTGTCGGACCTTCCTTACATTGGGAAGATGGCTATTTTTGGACATAACTCGATCATTCATTTCTATGCCTAGATCTTGCAAACAAATTGTACGTTCTTGTTCCAAGTTCCTAGTTGCATTAATGTAGCCGTTATTTCCAAGCGATAATTTATTACAGATGTTAATATGCTGTGGTTTGGCTTCCCAAGTGGCGCGAAACAAACCGAGGCCTTTATACTTCCTTTCGGTGTATACCATGTGATCCGGAACGTCTGCTGGTAGTTGTAATAATTCTTTAGTTCCACTCTTTAATATTTTATCCGCATCTGATAGAAAAGCTTGAAGTATCTTGTTTACGGGAGTAACTTGGAGTGGGTAAATAATAGTAGGTTATAATGAACTATTTCAAACTGAAAATTTCTGGTCAGATTGCAGCAATGGTGAGCTTACAAGGGTGTCAATCTTGTTTCGCGTCTTGTCGAGTACGGCTTGTGGATCCAGTTTAAGTTCATTGATGAAATTCACACCTAAGTAACGAATCGCACTTCCGTCGCACTGTGATTTAATTTCACAGTCGTCATTAATGATAATATTCTCCTCCGTTAACCGACCTTTCTTGATAAAAAGACAAGCTGATTTTGAATCGCTGATGTCCAGGCCGAGTTCCTTAAATCTTTCTATGGCGATCCTGGCTAGTTCGGCAGTAGATTCAGTGTTTTTCCCAAATATTACCGTATCGTCGGCGAAACACATTATAGTGAGGTTCGGCTCCTCGTTTGCAATCGAGTAACCGTAATTCCTTGCTAAAGAATCTTCAGATAGTTCTTCCACAATATGATTGGTAGCGATGTTAAATAATGCCGGTGACAAAGGGGAGCCTTGAAGCACACCGCGATTAATTTTGATGGGTTTTGTTCCCTGTTTTCGTGTCTGTATCTGTGTTACGTTTCCCTCTTGTAGAGCAATTATCAGTCCCGTCAGTTTTTCGGGCACTCCGACCGACTCCAGTGTGCTCTGGAGGTGCGCATGTCCGACGTTATCAAAAGCTTTGCGAACGTCGAGAAATATAATGCATGCGTCGTTCTTTTCTTGTCTAGTGTGCTATAAAGCGGCTTCCAAAATTGAAGTATTTATGTAAGTACCGGGTGTATTGGTGAAACCCCTTTGATTGTCATGAAACACAATGTAGTTCCGAAGCTGTTTATCAAGAACTTTCTCGATGACTCGTCTAATAACTGAGCATATATTAATTGGACGCCAGTTACTGGGATCATTTACGGCACCTCCTTTATGAACCAGAATTGTACGGGCTTTCTTGAAAGTCGATGGTACTAACCCTGTTGTTAGCATTCTAGTTGCTATTATTGCGATTATCTCTGAAATCGTGCCGTTTTTAATAGCTCGGACGATTACGTGGTCAGGACTATATTCAGAAACGCCGAGTTCCCGGAATTAAATTAAATGTACACCATGTGCAACCTAAGCACTCCCTGCGTTTTCAATTAAGGCCACGGTGACTTAAAACAGACATTCTGAGGTATTCTGATTCCATGACTAAATTGTAAGACAGAAATACAATATTACAAACTAATTTGAAAGCAAAATCACATAATGAAAGTAAACCAGCACAACGCCTACAAAGAAAGTTCGATGTGGCATGTTTATCCCTTCTCTTCTGATGAGATTCTTGCTTGTATTTCTATTGTCATGCGGTCGGAAGAGCTGCAGAGTCGATAAAAGCAGCCGATTCCTCATGTTAAGATTACGGGAAGAATCCCAACATAATCGGTTGACAGTTCCCTAATTAAATCTACTTCAGCAGATTTACTTGCATGCGAAAGGAAGTTCCAGCGGTTGCCGGACAACTCCGGTCACGGACATTTGCGGTCACTGAGATCAACTTGTACCCACTCACAGAAATTCCCCAGTTGTCACAGGACATTTGCGGTCACCGAGATAAACTTGTGCCCACTCACAGAAATTCCCCAGTTGTCACAGGACATTTGCGGTCACTGCAGGAGGGGGTGGGCCTCATTAGCTTAATCTCGGAGTATGCCCGCTAACCAGCCTGAGCACCTGTTCGCTCCTTGCAGATTAACATTTTTCTCTCGGGGGCATTATTTAGAGATTGATATATTCAGCCACAAACCCCATTCTATACCGAAACTTCCTGGTGTGAGTATTGTATTTACTATTGTGCGCTGTAATGGAGTTGACAGTTACTAATCAGGGAAATCGTTGTGCACTTTACAATTGTTATATGTACGGACAATATAGGGAGAGTCAACTTGTTATTGTCACCTGGGTGTGTCTGAAAGACAAGAACAAGTGTAAAGGACGTCTGAGGACAAGAGGCCAAGAAATGCTTCATACCGTCGTTCATCAGCGTGGACGACCTGAAGAAGCGGCCTTCACAGTGAAAAAGCAGGTTCGAGATGGAAAGAAGAGAGCACGAGAAGAAGTGACTCCACTATCACAGATTTACTTGCAGGAGTTGGGTGATATGCATAACAGGGGCTACGACTTTGTCACTCAAATGCCAGCTCAAGAAACTTTAAAAAGAACAATGCGTCGGCAACGAAATCATGCCCGCGGACTTCAAGTAGAGCAAAAAACAAGTGCTCAGATAATACTTAATGAAGAGGCGTTAAGGATGAATAATGACAGCCCGTTTCGTTTAGTTGACGATGGCATGGGAGAAATAATAACAGTTTTTAGTGCCGAAAAAGGTAGAGAAAGTCTTAGGCATTATGCGAATTTTTTTAAATGGATGACACGTTCGAGAGTTGCAGCAAACAGTTCGCCCAGATATATACCATTCACGCAGACCTTGGAGGCCGGAGTGATGAAAGCAACGTTTATCCAACGTCTTCACGTTCCTGCCTAACAAAAAGGAAGAAACTTATACTCGTTTCTTTCACCTTATCTTGGAAGCGGTTCCCCAATGGAATCCTAAGAAAATTACTATTGACTTCGATGCAGCTACCATATCAGCCCTACGAGAAATATTTCCGTCAGCAGAGTTAAGCGGCTGTTTTTTTTTTGTTTTTTTTTTTGTTTGCTTTTTTTTCACATGAAGCATTGTCCGTGGAGAAAAGTACAGGAACTTGGCCTGACGAGGGAATACAAGGAGAACGAAGATATACGTCTCCACATCCGAATGCGCACTACTCTGGCATTTTTGAAGCCAGATTATGTCAGTGAAGGATGGTTAGTGATACATTCTCATGCGCCTTGTACAGAAAAACTTACTGGATCCTTCGACTATTTTGTACACGTATGGTTTGGAAACAGCGAGATACCGATCACTATGTGGATCTGTTACAAAAAGCGACATCGAACGACAAATGCTGTAGAGGGATTACATCACAAGATCAACACTTCAGTTGGAAATTCACATCCTCGATTCGACGATTTGGTGGTTTGTTTAAAGGAGCTGGCAGAAGCGACGAACTGCATGTACCTAAAACTGGAGCTCAATCTTAAAGGTAAGAGGAGAAAGACGAAATACGCGAAGAAAAAATCACAGAATAGAAAAAACTCTTAAATATGAAGGAACTAGCGACATCAGATCCTGCTTAAAGGCAAGTTCTTAATGTAAATAGGTATGTACAAAGGAACAAAATTATAACGACGCTTACCTAAAGCCAACAAAAATAACTGACGAAGCTTACTTACAGCTAATTTTAAACATGCCAAGATGATTTTAATACAATCATTATGCCAGTCCAAAGCCTAGATAAAGTGTGATAGTAATCAGCATTTTAAAACATGTAATGTACTGTCGACCAAATTATTGTATGTACTCGAGTTTGGAGGTTTTGACGCCCTGTAGGTGGGGGACACAGACGAAGAATACATCCACGGTATCCCCTGCCTGCCGTAAGAGGTGACTAAATGGGTCCCCGGAGGCTCACAACTTGGAAGCGTGGGTTGGCAGGATCGAACTTGCCAAGTTGCGGCAGGAAGACCAGCGCCTCAACTGAGCCACTGAGTCCGGCATTTCTAATTCTTTCCCATCCCATTTTCTCTGAAAAATATGTTAAAGTGACGTTAGACTACATAAATAAATGAATAAATAGATAATAAATACACGTTAATTAATTAACGATGGATTAACTTCCGTTTTTCTAAAAATGAAAAACTGGTGCGGAATAAAACAGTGTCTTTTATCCTGGACTACCTATAGGCCCCACTTATTCCACGATAAATAAATAGAAAACTTATTTTTTGAATTAGCCCCTGATGATTGTATATAAAAATACACTATGTTGTAATGCAGTTTAAATATCAAATATACCAGCTAGTATATCTGCGGGAATGTTTATATCGTGGTAGCCACGGGACCTTTTCGTGATGGTTGTGATTACTGTTTTTGTGAGAAAGTAAAACGGTGCCACCATCCTCCCTTACAACTAACCAGAAAAGAAGACTAATACAACCGACTCTCTTTTAGGGAAAAAGAAGGGAAAATCACGAAGGACGTGGAAATGTAAGAATGCCTGAGCTTGGCAAACATCGTACCGTGGGGGGTCGCGATAGAACAAGAGCTGACCAAGAGAGGCCGGATAGGAAATAGAATTGAATATATTCATTTAACATCTATAGAACTGGATGTTTCCATAAACATGACTTCTTCTTCTTCAGACACACGCAGGTGACGATTTCATGTTGACCTTCCCTATACTTTCTGTACATATGACCATTTGCCTTATTAGTAACTGTCAAATCCATTACAGCACACAACAGTAAATAATTACACCAGGAAGTTTCGATATAGAATTCTGTTTGCGTCTGAAATGAAATAAAGGTATTGCTTTTAGTGCCGGGAGTGTCCGAGGACATGTTCGGCTCGCCAGGTGCAGGTTTTTTTTATTTGACGCCCGATCTTCATGTCGTGATGAGGATGAAATGATAATGAAGACGACACATACACCCAGCCCCCGTGCCAGAGAAATTAACCAATGTTGATTAAAATTCCCGACCCTGCTGGGAATCGAACCAAGGACCCCTGTAGCCAAAGGCCTGCACGCTAAGCACTTAGCCATGGAGCTGGACTGTTTGTGTCTGAAGGTATCAGTCTCTAAATAATGCCCGCGATGATCTGCAAGGAGCGAGCAGGAGATCAGGCAGGTTAGCGGGGATATCCCGAGATTAAACTAATGAAAGCCTCCTCCTGCTGCAGTGACCGCAAATGTCCTGTGACAACTGGGGAATTTCTGTGACTGGGCACAAGTTTATCTCATTGACCGCAAATGTCCGTGAATTTATGATGACCGCAAATGTCCGGACACTGTTCCAGCATAGCAGCTGAATAAAACTAGTTATCAAGTTGAACAGTCGCATGATTTTTCTAACTTCGATATTGTCTCAACGGAATAATCATGATACTGGTTCGTATACGTCACACTTGCCGAACTAGAAGTATATATGCGACATTCTCCTTACTACCCAATCTTACGGGTGACTGACATGAGAATAGATTGTATGTCGTGCTTCATGTTTGAAATATGAGCCCATATATCCAAACAGGAGTGATTCAATAAATACGGTATCACGACCCACATACACGTATAAAACACAGTGCATGAAGAAATTTTGCACGCAGCTCTCTCTACATACAGTAAGTTATGAATCTCATTCCGTATTGACGGTTATCACTTTACAAAAGAAAATATTTATAAAATCCTCCTATCAATACAATTCAAGTCATCTGTCACTTCCAACATCGGTCCCTAATACTCCACCACTTAGACGCTGCTCCAGTGGTACGAAGTTGACCTCCGCAGTGTAACGGTTAACGCTATTAGCTGGCGTCCTCAGAGCTCTGGGTTCGATTTCCGGCTCTGTCAGAGATTTCATATCGTAGGAGACCTGGTAGAAGGTTAAAAATGTTAGCGCTGCTCACGTCCACTCTCTCTCTGTGTGTGTGTGTGTGTGTGTGTGTGTGTGTGTGTGTGTGTGTGTGTGAAGAGCTTCACCCCATCGAGAAATACGAGGGCACGAGTTTAATATTTTTACTGGTCCCAGAAAGATAAGTCACTGCCATGTCAAAATAAGACAGTACCCCTCAAGATACAGGACTTAAATTTAGTGTCCCGTGTGTGCGCCTGGCTGAGCGTGGTCTGATATTATTGGTCCGTTATAATACGCATGTTCAAAGTAACTCGCTCTGATTTATGTTATTATTTCAGTGTCCACGTGCCCTTTAAAAAATGAACAGATTATGTACATCAATACATGGCCTTTTATCGCAAACTCAAAACTTTTTCAATTTGCTTTACGTCGCACCGACACAGATGGGTGGAGACGATGGGACAGGAAGCCCTAGGAGTGGGAGGAAGCGGCCGTGGCCTTAACTGAGGTACAACCCCAGTACTGATGCTGGTACAATGTGATAGACACGAGGTATGATCATAGTTCTGAAGAAAATAGGTAATGTACATGCTCTGGTTGGCCAGAAAAGTGTAATTAAATGCGAATAATGGATGGCGTGAAGTTTCACCGTTATCTAGTGAAGATTTTAGATGGTGCAATATCTGATCAACTCAACAGGGTATGCCAGTCATGGATTATTTTCGTACTGGAGCTATGAAGAGAAGTGAGGTAAGCGGAACGCCTTCCCCGATAACATCACAACTAATGTACTACATGGAGTCATGATGGGGGTAGAGTAGATGTAAGATCACGCGATGACCCTTTGAGGGACATATCAGTGGGTTCTGGGACATGCAGTCATTAACCAGTATAGTATAACTAGTATATACATAGTTTTGTCCAAGATGATATGCTCCTATTCGAGCGTTGCTATATTTCGACTCCTCCATGGGATACTTCAGTCCCTGCGCAACGTTTTGAATCATTCTGGATAATATACATGGAAAGCAGTTCCATTCTGTTGTATTATCTTTAGGCTTATTATGTCACTAGGACATTCTAGAGTGCTGTATTTCTGTAACCACCAAGCTCAATAGCTGCAGTCGCTTAAGTGCGGCCAGTATCCAGTATTCGGGAGATCGTGGGTTCGAACCCCACTGTCGGCAGCCGTGAAGATGGTTTCCCGTGGTTTCCCATGTTCACACCAGGCAAATGCTGGGGCTGTACCTTAATTAAGGCCACGGCCGCTTCCTTCCCACTCCTAGCCCCTTCCTGCCCCATCGTCGCCATACGACATATCTGTGTCGGTGCGACGTAAAGCAAATAACAAAACAAAAAGAACTCCGTAACCACGGAACACAGGTACGTGGTAGTGTGTCATGAGGATCAAGTAGCTAGTGGTTTAATGTCGCACTAACACAGGACGGCTTAGGACGATTCAAGGATAGGAAAGGGCTAATATTGGGAAGGAAGCGGCCGGGGTCTTACTTAAAGTACAACCCCTACATTTTTCTGATGTGAAAATGGGAAACCACCCAAAACATTTTTCACAGTTGTCCACTGTGAGATGCGAACCCAGCATCTCTCGAATGCAAGGTTATATTTACGCTTATATTGGCGAACTGAGGAAGACTGTAGGATCCCACAAAATGATAACAATCAGCATGTTTTAACAATGATAATGATCACCGATTTACAACACTTGTCACAGATTTTTTTTTTTTTTCAGAATATCGCTGATCGAATATGAACAAGCATGAATAAGTAAGTGAATAGACTTGTGGGCAAACATTTTTGTTCTTCGTTCCAACGAAAATTAATGTGTGTTTGGAGAGTAAAGCAATCGATCTGATCACCGGACTCTTGAAAGAACAGCGATCGCGTCAACACTGCTAGTCTTTATTTATAGCAGCTACCCATTATTATAAATCCCACTCACATATCGATTAGAGTACGATCTGTAACTTCTAAAAGTGTTCTTTAATCAACGCTATACAATGCACTTCACTTCGCTGCCAATATTTCTCCAGCCACTGAGTAAAGGAACCATTTAATTCGCCCCATTGGAATCAATCAAAATCTAGCAAAACACACCATTAGCAATGATACAAGCCAATTATACACAAAAAATACACTGAGGGAATAAGAAACGTTATCTACGGCCTGATCATTTAGTTGAAGACCAGTTATTCTAGTTAGCAGATAACTGTCTAAGTTTGAAATATTTTAACGGCTGGATTTACATACCTTAATATGGTCCACAATTCCAACAAATGCGAAATGAGTTGAGAACATTCAGCGAAATAATACTGTATGTAACGTCCCTTCGACTGCTACTGGTAGCGAGAGACTCCACTGTGTCGGATATCTGCCCTAAACATGTATACATGAACACACAACCAATCCACTCATTTGAGAAACATCAACCGGTTGTGTCAGGATTCCATCCCGCACTCTTGAGCAGAAACAAGGAGACGAATCCAGGAATAATGCAGAATAAGCCATAGCGGGTAAAAGAAAAGTCTAACAGACAGCGAGAGCCTTACCAACAATGCTATACAATCCGTCTAAGAACCACTTGATGACGCCGATGTTATTAATGAAATTGAATTAATATGAATTATGAAGGCTATGCGTAGTGCCGGGAAACTTAGGTCTTGAAGTAAGGTACTATCTGCTATAACTTGGGATATATAGAAAAATAGACTGGATAAAAACATATTGAAGATAACCTGCAAAAGTCATAGTGACGCGGGCCTGCATCACTGAATTTCTATTTTCCTGTTCTGTTCTGTCAAGAAACCCATCTAGCACGCACAGCTCTCCAGAGCTAAGTAGAGAGACCAGCTCTAGATTCAAAACATTTCGATTAGATGTTTTCACATCGTAATTCTAGTGCAGGAAAAAATTAATAAACCTATATGTAAGGAATTTTACAACACATTAAACAATATTATATTCCAAAAATAAAGAGACATGTCAACCGGAGCACTATTTAATAATCAATCAATCAATCAATCAATCAATCAATCAATCAATCATTGATCTGCATTCAGGGCTGTCGTCCATGTGGCAGATTCCCTATCAGTTACACGACCTAGTATTTTCTTAAATGATTTCAAGGAACTTGGAAATTGATAAAACATCTTCCTTGATAAATTATTCCAGTCCTTTATTCTTTTTCTTATAAAAGAGCATTTGCCCCAATGTGTCCTCCTTAATTCCAAATTTATATTCATACTACGATCTTGCCTACTTTTAAAAGCTGCACTCAAACCTTAGTAGTCACTCCACGCCATCTCTCCATTAACAACTCGGAATATACCATTTACCCTCGTCTCCTTTCTCCCAAGTTTTCACAACCCGAACTTTGCAACATTTTCGCTACACTACTATTTTGTCGGAGATCATCCAAAACCAATCGTGCTGCTTTATTTTGAATCTTTTTTCGGTTTTCGTACCAAGTAATACTGATGAGGTTCCCATACAATAGAACCATAATATAATCGAGGTCTTACCAGACTTATAACGCCTCTCCTTTACATCCTTATTACAACCCTTAACTACTCTCGTTACTGTAGCATTTAATTATAACCTTGTTAATATGATTACTCCAATGAAAATGGAGGCCTTCTCACAGTGAAACAGCCTTACTTTTCCTTTCATAACTTTCCGAGGTCTTTCAGCAGTCGGTCACAATCCTGTAATATATTTGTTAGTCCATACAGCATAACATCATCCACAAAAGCCTAGTCAGTGATTCCAGTTCATTACTCATATTTATATACATAAGAAAACACAGAGATCCAATAACACTGGCTTGCGGGACTCCACAATTAATGACGACTCACCTACTCTTATTCTCACAGTTCTATTTTATAGAAATTTGGCCACCCATCCAGTCGCTTTTTGTTATTCCAACAGTCCTCAATTTCGTCAATAATCATCCACGATCTACCCTGCCAAAGGCCTTGGATAGGTCAATAGCGATACAGTCCATTTTGATCTCGTTCGTTTCACCAACGTAGTACGATGTAGATGGCTGCAATCAGCTGAGTTACACTCACGTTCTTATTTGTCTACTGAATGCAGTATGTTGAAGGAAATGAAAACATAAAAAGGTTCCATTTATCTCTAAAACGAATTTGTCACAATCTTAATAATAATAATAATAATGCTATTTGCTTTACGTCCCACTAACTACTTTTACGGTCTTCGGAGACGCCGAGGTGCCGGAATTTTTCCCCGCAGGAGTTCTTTTACGTGCCAGTAAATCTACCGACACGAGGCTGACGTATTTGAGCACCTTCAAATACCACCGGACTGAGCCAGGATCGAACCTGCCAAGTTGGGGTCAGATGGCCAGCGCCTCAACTGTCTGAGCCACTCAGCCCGGCTTGTCACAATCTTATAACGTCTTCTTGTACATAGACTTCTAAACAGACCAGATCTTGATGAGATACCAGATCTTTGTGAGATACCAGTCTGATTAATAAAATAAAAAGTGTTATTCGCAATTTCAGCTTCGAATTTTAAATATTTTAGGTGTTATCTCCGGTCCATAAAGAAAGACTAAAACGGGACAATTATCCATCCCGTTAAGTTTTTGCCGGGACAATGGGACTGACATTAAAAGAAGGGCAATCCCATTAAAAATGAGACGTCTGTCACCCTAATCTATGAGTTAAAAAATTGTAATACCAACATTTATTTGCAGAGATCGAGTGAAAAAAAAAACAAAGTAAAATTACGCGCGAATACTTGTTGCGGACAATATTCGAACAACGTAGCTCACAAAAAAATCTGAACTTGCATTTAGGGTGAAACTATGTTATATGGTTGGAAGTTGCATCATTAAATGAGGAAGTGATATATTGAACATCATCCCCACACACAGTGCGTGTGTGTATAAACCTAATTTGATGGTGTCTGCACTGTTGTCTGAATTTGTAACTAACGGAAACTAGGATGGGGCTAGGAAGCGGTCTGTCCGTATGTTGGGTACCATCCCAGCATTCGCCCGACCATGAAGTAGGGGAAACAACGGAAAACGGTCGAGAATGGTATGTGTCTCACTTTTTAACTCAAATATGTTGCCTAAGGCTAAATGCATCCCGTTTCAGTCCATCAAGTCGGTCTTAAATTTATAGCAGAATAAGACACCAAATCTACGTCGTCAGACAAAGCAAATCACTCAGCTAATTCCTAGACCAGTACAGCAGACTAGGTATACATGGGACTGGAAGGAAACTTAACTTGAAACTAGTAATAGAAATGGCGTATGGCTTTTGGTGCCGGGAGTGTCCGAGGAGAAGTTCGGCTCGCCAGGTGCAGGTCTTTTTATTTGACACCCGCAGGTGACCTGCGCGTCGTGATGAGGATGAAATGATGATAACGACACATACACCCAGCCCCAGTGTCAGCGGAATTAACCAATTATGGTTAAAATTCCCGACCCTGTCGGGAATCGAACTCAGGACCCCTGTGACCAAAGGCCAGCACGCTAACCATTTAGCCATGGAGCCGGACTTGAAACCAGTAATTACTCCTTAGAACCGTAGAGAGGTGGAAGTTGAAGTAAAAATTTTCTCAAATGTTTTTAATTTGAAGGAAGGTATCTGAAGGAAGGTACCTGAACATATCTGCATCATCTTGATGATCGAGCTCACAGAGGAAGGAAACCGTAATTCGTTAGTAAGATTCTGTATTGTACACTGTGAATCTACCTATTACGGGTGTCAGAGTACTGAATAGCACGCGCATCCACCTACCGCCATCTCTCAATATTACCGGTGCGCACAAGCAAAATATTCTGAATTTCATTGCAAGGTTTTCGTAGTTTGAATCCATCCTTTTGTTAATGTTTACCGTTATTTTTTTATGATGTGAAGAAATGGATCTTCGTTGGTTGACGGTTTCATACGAAGGTTGGGGCATAAGTCATGACATTTTTTCCGCATGAATGCGGGATCTACCAGACAAATGGAAATATACATACGGAAGTGGGAAGACGACGGTGCTGTGGTATGTATGAATAATGTCAAGTAGATTCACCAAATGTAGGATATGAAGCGAAGAAACTGTCAGCCATGAAATCCTTGTGCTACATCATGTTTATTCTTAGAGAGTAAGTTACGGAAAACCCTCAACGTACGCCCTTAGATTCAAGACATCTTGCGAACCGTTGCACATCGTTGCTTTTTTCACGCCCGTGCTGAAATGTTGCTGCCCATCTCGCAACGGTTCCGTGCGGAATGGCATTATTCCCCACAGCTTCCACAAGCTCTCTGTGACATTCTTGGTATTGCGATTCAGCAGAACGGCCAGTTTGATTTACGTACGCCTCGTCACTCACCCATTCTGCACAGAGTCCGACTCACTACCCCAGTCCCATCGCCCTGTGCGTGGTACCCGTTCAACACACCGCCATCTCGTGCTGTGTTCATGAACTCAGTGTCATGCTTTCCAGGACACACGACCGTTGTATGGCAGCGCCCAGCAAAAGTGGGGGGAATTTTTTTTGTCATGACATGCTCCGACCCTCATAATATTTTAGTTCCTTGCCAGTTTACACGTCAACCATTATTTCTAGATACGGGATTTTTAGGCAGTAATACTGTAGGTTAGAATGCAAATAAATTTGGCTTTCAGAAATTCTCATCTACTGTATACCGTTCTTCCGTTATGTAGCGAGAGTAACATAAACTCTAGGGGCTGTGATGGGCCGTACACCTAATGTGTATGCAAATGTCATAGCAGAACCGTTATACAGGATAGACTAC
The DNA here is from genome assembly GCF_040414725.1 of Anabrus simplex. Classification (NCBI taxonomy): domain Eukaryota; kingdom Metazoa; phylum Arthropoda; class Insecta; order Orthoptera; family Tettigoniidae; genus Anabrus; species Anabrus simplex. The sequence goes on from NC_090265.1 coordinate 591,857,086, forward strand.
ACTTGTTACCCGCTTCAGAATGTTTGCAGTCTAACCTTTGAAGTGACTAGAAATCCGGAAGTCAAGAAATATGGCAGAAGACGTCATGATGACTTGACATTCGTCTTTGAAGGGCAAGGCCCTGAATGGGTTTATGTGCCGCAGATTTATTAGTTTGTCATATGTCGACAAGTGTATTTCAGATGTACCTTAAAAGAAAACTTTCATAAAAGAAAATCCCAAGGGACACATTAACAAATATTGTGTGTGTCCAAGGTCAAAAACAAATACTTCTATTATTACTACTCATACGCCTTGTTCACTTAATGTAGTGGGACAATGTTGAAATGTTTGCCCGTCACAGAATACGACCAACTTGCATGCACCGTCGAACATATGATCTATGCTATCTATTATTTTGAGGCATTATAAAAGCACTTCACCTGGAAGACAAACAGTCATTGTTTTCATTGTATTCCGCACATACATGAGCAATATATAGGGTAAGAATGGTATGAAGATTTGTTTCCGCCACAGGGTACGTTGTCTCCAAAAAAAATGACACTTCGACTGTGCTGCTGTTGGGAAAATAAACGCATAAAAAGCCTATAAATCAGTAATTTGACCTGGATAGCAGAAGCAAAAGCGGTTATTCATATCGTACATCGCTGGTTTCCAGTCAAAGAACCATTTTATCACGTAAGAAATATGAATGCTTTCTCACTTCCCCACCGGCTGAAATCTTTTTCAAGTAGCATCTAACAAGGAAGACGAAAATGAAGGTACAATTAATTGAGAACAAAGCTTCATTTTACGGGAAATACACACAGTTGTGAACATAAACGAAATGTTCTATTATACGATCAATTTTCTCACAGGAAAATATGGTATTTTAAAGTAATCGTGGATCAGTTCTTATGAACAACGGAATATACAGGGTTATTCACCTAACATGTTACACGGAAATAACTTCTAAACCATTAAAGATATCAGCATTCTGTTTTCATATTCGTAAATGGTACGCAGGGTCTTGTAAAATAACGTGGTACTTAGTCTCATGGGGTGATTAACAACCGAGATATTGATAGTAACTCCATATTTTAAAATGGAACGGCACAAATTCATACAGCTGATTTAAAAGTTCATCTGCATACAAGTTCAAATATGTTAGCATTTTCAAAATCGGACAATTACTTATTGAGATATACGTAAGAACAGCATGCACTGTTTTTCATGCCGCTTCAGACGGCGTGAAGTCGGGCAAGGACATATTGAGGCGCAAGCTGCTTCCTGCCCTTGAACGGATACCAGGCATGTAAGCACCGCTTACGCATGTGATGGGTTTGCAAAGTGTGTATGACAGGCGAACACATGACAGGACAGAAAGGGTTGATGTGTTTAAAAGGAATAAAGTAAGTACTTTGCCTTGAAAGGAACATAACGAAAGCTGTAATTGTCATTGGTTTTAGTGTACAGTTCATACTACTCTATGAGTTGAGAAATTAACATAACACAGAACACCGGAATAGCTCCTTCTAGAAAAGCAAATGTTCAGAGCTGATCGTGGTGAGATGGCAGCAACACTATTATTTATGTTTTATTTTACACGCATTAATCTCCGCAGAGCGCGACTGTAGTAGCGTGCATTCGGGAAAGCATAGGCTCGAGTCCTGCCTCGCCCAACCTGAAAGTGATTTTCATGGTGTACCATGTTCAACACCAGACAAATACCGGATACGTACCTTTGTGATAGGCCACGGCCGACTTCCTTTCCAAATCCTTCCCATTCCCATCCGTGAGAAAAAACGCTAAACTGAGCGCAACCTATTACATGTCAAAACTAAACAATACAACTTTAATCTCTAATCTCCCTTCCCCGTTGTGTGTTCGCCAGTCATACAATAACGTTGCACACCCAGGGTATGTTACGGTACATAAAATTATGTTTACAGTTATTGTCCGTTTTTGAAAATACTTACATATTTGAACTTGTACGCAGTTGATCTTATAGGCCAGCTGTATAAATTTGTGCCGTTCCATTTAAAAATATGGAGTTAGTATCAATATCTCGGTTATTAATCATCCCATGAAACAAAGTAGCACGCTATTTTACAAGACTCTGCGTACCATTTAAGAATATGAAAACAGAATGCCGGTATCTTTAATGGTTTAGAAGTTATTTCTATGTAACATGTTAGGTGAATAACCCTGTATAAAAGACTAGGTAACAGAAGGCTCAACGAAAGATTGGAAACCTATCGTTTTCAGGACAAAAGACGAAAATATATCCATCTGAGATCCATTACAACTTCATCACAATATATTACTGCAGTACTCTATAAATGCTGATGGTTATGCAGTTTTATGCGACTGTTTATATCATAGCCATGAAAGTCCCAGCTTACTTGAATATAAACCATAGGGCATTACTTTTAATACCAAAAATACCAATTAGTGCATTGTTCATTACTGAAAGACGAGAAAAAGTACTTCCCTTAAGTAAGTCTTTTAACGTTAACTGTAAATTTCAAATTGTTAAGTAGTCTTAACAGTCAACCAACTGTGAAACGCTTCTACCACAACCTGCAGAGAATGGCGAACGTCAGCTAACAAATCGGCATAAAAGTAATTTAACTATTTACAAGATAAGAAATTAACAATTTATTAAAAAAATCTCAACTCTTGAACTGCAATAAACTAACTTAATATTAATCCTCATTTTGTGGTCCGCTAGCTTTGACAAATGCTATCAAACATACTGTAACCGACTATCAGTTCTGATTTTGTTGATGCTTAGATTAACAATACTAAAGCTGAGAGAAAAACGAGAACTTTTCAATAAAAATTGATCTTATAACCAACTGACGACTGAAGAGTTCCCTACTTCATACTCAGGAGTATACTCAAAGATTCCCAGAAATCGTGCACTGAGTAAAAGTTTGCAAATGCTTCTATACCAGTGGCCAGTGAGTATATATACATTACGATTGAGGAGCTATTAATCAACTCGTCGAAATATGCCAAATTTAATGTCAATAATCTTGTCTAAATTTATGCATCTAACTCTTACAACTAGGCTATAAAACTGAATAACATACCTTAAGTTCGATGTTCCAAAGTAATCTTCATAAACAACTTCGGCGTACGCTTAGCAGTGTGCAAATCCGATCGATCGAGGACGTCCTCCAGTTTTTGTTAATATTGCCGTAGCAAGACGACTATCTAAAATGTGTGTGTCTTTCTTTCTTACAATATAAAATGGATCTACGTTGTAGTTCCGAAATTGGTTTACGAAGGAACATTCACAGCTACATGACGAGGATTTTTCACACAATTCCACCAAGACTACACTGTCGTGTTTTGCACACAGCGTGTTCACAAGTAACTACTTAGTGCATAGTCATGCGTTACGGCCTATCACTCGAGATTAGAGGTCAGTTTCAAACTGTGTAAAACGCACTACTTTGAAACGAATGATAAAACTATGCTGTCAACATTAACAATGGCAAGAAGAAAGAGCTAAGATATACATTAAATACAAAGTGAGCTAACTAAAAATAGTGTCTTCTGATGTAATTTTTTTTTTGCTAGTTGTTTTACGTCGCACCGACACAGACAGGTCTTATGACGACGATAGGACAGGAAGGAGCTAGGAGTGGGAAGGAAGCGGCCGTGGCCTTAATTAGGTACAGCCCCAGCATTCGCCTGGTGTGAAAATGGGAAACCACGGAAAACCATCTTCAGGGCCGCCGACAGTGGGGCTCGAACCCACTATTTCCCGAATACTGGATACTGGATGTAATAAGAGGAGTGCACTGAGAGTGAAAATTGTAAATCATTTTAAATTGTATTTCTCTCAATTTAACGCTAAATCTAAAAATGGAAATGTTGTATGACTGTCATTCACTAAACCTACAACGTTAGCAATGTTTACCTGGTTTTGAAAATTACCTTTTAGCTTGTCTCGTACTGAAATCCTAGGGTGTCAAAATTATGTATCTGTCTATTACTATACCTATCCACCGTAACTGGTGACCTTCCAAATGGTCTAGTGAAGTAAACTATTCCTCACTTCTCTTTCAGGATTCCGATCATAAACACCGCACCAAAACAATTCTAAATGTTATTTTTGTCATTCAGTGCACCTTTTTTTTTCCTCTCAATTCTTGTTGGACGCAGTATTTTTGCGTCTGACTTTTAATACAGGCCAGGGCAAAATGAAGCTCCCACTGAATTGTTCTCCCATGTATATCCCTGATAGTATGGAGGATGTTGATATATGGGCGGTGCTAAGTAATGCCATACAGAGCACTAGTGCAACTGAATATTATTATATACTCATATGGTCAGTCGTGCCACACCACCACTTTCTGGATAAATGAGGAAAGGACTGACGAACTTCTTCACTCCTCATCTTGCCTATTACAGGTCAATCCATTTTTGGAGTTTCCCTAAGAATGTATAAATAAACTTCAGTGGTGCGATTTGAGGATCTAACTACCCTCCAGGCTGATGATTATTCCACTGATTCCCGAAGTGTGCGCCGCGGCTCCCAGGGGCGTCGCTAAACTTTCACGAGGGCGCCGTACCGAGGATACTGTGGTATACATACTCAGTAATTAGAATAGATAAAATGACAGTATCGGCATAGGATTAATACATATTTAGTCTATTAACGATGTTCTGCAAGAGAGATTAATTCTGTCATGTCCTATCAGTTAGCGTAGTAAATGAATACAAGGTGCATCCGCGCAAATGAGCGCTACCGTTATATGATCAGCAGCGAAAGGGAGCAGTGGGTGTCAAAAGATTGGGAACTGATATATACCGCTCAATCATGCGCCCTCTATTTCTTCTTTTTTATGTAACGTGCAATTTTAACCTAACGAGAAACATAACACCATTAGAACCGTGCTACAGGTAAGGTAACGGCCCGTGTTGATCAGAATCTGGGTTTGATTTTACTAAAGTTTTACATATTAGCACAACTTCCAGAGACTTCAGCGTGGCCACGGTGCTTAACGGCCAATGCTGCGTTTTGTGTCGGAAGGTTCAAACCGCGCGCTGGCAAAATATTTTTATTGATTTATTTCAGTCCCATCTGAGCCTCACTAATGAAGACCAACAGTAATTATGATAACATATCACACTGGACTCACGCTAATAAGCGTGCATGTGAAGACCGTCCTTAAGCGGTCCATGTACTGCCTATACCGAGCGAATGGCTGCGCGGTTTGAGTCACGTAGCTAACAGCTTGCAATCAGGAGATAGTGGGTTCGGTCCCCACTGTCGGCAGCCCTGAAGATGGTTTTTCCTGATTTCCCATTTTCATACCAGCCAAATGCTGGGGCTGCACCACCTACATTAAGGCCACTGTCGCTACCTTCATACTCACAGCCCTTTCCTATGCCAACGGCACCATAAGACCTATCCGCGTCGTAGCGACGTAAAACATGTACTGCCAACCTTGACAATGCCGGCCGCGCGGTGTAAGAGTAGCATCCCTGCCTCTTACTCGGAGACCCCGGGTTCGATTACCGGCCAAGTCAGGGCTGGTTCGATGTCCACACTCAGCCTAAGTGATTACAAATGAGGAGCTATCTGACGGTGAGATAGCGGCCCCGGTCTAGAAAGCCAAGAATAACGGCCGAGATGATCCGTCGTGCTGACCACATGACACGTCGTAATCTGCAGGCCTTCGGGCTGAGCAGCGGTCGCTTGATAGGCCGTGACCCTTCGGTGCTTTTGCGCCATGGGTCTACCTTGACAATGTTAATTTCCTCACTTTTTTGGTACGCTTAAAACCCTTACACCTGCAGATTTGAAACTTTGCTACGTTCAAGAATAAACATGTGGGTATTCATTGCTGCATTTGGTTCTGTGATTCTTTGAATTATAAATATTTATTAATATACTTTTAAGTTGGCAAAATTTGAACAAAAATGTCAGGAATATATTTTTTCCTGATGGTCTTTGCTGATATAATGAAACCACGGGGTAGATTTAGAAAGAGCATGTTTAGAAGTACTACATGCAAGTACCTAAAGCAAAAAAATCATAAGCTGAGAAAATTACTTTAAATCTTTCTTGATACCTGAACAAAACTTAAGAATTCCCCTGTTGCATATTACTCATCTCCATTGTCCTCTAGACTTATGCCTGCTTTGCTTCTCCTTTTCGCGTTAGCTTCCACTATAAACATTTGTTTATTTTCCAATTTAATCCTACCCTGCTTAGATCCCTAGATGTTCAAGTACCCTGACTTTTCCTGTACTTCCCGTATTACATGTTATCACAGCATCATGGACTTCAAGTGTACGCGTTTATGCCCGACTAGCACATTTTTAGGCACGCATGTCAATTAATTCACCGCCATCTTGTACAGCCTCATCGCATTAACATTTCTGCGGAGGGGGGGGGGGGGATCATATTATGCTACAGATTAACCACGTAAATGGTAGAGACCATAGTTTACGCCATGTAACTAGTACTGCTGGACCGTTCAATAAACGTTAAAACCAGACCATTACAATGACGGTTTGTGCGAAACAAATGTAAGAAAAAGTCTCCGAGACCACACTTGGATCTTTAAAATGTAGTCAACAGTAACAATTTTTACGTTGCACTTAGTACCGAAAAGACAAATGGTGTTGCTATGATGTGTAGAGCAGCAACTGTACTTTTCTATCATCAGCTGATTGTAAAATATCCTCTAATGGTGTAGTAAAATACGGGATTGAATCTCTTTATTTGCAACTTCCGTTAATTTCGGCCAGCGTAGTTAAGTTACTCTATCGTCAACAAGGGCAGAATCATTATTTTCATGGAAGTGGATACGTGGACAGAAAAGCTCATATTAATAAAATGCAAACAATATCATTTCAATAACTATATTTTCGGAAAGGTTAAAATTTGTCACTGATTAATAAATGAACAAACAATCAAAAACAGATGCATATTCTTAACATCAGTCAGCACTGGAAGCATTTTCTCCCAGAAGGTTTCGACTAACCTCTGACAGTCAAGGTTTAGCCAACGTTTATTCAGATCCATTTCAGTGTAATAGCAAAAAGTGTACATCTGTGTGTTCCACTTGGGGTATTTTATAAAAACAAAGGACAATTGCTTCGATTCGCAAAACCTGGTCAACGCAGGCGGATTAATACTGTAGATTCCATCTTCATAAAGAGAACAAACATACAACGTAAATGCTATGAAAGAGGGACATACAGGATTATTCACTTACAGATGTTACACCAAAATTACTTTTAATCCATTGAAGATATTGATATTCTAATTTAATATTTTTAAATGGTCTTAAGGAGTTTAATAACAGATATGACACCGATTTCACTGAACGGAGTGGCCGCGCGTATTAACACGTTGCGGCTATGGAGCCAAGCTCTTTATTCGGGAGGTGAGTTGGTTCGAATCCCACCATCGTCTGTCCTGAGATAATTTTTTCTGTGGTTTCCCCATTTTCCCTTCAACGTAAATGCCGGGACAGTTCCTATTCATAGGCCACAACCTATATCTTCCACCCTCTCACCCAATTCCATTCACCATAATTCATTTAATTTTCATTAGCTCTTCAACAGAGGTTGGCGTCAGGAAAGGCATCCGGTCGTAAAAATTCCATAAAAATCATCTTACCTCATCCCCGATCCCGTATCAGGAAACGGGACTAAGGGGTAGATTTACACTGACACCCACTTCTACTTTTGCAATGGAACTACAGTAATTTCTAACACTAGCAGAAATGTTCGTACTATTACAATATCAAACATGTGATTAATTCATGTAAAGGTCAATTACTTTTTGAAATAGCACCCATACAGTACTTGCTATTCTAGTGGCTCACTGCGGTGCTGCTCTTGCCGTATCTCACAGCGTTCGCTGGCGCGAGCTGTGATCCCACCCACCACAACTGGTACTGGACAGTATGTACAAGTATGTCTCGAATTTACAATATGATGTATCGCTTGGGTTTAGAATGCGTTTATGAAAGGCGAATTAAACACGGGATAGGAAGGTTTATATTGTTAAGTGAAATAAAATAATATTGTTGATAACGAGAGCATCCTTGTCTATGTTTTGAGAATGAAGTGCATGTGAATTGAAAAATGAAAATACCACATCAAAACCAAAAGTTCCTTCAAGAAAAGCTAATGAATAATGTCCGAGTAAAACTTCGCTGGTACTGATCCAAGTGGGCACTGGAATAAAATACAATACAGTCTTTTAATAATAATAATAATAATAATAATAATAATAATAATAATAATAATAATAATAATGGTTTTACGTCCCACTAAATACTTTTAATGTTTTCGGAGACGCCGAAGTGTCGGAATTTTGTTCCAAAGGAGTTCTTTTGCATGACCAGTAATTCTACGCAAACGAGGCTGACGTATCTGAGCACCTTCAAACACCACCAGACTGAGACAGGATTGAACCTCCCAAGTTAGGGTCAGAAGGCCAGTGCCTCAACCGTCTGAGCAACTCAGCCCGGCTATCGTCTCTTGGTTTTGTTGTGACACTAACAGGAGCGTTTCATTTCACGATATTGTAGGAACGAGATTTTTTCTTTAAACGATAAAGCCACTTTGTTGATTCTCTGCTCGCAGTCAATGGTTGGTTGACTGGAAACGGAATTATCACTAAGACAATGGACAGGAGTGAATCAGGTATTTGAAAAAGAGCTCCTGAATTAGTGATCCATCACACTATATTCCTATTTTATTTTGTGTTCGAAATGTTGACCATCAGTGGCAATGCACATCTGCAGTCTTTTCTCGAGAGACGATTCCACAGATCGAAAAGTTTCCCTCAATACTAAAGAACGTGCTGCGATAATGCCAACCAATACCATTGTATTTGTTTTAGAAACATAAACCTCAATTTCCCATCTCTTGTTCGCCTATTACATAAATGTTGCAAACCCAAGGGAACAGCACACTGTATTTATGGGATACCCATACGTGCTGTACAGTACAAGTTGTGTGGCACCGAGCTCGATAGCTGCAGTCGGTTAAGTGCGGCCAGTATCCAGTAATCGGGAGATAGTGGGTTCGAGCTCCGCTGTCGGCAGCCTTGAAGATGGTTTTCCGTGGTTTCCCATTTTCACACCAGGCAAATGCTGGGGCTGTACCTTAATTAAGGCCACGGCCGCTTCCTTCCAACTCCTAGCCCTTTCCTATCCCATCGTCGCCATAAGACCTATCTATGTCGGTGCGACGCAAAGCAAATAGCAAAAAGTTGTGTGGCAGGGAACACAACAAAGAAAAAACTTGCGCCAGCGAACGCTGTCAGATCGGACAGACCAGCGCCCGCCTTCAGCTGCTACCATTGGAAGTTGAAATATTACTAGTATTTCCAAAAGTAATTTCGATGCATGATGAATTCACTGAATGTATTAATTCATACTAGTTCGAAATGTTCTTCTAGGGGCAGAAATTACTAGAGTATCATAAAAAACACGAAGTTGATGTCTATACTTCCGTTATTAAAAATCCCATGGAAAAGGGAAACAATGGTTTTCAAGCCTTTTGATGGCATTTAAGAATGTAAAAAGAGAATATCGATATCTTCAATAGATTAGAAATTATTTCGGTGGAACATCTTAGGTGAATACCACTGCATAATAATTAACAAGGAAACAGGATACTCTGAGCTAATTAGCATTCCACCAAACACCAGAGGAAGGTAAAGTATTTATTATTTCAAATATGGTAAGAAGTGTAATGACATGCATCCATGCAGCCTGAGAGATCCTCCAATCCGATCGTCATCCTCGTGCTTTTCTTGGCAGCCATTAACAGCACTCACCTGAAACAAAACGAGAACATATTTTTAAACACTGTCAGTTTTTTGGACGTACTCTAACTAGTCATTTCAAAGAAAACAGCACATGAAAACCAAAAATTTTTGTACTACGTCGCACCGACACAGATAGGTCTTATGGCGACGAAGGGACAGAAAAGGCCTACAAGTTAGAAGGAAGCGGCCGTGGCCTTAATTACGATACAGGCCCAGCATTCGCCTGGTGTGAAAATGGGAAAACACGGAAAACCATTTTCAGGGCTGCTGACAGTGGGGTTCGGGCCCACTATCTCTCGGATGCAAGCTCACAGCTGGGCGCCCCCAACTCGTCCGGTACATATGAAAATCAGAGTCCGCAATAAGCTGGAGTGCTGTTTTATTTATTGAGTTCCAAGAGAACTCTAACCCACACTACGGAGAATTGCATGAATAGTAGAGTTTGTAAAAGACGATACTCTCATATTTACGTAAATCCTTTGACGGAACCGTAGGACAGGCTGGAGGACACTAACAGTAAAATGTTACATAAAATTGCAATATAATCTGTTATTGGATTAAAATCCTGCATGTAAAGCATATCCTTAGCGGGAAGAGACGCGAAGTTGAGAATGTACAATAAATTTCTGTTATCCAAGACTGAGTGCTATTGTGCCACAGCATTTTAAAAAATACTTTGAAAGAGAACTTTTCATGAATAAAAAAATGAGTTTGAAATGTTACACGCACATGAGTTATGAACTCGAAGTCCCAAGATAATTCACGCTTAATTTATCTGAACAACAAAACCACCGGAATAATAATAATAATAATAATAATAATAATAATAATAATAATAATAATAATAATAATGATAATGATGATTACTGGCTTTACGTCCCACTAACTACTTTTACGGTTTCCGGAGATGCCGAGGTGCCGGAATTCAGTTCCGTAGGAGTTCTTTTACGTGCCAGTAAATCTATCGACACGAGGCTGACGTATTTGAGCACTAGACTGAGCCAGGATTCAACCTGCCAAACTGGGGTCAAAAGGCCAGCGCCTCAAACGTCTGAGCCAGTCAGCCCGGCAAAACCACTGGAGACCTCTAAGATCTTCGAACTCAAAACGGCACATTCTTTAAGACTATAATCACAACGCGCTAGAATACCACGCAATCATGTGTGTATTATAGGGATACAGTACTTAAGCTCCCAGTCACTTTCATACCACGAACACAGATGACGTTAGAGAATTTACCGCAGTCTTCTGAAAGGCAGTTACGGAAACGTGATAAGAATATGGGCGGATGAAAAAAATAGTTCACCCTGGGAGGTACGACAGCAGAGATGATATAGAGAGTCCGGCACAAGTACGACGAAGTAAAATTACCTGTATGTAGAAGAAATATCGTACGTGCCAACTCCAACGAAGTCACCACTGTTTATACGTTATATTGTCAGTGCGCCTCGAAATACTACTATCTGACAATGTTGAGGGGAGAAATACTGACCCGCAGCACATGTATCACAACTAAAATAATATCACTAGAGCCCGGATTTCCATGCACATGCATGTTTTTAAATAAGCTAGCCACACTTCTCAAACTTTGCAAATATTCGTTTTATAGCTTAACTATTCCAAATAACCATACCTTTTCTCTGCATGTTTGCATGTTAGGCCTTTTTAGAGGAAAATTCATGCATATTTTGAAGATTTTGGATTTAACTGCTAACATTTGGACGTTTACCATTGCATATTATGACTTTTCTTCTTACTTTGGCGCATATATAATGTTAACTTGCATGGCAGTGCCTTTTACGAATGTTGTTTGCAGAATATGGGACCGTTTTTCTATGGTATACAGTATGTCTATTATTGAGAGACGGAGAGAATGTATTCCTGGCATCCAGTGTGACAACCAAAGTTAGTACAGGTAGAGGTCCTATAATCCAATTAACCAAGCATGTTCTTATCTGCTGCTTCAGTAAACATTGATGTAAGCCGGAAGGCCCCACGTCGATCTCTGTAATTCTTCGGAACAAGGTGCCTCAGTTATACATTGCAATAAATTGAACCGTAAATTGTGCATTACTCACTGACGGCTCATTTTTTCGTCTATGTTCGACGTACAAATCAAAACTTGTATCACACTTCAGTGACGCCGCGTTACTGAGATAGCAGCTTTACGGGCCTTGGTTTTGCACTGAACCGTCTTCCATTGTTATCCTGGAATGTCCTACCCGGAACTCTCACTCGTCACATGTCTTTGTTATCGCAGCAGGCAATCGTTACAGTTATTGAGGACATTCATATGCATCTGAGAATCATCACACGGAGAAGTAGCTGCGGCAGCTACAGACAGGTTGAGCAAAGTGATCGGTTCAAATTCTGACTTCGAATTCGTCAAGCTTATAAAAGACGTATTGTGGTGAAAATGTGAAATACGTACAATCTGACTTCACTTTGTCCCGAATGCCTTCATTTAAGTATGTACCTGTCACTTCTTGTGACGTAGAATGCTTAAGCATGTGCTGACAGATAAACAGATGAGCTTAGATCACGACAATTTGGAGAAATTACCGTAGTAGTTGTACAATGTTTCAAAAGGAACTGAATTTTGATAGTGTATATTTCCCAATTTATTGTGCATGTTTTGCCATATCATAGTGCATGAATGCATGCATATTTTGAGATTTGATAGTGCAAGGAAATCCGGGCTCTAATTATCACATAGCGGTTTCTCTAGGAGCAACAACGATATACAGCGATATTCAGCTAAGATGTCTTCCTCAAATAACTCGTGAATCGTTAAACATATCGGCATTCTGTTTTCACTTTCAGTACTTGTCCAGGGTGTCTGTATTACCTGAGGTAATGTTAGTAACTGCTGTGGTGACCCGCTTGGGAGTGTCACGCTTCCGGGATATCCAATGGGCCTCATGACATGCCCAAGAAATCTCCTATTTCTCTTCTTTTCTTTTGTCGTTAGTTGTTCATGTATGGAAAGGGGCTTTGTGAACATGTATCGAGGCTAATCGCCTGTTATGTTCAGTAAATACTAATGGTAGTAACTTTGAATTGTAAAATGAAACGACGTCATTTTCTGCACCTAGTCATTAAACTAACGGACATTACAAGGTCAGCGCTATGAGTATTCTGAAAATCGGAGAAAAGTACTTTCCGAGAAAAAGGAATGTATCCAATTCCACTTCATTTGCCAACCGTGGACCATCCTATTCGATTGAATCATATGCCGTGCGACCCAAAGACGCGCTACGTGTGAAACATGAGCTGTTGGCGTGCGGAGTTCCTTCACCTACTGACAGCTAGATATTCACTCTACCGTACTCATAAACTACGATAACTGATTTTTTCAATATCTTCCTAGGTAACAGGTAAGGGAAAAAAAGGGTATGCGATGACTTCTGAGGGATAACATTATTAACCAAACGTGACATTTTAATCACATAAGACCGAAAGTTCACTGCGCGCTACAGGCTGTGAGCTGTTAGCTTGCATTCGGGAGATGATGAGTTAGAACCCCACCATCGGCAGTCCTGAAGACAGTTTTCCGTGGTTTCATACCACGCTGGGGCTATACTTTAATTAAGGCTACGGTAGTTTCCTTCCGTCGACGAAACATAACATCTGAGTCAGCACGACGTTAAAAACACTAGCGAAACAAGCGCATTTGTGTGTATGCCTGTGTCCTATCGTTCCCACGCTCGTCAGGGTGTGCGAAACGTGCCAGAGGAAGAACAAACATGAATAAACAAAAAACGCCTAGTATGGGAGATAGTAGTTAACATTACACTTAAGTTTGAAACATTGCTTTGGCGGAAGTGATTATAATCAGAAGGGAAATAGGAAGAGGTTTGACGCATCGAAAAATGAACGTCACAAAAGGCGTGAAAATGAAAGAATACTCATGACCAAGCAAACCCAATACCGTTGGAGTAGGAAGGACAGGAAACCAATAACGTATCTGTTTCTCCTTTGCCAGTTACCTATGACGACATTGAACGAAAACCTACAACCTGTTTTCCAGTCATTGGCCGGGTCAGGGATGGAATGAAGCAGATACAGGCTGTTAGTACGATGGGGTCGCCACTCCCAAAGTGATTTATTAATGACTGATAGATGCTATGAAATGACCATGGAGAGTGTTGCTGGAATGAAAGAAGACAGGGAAAACCGGAGTACCCGGAGAAAAACCTGTCCCGCCTCCGCTTTGTCCAGCACAAATCTCACATGGAGTGACCGGGATTTGAACCACGGTATCCAGCGGTGAGAGGCCGACGCGCTGCCTTATGACGACATTAAAGATATTAGATTATACAATTTATCGTACAGTATTTATGGACACAGTAATGTGAATACCTAGAAATCTCGAAGAAAATGAAGGAACTCTGTACGTCAAGAGCTCGCGTCTCTTAATCGTGTGGTATGTGATTCAATTAAAAAGGGCGACCCTCGGCTTGTAAATAAAGCACGTTTGAATAGATTCCAATTTGTCCCCTTTTCAAAATAATCATACGGCTGAATTTTTAATGTCTGTTAGTTTAAGGTTAGATGTAGAAAACGGTGCAGTTCTATGAACAAAGTTAGCACCGTTATCTCATGAGGTAATTGACACCCAAGGAAAATACTACACGTTCCATTATGAGACCCTTGGTACAGTCACTGAAAGAGAATGTCGATCGATGTATGTAACGGTTTACGAGTTATTTGGGGTGGACATCTAAACTGAGAAACCCATAACAGGGTGATTCAAAACAACACCCGCAACGCTTAATATGTTGTGTGGGACAGCAAATCGAAGGTTTTTCATCGAGGGATCCATTTCCGAAAATGTATGCTTTGGGCACCGCGGAGCCTCGAAGTTTGGCAACGCTTTGAATATGATTATGGGCATACCCTCCTCATTATTTCAAGAAATCTTCATCATTTCAGCAGGAGCATCACATCGTGCATTGAGTTACAAAAGGGCTTCGTATTGTCGACCATTAACTTGATTACACAGCCTACAGAGGTTTGCAAATGGTAAGACGTGTGGTTGTGTGCTCAGTGTTTCAGTCGCTGCGTGGAATCGTGCGTTAAGTTCCTCTGATGATGATAGAGGAGTTTCGTACACCATACCACTTATAATACCCCAAACAAGAACGTCTTCTGCCAAATAGGTTGCTTATGTGAGAGATGTCCTGGTTGTACGAGTTATACAGTCTGTCCAACGTGTAAGAGGCTCGTCTTCCCAGGGACATTTTCTACGATTGTGTGTTCTATGTACCTTCTACACATCGCAGTATGTGACCAGAGAATTGCAGAATTCTTTGTTTGCGCACTGCCGATAGCCTGAGAATGACTGTCAGCTCCTTGAGGATGGGTTCACTGGTACGAAATACTGTCCAATGGGTGAGAAACCTCCTTCTCCAGTACCACATTTCAAATGAGTTTATCTTCCTTAAATCTTTAGTTGCTAAAATCCATGTTTCATCACCGTAAAGGAAGGCGGAGTATATTAAGTTGTATGGACTTATCTCTTCTATTCTTCTAGAACCATTTAAATGAAAACATTCACAGCAAATTGCCCTGACGTTGCTTGCCACTTTTAACTGTAACATAATAGAACTACGAAGGGTTATTGGTGAAGCGAATATAGGAAAAATGTGTTTTAATGTATAAGGCAAAAAACATTTAATTACGGAAGATAATAAATTTCAAATACTGTCCAAATAATAATGGGAATTAAAACTGTTAAAAATACTCAATAAATGCATGCACGAGGTATACGAACCTTGATATTGATTCTTCCGTACATAAGTCCGCGAAGTTTTTATGTCAGGAAGTGTATGTAGTACACAAAAATAAAAAATTGATAATTTTTAGAATGGGTACTACTAGGTTTAAGTAAACTCTAATATTTAACACACAAAATATCTGTAACAAGGAAAATCAAATGCATGTATTAAAAAATGAATTGCAATAAATGAATACTCTCTCCCCAGTTTCAGATGATCTATAACTAGGAGATTGGAGTATTCTACTCTTCTACACTAAGTACACGAAGATCACGAACTCCTTTACCATAAAAAGAAATAACATTAAACCAAAATCGTGCTATATGAAAGCACTCTCGATGTTTCTATTCGAAACACAGATTCCCAAACTACATGAAGGCAGGCAGAGCATGCATATTAATTCATTCTTGAGGTAATTAGTTTAGAGGAGGGTGTCACATAATTGGCTGCCTGTCTCGGCGAGTCATTAGTGAACAGAGGCACACTCAACAATTACTAGTGTTTGCACCTCCGCATGCAGGCAGCCACCCATACCTCTATGATTCATTGTACGCGGATCGGCAAACCACATTACTCCGGAACGTGGCTTGTAGCTTGACTGATAACGTCATGAACCACCAGTTCATACTTCAAACGGCAGCTAAACCCTGGCCCTCTAATCAGCTTCAAATATAATGTAGAACGCATACGGATTTTCTCATACAAGGTTCATTTTCAAACCACGTTGTGGCTTCTGATTGAATGGCCGTCAGCTATACATCATAGGTCATGACCTGTCACTGGTACCCGTGGGACATGCGTGCTTTCGGGCTATAATGCAAGCCACCTACAGAGATGTGTCTATGGATTATTAATATTATGAATAGAGAAGCTTCTTTCTAGTGAAATAAACAGACGGTAGGTAAAGAATAAGAACATTTGTGACGTTCAAAGTGCTTATTACACTGGAACTAGTATCCTTAGTTTGACGCTATCAAATTTACCAGGCCCACTTTAAACTACTTATAAATATCAACAAAAACTGTATTCTAGATTTTTAGACATTTTCGGTCATCAAATCTCCAACGTTTCTCCCCAGCAGTCAGATCTTTATATTCACTGAAAGATGTATGTAGAAGAAATCAACGAAAACAACAGTTACACACATTATACACCGGTAAGCCCACTGTCACAATGGGATGAAAAGCCGGTTATTTTACGATTGAAAAACCCTTTTAATTTTTGACATAATATTCTCAATCAGTGAATTTAAAATATGGAGCTTAATTTGTGACTACCCAAAAAGATTCAAACATCATTCTTATTTAGAGGACAGGTGCTAGGACGAGTAAGATAATAAGAACACTTGAAATAAATTCAAAACCAAAGGAGTGTTTATAAAAATTGCATGCGGTAGCAGTTTTCAATATTTATTGATTTATTTTACCTTTTAGGTGTGTCACCAACGAACATAGGCCTACGTATGTTTTAAAAATATGATTTATTTCGACGTATATTGTTTTTTCTCCACCAAAAAATTACAACCTGGCATAAATTTCAAATAGTGTCCAAATAATAATGTTAATTGAAACTGTTAAAAATACCCAATAACGTAAGTGTATTAGATATCCATCATCCTATAACGAAATGCATATTTTTGCACACGGAGTTTGATCTGTACAATTTAATGACAGATCCATCCATCCATTATCTAAAGGCTACGCCTTGTCGCTGCAGCCACATCCCACGGCCTTCAGCAGTGCTTTTCATCGTGACATAGCAAAACCAAGCTGAGTGATTATGTTCCTAAGATACGAGAGACGTGGTCTTTCTCTCGACTTCTTCCCTAGGACCTTTCCTTCAAAGACATTCTGGAGAAAGGTGTCATGTCGTAGGACGTGTCTAAGAAATTTAGCTTTCCTTTGCTCTACTGAATAAATTAAGGTCCGTTTCTCAACGTCATTCATGATTTGGATATTAGTCTTTCTTTCTGTCCAACTCGTCCCTGTCAGTCTTCTCCAGAACCACATTTCAGCAGCTTCTAGTGTTGACTGTGCTTGTTTCCCCCAAAGTCCAGGTCTCACAAGTAAGTTAGCACACTCCAAACAAATGTACAAGTTCCATAAGAATGTTGTATGAAGTATACACTCATTCAATTCTGCTAATTAGTCTTACAATTAATATCCCTAGGAATTTATTACACGCCAGTCTCATTCTGTTACCTAAAGGTGCACACTGTTTCGTGACGCATGCACTACATCAATTTAACCTCAGTTCTGTCAAATAAAGTTGTGATATTTCCTCATGCAAGGACTCTGGAATATTGTGGTCAACAATCTGTGTACTTAGAGCGGGTGTTATCAATCTGAAAATAGACGGCAAGTATACTGCCTGCATGTATGTGGAGCAAAAAAAGCGGTCATAAACAACATATTAAGTACCATTCCTGCATTACCCCTGGAGTTGAAGAGTGCAAACTAATTTTACGATACCTGTACGTAGGAGTACCCAGATTCACATCTCTATTGTAGACACAGCACTTATGAACGAAATCTGCGTTAACCACCAAGGAATGTGTGCAGTCTGAGGAGGTAAGAGGGAGGAGGGGGGGGGGGGAGTAGATTCCTGCCTAATTGTTCCGATTGACCACTATCATCCCCACCACCCCAATTCCACACCACCAAATGTAAGTGAATTCATGTCAGAGTGCAAATCGAACGGCGTGTTCCTGTGATGGTCGATAGTGTGGTGTGTGGTCTGAATATGAAGAGGGGAGTGTTGGGACAAACACAAACACCCAGTCCCCGAGCGTGAAGAATTAGTCAGACTCGATAAAAATATCCGACCCGGCCGGGAATCGAACCCGGGACCCTCTGAATCGAAGGCCTCGGTGCCGACCGTTCAGCCAAGGAGTCGGACGGTTGAATAATAATAATAATAATAATAATAATAATAATAATAATATTTTAACCCGCTCATTATCGGTCACGCATTGTACCAGATGTGTGAGCACAGGAGAAGAGTTCAAAGTAAGAGTCGAAAATACTAGACATACGCAAGCTAGATCCTTGGCTGCACAGTTCGGGCCGTGTAGTTAGCTAGTATTCGGGAAATGATAGATTCGAATCTCACTATCGACAGACCAGAAGATGGCTTTCCGCGGTTTCCCCATCTTTACACCAGGCAAATACTTGGGTTTGTAACTCAATTAGTTGCTTCCTTCCCAGTCCTAGCCGTCCTATACCATCATCACCGTAAGAAGTATCTTTTTTTTCCACGTTGCTTTACGTCACACCGACACAGATAGGTCTTATGGCGACGATGGGACAGGAAAGGGCTAGGAGTGGGAAGGAAGCGTCCGTGGCCTTAAGGTACAGACCCAGCATTTGCCTGGTGTGAAAATGGGAAACCATGGAAAACCATTTTCAGGGCTGCCGAGAGTGGGGTTCGAACCCACTATCTTCCGAATACTGGATACCGGTAAGACGTATCTGTATCGATATGACGTAAAACCAATATCAAGCTTAATGCTATTGGTTTTAAGTCCCACTAACTACTTCTATGAGTTTCAGAGACACCGATATGCCGGAATTACGCCCCGTGGGAGTTCTTTAACGTGCAGGTAAATCTACCGACAAGAGACCGACGTATTTGAGCAGTATCGAAATACCACCGAAATGAGTGAGGATCTAACATCGAACCTGTCAACTTGGGCTCAGAAACTCAGTGTCTTAATTGTTTGAGATATTCAGCCCCACCAAGGCCATGACGCTCAACTTGCTGAGTGGTCCATTAACTTAACACACGAAACATCAGTTAATAGCATGCACTAATCAGATTACCAAATATCTTACTAATATTATGATAACAGCAGTCTACAAAATACTGTACTGTAAGCTGCAGTCCGTGGATAATCATTTTTGAATGGAGAGAGAGATGCAGCCAAGTCCCCTCCCGAACTCAGGAGGCACTTACAGCGAGTAAAATAATAGACTAGAGAGCACAGCGGCTCTAAAATATTCACATGAAATTACAAGCAGCGGCCAACAAGCTAAGTGCTAATCATCTTACGTAAGACACCTCACTGGATATCTAGACAGGCAAGATTTATCCACTTGAGTGCTGTTCCACAAGCTTTTGTTCACTAAATTAAGTGAATATTTGCTAAGGATTGCAATTAACCGCGACAGAAGTGGTCTTAGCCTGAACGTCGCCCTCGTATGCACTGTACAGGAAACATCCCAATTTCCTTACACGCATACAACTATTGTTTGAGTAAGGCATAATTCGTGTATCATGCGTAGGAACTGACCATCCTGAAATGCTTCTGATCAAAACACTTTCGTCTTTTTACTTTAACATCGATGTAGACCTCTTATTCAGTCGGTCCCTTTTAGGCCTGCTTTTTGATTTTCAAATCCACCACCATGTTCAACGATTGCCATATTATCTTCCCGCGAGGTTGACCGGGTCCGATTTCTGCTTCGACCAAAGACGATTTAAACCTTGACCATTCTTATGCCCAGCAACCTCTACGCAAATTTCACAGGTTTTGAGGGTTCGATATCCTCATGCAAATCTTGAATTCATAACAGTAGGGAAACTGAACTCGAACCAATCGACTAGGAAGTTTCTAAGCAAACCCCTACATCACGAAGATTATTATTATTATTATTATTATTATTATTCCCAAGAAGTGACGAGCACTTGAAAGGAAATGATCAGAAAACTCAGCCAACCAACCGACAAGCTTGTAGTTTACGTGACAATCACGTAGGCTTATTAAAGCTTGTTATTGACTTTCCAAGCGCCGTACTTACTTACATTTAAGTCTTCAGTCTGAGGTCGCGATTTCACAGCCTTGATTATCCTCTGACGACGTAAACTTTATATTGCATACCATTGTACGGAAAAATGTTACATGTTGCTCTACATCCAAACTTCTCGGAAATTTTTAGCAGATTTTCGGGAAGATGACTTGAGCAAATACACTAGTGTCCATAAGTTACGAGTAAGAAGGGCAACAGGAAATAGACCGCAAATCGCACGACATATGCACCTACCAACCTTATGTGTTCGCTCTGTATAGGGGAAAGGAGTGTTCGCTGCTCTGCCTAGCGGCGTAACCGCAAGGTAAACAGAGCCAGTGCCTGCGCCTCAAACTCCCTCAGTTAGAGCTGGAACGGTAGGAGCGGAGCGAAGCAGTTGTTTTCGCTCGTCCTCCGGAGACCTCCGGTAGTCCTCCGATTGAATTCACTGGCGGAAAATTCAAATACTTTAATGTGGGCAATGTTGTAACGGTGATCTTAGGAGGAATCACAATTTAGATTTCAGTACTAAGTCCACAGACGCACGTGTTCCCCTACGTTTGTCATTAATTATACTCGTAGCTCATTTATTACGGAAGAGTACGTCCGGCTCCATGGCTAAATGGTTAGCGTGCTGGCCCTTGGTCACAGGGGTCCCGGGTTCGATTCCCGACAGGGTCGGGAATGTTAACCTTAACTGGTTAATTTCGCTGGCACTGGAGCTGGGTGTACGTGTCGTCTTCATCATCATTTTTTCCTCATCACAACGCGCAGGTCGCATACGGGAGTCAAATCAGAAGAACTGCATCTGGTGAACCGAACTTGTCCCCGGACACTCCCGGCACTAAAAGCCATACGCCATTTCAATTTTTACTGAAGAGTACGAACTGATCGGAACTGGTTATATGCTGTACCGGGCTGAGTAGTTCAGACGGCAGAGCGCTGGCCTTCTGAGCTCAAGCTTGCGGTTTCAATTTCGAGTTTGCTCGGCGGTACTTGAAGGTGGACACATACGGGAATCTCATGTCGGCAGGTGTACCGGCACATGAAAGAACTCCTGTGGGAGAAAATGCCGGTATCTTAACGTCGCAGAATACCACAGAAGTGGTTATGGGAGTACAATAATAATAATAATAATAATAATCTTTCTATCACTTTACCCTCCAGGGTTGGGTGTTCCCGCGGACGCAGAGAGGGATCCCACCTGTACCGCCTCAAAGACAGTGTCCTGGAGCGTGAAACTTTGGGTCGGGGATACTTTTTTTGTTTTGTTTTACGTCTCATCGACAAAGATAGGTCTTATGGCGACGATGGGATAGGGAAGATCTGGGAGTGGGAAGGAAGCGGCCGTGGCCTTCAGTTAGATACCATCCCGGCATTTGCCTGGAGAAGTGGGACAACACTGGTTGGAATTGTTTATATGCTGTACCGGGCTGAGTAGTGCAGACGGTAGAGCGCTGGCTGGTGGTTGGGACGGAGCGGTGCGGAGCGAAACAGTTGTGACGTCATCACCCGGTTGTACCGAGTAAACTATCGAGCGAATGTACTGTAGCGGCACATTTTTTTTTTTTGTTATTGGCTTTACGTCGCACCGACACAGATAGGTCTTATGGCGACGATGGGATAGGAAAGGCTTAGGAGTTGGAAGGAAGCGGCCGTGGCCTTAATTAAGGTACAACCCCAGCATTTGCCTGGTGTGAAAATGGGAAACCACGGAAAACCATTTTCAGGGCTGCCGATAGTGGGATTCGAACCTACTATCTCCCGGATGCAAGCTCACAGCCGCGCGCCTCTACGCGCACGGCCAACTCGCCCGGTGCGGCACATTTAAGCACGATACTGGTATGACAACGTAAAGGTATTTCACCCGTCTATTCAATGCCCTTTTCTCACAACATAACTGTTTCGCTTAATACAGCAATGTTGTTTTCTGCTGCTGAAGCCGACCTGCTCATTTTATCCTTGTGATGCCTCTTGATATGATTCCACAAATTTGATGCACTACAACCCGTCGCGTAAATGCGCCTGCAAAATTTGCATTTTACTTATGTTTATCATCAGTAATTTCAAAGAAATGCCATGCATCAGACGGTCTTCGTGGCATTTGTGGTACAAATTTCTGTAAGCATTTATTAAATTCCTTTAACTATTCTAAAACATGAATACCATCTAAGAATGGGATTAAATATCAAACTAATACCACAATTATTTTCTAATACATTGCATTATCTACAAAACACAACAAGCAGAGGAAATATAGACGCAAAATGAATAAGCCCAGACTGAATACAGGTACAATACACTTACAAGGGGAGGCCACGACGTTCGGATCAAGGACTACCTTCAAAACTTGTACACATTTAGTAGTCCATTAGGACAACATAATGTGCAAGTAGTAAGGCTTACTACTAAGGCGTTCTCGAGAAAATCGCAAGAGAAATTTTCGCGTCGAATATGTACCGGTGCGTTGGGGTCACGAAAACGAAACGGCGGTGGTCGAGTGGTTAGCGTTCAAGCTTCGTAATCGCTGGTTCGAGTTCCCCTTCTCGGTTTGTTTTTCAACACTGGTCATTTTCTTTAAAATGCTATTTGTTCGGGGCGTCAACTCATGTGGATCTTTTGCCCCTACTGGCACCATATTGTATGAACCTGCGTGTAATTGGAATGGCGATAGTGTGAAATGTTGTGTGTGGGGAAAGGAAGATTAAGGACGTCACAAATACCCAGTCCCCAGGACAGGGATATTAATAATTACAATTTAAAAAATACCTGACCAGGCTGGAAATCGAAGCCGGGGCCGCCGGGTGACAGGCGGACGCGTTGCCCCGCCACACCACGGGGCCAAACAACACTGGTCATAGTCTATCATATATATTACAAAGGTAATATAATGAAAATGGTGTATTTTATTTGCATGGACGTTTATCGGATATATATGTTATTATTAAATGCTAACAATAAATGAGAATATATATATATTTCATACATTCGCCTTCTTCATACTTATAAAGCAGTATTTACTACGTCGCTACCACATCCGTTGCGCTCCACTACTGGAACTGCAAGTGAGCACACATTCAGTACTGTTCCTCCGTCCTCCGCTCGCCCCCCGAAACCACCGATTGGTTACCAAGCAACAGTTTACCACCGGAAAATACCGGAAGGAGCGCTGCACTCGTACTATCGATTGCAATCATAGGAGCAACTGCTCCGTTCCCAGCTCTACCCTCAGTCGTGTTTGCCCTGTTATAGTGTGCGGAGTGTATCCTCGTGGTGAACGTGACAACATAATGGCACAACGACGCCATTTGGACCCCGTTTTGCAGGGTAGAATACTCGGCCGCCTGGAAGTAGGCCAGACACAGACCGAAGTCGCCGTATCCTTGACTGTGCCACAAAGTGTCATTTCCAGGCTTTGGAGACGTAACCGCCCGACGAAATTGGAGTGCACCTGCAAGACAATTGTCGGCGGAGCTTGCAGCCATCTCAGAGGTTGCCGTTTCCCGGCAAGCTGTGTACCAGGGGCTCAGAACAGCAGGGCTGTTTGCCCCACGTCCAGCGGTGTGCGTCCCGCTCACTCCAGCACAGAGACGGGGCCCGTTTACTGTGGAGCCGTCAACATCGAAACTGGACAATGAATGAATGGAGGCATGTGCTCTTCACAGATGAATCCCGCTTCAGTTTTCAGAACGATTCCCGTAGCACATTAATCTGGAGATAACCGGGTAGCCGATAAAACTACAGGAACATCGTGGAACGGGACCAGTATGGTGGTGGTGGCGTTATGGTGTGGGACGGCATCATGTTCAATGGCCGTATGGACCTGCACATCTTCATCGGTGGTCCGAGGAACACTGTTAACACTCGGAGATACAGGTATGAGGTACCGAGACCACATGTTCGATTCTTCAGAGGTGCGGTTGGTCCAGATTTCCTCTTAATTAACGATAATGCCCGGCCGCACCGCGCTGCTCTGGTGGATGAATTTCTGGCTGGGGAAGACATTCATCGCATGGACTGGCCAACGAGGTCTGCGGATCTGAATTCTACAGGACCCTCCAAGACCTTCGCATTCCCTTTTCGGAGGAATGGGATCGACTGCCACAAGTGCTCTTGGACCATCTGATAGAGAGCATGCCACGTCGCTGCGAAACGTGTGGCCGTTAGGGGTAACCATACACCCTATAACAGCATATTTTGTTGTGGAAGACATTGCCAAGTTTTGTTAGTAGTTGTCAAAGGTGTATCTTACCAATCAGAACCTTTCTGACACTGTTTTTTGAACAAGTTGTGTGACATATGGTGTGAGAATCAGCTTCTGTTTGTTCAGCAATCCGTCTGACATTCCTATCAGGCGGTGCGGCCTAGTTTAGTGATTATGCTTAACGTTTGGACACTAGTATAGTTATCAATAACAATTTTATCAAAAAGGTCTCGTTTTCCAACATACGACGACGATGATGATGATGATAAGAACGTACAGCCTACGAAGAGGATTGGTCCAAGTCATATGAGTTGACACCCATGGGTAACCTGCGCGACTGTGAGGATGGAGACCTACTTAGGACGAAATCTGATGAAGCGGCGCAAACACATCCAATCCCCAAGCCAGAAGAATGGACAAATCAAAGTTCAAATCTGCGACCCGGCCAAAAATCGAACCCGGGATCCCTTGGACCACCAAATGCTAGCTTGCGAATCAGTCAGTCATGTAGCCGGCACATCGTCAGATAGTAATGGTCACGCTAGACCCATTACGCTCCTTCTACCAAATACTAGAGCTGCTTAAGCATTATGGTTGTCTACTTCTTTATTAGCTTTGCGCCAAACATTTACTCTTCCATCTGAACCAGACAGGTTGAACTTTAACTCATCCGTGGAAAGTTTACCTTCCTGCAAATGTTCTGCTTTGTGGAGATGAGTTTTAGCAAACACAAGCCACTTTCCTTGGTTTGTTTTGCTAATGAATGTTTTCGTATGAACTGTTCCACCATTATAGCCTCTATCCCTCAGCGTCCTTCGAATTGTTTCAACCAATCTTTTCATGAAGCACTGTAGCCATTTAGGGCGCACTTCTTTCGTATTATTGTTTCACATACCGAACGGTTTTTTTTTGGGGGGGGGGGCTTAATTAAGGCCACGGCCGCTTCCTTCTAACTCCTACGCCATTCCTATCCCATCGTCGCCATAAGGCCTATCTGTGTCGGTGCGATGTAAAGCAACTGGCAAAAAAAAAGTCTAAGCCGAAGGCTTAAGTTCAGATCACAAAATACTTTCTTCGTTCGATGGAATGCCGCCCGTGCTTTCTCAATTCAGCTTTTTTAAATATTGGTTCTACCTCTCATTTAGCGAGCAGCCTAAATCTATCCTTTCTACTCTTAGTAGTCGTTTTCCACTGGCATAAATCGGACTGTATTTGTCACAGCTCTTACTTATGACCATCATATTTGTTTTCAGTGTGTTACGATGCATTTCATATCTTTTACTTATACTACTCGATCAGCTGTTCTTTGTGGTCCTTTTGCATTATCAGCGAGTAGTACTCTGTCATCAGCATTGCCTGGTGTGAACATGAGAAACCAGGGAAAACCATCTTCAGGACTGTTGACAGTGGTGTTCGAACCCACTATCTCCCGAATAGAGGATACTGGCCGCACTTAAGCGACTGCAGGTATCACTCGGTCTTCGTCTTACAATCAGAGTCCTTAAGTGTTTATGTCTTCTCTACTTTATATCGCAGTGTGGGGGCTTAAACACTCACGGCCGTAATAATTAAACGGTGAAATGCCTTTGAGCTCTGGTGTTATCGTCGTATGCTTAGAATATCTTGGTTATATCAAGTAACGAACGACGTGGTTATGCAGCGCATGAGAAAACAAACAGAAGTAACAAAGGCCATCAAAGAAAGGAAGATAGCATACGTTGGCCACATTACGCGTAAAGAGAAATACCACCTCGAGCAACTTATACTTCAAGGAAACCTAAAAGGAAGAAGAGAACTCGGGCGACTACGCATTTCCTGGTTGGGAAACCTCCACCAGTGGTCGAATTCATCATTAGCTGGCTTATTTAGAGCAGCTGTTAGTAGGGAAGCCTGGACCAAACCGCCAACGTCCATTGAGGATATGGCACTTCCAGAAAGAGAACGAGAAGAATAAGAAGAATAAGAAAAGCAGCCCAGTGAAGAAAGCAATGGCAAACTACCTCACCACTCATCATGCCTTATATGCCTCATTATGGCACCTATAACCGCATAAACCTTGGTGGTACTTTTTGAGGAACCAACCAGCCTTCAGGCTGAAGATTTAACAGAAATGTAATTTAATTTCGCTTCTGTACCACTGTAAGCGAATATTGGTATAAGGATATCTATCAATTGCAATGTATCTAATGATATCATCATTATCATCATCGTCGTCGTCGTCGTATTACTGCAGTTACCGTGTGCAGGCATTTTAACTTGACATCAACCTTTTCACCCCTCTATGCTACTATTCTGTTGTGTTTGTTGCTGCTGTTTAAAGGGGCTTAACATCTAGGTCATCGGCCCATGTTACTATTCTAGCTCGTAAGTTAAGTACTGTATATCAGATTTGTATGGTTGCTGGTCACCGACAGGACACCGAAAGATTACTCTTGCCCCTCCTACAGAAATAAATATCGCCTCTCCACTTTACGGCTACAGTGACAAGCACGCGTTACGGTGCTCGAGCGAACCTTGAAGGATGTCACAGGATACTAGCCTGGCATTCCCAAGGTCAACTATATGCCAAAAGTGGTACGTGAGCCATGGTCTGACTTCCGTGTGTTCTCAGCCAAGCATGCAGTCTTATGCAACACACGTGTGAACCTGCCAGAGGATTGCAGTACAATCTGTAGTACAGTCCACGCTCAGAATACATGAGCAGTAGAACTTTCTCACATGAAAGACTGGGAAGAACTATATTAAATGTCCTGCAAGACAGCAAACCCTTGATCACAACACGGCAACCAATCTCTTTCAGAAAGTTTATCAACGGGTGATGTCTGTCCAGAGATAAGATTTTTGATATTAGAATCATAAAGGGGTCAAAAGTGGGTTAATCCCCGTTTTAAAGAATATCCATATCTCAGGAGTCTAAGCTGGAGAAGCTTAATTCCCAAACATACTCATCATTAAAAATAAACAAACGCGTGTTTGTGTGCTTTTCACATTCAATTCTAACAAGGGTGAGAGAGGGACATGGGGTACACTTTTCTCTAAAGATACCCATATCTCACGAATCGTTTGAGTTGAAGAGGTGAAAATCAGCGCATAAACTCTTTACCAAACATAATAGCTCCCTCTGAGGATCAGTGGTAGTGTGTCGGCCTCCAAATCCCAAGATAGCGGGTCCAAACCCGACAAAGGTAGTCGGATTTTTGAGGGCGGAAAATAGTCCATTTGACACTACATGTAGGCCTACGACGTCGGCATGTAAAATATCTCTGGTGACACTTCTGGTGTTTACACGACACAATTCAATAACTCGGCCATAGAAGCCCAAGAGAGATTCGGTTTACTCAGCCACATTGTAGGCCTAGAGTGAAATGGAACGTCCAAATTGATGAACGGGCAGCCAGATGACGTCAAATTTTAAAAAAGTCTGCATACGGTAGCTGAAGCCATACGATTATTATTTTTTTTTTGCTAGGGGCTTTACGTCGCGCCGACACACATAGGTCTTATGGCGACGATGGGATAGGAAAGGCCTAGGAGTTGGAAAGAAGCGGCCGTGGCCTTAATTAAGGTACAGCCCCAGCATTTGCCTGGTGTGAAAATGGGAAACCACGGAAAACCATTTTCAGGGCTGCCGATAGTGGGATTCGAACCTACTATCTCCCGGATGCAAGCTCACAGCCGCGCGCCTCTACGCGCACGGCCAACTCGCCCGGTCCATACGATTATTATTATTATTATTATTATTATTATTATTATTATTATTATTATTATTATTATTATTATTATTATTACGGACTTATCCGTGGTAGTTAGAGGTGAAAGAAGGTGCTGGGATGAATAGGTCTCAACTTACGAAATTAAAGTTAATTTAAAATTTAACAAAGGTTATATTTTCTTTTCAAGATCAAGAAATAACAAGTATGACAGGTACTCAGTAGCATATCAACAAATTAAGAATGTACAATTACAATTTGTTAATGGTTTTGGGCTTCGAGCCCCCACACACACAATCCTTGAGCAATGAGCCCAACTTTACTTATGTATAAGGTTCAACCAAGGGGCAGAAAACCCCAATCATACCAAGGAGCACTAGCTCCCAATTACCCAGAAAAGCCTCCTCGAGGCACACAGAAAATCTATTTTTAAGAAAGAGCAAACCCGCTCTCAAAGTTCAAGCCCATCAAAGGCCACACCAAACTCCACCTTCAAGCTGCCCTCCAGGCACACAAGAACAGGGGTAATAATACCCAATCTACTGAGGCCTATTAAGTAAGGAAACAGGTCAATTACATGGCCCAAAATTCTGAGTTGGATGGAGGCGTAACTTGCACTCCTAATACACCTTTTTAAAACCTATTTGGCTCTTAGGCCGCTTATGCAAGGGCTAATCCCATACTACGGAGGTGACACGATAGGAAAATTAATGACATTATGAAGCGAAGAAAAACAGTTATGAAAACGTAGTCACCTCAAAAATAATATGAGAGGGAGCTCGAGAGGGTTAGGCACTCTCTATCCCGATTTGTAGTTAAAGAGACGGAATTTATACCAAGTGTCTTTTACAGTTTAAAGGAAGGTTACATGATAAAAGTTTCGAACCTGCCCCGAGGGTTAAACTGCTGAGCTAGCACGAAATTAAGTTATTAAAAGGCCATTACCTTATGGAAGAACTGCTGCCAGAAGGAAGAGGCGCTTCCCGCCCCCTGCTACATAATCACACTAGGAAAGATGTTACTGAAGTGGCCCGGAGACAAGAAAATCAGCAGTTTATATACCCTCGCGGAAAATTCGAGACGTTTCATGAATGAGAACCCACACCCCTCTCAATTTTATTGGCTAGGATCAAGCAACATATCCATATCGGAGAAGTCATACGTAATTGGTCAAAAATTAATTAGAGAAATTCGGGATTGACTAAATTCAAAACAAGCGGAAGGAGAAGGGTTATACTGCCAACCCAAAAAATGACTGAAAGAAATTTAACAAAGAACAAACTTATGAACACAAAATTTCTCAAAAAAAAAAAAAAAAAAAAAAAAAAAAAAACAGTTCCTTCACTTCGCACCAGGGTGCACAATTGTAATTCTTCAGCAGTGCCATCTAGAAGAGAATGTTCACACTTCTCACTACAGAGAAAACAAATATAAATCGAAAAAGACACAGTTCAGAACTCCACAAAATTTACAATAGCTTCATCTTCTGAGAAACTTTAGAATTAACATGGTTGTTAAAGTTCAGGCTTCCTCCAGTAGAGGAGTTTCAACTGGCGCAATGTTTGAATTAGCGGCGCGGAGGTGTACCGCCCGGTACAATTATTATTATTATTATTATTATTATTATTATTATTATTATTATTATTATTTAATGTTTAATGTAATGTAATTTAATGTAATTTAATGTTTAAGCATTTTTTTCTACATTCAGTCCTGATAGAGGTGAAGTCTTCTTCTTAAGTAAGGTACGTATCTATATCTCACGAGTCAATAAGAGAAACTTGCTATATAAACACCTTATTTAAAATAAGAAATAACATTAGTAGAAAAGCAAGTTTGAGTGGTGTATTTAAAAGAAGAAAAGATCACAATATGAAGATGAAGTTGGAATTCAAGAGTACAAATTGGGGCAAATATTCGTTTATAGGAAGGAGAGTTAGGGATTGGAATAACTTACCAAGGGAGATGTTCAATGAATTTCCAATTTCTTTGAAATCTTTCAAGAAAAGGCTAGGAAAACAACAGATAGGGAATCTGCCAACTGGTCGAGTGTCCTAAATGCAGATCAGTAGTGAATGATAAGTGCTTGGGAGTTTTTCGTTATTTAGCAGATCTTACGGCGACGATGGGACAGGAAGGCCCTAGAATTGGGAAGGAAATGACCGTGGACTTTTAAAGTACAGCTCGGTGTAAATATGGGAAACGATGGAAAACCATCTTTAGGGCTGCCGACAGTGGAGTTCGAACCCACCATCTCCCGAATGCAAGCTTACAAACAGCGTGTCCAACTTGCTCGGGTAATCCGCACGGGCTATGATAACAGAGATGTTCGAGAATCTATATTCTAATCAACATTACTGACTTGGAAATATTGTTCAATCGACATGGTAACGAGTGAAATGGCGATTATGGTCGTCGTTGTCGTCGTTATAGCTTTTATACAGTACAATACCGTGGGATCATCAACCCATATTGATAGGAAGGTCACCGAAGATAACCAATGTAAAGAAGGAAACCGCAAAAAAAAAAAAAAAAAAAGACTAAAGGGAGCAATCAAGGGAGGTGGAAATTAAAAACTCCCTTGAACTCAGATGCCCTAATATCACAGAGCGGGAAGGAAATTAAATGCAGCAGCTGCAGTGTCCTAAGCCCATGAAACTCATCAACAGTAACATTACACTGTTATTCGAAATGTGCTCTCACTCTTCGCATTTCCGCTAGATCGCATTACCGGTGCAATTGTATAAAAGCTGACCCGTTAACGACGGGTGCAGGGTACAACAGCCTCTGTGTGTGTGTGTGTGTGTGCGCCAGTGGCATACGTAGAATTTCGTCAAGGGCAGGAGGAAGTGCGAGATTCACTTTTAAGGCGGGTTATTCAAACCCAATTTACCGCTATTTTAATTATGTTTTCTACTACTAAATGTTCGCCTCTGTAGCGTAACGACTAGCATTATTAGCTGCCGTTTTCGGTGACCCGCGCTCGATTTCCGGTACTGCCGGAGATTTAAGAATTGCACGAGAACCAGTATATGACTAAAATTGTACATGCAGCTCACCGCCATAGGTGGAGTGCTTGAAAAGGGCTGCACCACTTCGGGACGACGACACAAGTTTATTATTATTATTATTATTATTATTATTATTATTATTATTATTATTTGCTATTTGCTTTACGTCGCACCGACACACATACGTCTTACGGCGACGATGGGATAGGAAAGGCCTAGGAATTGGAAGGAAGCGGCCGTGGCCTTAATTAAGGAACAGCCCCGGCATTTGCCTGGTGTGAAAATGGGAAACCACGGAAAGCCATCTTCAGGGCTGCCGACAGTGGGTCTCAAACCCACTATCTCCCGATTACTGGATACTGGCCGCACTTAAGCGACTGCAGCTATCGAGCTCGGTATTATTATTATTATTATTATTATTATTATTATTATTATTCACATCATTTGCCTCCATGGATCACTGGTAGACTGACGGCCTTTTCATCCCAAGATCGCGAGTTCAAACTCGGTAGAGGTCGGTGAGAAGTCCATTCGGCATTCCACGTCGTACTACTATATGTCGAGATATGAAGATCCCTGGTGACACATTAGATGTTCACCTGGCAAAATTTTAAAAAACTCACTATAGATCGCCCAGTAGGAGCCTATTTCTCTGCCATATGGTAGACTAAAACTGAACATTGAATTTGACACACATGGAACCCAACTGGCGTCAAATCAAAACGCATACACACGGGAGCTCAGGGTTATTATAATGAGTGGGTTATTTTTTTTAATTTTATTTAGCGCATGGCTTTTAGTGCCGGGAGTGTCCAAGAACATGTTCAGCTCGCCTAATGCAGGTCTTGCAATCTGACACTCATGGGCGACCTGTATGTCTAGGGATGAGATGGTGGTAATGGAGTAGAGAGAGGGTGAAACTCGGAGTCGGCACATAGCCTACTCCTGTCCAGTAACACCAAGGGGTCTGGTCAAGGTTTAACGTTCCCATCCGACGGATGAATCACAATCAACAGCGTCAGAGACCCTCACTCCCAATGTACATACTACATAATTGAAAACGATGCAGAGACCATAAAATGGCGAAGGGACCGTGATAGCCTTGTCATACAGTTATTGGCCTCTCACCGTGGCGGCGGCGGTTCAAATCCTGGCAATGAATGTAGATATTCTGAAATGAAAAGTCATATCCCCATAGTTCGTATTACACGTAAAACCAGAGGTCCCTTAGCTATGATCATGATATGAAAAGTCACATAAATTCTCAAGTTTCCGCTTCATAGATGAGGGAATATGAGTAACTTATTACCATATCACACAACGCTGCTTATTTTGCAGTAGAGTATATTTCTAAGCAGTACTTCGTAATTTTAAAGCATTTGCAGAGTGCTGAGTCTGTTTAACTGACCCATGCAGGACGACTTTGGTACGCAGCATTCACGAAGTTGCGAGCTATCAGAGCAAAATGATAATTTACAATGCAATGGAGTTGCAGTTAATAAACGATTCATCTAATCTAATCTTCCACACTGATGCAATTACGTAATTTACTGAGGTATGTGGTATTCAATGTCACTTGTTTAAGTCATTACGAAAGTTCTACTCTGAACTTTTAGTTTTCCTTAACATGACACTTGGCTCATAATGGCTGTCAGATCTAAGAATTAAACCGTCTGTGAAAGTGTCGCCGTGGATGATCTAAGTAGACAAAGGAAGGATTTACGCATCCTCGGATGAGGATATCACCGTAAGAGGATGCGACAGCAGAAGATGGATCGAGCGAGACTCAGAGGAGCTAGCTAGAGCATTCTATGCCCGCAGGCTCATTACTTCCACTCTCTGTAATCAGGTAATTAAGGCGAAGCAGTATACACGTACTGCACAAAATGGACCTTACTTTTAGCTCCGCACTTCAAGACAATGTTGTAGACTTAACCTTACTCTGCACACTGTATGAAGATAAGGAAATTAACCAATCAACGATAATTTATTTTTAATTAACCAACTTCCAGCTGGCAGCAATACAAAAGGTATAGGAACGTGACGATGTCACTCAGCTATCACGTTCTTTATTCAATAACATATCTGTGAAAATTGATGTAATAGTAATTTTTCGGGTCTGGAATAGGAATATAACAGAGAGTCTTCGTCTTCTCCTCCCCATCCTCACACAACGCGCTTGGTGAGATCGTAGGTATAAACTGTCACACATGTGGACTTGGACATGTTTTACTACTGGATGTCCTTCCTGACGTCAACCCTATGTGAAGAAATGTATTAACTACCGTGTCTCTAGTCTCTATGGTGGTTAGTGTAATGTAGAGAGAGAGAGAGAGAGAGACAGAGAGAGAGAGAGTTTTAAGATAAACAACTGATCTCAAAGCCATATCATCGATCCAGCCGGGAATCCAACCCCGGGTTCTCTGAAGGCCAGTACACAGATCATTTATCCAAGAGGCCATACGAAAACAGAGAATGGAGACAACTGAATAAATATGCTGAGAGAGTCGAGATTCGAACAACGTATGTCTAAATAGCTCAGCTTCCGAGTTCCACGGTGGAGACCGAGAGAGTGAGCGAGCGAGGGAGTTTAATGCGTTTATTAACGTCCCTTCAACTGAAATCGATCTTACAAGACTCCAGTGTGTCGGAATGTTGAACGCAGAAATAGAACAGGGCAAGCACGAAGCAACTTTGCGAAAATGAAAATGATCCTTTGCAACCACCATCTAAATCTGAGCATGAGACTACGAATGTTAAGGAACTATATTTTCTCAATATTGCAGTGTGGAAAGTGATACTTCAACTCAAACCATGCGCAAGAAACAGTAAGCCTTTGAAATGTGGGTTTACCAGCAAATGTTATGGACGTTGGGAACGGAGTGACCAATTTTGAGGTGAGGAACAGACGAGGGAAACACCCATACGAGAGGCGAAAAAATACATAGGATCCAGCAGTCATTGTTACCGATAAAGCCCCACGTAGATCCGGTCGAAAAACAACTTCCTGGATGATGAACCTCAAGGACTGCTACGATACGAGTGTTGTGTCGCTATATGCGAAGATACTCCTGAACTGAAAATTGCTGACAAGGAAACTTCGTTAGCGTGTCCCCAATGATTTGATCCATTTTCAAAATAAGTTCAGGCAATGGTGGGGACATTTACCGGTTCAAATTGCAAAGCATGTTCCCACAACCAACGCGCAAGCTCTCCGCTTTGTAAGCCCGTGATTCACGAATTGAATCTCGCCACCGTAGTGTTTCCGAGGGTCTGTTTTAAAATTCAGTCTGTACGTTATTTGCATTACAAGCACATTAAATATATGCGGAGAAATACGAATTTAACAATATTGGCTGACTAACATGCGTAGACCTATTGTCATCTGGTTTAGGAAATTGGGTCGTATGTATTGAAAATATCAGTACATTACTGTTAAACGTCGGTTGTTTGAAGAACTACGTAAGTACAGTTATTGGCGATTTGAGTTTGGTATTACAATGAAATACTCAGCACTAGGGCTGTTTCTGTTTGATGTCTGGGCATAGAACTGTCGTCAAAGCATTCACAAAACCCCTGCCATGTGTCATCATCGAGATATTTGTTGTCTCTCATTTATAGTCTAGTTCTGTTTTGACTACGGATTGCTACATGAACCAGAGAGGAACTGTTCACAAAAACTGCATCTAGCACACAGAACGAAGGCCGCGTTGTAGCATCCACAATGAGTTTTCAAATCGTAATATATACAGTGTAATTCAGCAGCCCCTTCCAATATCGTTTGCTGCAGGCCAACTAACGTGCACAGGGTTATAGAGTTGCTATTCCCCTGCAGGCGTACTGTATGGTACTAACTTAATGTTCAGTGAGCACATTTTGCGCACGATTCTGAACCCTAGCAAAAAGTCATATGATCCGTTCACAAAACATGACAACCTGAAAGCATGTAGCAACGTCCTTTTACCATGTAACTATGTTAATGTGTCGTGCCTCGTGACCGGGTGTAACGAAGAGGGGCCGCAATGCATAAAACTAGGTAACAGTGCAGTAATTAATGTCTTAAACACCGAACCGGATGGCGTATGTGCACTGCTCTCGTCGTACTACCAGCATGTTTCCAGCAGTGTACCGTAGCGGATGTACTTCGGCGTTCGCCTAGCGATCGACGGAATGTGCCAGCGGCGGTTCGAAGCCTGCATCGTTCAAATATTGTTGCATCGGTATTTTGTTTGAATACGTAAACAAAGGCCCACGTTTGCCACATTCAAACTGTAGAATGACGCTGTTATTCATCTTGTGCCCTGCGCATACTCCGCTGGTTAGGGCCTGAATGTACTGTAATCTCTGCTGTCATTCGGCATGTTTTCCACGGAGGAATACGTTGACATGCTTCTCATTTATGGGGAAGCAAGACAACATGCGTGCGAGGAACTACGTTTGTACCAGAAACGGTATCCCGACAGGCGACACCCGGCTGTTACGACATTCCGCCGTGTTGAAAGACGTCTAAGGACAACAGGCGTGATTTCCAACCAGCCACCAGTCCACGATAAGCCCGTTACATCGGGTGAAACAGAAGAGGCCGTTCTGGGGGCAGTTCATAATAATCCACACATCACTACAAGGGAGTTTTCACGACAGGTGAACACCAGCCAACCGCCCGTTCGGCGAATACTGCATGAACATTAATTTCACCCATACCATCTTGAGCTACACCAAGAGCTCCATGGACGAGATTTCGAAGCTCGAATGGAGTTCTGTCGGTGGCTATTAGGCAGGCTGGAATATGATAAAGCATTCGTAGCGCATATCATCTTCTCGGACGAATCGCGCTTCCAAAACAATGGGAACGTCAATCGCCACAACATGCACAATTGGAGTCCGGACAATCCTCACTGGGTGCGACAGGCAGCCCATCAAGTACGATGGGGAGTGAATGTTTGGTGTGGAATCTTGGGGGATCACCTGACTGAACCTTTTTTCTTCGAGAGCCATTGGACGGATCCACGCTACCTGCACTCTGTGCGTCAGGAACTCCCACTGCTGCTGGAGGATGTGCCCTTGCATGTGCCATCGTTTGACGATGTGGTTGAAACAGGATGGAGCTCCACCACATTCGATGATGCTTGCTTGTTGTTTTAAGGGGCATAACATCGAAGGTCATCGGCCCCCTCCACATTCGACTTCGCCCGTTCGTAACCATCTGAACGAGGAACTGCCAGGGAAATGGATAGGACGAACAGGCCCGCTGCGCCACGCCTTTACCAACTACACTACGGTTCCGCACGGCACACTAGGAAGCTTATAGCAAGTATTATGTTTGCTGAGGTCACAATATCAATTTAGTGTTTCGCCGACGTGTCAGGTTCATATGATCTAGAAGGCACACGCATGTCTTCCAGTGCTTAATACGAGTAAAATATCACGGCGCCCGTCTTCCAGTGTTTAATACAAGTAAAATATCACGGCGTTCTATCATGGTGAGGCGGTAAATACCAAGATATCCGATTGTGTTGTCTGAGCATACCGGCAGGGTAGGTGTTTTCAGGACGGAATTAATATTATGAGTTGCAAAAAACTGCATTGGAAGGAGCGGCTGAATCACGCTGTATATCACTATGTAGGTAAGGTTCGATGCGTGAATAACGAGTTCGTGAAGCGAATAGTTTGTTCGGTAGGTTGCACGTTCTTTGTGCGGAAGATGTCGCGTACTGGTCTCGTGAAGCATTCTCAAATTACCGTATTCAAATTCCATTTTCTGAGAACTTGGTGGGAGTCGCGTCTTTCAATTTGAACAATTGAAAGTTCCATCCATGACTTACGCATATATAAAGAATAGACCAAATCGTTGGGGACATGTTAGAAAGGCCTCTTCGTTAGATGATTATCGACCGTCTGCGAAGCCGGCGCGAGCTACAGAAGCAGGAGAAAAACAACTTCAACATGCCATAAATCAACGACACGAATTTGTCGTATTTAAATTGTTTCCGACAACAACTAGAAACGAACTCGTATCATGGCAACACAAATATAACAACTAACTGCCTACACCACCGATGACCTATATCATCATCATCATCATCATCATCACCGTGCCACCACCGATTTCGAACCCCTTTAACTCCAAACATAGTGTAAATTGAGATTTACAACCCTCGTTCTCATTCTGATAACAGTATTTTTAGATAAATGCACAACAATGTTACGAAAAGAGTTCAAAATCTCTTAGAGCAATTTAGAACAACTCTAGGCCCAATAAATATTCCACAAACCCACAGAGTTTGTCCAACGGAGGGTCGTCAATAGTAACAGGGCTTCCTTTGTCGAGATTTTTTCACCTGTATCACAAATCAGAAAAAAACACATTTCTGATGATACAGGCCGAAATATCAGGAAACTAAACAACAAGTGAAAGCAGTTTTTTTGGTATTTTGTTTACGTCTTTTCTTTCGTGATTAAACTGGTTTAACGTCGCACCAACACATGAAAGGTTCTCGGCGACGCAAGGATGGGAAAGAGGTAGAACTTGGAATGTAGCAGCCTCGGCCTTTATTACGGTACAGACTGGCGTGAAAATGGGAAACCATGGCAGATCATCTGGACTGCTAATGGTGGGTTCAAACCCGTCACCCGAATGCAAGCCCACAGCTACGTAACCCGTGCCGCACAGTCAACTCACTCGGTATCTGTAGGTCTCAATCATATCTCCAACAGCAAAACTAGATGAAACCATTCCTTAATTTACTACGGCAATGGGAAGTGGACGAGAACCACAAATTTACAGCTTTCGTATTCTTCATCATGAAAGAGACAGCGTAACTTGTGGAGCAACCAGTTTGCGTGCCTTGTCGTCACGGAAGCCAGACCGTGACGAGAGTTGCCCTACAACACGCCACACAGGCTGGTATTTATCCACCACGACATCTTAATTTACTTTTTAAACCACCCCAAACAAATTGCAGGGCTGTCACGCTAAAACACTTATTATAAACAACAAGTTTTCAAGTACCGTTTCCTTACAATAAGACCGACAAGCACTTCTAGTGTCAATGTCTATTCTTCCATATCCTGACGTAAAAAGCATTTCAAACTTGTGTTTACTAAATATGTAGCGCGGCCTGACAAGTTACCAACAACAACAGTTTAAAACGTATTTACTAAGTTTCAACAGCTTGATCATTCGTCACATTCTACTCTTCGAAGAGGTGCGTTATATCTTGTTCATGTAGTGTCAGATTTGGTAGCCTAATGAAATTCTGAACAGGAATTCTGCGAGAACAAACTGTTACTAACGAAGAAGGCACCGTTATACGTCTCTCTACTGCCTCAGTTTCGTGATGACCAAGTTTTAACTCGTATGAAAAAAAAAAAAAAAAAAAGTATTTCGAAGTAGTCTCTATCCAATGCAAATTAGAACTCAAATGGTTCCATCTGTACATGCAAGCACATTTGAGCTGTAAACCACAATACACTGGCACCATCAGATGGTGATGTTTAATGTGAAAATCACTTCATCCCAAAATTGTGCCTTTCTTTCTAATCTCAAGACATAACGACATATTTCTAAGATCTGAGTTGTACTGACCGGAATTCGAATCACGCGAAACCTTCCACTCAAGACGAAACACTGGTACAGGATGGCCTACACTGGCAACGATTCGCCAATTGAATTTACGAAAGGAACAAATCGTGAGCCGAGGATACGGAGATAAAATAATGTCATGTATAAATAATTCATTCTGCATGCATGTTACGCCACTCAGATGCTGTATTTATTAAAATATATTTGCAGTTAGCTCCTCGGTCCTCAGCAGCAGCAGCAGCAGCAGCAGCAGCAGCAGCAGCAGCAGCAGCAGCAGCAGCAGCAGCAGGCAATGAATGGCTAACATGCATTCACATACAAGGTGAAGCTTTGTTCAGCTTGCACAGGTTACACAAAAAATACATTTTCATAACTCGCGCAGAGACTCATATTTCAAGCACGAAGTGAGTGTTCTCTGGCTTTGCATTTCTACTAAAATATAATATCGCCGCATAATATCACCCCGATATCCGACTCGTTGGCTGAACGGTCAGTGTACTGACCTTCGGTTCAGAGGGTCCCGGGTTCGATTCCCGGCCGGGTCGGGGATTTTAACCTTAATTGGTTAATTCCAATGGCACGGGGGCTGGGTGTATGTGTTGTCTTCATCATCATTTCATCCTCATCACGACGCGCAGGTCGCCTACGGGTGTCAACTCGAAAGACCTGCACCTGGCGAGCCGAACATGTCTTCGGACACTCCCGGCACTAAAAGCAATACGCCATTTCATTTATCACCCCGATTTCAAGTAGGATACAAATTTTAACAAAATAATAACAAAGCGTAGCAACACTACTGATCTGAAAATATAAATAAGACCACACATTGTCGCGGTATGTACAGCATATGAATTGAGAGTGAAAATTAGTAGTAGTAGTGATAGTACTTGATGTTTAAGTGTTCATCGTTGGTTCTGTGGGATTGGTAGATCCCGTCATGTCACCAAAAACTTCGTTCAGCATTAATTAAAAAAATAAAGCACATCATACATATGTCTTCATTATAGCTTGTTGGGCCTTTCAGTGTTTAGTCTTACAGAGCGAATGGATACGCTGTTTGCGTCATGTTCTGTCAGCTTACATTCGGGAGATAGGAGATTCGAATCCACTGTCGGCAGCCCTGAGGATGGTTTTCTGTGGTTCCCATTTTCACACCAGGCAATTGCTGGGGCTGTACCTTAATTAAGGCCACGGTCGCTTTCTTCCCACTCCCGGCTCTTCTCTATCCCATAGTCGCCATACGACCTATTTGTGTCAGAGCGACGTAAAGCAAATGGCAAAAAAAAAAAAAAAAAAAAATGTTCTATTTTCCAGCATTTGTGAATTAACTAAGCACCTCCACAATTCTGTATTTGTAACTAGCTCAGTTTAGCTCTTCACCTCTTAAATTTTAATTAATGTAAAAGAGGATACCCTACACAGCCCAGTCCATTATTCAACCGGGTAACCTATCGTCGTCTATTCACCTCATATGACCCTATTACTGATGCTGGTGTATACGCACAGTTCAGATTAAACCATCGAGTTTACTCTTAACTTAGCCCTTACACTACCTCCTTACTGCGTGTACCCTCCTGCCATAGTTCTCACTTGTTTGTACAACAATCATCCTCGCTACTTTCATGTTTGTTACTTCTACGTTATGTTTTAAGTCCACCCAGCTCTCACTCCCGTACAGTAAATTCAACTCGAAAACAACGATGTAAAAATAGTTTCGTCCGAGAGTTCAATTATTTCCTCAAGAACAGCATTCATCGCTAATCCAAGAGGTAAATGCATTAGCTTTGTTACATCTTGACTTTATTTCACTTACAGCAGCATCCTAGAAGAATATACATCCTGAACACTTGAAACGATCCCCCTGTTCAAGGTTTGTCTTCCCGCTATGACATTCAGTCCTCTTAGTTTTTTTCCAACTCAACGTTGGACTCAAAATGCTACTTTTCGAATCATACTCAAAGATCAATCAATCAATCAATCAATCAATCAATCAATCAATCAATCAATCAATCAATCAATCAATCAATCAATCAATCAATCAATCAATCAATTAATAAATTAATTAATAAAACGAATAAATAAATAAATAAAAATACATACTGGCAGTTTAATAATAACCAGGAAATGCGTATCTATCATTGATTCAGATAAACGTGTCTGCCCGCAATATCCTACGCATTCGGAGTATCGCAGCTACTTCCCCAAAATAGGAAACTTTCATTTCGCCCGTAGGACTACTCAACAGGGAAGTGATTGGGGGAGAAGGCAAGGAGTTGCTTGAAAATTCGCGTGGTTCATATCGTTCACTTTAACGGTAAAAGATATAGAACAAAAAGGTTTGTAAACAATATTCTATATAAATGTTGTCGCGAAATGAGCTAGGGTAGTTCCATTGATCACAGAAATAACTGAGGTAATATGTTTTTCCTATGTCTAACTCCGACAAAATATAAACAGTAGAAAGCAAAACACACGATGTCGGGTAACTTAATAAAACAATTATAGCTAAATAAATAGTGACAGAGCTAATTCCCAAACCGAATAAGATACGTGAATGAGAAGTATGCAATAAGGAAACAATGATCAGAAACAGTCCTTACATCGACCATTATGTCAGCATTTTTTCTGCAAAAATCTATTGAGAATCCGTCATTCTAGGCTAATTTTAACTCTCTTCTCTTCATGTAGCGTGACTGCACTCTGTATTGAGAGATTTCTAGACCCTCACTGAAAGTCAATCGTTACTATGCATTGATCCGGACTCTTAGGAAGGAGTACGAAAACAGGTCAAGTTCAGCTGCCATGGCAACCACCGGGATGACTGCAGCTTACACGTGCACTCAAGTACCACGTGCACGACCTAGGTCACCCTACTGGACAGAACATCCTCCAGTTAAATTGGGGTGACCATTCCTGTTTCTTTTATTTTGTTTTCGACTGGCTCTCCCACGGGATGTCTTACTACTTATAAAAAGGAATGATTCGTACCACCCCTTTCTTGAACCAATAATAATAATAATAATAATAATAATAATAATAATAATAATAATAATAATAATAATTGTACAGGTAGGTAGACCCGTCCCGTTAATTCAAATGAAGCGCCTTGAAGAATGCCATCTTAAATCTAAAACTTGTAACAACTAATTCAAGCAGTTTGGATATTTCTCTACATATGTCTCTGCTGTAACGTATGTTATGCCATCTGGTGTGAAGATTGACTAGCAAAATTTTAAAGTAATTTTCTATGCTAACATTTCCTAAACTGAAGTTATTATTCTTTGTTTTTAGTATGTTAAAGTTTACAATAATTCTACCTCTTCCCGCCGACTTAAGATGTTGGCCAACAGAAAATTTTGTATAATTATTTTTCAACCAATAAGCATTGTCTTGTATCTATTTAATTACCCAATGAAAACTGGCGGGGTGGGGGTGTCGGGCCTTAGCGCAGAGTTTTCTGGAACCTTCCTCTCGGGTATAAAAGCTGGCATAGGTTCGGACCAGGTTGTCTTATTGATCGTTCCAGTCGTTCCAGTAATAAAGGGGGCGGGGGGTGCCTCGTCCATCGTCGAGAAGTCCATCAGCTCAAGGTAATGGCAGCCCTGGTTTAGCTAAGTGATAGTCTTTGAAAGTTAGCTCGAGGGAAAGGTTTCCAATCTTTAATAATGTAACTTTAATTTTATTTAATGTAACTTTCATACCTGAAATGTAAATTTCTAACAAGCCAAAAGAACTCAGCCGAAATCAGGGAATAGAGAGTGAGATACCCTCTCGTGTTCCCTATCAACTTGACTTTGAGGTGACTATGATTTTGTAACCGTTTTCTGTTTGTAACCTCTGTAACTTAAATATTTTCTCCATCTAGTCACCTCAGTCGTATAGGCTTACCCTCTGTAACTTCGGGCCAGAAGCCCAAGTACGGTTTTAAGCTTTTCATTTCTAATTTCAAGGATCGCAAGTGTCCGCCTCTTCGACATTTTTATTTTTGGGCCAGTAACTTCAACCTGTTGTTTTCCACAAAGGCCTGGTAGGATGGGTACTCGATACCCCTGTCAGATGTTAGACTGTTGAGCATCTAAGACAGTGGATACTGTTTGAATGGTAAAATGTAGGTTGTGCCTTTGATAGGCCTTGACATTTCTGAAAATATAAATTTTATAGAGGAAAGACACTCTGTTTATTAATGTAGAAGTTGAATGGTGCCTTTGGAAGGCTGTAATGTTATAAGGTTTGGAGAGTAGTCTCCTAGACAACCTTGTAGAGCCAGGAGGCTCTTACTATGGTGTAAAAGAAATTGGGAGATCCGTCTCCTTGATCATGGGGTGAATACAGCAGAAGTGTTCAAGTCACAGTTGTAATTTGGGAGCTCTAAGCTCAGATTGTTAATTGGCAAGTTGTTGATTATTCTGATTTTTCCAACTTTGTACCTACGCTAACGAGCTGGCTCTGTACCCTGAAATATTATTATTTTTGGATTATCGAATTGTTTTATTAAAATTTAACA
Source organism: Anabrus simplex (assembly GCF_040414725.1). Taxonomy (NCBI): domain Eukaryota; kingdom Metazoa; phylum Arthropoda; class Insecta; order Orthoptera; family Tettigoniidae; genus Anabrus; species Anabrus simplex. Next base: position 591,900,463 of record NC_090265.1, read on the forward strand.
TCTGAAAAGAAACCAAAAGATAGCAAACAAAAGAAATTTAAGTCTAATTTTAAAGTTTTAATTAATCTTTTTTTGTCTTAGATAGATCCATTCATGCCCGCGCCTTCTTTCACCTCTGTGATCCATACAAAGTCGGTAACAATAATAATTCATATCCCACAACTACTTTTACAGTTTACGGAGACAGTGAGCTACTGTAATTTTGTCCCACAGATCTTTTACTTGTCAGCAAATCTACCGACACGAGACTGACATATTTGAGCAACTTAAAATACCGCTGGGATCGAACCCTTCACCCTGTGCTAATAAAACCAGCGCTCTACTACTATCTGAGCCATTCAAACCAGCTTGAACCACTATTACTGGATTTAATATTATGGTTTTCGTACAATCTTAGAATGCGAATGGTCAGTGGATAGACGTTTCCCACATTATTATAAGGAATGGCAAGATGGACTTAAACCCAGATCTTGTGCAAGAAACTCTAAGTCTTTGAAAGGTAGGTTTGTTTTTTTTCTTTTTTTCTTTTACATCCCCAGATAGGTCTTATGGCGACGATGGGACGGGAAAGAGCTAGGAGTGGGAAGAAAGTGGGCGTGACCTTGATTAAGGTACAGCCCCAGCATTTGCCGGGTGTGAAAATGGGTAACCACGGAAAACCATTTTCAGGGCTGCCGACAGTGCGGTTCGAACCACTATCTACCGAATACTGGATACTGGCCGCACTTATGCGACTGCAGCTATCGAGCTCGGTGAAATGCAGGTTTACCAGCGATTGTTATTTATCTCGCGGGCTGGAAAAGTCAGCAGTACCGAGGAGATGGATATTCTAGGTAAAAAGACAAGAATATTGCTATCTATCGAAAGAAGTAAGTTTGAATATTTCGGACACGTAGTGCGTAACAAGAAGCCTCCGTGGCTCAGGCGGCAGCGAGTCGGCCTCTCACCGCTGGGTTCCGTGGTTCAAAACCCGGTCACTCCATATGAAATTTGTGCTGGACAAATCGGAGGCGGGACATGTTTTTCTCCGAGTACTCCGGTTTTCCCTGTCATCTTTCATTCCATCAACACTCTCCATTATCATTTCATTTCATCTGTCAGTCATTAATAATTGCCCCAGAGGAGTGCGACAGTCCTCGGCAGGTGGCACAATTCCTATCCACACCGCAAGATGGGGTCTTCATTCACTCCATTCCTGGCCGGTCAATGACTGGAAAACAGGTTGTAGGTTTTCGTTTTCAATGCGTAACCAACAGTACAAGATCCTACATTTGGTGATGCAAGGGCATTACTAACAAATTACTAACCTGACTGGTAACGAACTTTATGGTTTAAAAAGTTGAAGGAGTGGTACCAGACGAACACAGAAGAACTTTTCCGTGCGGGCAGTACACATCGTTTTGACAGCTAAAAACCTTCAATAGAAGACGACACACAAAGTTGGAAAATAAAGTTTTCGTACTATGGAGTGCATGGAATAGAAGAGAAAGGAGTGAGTGACGACTGGATCAAGAAGTAACTACGAACTCCACATGAAGCCTTCATAAACCGCGATGAAAAGCGCTGATTTCATTTCTGGTTAATCATGTAACAACTACGTGACCATTTTAAAGCCGAAAGATAAGAAACCGACTCAGATGTTTGATAACAGTATCGCACTACAAGATACTAAAACTCATTTATTTCTTCATCACGACAGTGAAATTCGCTACCTGTCTCTGTCGAAGGGGCCTCACCTCCTCGGTTCTAGCAACGTTGTCACCAATATCTACTCGGGAGTAGTTGAAGTTCTCGACTGATGTGCCCATTGTTACGTGCCAGCCCACTCGTAGCTCCCATCGATACGAGGGTCGAGTCATAAGTCATGGCAACTATTTTTTGTTTCTCGCGAACAGGAGACAACACGGAAAATCTAAGATATGCATTTAGAAATATAGGGCATGTACTTATGCATAGTGCCTAAAGACAAATTCTGACTTCAGAAGATTCTCGTAGGAAAGTGACAGAGCACAGGCCATTGGTAAACATTGTTTTATTATGACATAGACAGCAAATACACAAGACTACGTACAAAGGACAGGTCTCCACTGGTTACAGACCTTCGAAATAATCACCCAAGGTTTCCACTGTGCGTTGCCAGCGGTGAGGCAGGCGCTGAATACCATTCGCTGCATGTGTATCGCTAACATGTTGTAACACGTCTCTCCGAAATGCTGTTACGATGTCCTCTTTGTTGAACGTCTCCACCCACATCGCCACTGTTCTATAGGGCATGGCATGCACACCTAATGCTTCCCGCAGTTCTGCATTGGCGTGCATTTCTACCGTGGAGAAATGCTATTTTAATATACGATCGTTGCTCCTGCTTGCTGACTTCCATTTTGTGACGCTCTCACTCACACACTGGACTTGAGGGCATGCTTAGACCCACACTGTTGTTTCCATATACCATCTAGTGGCATCATACGCAAGTACATACCGTACGTTATAACTTATGATTCGACCTACGTATAACCCGTAAGGCAGTAGCCAGGATCGGCCGATGGTGGGGATATAGTTACAAAATCATGATAGAACACAATGAAGTTGTTTGTGCGTGTGTTACGCGCGCAAGCAAAACTTGTCATTAAAAGACACTTGATACAAATTAGAGGTGGGGACGGAGAGAGTAGAACTGGAGAGTAACTCGGTTCTTCAGGTTTTCGTGACGTCACAGCGGAGCACCGATTCAACTCGAATACTCAGTATAGCGCTGCGGGTGCTTCAGTAAACCTTCCAGCCAGGCTAGACTCGCAACACCACTGTGCTGTTGTTCAGACTCCAGACTGAGACGTCCGTTCTATTTGTGTTTCCTTATACTACATATGTCTTTGTTTAAAGTTGTTGCGCTACATTTTCTACCGATGTATGTAATAAGAAAGGAGCAATAATGCCATGACAGTCCTCCCAAGCATGGCAGTATTTTACTAGCAGTCCAGGTAGAAAATCCGCTACTTCTAAAAGTTGCAATCAAATCTATTGCACAGGTGGAGGAACGTCACATTTATGGAATCACATAAAACGGGCGTACCGTAAGGACATGGTACAAATACAGTTGCACATCGTGACAGTAATTCCATTCCTACGCATGGATGAGACAGTGCAGGAAAAAAAATAAGTTGCATAGGAGTGTGGCTACTTTTGTATGCGAAGACAAGCAGTCATTGAGAGTTGGAGAGGATAGAGCCAGACCTGTAGCTTAGATCCTTTCCAACAGAGCAAAAAAAAAAAAACAAAAAAAAAACGAGGCCACCATAGCTCAATTGGTAGAGCAACCAACGCGAACTCGGGAGGTTGTGGGTTCGGATCCCACTGGTGTCCGGTTGGCCATTTTTTTCTGTACTTAACATCTCTTCGACACGCACTAGATGTATGCAACACGACCTAATAGGTTGAAAGTCGATTTCGATTACAATGCGGTCGTGAAATTTCAGTATTCATTGACCCTTAAGTGAACTTGCTCTTGCTTACCTGAGCGTACCTGCTACATCGGTGCCCGCATTGGAGGTGTTTTGCATGTGCTGGACAAATTCCGTTCAGACCGACGGTCGTCGCTTTCTGCAAAGCGAGCTGAAACTCTGATATTTCTGAATGGAAATTCCTCCTATATAACACCTGTTCCATACAATACAGAACACTAACGGTACTCCCCATACTGTCTGTGTACAACGTATTGTGTCTTGATTTTAATGCTTGTCACAAGATGAAGAATTGAGTTCATTTGTATACTTTACTTATTTCCATTACTGATGTTATCTTAACAGATTTTTCATTTAACTCTTTACCACATAGTTATAAATGAAATGTTTGACATTATATGAGTTTAGGCACATTTCAAAGCACTAGATTTCGTTTCGTCAATTATCACATAATGGAACACGGTACGTTTATCCATATGCATTTATATTTATTGTATTTATTTATTCATTTGTATGTTTATTTCTTTATTTATGTCTATTTGATATGCCTCATATTAAGCACCGGGTTGTAATTACACTGCTCGTTACGTTATCTGTTAAATTTATATTACATTATAAAAAATTGTGCAAATAACCAATAACAGGTAGTACGGAGCATTGTACCACTGATAATAATTGATAATCTTCTTTATGAATGTAAACTGTAGCTTAGAAGGTCAATATAAATTTTAAATTTACCGCTATAAAGTTGTACTCGGTTCTGTATTCGGTTTAACCGAGTAATGACGTCACAGTACTTGCTCCGAACCGAACCGCTCCGTCCCCACCACTAATACAAATGAACCATGTTGATATTCAGATTGCAGTACACTGCAAAATCTTAAATTAAAATACAGAATAAGAACAATACGATCAGGGTCAACTGTTCTACAGCGAACATGTTCAATTTACAAGCTAAAATCAAACTTTCAAAGCGTCTAAGAAAATAGATTCAAAAGATCTCTTGATTCTACAATTATATCTCTGAATGAGTATTTAGTTTGTTGTTTGTCAGTTTATGTTTATTTTATTTCTGTAAAATTTCTATTTGCGGGGTGGGGTGGGGGTGGGGGTGGGGGTGGGTATAAACCCTGTAACCACCTTTGCCTACACCCCTGCTGTAAGGGATGGCTCAACTACGCCTGAGTCCTCCCAGCCGGCCCGAGGGCATGCTGCGGTCTCTCCTCTATTGTTCTCTTCATCTGGTTTCTCCGTACATCCTCTGGGAGGTGAAACAATGTTCCGTCTCAGGATATAAAAAGGCGCTAGCCGCGAGCAGTCAGACAGTAATGGGAGTAGTTGTACTGGGGCGTCAGTAGTGTGCCTGTCGCCAGTGTCCCGCCGGATTCTGAGCGGAGTACTGTGTATGTACAGACGTAGAGTGCGTGACTGGTGCCGTTTTAACTGTCGTCGCCTTGAAGAATATTGTACTGCTGGTTAGCACTGCTGTTGTACGACCACTGTTTAATTGCCTGTATGAAGTAGATTACTGTGTAGAACGGCCACGTGAGCTATTGTGCTGGCTATGTAAATTAACTTTCTCTGGATTCGAGTCAGAGAACAGTCATCTTGTGTCGTGGTAGTCAGCAGCCCTGTATGATGATGATGATGATGATGATGATGCTTGTTGTTTAAAGGCGCCTAACATCTAGGTCATCGGCCCCTAATGGTACGAAATGAGACGAAATGTAATGACAAATTAAAAGTCCACAAAATCCTCCACTGACCGGAATTCAAAACGTAAGGACGAAGAATTAATGGGTGGATATGAATTGAAAACTATCAGTGGATCCGACCCGCAGTGCCTCACATTCACAGGAACTGACGTAAAACAATAGTATGACTGACCAAGGGACTGCTTCTAAAGCACAATACTGAATCGATGATGCTTGCATTCTAAAGGGGTCCGCAATCCAAGTCATCGGCCCCTCATAACGGTACTTATCGTTAGGAAAGTAGAACCATGGTATTTGTCATGGTGCGGAGTCAAAAGTAGCGTAGACTCGCGGTATTCCACACATTATGGTACTACTTACAGGTAATGAAATTCGCACATGTAATACAGACCTATGGTGTTTCGTACATTGCGGCGCCATTTACAGGCAACGCAAACCTATGGTGTTCATTACATAAGTATACTAACCACAGGAACACTTACTACCCCGTGGTGTTCCTCATATAGTGGGTACTAATCATAGGCAAGCCAGAACCATGGTGTCGCTCATATAGTGGTTCTAATCACGGGTACTGTAAAAGCCGACAGTGCACTGTAAGTGGGGGGCTGACCGCATGGTGCTCCTGCGTGCTACTAATCACAAACCTATTTGGTACCGAACATAGTGATACTACGCGCAAGTAAAATCGACCCATGGTGTTCCCCGCGTGGTGGTACTAATCACAAGTAGTTTCATGGTTCTAATAGAATCATCTCTTGGTCGCACCTTTTAGTCGCCTCTTACTACAGGCAGGGGATACCATGGGTGTATTCTTCGTCTGTGCCCCCCACCCACAGGGGGTCAACAGCAGCCCTGTGTTCATACCTAACTGCGTGCAGCTGTTGCGTGTGAAGGAACTGAGCGTGCGAGCGAAAGTGAAAGGTGGAGCCTGTCAATAAGGATTATCGCCCGTTCCGGTAAAGACTGCACAGGTGAAGTCGCGCTGTGAGAGAGGTGTGAACAGACAACAATTAGTGGAGTCTAGTCATTCATGGTTAAATAGAACGGTGAGTGTGTACTTATCTGGTGATCCAACAATAGAGGGAGAAAACAGACAGTGTTTTCTTCGTAATAATATGTTATGTTAATATTGTAGATTAGCCGTCCTTCCCTATGCACTATACATAAACAAATTATTATTATTATTACTATTATTATTATTATTATTATTATTATTATTAAAGAGGGGTAAGATATTTAACTTTTAGTCTGTTTATTTTAATTCTGCAAACGTAAATATTGCATTTTCTGGTTATATGGAAGTGAGGGCCTAATGGCCTCAATCATGAGAGACAAAATAAATATATTCCATATAATATTATCAAAATTAAAAACATCAAAATCTTGTGATTGGAGAAATGTTTTAGAACATCATTCAACACTAATCGTCTAAGGCAAAAATCACAAAGATTCCAACATGTATCATACGGAAGAACACTCCACAACCGGGTTTAATATTACGTGTCAACTGTGCGAGTCTCTGGAACTTCCGTGTACAATCAGTTTAGGCTGTGCACTGAGAGTGCAGTGATATGTGGTTCTGTTTTGAGAGCGATTCTTTAACATAAAACACTATACGTTGTACGCGTCGGTGAAAGGAGGATCACTCACAAGTGCATGATCACATTATTGTTGATCGCTCTGGTTGTTAACTCTCTGACAGCGACTTGTCGTTGCCTACTCACTTCCTGCCTCTCTCTGGCCCTTGGCAGTTCAACACTTTTTGCATTATTGCTGCTCGTGATTTCATCTCTTCCTTTCAGTACAGCAACCAAGTATCAGGTTAATATTTAAAAAGTACACACGGGAAGACAATTTTATACAGACAGATTACTATTTTCTTACAGAGGAAAGTTGTCAGTTAGTAAATGTCTTCGAAACCTATTCTAAAGTACGTAATTTTGCAGTTTTGCGTGATTTGATATCTTGGGCTACTGGGCCTCCAGAGACATCAGGGACTTGATATTTGAAAAAGGGGGGGACATACACTACATGGAATTCGAATTCACAAAGACAGTGACGATGTCAAACGTCTGCCATGCACCTTCCCCCAAAACTTGACTTTATGTTTTGCCCATTAATCAAGAACTCATGCTCAGGTAATGATGATGACTGCCTATTAGAGGCAAACAAAGCCATGTCTGCACAGGCCCTTTTTAAAAGACAATGCAACGATATTCTTGGCTCCTACAGGCATTCACTGAAAGAGGAGTAAGAGATCCGAATTCTCCAATATCTGAGGTACCGGCTAAAGAAAGAGACATCATGAAGAGTAGGAAAATGAGTTTCGTAAGTCTTCAAAGAATTGATACCGTTGCAGTCCGAAGAGAATATTACTTGGCAAGGGAAGGTTCAACAGGAAAATGTAGAGAGGGGGGCCCGACGCAAGTTGAAACAAATTTAGACTCAGCAGGTGAGCCGTAGTGGCCAAGCACATCTCACAAGCTGTTAGCCCATGGGGCAGATCAGTACCCCTCTCCACCGACTAAGAAACCCACTTCAGACTAACCAAATGGTTGAAGTTTTATTAAAGTACAGCAACTCGCTTCGATTAAATCAATCACTAGTAGGCATTCTTTTAAGGGATGCATTACTCGATACAGCCGGCCCCGCAGCCTAGGGGTAGCGAGCCCACAATTTAATGGGAAGTCCCAGGCTCGATTCCCACCCAAGTCAGTGTGTTTTCACCTGGATCTGAGCGTTGGTTCGAGGTCCACTTTCGACTACGTGAGAATAATTTAGGAGGTATCTGACAATGAGGCAGTGGTCCTCGTCTAAAAGCCATGAGTAACGTCCGAGAGGATTCATCACGCTGACCACACGTCACCTCAAATATGTGGACCGTTGGGACAAGCAGCGGTCGACTGGTAGGTCAAGACTCAGGATTATAAGTTAGAGTCATGCGATTTGTTTTGTTTTGGTTTCTATTGCTGGAGATAAAGCGCATGAACAATATCATCGCTATCCTGAACCTTCACACCTACATGCGAGTAACACATGACAAGAACTCACTAATGAATTAAAAAACACACGGCTTGCAATGTTCTACGTGAAAAGCATTTTGTAAAGCGGCACACAACCTGTCATACACGACAGTACCGTACGAGACAGCAACATAAGTAAGCTCTCGGTAAGTATCCTGTTTATAGTGTGGGGACACGAGAGCAATGACCCGAAGCTATTCCCCAGGTTAGTACGCGACCCACTGCTATCAATTGAGAAAACATACAAATATTGGCTTAACCTACCTCCGTGACACGTGACAAACTCAGCTTCAGATACACGTCTAGCAACCTGACACTGCAGATGTGTATTATTTTTCTTTTGTTTTCCCCTTTTGCTAGTGGCAACGTCGCTCTAGGACATAGGTTTTCGGCGACGGAATTATGAGGAAGGGGTAGGATTGGGAAGGTAGCAGCAATGGCCTGATTAAGGTACAGCCCCAATATTTCCCTGGCGTGAAAACGGAAAACAATCTTCAGGGCTGCCAACGGTGGGATTTGAACCCACCATCTCCGGAATGCAAGCTCCCGGCTACGCGACCCACCCCAACCGCATGACAAACTCGTTCGGTACACTGGAGAATATGAGATTCCGTGCTTCACCATTATTATTATTATTATTATTATTATTATTATTATTGTACCGGGAGGTACACCTCTACGCCGCACTTTTAAATCTTGCGCCGATAAAACCTCCTCTACAGGAGAAACTCGGAACTTAAAACTGGACCAGAAGATGTCACTACCGTATTTTTTTTTTTTTTTTTTTTTTGTGAAGTTCTCTGAACTGTGTGAAATTCTACTTTGTTTGTTTCCCATTCAGCAAGAAGTTTGGACATTCTCTCATAGAGATCACTACCAAAACTATGATCATGCACCCTAGTGCGAAGTGAAAGAACCTTTCAGAAGAAATTTTGTTTTCATAAGTTTTTCCTTTACTAAATTCGCTCATTCATTTTTGGATTGGCAATATTTATCCTGTCTTTCCGTCTGTTTTGATTTTAACCAATCAAGAATTTCTGTAATTAATTTCGTACCAATCACAGGTTTAAACGTGAGAGGGTGTGGCTGTTTTATTCATGAAAGGTCTCGAACTTTCCCCGAGGGTTTATAAACTGCTGATTTTCGCGTCTCTTAGCCACTTGATCAACATCTAACCTAGTGTGTTGACGTGTAGCAGGAGGCGGGAGGTGCCTCTTTCATCAGGCAGCAGGTCTTCAGTAAGGTAATGGCCGTTTAACATCTTTATTTATTGCTAGCTCAGCAGGTTAACCAGCGGGAAAAGTCTGAAACCTTTACAATGTAACCTATCTTTCCAACATGTAATTTTCTGCCGTTTGATGTAAAAACTTCATAAAATCTGCAAGTGTAATTCGGGGATAGAGAGTGATTTACCCTCTCGAGCTCCCCTTCATTTTGGTTTGAGGTGACTACGTTTTGGTAACTGGTTCTCTTCCGTAATGTTTTAAATTTCTTTCTTATATGGGTCACCTCCATAGTTTGGGAATAGCCCCTGTGTCATCGGCCTAGTGCCTTTTTAGGTTTTAAGAATGCATGTGTAGGAGCGCATATACATGCCTCCATTCCTTTTGGTATTCCGGGCCATTTACTTAACCTGTTCTTTTTCTGCTAAGGCCCAGTAGGTTGGGTACAAGATAACCCCGTTTCATTTTGTAAGTGGTGCCTTAATGGCAAGTAATTGTAAAGTCTACTATTGCCTTGAAGAGGCTTGAAAAACTGAGAGCGTGTCAGGGCTTTCCTTGTGTTGTAAAAGTAACTCTGGGAGGCCGGATTTTGTAATTGGGAGCAAGTGCTCCATATATCAGGGGTTTTCTGCCCTTTTGAACAAATTGTTGCTTGGTTAAAGTTGAAGTAGGAACTCAAAAGTTGTAAAGCTAGGGGCTTGTAGCCCAAGAGTGTCTAGGATTTGAAATCTTGGATTTTTCTATACCTTTTTTTTAAATTGATATATCGTTGCTATACCACCTAGTGAAAACTTGTTAAATTTTGTTATTCTTGCTTGTTAAAACTCAAAAAATATGACCTTTGTTAAAGTTTTAATTTAACTTTGATTTGGTAGTTAGACCCATTCACCCCGGTACCTTCTTTCACCTCTGCTGATCCACCAAACTACGGTAACAATTATTATTATTATTATTATTATTATTATTATTATTCATAAAAAGTATGGAGAGGTCAATACAGGGCTACCGAATTAGAATAAGATCAACATGCTACTGCTCCACTGTGAAACCTTACGAGAAAAATGTAGATGATATGGTTCTGGAACAAGAAGAGGACGTTGATGCTGAGGAAATAGGAGACCCAATTTTGAGGTCCGAATTTGACAGAGATTTGAGAGATATAAGCAGGAACAAGGCACCTGGAATTGATGACATACCTTTAAAATTACTGAATGCGTTAGGAGAAACCACCTTGGCGAAGTTATTCCTTTTAGTGTGTAAGATGTATTATATAGAATTGCCATCCGATTTTAGGCAGAATGTTGTTATAGCTATTCCTGGGGTCGGGGATTTTAAACTAGTTCGATTAATTATTTTGGCTCGGGAACTGGCGGTTTGTCTCAAAACATTCCTCTGCATATTCAGACAACACACCTCACTACCAACCAACACAGAAACACGCAATAGTGATTACATCCCTCCACATAGGGTTGGCATCAGGAAGGGCATCCTGCTGTAAAACAGTGCCAAAGCCACTTTTGCCACGCATTCGTACCCGCGATCACACAGGTGTGGGAAAAGTTGTTGAAGATGAATAAGAAGAAGTTATACGCATTCCCAAGAAAGCAGGTGCTGATAAGTGTGAAGACCACCGCACCATTAGTTGATTACCTCACGCCTGCAAAATTTTAACACGTATTATTTACAGAATGGGAAAAAAAGTTGAAACTGAGTTGGGAGCAGATCAGTTTGGCTTCAGAAGAAATGTAGGAACACGTGAAGCAATCCTGACTTAACGTCTCACCTTAAAGGATCGAATTAAGAAGGACAAGCCCACATATGTGGCGTTCGCAGATCTAGAAATAGCATTCGATAATGTTGATTGGACCAAGCTATTTAAGATTCTGAAGGTGACCTGTATCAGATACCGAGAAAGAAGAATTATCTACTATCTCTATACAAAAATCAGTATGTGGTGGTAAGAATCGAGGGCTTTGAAAACGAAACAGCAATCCAGAAAGAAGTGAGGCAAGGCTGTAGTTTGTCCCTCTTCTTTTCAATGCTTTTATAGATTAGGCGGTAAATCAAATCGAAGAGAATTTGGAAAAGAAATCACAATTCAAGGAGAGGAAATCCAAACCCTGAAATATTTTTTTTCCAAATTCCTTTACGTCGCACCGACACAGATAGGTCTCATGGCGACGATGGGACAGGAAAGGTCTAGGAATGGGAAGGAAGCGGCCGTGGCCTCAATTAAGGTACGCCCCAGCATTTGCCTGGTATGAAAATGGGAAACCATAGAAAACCATCTTCAGGGCTGCCGACAGTGGGGTTCGGGGTTCGAACCCAATATCTCCCGGATGCGAGCTCACAGCTGCGCGCCCCTAACCGCACGGCCAACTCGCCCGGTAACCTTGAGATTAGCCGATGATATTGTTTTTTTATCTGAGTCTGCTGAAGACTTGGAGTAATTGCTGAATAGTATGGACAGAGTCTTGGGGAAGGAGTATAAGATCAAAGTAAATTAGTCCAAAATAAAAGTAATGGAGTGCAGTCGAACGAAGTCGGGTGATACAGGAAATATTAGATAAAAAAACGAAGTCTTAAACAAAGTGGAGAATACTGTTATTTGGGTAGTAAAATAACGAACGACGGTAGAAGTTAAGGAAGACATAAAATGCACACTACCACAAGCAAGGAAGGCCTTTCTTAAGAAATGTTCTCGCTGTGAACATTGATAGAGGAGTGTATTTGAAGACTTTCGTCTGGAGCGTGGCATTGTATGGAAGTGGAACATTGACGATAACTAGCTCAGAAAGAAAGTGAATAGAGGCTTTTGAAATGTGGTGGTACAGAATAATACTGAAGGTGAGATGGCACATCGATCACGAATGAAGAGATACTGAATCGAATTGGTGAGAAGAAATCGATTTGGATAAATTTGACCAGAAAAAGATAGAGGTAGATAGGACACATCTTTAGACACCCAGGACGTGTTCAGTTGGTTTCTGAGGGAAATGTTACGGTAAGAAAGGTAGGGATAGGTCAAGGTATGGATATGACAAGGAGATTAGAGCATATGTAAGATTTAGTACTTACGTATAAATGAAAAGGTTAACACAGGATATGGTGGCATGGTGAGCTGTATCAAATCAGTCTATAGACCATTCACTCCAACAACAACAACGACGAAAAACGTGTGATAATCGCAGAGCGGTGGTGATGATTAATGTTGGAAGGAAAAATGCAACTACATAATCATATCCTCGTAACTCGAAGTACAAGAGAAAGAAGTCGAACCCTTCAATAATTAAAATAGCAACAAAAGAAGGGGAATGGCTATGAAAAAGCATGAAAATGTAAAACATTTAATTTATTTATTTATTTATTTATTTATTTATTTATTTATTTAGCGTACATCTTCACAGATGCAATAAATAAATACACCCTTGCTAGCATTTAGGAAAACATTTTTTTTGTGTGTGTGTGTCTGGTAAGGAATGGACAAAATCAATGAATATGCCATGGTAATTTCGTTTTCGACACTCTGTGATAGTATGCTGGATGGTCTACTTTTTTTTTTTGCTAGGGGCTTTACGTCGCACCGACACAGTTAGGTCTTATGGCGACGATGGGATAGGAAAGGCTTAGGAGTTGGAAGGAAGCGGCCGTGGCCTTAATTAAGGTACAGTCCCAGCATTTGCCTGGTGTGAAAATGGGAAATCACGGAAAACCATCTTCAGGGCTGCCGATAGTGGGATTCGAACCTACTATCTCCCGGATGCAAGCTCACAGCCGCACGCCTCTACGCGCACGGCCAACTCACCCGGTGATGGTCTACTTAGAGGCAACTAAATCGGAATTACCATGGCCCGATCGTATCCTGTTGAGAGTAGACCATGTCTTCCTAGGAAACAAAAATCCAGGTGGCAGCGACGAATCAACGCGTGGCAGAGTTGACTCAGGCCTAGTGTCTCGGTACTCGGCAGCTGAAAACACAAGTTCCAAAGTTGTGCATCGAAGTACAGTTGCCGTTGAACCCCAAGTTATACCACACAATTTTCGGATTATATTGTTACGAGTTCTTACTTTGGATTGGATTTTGCGAAGGAGTTGTCTAAAGAAGACTGTTCTATCTAAGGTGGCCCCTACATTTTTAGGGAATCTCGTATTATATCTCAATAATAATTGTATTTCCAGTGTACATCTGCAATCCTTTATTAGCCATCTTGCTGTTTGAATGGAAGTAACATACTTCTGTTTTGTTGGCGTTAGGTATTGTAACCACAACTTAAAGTACTGTATAAACTCTAACGTCCGCTAGGGTTATCTTGAGTGTTTTATCTCTAGTAGCAAGCGCCCAATCATTGGCATAACCAAATTTTCTGGAAAGTGCGGCAGGCATTTCTGAGATATACTACAAGCTAAATAAGATTGGAGCAAGATCGGAACCGTGAGGAAGTCCATTATTTAGTGATCTCTTCGTGCTTACAGTAATCCCCAAATGTTCTTGGAAGAGTCTTTGACTTAGAATGTTATTCAAGAACCGAGCAGTCGTCTTACATGGTACCACTTTCAGAAACTTGAAAGAGAAGGTAATCCTTCCAGACTGTGTCATGGGCTGCTGTAAGATCAATAAAAGCCACCGATGTCTTAAGCTTTCTCTGATAGCCTGTTTTAAGAGACGCTATACCTGGTCTGTAGTGCTTCTGTGCAGTCTGAAGCCAGCGTCCTCCAACGGGATTTTCTTAAAATCTCTGGGACATTTCTATTGAGAAGACTTTCTAGTTATACGTCACACTAAGCATCGCAATAGGGGACCGTTCTCTGGTTTATCGCTGCCTTTGCTTTCTCAAGATGGCTAAGATCCTCGCTTGAATAACTTTGGCAATCGCCCCCTTTGTAGGAAGTTCGTGAAGAAGTTGGACAGCCATACTCTAGCTCTATTCCCACGATGAATGATAAATTCCGGGTGAATACCATCCACACCTGGTGCTTTGGCTGGCTTGATATCAGCAATTGCAGTAGTTATCTCTTTGTCAGTAAAACGTCTGGAGTACTGCGATATGTCTGGGACATTTTCTGAATACTTTTTTTCCAGATCTTGTGGACGTCACGACTATGTGAGAGGCAATTTTGTTTCGGTGAATTTCTGAACCCATTAGTGTATTAGGTTTACTATCCAAAAACTTTCTGAGAAGATTGACCAGTTAGCCTTACTGAAGGTGGTGAGCTAGTTGAAACTAGAGGAATATGGATGCAAAGCTCGTAAAGGACTGATCGGTATTGGCTACGAGGAAAGTCGGTGGGCACCTTCCAGATGACTGCTTATGAAATGGCGTATGGCTTTTAGTGCCGGGAGAGTCCGAGGACATGTTCGGCTCGCCAGGTGCAGGTCTTTTGATTTGATTCCCGTAGGCGACCTGCGCGTCGTGATGAGGATAAAATGATGAAGACGACACACACACACACCCAGCCCCAGCGAAATTAACCAGTGATGGTTACAATTCCCCACCCTGCCGGGAATCGAACCTGGGACTCCTGTGACCAAAAGCCAGCACGCTAACCATTTAGCCATGGAGCCGGACGGATGATTGGTAAGGGGGTTCTACACACAAAGTATAGGTTACGGCAATACTCTACTCTCCACGCTGTAGATCTAAAAGTATCTCGATCCTCAGCGTCGAAAACACGGAAAAGGTCATTACTTTCTACCCAACTCATTAGCGCTTCTCCGTTGTCGTCGTTGGCTCTGTAGTTCCATTCCTGGTGACTACTGTTGAAGTCTCCTACATAAACATCTGGGTGTGGACGCACGTCCAAAACTTGATTAGACAATTTTACATTGAGTGGTTTATAAATATTTTAGACTAACGGTGTGAATATCCTCGCTTATACAAGTAAAGCAAAGCATTATATATGGTGGAGCGCAGGCAGGTTTAACTTCAACTTTTTTTTGCTTTACATCGCACCGACACAGATAGGTCTTACGGCGACGATGGAATAGGGAAGGGCTAGGGCTGGGAAGGAAGCGGCCGTGGCCTTACTGGTGTGAACATGGGAAACCACGGAAAACAATCTTCAGGGCTGCCGACAGTGGGGTTCGAACCCACTATCTCCCGAATGCAAGCTCTCAGCTGTGCGACCCTAACCGCACGGCCAACTCGCTCAGTGGCAGGGATTGTTACTATTTAATAATAATATCTGCAAGCGGTTGAACGTCGTACTAATTCAGATAGGTTTTCGGCGACGATGGGATAGGAAAGGGCTAGGGCTGGGAAGTGAGCATCTGTTGCCTTAAGGTACAGTTCCAGCATTCTTGTGGTATGAATATGGGGATTTGGGGGGAACGGGGCATGCAAAATTCAATGTTTTCACATACTTGCCTACAATAAATAGCGTGTTTTTCCTTTTTAATTGAAATTTTAAGAATCATTGTACATCATATGAAGTTCAGAAGGTTTATTTTTCAATATGAACACCAAATTTGAATTCATGTATAGAACAATTCTTACTCGGCATTATTCATACAGCACCTTATCCTTCCCACTTCCGTATGCATTTTTCCATTCGTCTAACAGATCTCGCATTCGTACGGGAAGACTTGGGCATCAACCCTCGTATTATTGTTAGTACTGGTCATTGCAAAAGAAGGAATTTCTAGGCCTGGCAAAAATGGCGCATCTGTGGTGGGGAAATGGCAAGATTAGGCCTAGATAACAGAACAGCAGTCTAGTCCAAGTAACTGGATGCAGTAATATATTCCGCTAGGGCTTCCTGATTACCACACATGGCTCATGAGCCGTGAGCCCTTTAGAGATACAGAAATATAATAATACAACATAATTCGACTTCCTGTTTCTTAGGTCATCCGTGGAGTAACAAAAACCTCAGACTTAAGCAATAAAAACCACATAAACAGAGGTATCCTTTTCGGCGCCCATCTGTGGCATTCCATCCCGTAAACACAAGCAATAGAAGAGTTCATATAACGATAACGCATAAACTGAATACAATGAAGTACTGTCGAGCAATCACATCGGCCCCACTTCAGCAGTATAATGCAACTTCTCATATCCATTAGAATGACCAAGAATGGTTTAGCTTGGTAATACAGTGAAACTTAATCAATAGCAATTACAGTTTGGCTATGTGCAACCTGGCGTCAGCCAGTCTGCAATCCCGGCCAACACAGCATGTTGGGGAAGGAACAATGTGCCTATACCGCGTGACGAACTGGCAGGGAGCTGCAAGCATACCCGAATATGCCCTCTTCAGGTACAATACAACGTAATTTACTACTTTTATTGGAAGAATACCTTTTAAACGACAGCAGTGATTGACATTAAGCTAGCGAACAGGATGCCACTGAATAGAGAATCCACCGTATATAACGGCGGACAAGGTCGAATAACCAATAACGTTCTAAAATACAATGAACGAATTATACAACAACGCACAGGAAACGTCCACGAGCGGTGCATTATACACTGTAGTTGGACAGCAACACTGACTCATCATTTCTGAGCACAGTACCGGTATGTTAAGGCTGTTCAAAGTAAATATAGTCATATTTATTCCCCCGCTAGTCTTAGGGTTCATGGTACAAGTTACTGCAGTCATAGCCTAGTTCGGGAACCATGGCAACGACTGAGTGGTCCAGTAAATGGTTCTGGAAATCGGGATACCAGTTCCTATAGATTAGGACTGGGCATCAACCATATTCCGAGTCGTGACCGTTCTTGCGTCCAGGCTATACAATCCACCGGAGGTTCCTAAACCGTTAAAGGAGAAATTCTCACAGGGGCTGTGTGTAAGTAGGGTAGCACATCCTCCTTCAAATAAATTACCGAGCACGGAATATTTTAAGTATCGAACTTACGGGAGTGACGGAGTCCCACTGCCATCCGACAGGCCAGGGACTCTTTAGAAACAACTTGGCGAACGATATGGAATTCGATGAGGTGCTATCAATATCAGTTGAGTTTATGTAACTGATTTAGCCAGCAAATAGGATGCATCTGGATGTATTACGAATGAATGATGTTAGGGTAAGGAAGGATAACGAGGAAGATACAGGATATTGTAAGGTGTTACCGACAGGTGCCAAAAGGTAAACGGCAAAGTGTGGGGTAGGATTGCTCATAAGGTAAACGATAGCACGCAACATAGTTTTCATCAGGCACTGAAATGAACGAATGGCATGGATAGATTTAGCGAATGGAGGAATTAGGATGAGAACGATCTCAGTGAATTCACCATGTGGGTGAGCACATGAAGATGAAATAGACAAGTTTTATAGAGCACTGGATGTTGACCTGTAGAAGGTCGACGGTAAGGATAGGATAGTGCTAATTGACTAGTTCAGTGCGAAAAGTGAAAATAGAACTGAAGAATAAGAGAACGTGATGGATAAATGTGGAGAAGTTATGGAAGCAATGAGGAATGAAGTATTTAGTAGATATCTCTGCTCATGTGGGATTAGTAGGGACAAATTCATCCTTCAAGCATAAGGCACTCGCCGTTACACATGCGAAGGTACGAGTACCAGATCCGTAATACACTATCTCAAAACTGACTCTGAATTCAGAAAGTCTATAACGAATGAGCAATTATTTTTCGATGGTACAGACCGCTATCTGATCTACAGTGAACTATCACTTGACCTAGGACAGAGGAAGTGAAGTCAGTCTGCAGATGGATAAGAATACAAACCCTCCAGGACGAGGCAATTAGACGTAAACGTTTGTTTATTCGCAGAGAGTATAGCAATCTTCACGGTAAACGCTAAAAGTAGTCCCCTGTTTTGACTCTATTCTTAGTGAAAAGTTCCAAAGAATAGACAGTCATAGGTCAAGGCTTTAGAAAGACAATGGTTGGGATGCTGTGGTAGACACGGCACGGCAATGCCTTGGAACAACTGTGTAAAAATGGGGAAAAAGCAAATATGTTGGTGGAATAGTGAAGTGAAAGCAGCTTGCAAACGTAAGAAGAAGGCTCCAAACCAGAACTGATGTAGATAGGGAATTGTATGTAGAGGAAAGAAACAGAGCAAAACTTCTTTTTTACAAGTCGCTTTACGTCGCACAGACACACACAGATTTTATAGCGACGATGGGAAAGGAAAGGGCTAGGAGTGGAAAGGAAGCGGCCGTGGCCTTAATTAAGGTAAGCCCCAGAGTTTGCCTGTTGTTAAAATGAAAAACCACGGAAAACCATCTTTTAGGGCTCCCGACAGTGGAGTTCGAACCCACTATCTCCCGAATGCTGGATACTGGCCGCACTTACGTACGCGACTGCAGCTATCAAACTTGGTAAAAAACAAAACCTTGTAGAGTCCATGAAGAGTCCATGGTCAAGCGGCAGGGAAACCTTTTTAGAATGCAAATAAAGAATCTCAGACAGGGAAGGAAAAGGGAAATGAATAGTGTATTGGATAAATCAGGTGAACTCGTGAATCCTAGGCTATCACTAGACAGACGGAAGGAATATTCGTATCTTCTCAACTTCAAAGGAAATAATCTGTTGACGTCTCGAAAAATGTTCATGGGAAGGAAAAGCATCGAATTACGCTCGAAGAAGTGGAACGGATGGTGAATAAGTTGCACTGTCACAAAGCAGCAGGAATGAAATGGCTTGACAGAGTAACAAGATTACCATGGAATGTGAGGAAGATGCCTTCTGATTGGACGAAAGTAGTGGTTGCACGTATCTATAAGCAAACGAACAAAGGATTTCAACAAATATCGAACTACGTAATTGATCAGTATACCAGGCAAGATATTCACAGGTATTTTGGAAATACGAGCGCGATGAATAGTGGACAGCAAGTGGATGAAAACCAGTGTGGTTTCAGGTCACAGAGGGGCTGTCAGAACCAAATGTTCACTACGCGTCAAGTAACTGAATAATGCTAAGAAAGGAAGAGACAGTGATATTTATTAAGAAAGGAAGAGACAGTGATATTTATGTTTCGCAGGTCTGGGAAAGGCCTATGACAGAGTGAAAATGAAAAACCACATTCTGTTTCCATTTTCAACCGGGTCAGGAATGGAATAAATGAAGCCTCCCATCTAGCGGTCAGGATAGCAATTGTGCAGACCACCGAAGCCTGACGCATTCTTCTAGACAATGATTAACTACTGGCAGATGAAATGATACTGGGGAGTGTTGATGAAATGGAAGATGACAGGGAAAACCGGAGTACCCGGAGAAAAACCTGCCCGTCTTCGCTTTGTCCTGTACAAATCTCACATGGAGTGATAGGGATTTTAACTACGAAACCCAGCGGTGACAGCCCGGCGTGCTGCCACCTGAGCCACGGTGACCTGCATATGACAGAATAACAAAGGAAAATAGATCTTCTTGGGGTTATGGAATTAGCGGTAGATTATTACCATCAAAGGAATTTATGTTGATAATTTTGCCGCAGTAAGAACTGATGGTAGAATGAGTTCTTGTTTCAAAGTAGTTACGGGAGATCGACAAGGCTGTATTCTCTCCTCTTTGTTGTTCACAGTCTACATGGATCATTTAAGAAAGGTGTAAAGTGGCACGGAGGGATTCAGCTGGGTGGAAATGCAGGAAGAAGTTCGGTCTATGCTGATGATATCGCGATTACGGCGGACCGTGCTCAAAGCCTGCAGTCTAATATCTGAAAGCCGGAAAAGAGGTGAAACGAGTATGATATGAAAAATAGCATTTCCAAGACTGAAGTGAGGAAGAAATCTAAGTACATGATGATGATGCTTGTTGTTTAAAGGGGCCTAACATCGAAGTCATCGGCCCCTAATGGTACGAAATGAGATAACAAAAAGTTCATCCACTGACCAAAATAAAATAAATGTCATGAAGAATGAATGGATGGACATGAACTCAAAAAAACAAAACAAAAAAACAGTGGATCAGACTCAAAAAAGGCCGTAAATAATATTATTACTGACCAAGGGACCACTTAAAAAGCACAATGATGCTTGATGTCTAAAGGGGTGCAAAATCCACGTCTAAGGCCCCACAGAACGGTACATGTCGAGAGTAAAGTAGAACCATGGCATTTGTCATGTTGAGGTACTAATCAAAAGTAGCGAAGACTCACGGTGTTCCACAGATGATGGTACTACTCACAAGGATTGCACTTCGTACAGGGAACGCAGACCTATGGTGTTTCTCACACAATGGTGCCACTCAGAGCCAACGCAAACCGATAAGGTTACCCACCTAGGTGTACTAATCACGGGCGCCGGTATTCCCGTGATATTCCTCACATAGAGGGTACTTATCACAGGCAACGCAGACCCACGGTGCCGCTCATATGGCGGTACACTCACAGGCTAGGCCCAGACCCGCGGTGTTGCTCACATGGGTACGACTCACGGATACTGGAAACCCCCAGGCCAGCCTCTTTACTGCTACTAATCACAAACCTATTTCGTACCAATTTAGTGGTACTACTCGCAAGTACAGGCAACCCATGGCGTTCCCCGCATGATGGTACGAATCAAGAGTAGTTTCATGGTTCTAATTCAATCATCCCTTGGTCGTCCCTAGTAGTCGCCTCTTCCGACAGGCAGGGGATACCGCGGGTGTATTCTACATGTGCGTCCCCCACCCGCAGGGGGTAAACCTAAGTACTGATTGGCAGGTAAGGATTAAGAAACTGGAATAGGTGCATCATTCCTAGTACTTAAGAGTTGTTGAAATGGAAGATAACAAGGAAAACCGGAATACCCGGAGAAAAACCTGCCAGCCTTTGCAGTGATGGCAGTTGAGTAAATGGAAGTAAATGGAAGTGAATCAAAGTGTAGCAAAGTCAATGCAGTGAGCTCATAGTTGCGATCAATGGTATTACGTACGAAAGAATTAAGTTCTCGGAGAAACTGTCTTTATATCGGTCTGCATTCCGACAGACTTTGCAGTATCGGGGTGAAAGTTGCGTGGACACCGGATAACTTATTCATAAATTAGGCACCGACGATGAGTGCTGGTACAAACAAGTGGGAACAATGGCAGGAGAGTACCCTGAATGAGATTAAGCCTATGTTTGGAATAAAATCGATGGATGAAGTTGTACACTGGCTTCGGTGATCGGATCGTGTGGGGTGAAAGGAGGAAGATGGATTGGTTATGAGAATAACGGACTCGGCTATGGCTGGTAAGAGAAGTAGAGGACCAAAACGACTGTGAATAGATTCGAATTTTAACGGTTTAATGATAACAGACTGGAACTAAACGAGACCACAGAAATAGTCGTAAGAAGAGAATTGTGTATTCGCTGAGTTAATTCACAGAGGCCTGCAGAAAGAGCCTATATAATGAAGAGGCATGTATGTATGAATGTATGTGCTCTTCTTTAATGTAGCATGTGCACGTTTTAATGGTACACTAACAGCAAGGATGTAATGAAATGACAATATCTTTAAGGGCATCTGGGCGCGAAGTCATCAAAATTTCGCATTTTGGTTTTTCATTTATTTGAAAGAAGTAAGCTTTTCTGAATTCAAAAATGTATAATATGTGAATGTTCCAGCAAGAAAGTGTATCTGAAATGGCTATTTAAATATGGCGACACTCTTACTGTCTCTCCCTCAGCTGTCGATCATGAGTACATTTCTCCAATTTGTTTAAATCTTTAGGTACCTTTATTAATTTATTTTATTGCTAGTTGCTTAACGTCGCACCGACACAGATAGGTCTTATGGCGACGATGGGACAGGGAAGGGCTAGGAGTAGGAAGGAAGCGGCCGTGGCCTTAATTAAGGTACAGCCCCAGCATTTGCCTGGTGTGAAAATGGGAAACCACGGAAAACCATCTTCAGGGCTGCCGACAGTGGGTTTAGGTACTTTTTCAGGAACCATAAGGGCTAGAGAAATCAAACTCAGTGTACATCTTTAATTACCTAAACGGTACAAGGAGACTTCCATGAAGTTCTTTTTTGTCGTTTAATAATAGTACCGCGGCTCTAACCACCTCCAAAGGGGCTTTACAGAACTTCCGCTTGTCGTTGTAGTAACTGTTGTCGCAAGCACTGATTTTTAGGAACAAAGAAAATCCCGTCGTTATCCCCTAGATTACGGTCAGTTACCTGCTGTGCATGTTAGCCATAAAACCCAGATAACAATAATTAAAGAGTGTGCGTGCTACGTGTATATGCGTGCTCACTTTTGAACGCATGCAAGGAGTTTATTTCGTCTTTCAAGTTTAGTATTGCAGATAGGCCCATGTGAGGACCTCGAATTTTAGAAGAGACTAAGAACCTCATTGTAAGAAATGCATGCACGTATAGTATTTTTAAAATTTGTTTTACGTCGCACCGGCATAGATAGGTCTTATGGCAACGATAGGATAGGGAAGGGCTAGGAGTGGGAAGGCAGCGACCGTGGCCTTAATTAAGGTACAGTCCCAGTATTTGTCTGGTGTGAAAATGGGAAAGCATGGAAAGCCATATTCAGTGATACCACAGTCTGTTTCGAACCCACTACCTCCCGAATACAAGCTCATAGCTACGTGACCCACGTAACGCACAGCCACTTGCTTCGTATGTATGTATGTACGTATGTATGGGTTTTCAGTCCGAAGCTGAACACAATAATATCTCCTTTATATACACTAGGAACCAGTGAAATGCAGAATACGGAAATGAGTGTTCCAAATTAATGCTGTCATAGTAAATACCATAAAACAGTAATGGATGCACTCTCTCAAGTCGAGCAATACGAACTACTACTTTTTTTTTGGAGTGCTTTAACGTCGCACTAAAATTTCGAAGATTTTCAGCGGAAGCCCCAACATTTGCCCGGTGTGAAAATAGGAAACGAGAAAAAAAATATTCAGGACTGTCGACAGTGGGGTTCGAACGCACCATCTTCTGAATGCAACTTCAGAGCTACGTGACCCGAAAATGCACTTACATAATTATCTGGTTATATCAGGGATTCACATGTGATCACACGCATACTACTCCGTTTTCGAGGTCTGCGGGTTCAATGACAGGAAGATTCTAAACTGCCTTCACTGCTCACCGGCAGGATCGGAACGGAATTGAGTGTCAATAGCGTGTTCGTGTCTTTTAGGACTTCTGCACTTGACGCCCGCATGCGTTGTGTTTCTGAAGTAAAAATGAAATGGCGTATGGCTTTTAGTGCCGGGAGTGTTCGAGGACAAGTTCGGCTCGCCAGATGCAGGTCTTTTGACTTGACTCCCATAGGCGACCTGCGCGTCATGATGAGGATGAAATGATGATTAAGACGAAACATACACCCAGCCCCCGTGTCAGCGAAATTAACCAATTATGGTTAAAATTCCCGACCCTGCCGGGAATCCAACCCGGGACCCCTGTGACCAAAGACCAGCACGCTAACCATTTAGCCATGAAACCGGACGTTTCTGAAGTATTGTGTCTGCATTCAACGTACGTTATACGAACGTCCAGGTTTAGCAACACCGCCTCGCAAAGCCCATTTGAATTCACCCGCGAAGCGGTTTAATTGGCTAAATTTAGCAGCTGAAAAAATAACAACGGCACAAGATTTTTTTTTTATTTTTTTTTATTTTTTTTTTTTTTACAACCGCCCTGTATATAAGATGCTGCCAACGTGTCACATGTACCCCGCCGTACTCCAAGCGCGATAAATGTTCCGATGTAGAGGTAGTACTGTAATAATATAATGGCTCATCGCACACTTACTTCTCCAATACTAGCAGGAAATGCATACTAGGTGAGATAATACTGTAACATCCTCCAGCAAAACACAGCGGCGGAACTACGTATATGAAAAGAGTGAATTCGACAAAACAGGTCGGTATAATTTTGTTAATAACAAGATGAACGAATTAGAAAATGTGATAACTTTAATATCCTGACTAACACGTCCTGTAATTAAAAAAAAGAAACTTAATTTCTAAATCATATGTGTCTGTTCGCAAAAAAAAAAACCCTCACTGAAAGTTTTCGGCAACGCAAGGATAGGGAAGGGCTAATATTGGGAAGGAAACGGTTCTTTAATTAAGGCACAGCCCCAGCATTTGCCTGATGGGAAAATAGGAAACCATGGAAAACCATCTTCAGGGCTGCCGGCAGTGAAATTCGAACACACACGACCCTTCGCGATCCTATCCGCATGGCCAACTCGCTCGGTATTAGTGATTCTAAAAGTTTCTGGGATAAACGAAGTGAAGAGAGAATTACTGATAAGTAAATGATTACTAATTTGATGGTGATCATCTCTCTGTGTATTTTTTTTCTCCTCCTCGTACATTATTTCATCATCATGTTACTGAAGAACTATACAGTGTAAGTATCAATTAAATCGCTGCTCGACAAACACTGTTCTTTCTAGCCTAATTTCTTCCAGCCCTCTGCTACAATAGACTCCCTTTCTGCCTTCATTAAGATTTGCTCATGTCGTAATGACCATCTTAACTCGTTAATAGATTGCAAATTGCAATGCAATCCAATCCAATCTATAGCTTCATACCAAGAAAAAAGTAACTAAACGAAAACAGCGCAATGCACTGAAAAGGAAACAAAATCTTCATGAAAACGTCCGACTCCTTAGCTAAATGGTCAGCGATGAGGCCTTCGGTTCAGAGGATCCCGGGTTCGATTCCCGGCCAGGTAGGGAATTTTAATCGCGTCTGATTAATTATTCTGCCTCGGAGACCGGGTGTTTGTGTTTGTCCCGACACTTTCCTTTCAATATTCAGACAAAACACCACACTAGTAATCACTGCAGGAGTACGCAATAGTGATCACATCCATCCACATAGAGTTGGCGCCAGGAAAGGCATCCGGCCGTAAAACAAGAGCAAATCCACATGTGTAACACAGTTTGGATCCACGTCCCCATAGGTGTAGGAAAAACAGCAGAAGTAGTAGTTAAATCAACAAGGGATGAGAAAGAAACATTTCTTTTACGACTGCGGTAAGTCATACTGCCATATAGGCAGAAGTTACACTCTAAACCTAAGTTTTCTGATCAGAGTTTACGTGCGGTAGAGTTACCTTTCCATTTCTAACCGTCTTCCTAATCAAGAGCAGGCACTTTGATAGGCGTCTTCCCAAGCATTCCTAACGTACAATATTCCTTAACTTGCCCTGTTCTTTGACTGAATGGTCAGCGAGGGCTCAGTGGACCCTGGGTTCGATTCTCGACCGGGCTGGGGATTTTAACCGCGTCTGGTTAATCCCTCTAGCTCTCGCTCAGGGTGTATGTGTTTTAATACACTACACTACACTAAACTACAAAACCACTACTGTAACAGTCAATAGTGAATATAGTAAGCGAACCTTTTCTTGATCCTTGAGCTCCATAGTGTTGATTTGGAACTTGGGATCAAGAAAAGTTTCGCGTCATATACATCCCTCCCCATACGGTTGGCGCCAGGAAGGGGACTCGGCCGGTAAATTGGGCAAATTCCATACAAAGTGCCGACCCCATCTAATTGGCAAAAGGCCAGGAAGACAAGAAGAAGAAGAAGAAGAAGAAGGAGAAGAAGAAGAAGAATATCCCTTAACTTCCAAGTTACAGTAGGATCAGATGCTTCGACATGGTTATGTACTTAGCACAAACGAGATTTTTAAAAAACAGAACACGTGAAACAATCATTCTCACGCGTTATGTAATACTAATATTGGTTTTTCGCTCCGCTAACTACTTGTAAGGTTTTCGGAGATGCCGAGGAGTAGGTATGTGTCGGTAGGTGTACCGACATGAGGATGGTATATTTCAGCACGTCGGAATGAGCCCGGATCAAACATGCCAACTTGGGTTCAGAAGGCCAGTTACCTCCACTGCCTAAGCCACTCTGTCCGACACTCTGTCCGACATTCTGTCATACATAAGTTTTCCTATTTTTAGCGACACGACCACGATCACTAACATGAGAAAGTGTCCACGTTATACAGAATGCCAATATATCTGTATTTATAATCTAGTGCAAGCACTTGATATAGTCATGTCTTAAGGACAATTAACTTTTCCAAACCCACCTGTCACCAATCAATATCTGTACGTATGGAACATCAAAAATTCAGGACGTGCATAAACTGTGAGGGTTGCTATTTTAGAGACTGCCCAAATGGAAAGCAATCTGTATACGCGGAAGCAATATGGGAGAGCAGGCTGACGCGGAATAAGCTTTCCATAAAATAACGCCGTCTTCTGAAAGCAATACAATGAAAATGTCAAAAAGTAAATATATATATAAAATATTATTTTAAACTGGGAGCTCTCTCACATATGCGTGTTCCTCATGCGGGTGAGTTGTTGTTCACCATGTACCTCGCTACGAAACCTCTGTGGCTGGAGAATAAAATACATCCATAGCGACTCCCAAGGGCTCTCAACTTAGTAGGTAGCGTAGAGATGGAGACCGTATAGTAGATCCCCTAGCTAAGTATGGCGTTCCTCCTCCTTATGCAATGTTCCTAACTTTCATATTTACCATCAGACTCCCTTGATCAGTTCTTCTTCTATTCTAAAACCGACAGTATTAGGTTATCGAGGCTCATTTTCACGCTCAACACGGCTCTTTCTTCTCATTCTTCGACGGGTTGGATATCGTCTTTTATTGTAATTAAGACAGGATAGTCACCACGTATTTTCCCTTTAAACAAAATCTACCAACACTTCGCTACAACTTAATGTGATCTGTTCCTACCTAGTTTTATCTCAATTATTACTCAAGTTGCGCATAAATATTTTATTACGAATAATACGAAGAATGATAATGATGAAAACTGCAAATTTTGCATGTACGTTGTACTATTCAATGAATATATTTAATTATTCTACTCCCTATAGCATTCGGATGAGGAAAGTTCACTGAATACATTCAATTTCATACAAACTGTTATTTACCACATTTTCAAGCAACTAATAGGAAGTAGCAAAAGAGTTTCAGTAATTGCATAACTATGTCATAACAGTAAATGTTTGCTCATCGAAAGGAGTAGCCGCGCGAGTTAACGCAGTATGGCTGAGGAGCTAAGCTCTGCATTCGGGAGACGAGTGATTTCGAACCTCACCGTCGGCTGTCCTGAGAATGGTTTTCTGTGGTTTCCTATTTTCATTTCCAGGTAAATGCCGCATCAGTTCCTATCCATTCGCCACAGCCGATTCCCTCCAACTTCTTACCCAATGTCATTCACCTTCATTATTTTCATCTTCATTAGCTCCTCAACTGAGGTTGGCGTCAGGAAGGGCATCCGGCTGTTAAAACATGCCATATAATATCATCTTACTTCAACCTCGACCTCCGTAACAGTAAACGGGACTAGGTGTGGACAAGCGTGCAATAATAGATTATTGCTCTGACGGGTTGGCAACGCTGTATCTGAAGGGACTCAAATATGTCAGACTCGTGACACATTTACTAGCACATAAGAACTCCTGCGGGACGAAGTTCCGGCCCCTCGACGTCTCCTCATATCGTATATTAACAATTATTATTATTATTATTATTATTAATTACGATTTGCTGTGCGTCTCAACGTCGCAGATAGGTTTATGGTAACGATAGTATAGGATAGGGCTAGAAGTGTGAAGAAAGAGACCGTGGCCTTGATTAAGGTACAACGCCGGCATTTGCCTGGTGTGAAAATGAGAAACCACGGAAAATCATATTTAGGCTGCTGACAGTGGGGTTCGAACCCACTACCTCCCGAATGACCCAAATCGCGCATCCAGTCGCTCGGTATTATCATTATCAGCATCGCAATTCATTACATTCCACTCCACTTGACAAACACCGTTATCACTGACAAGTCTTATTTCTTTCGACACATATTCCATATTCCTACCTCTTCCCTATTAGCCTACTAAAACTCGTGGAATCCATTACTACAGAGAAATGTCCATTCCATTTTATCAGAGACGGCCAAACAAATCGGCCCTCTACACTTATCTCAGCGATCTAGATTCCCCGAAGGCTACACCAGGAACTTCACTAGCATGCTGTCCCTGTCGTATGACATAATGCGAGAAAATATTTCTCAGCTGATTTCATCGCAGACGTAAAAAGCATAGCTCATAGTCCTCGACAAAAGGGTAATAAATCCTTGAAAGTAATAATACTGTGGAATGTATATGATAAACATGGTGTAGTTTCAATGAAGATGTTTCAAAGACTAAGCTATTCTCGTAAAAGAGCAATGCAAATCGATATTCATCGCCAACTCACCACCAGAGTTTCAACCAACAGATTATTCCAACCCCAACACGCATTTTTGAGAAAAATACAATGACTAAGAGATCTTTGTTACAATTGTTTGAATTATCTTAATTGCCGGGACTACTGGTCGAGGGATAAGAGAGTTAGCTTCGATCCCAGCCTACATATGGACAGATTTTTCAAGTAAGTCTAGATACGCTGACTGGTAGGAAGAAAGAAGTAACAAAATTAACGCACAAGTCACACAAATAGTGTCGAAGTAAAAGTGTGTAATCGACCCTCAAACACATATGGTATCGTTATCACTACCTTTCTTACCTAGTTCCCTCAAGATTTGTATTCTGTACGGCAGAGGCCAAAATCAAACCTGGGCAACCAGACAGGAAGGTAATACGTTATTCGCCAGATCACGGAGACGACCAACGTGGGAATATGGTGGTGGTGGTGTGATTTTCAGGAGCAAAACAACTAGATATCAATCCTTCCACTCTCGTAACATAAATACGAGAAGGAAGAAGATGAGTTCCAATTTCTCAAAGAATGAGTATTTTGGTTAAGGAAAATGCGGGCAATGTAAAGCAGAAAAATGGAAGATTTCCTAGAAATTGCAAAACTAATACCAACGGTGTCTTCCAAAGGTCGTTGGGCAAGAAACGCGATGTAGAAATCCGACTCAACTAAGGGCAAACAATTTAACTTTCATCTGATCACCATCACAAGTCTCACAACCTGTGTGATCTTAGCAGGGCAAACACTAGGAGACGGTGGATTATCGTAATACTCTACATATTCTCCCGGCCAGGGTAACAGTAATATCAATCACGTTTCATTTATATTAACAGACCATTAATAATATATGTTGTTAGCGAGTTAAATTTGCCCTCACTCAAACACGTTTTCGGTGACGATGGAATAGGAAATGTCTAGAACTGGAAAAGAAAGTCTTATTTAAATTACAGTCACGGCATTTGCCTAGTGTGAAAATGGGAAATCAAGGGAAAACACTTTCGGGGATGTCGATGGTAAGGATTGAACCCACAAAATCCTCCATGAAAGCTTACAGTCACTCGGCCCATACCGCGGAGCTAATTCACTCGTTAATTACTTTGAGTGTTAACCAGTCCCTTGCTGTTGATTATTTTAAGGGCGAGTACAACTAAGTCTAATAAGAGAGAGTTACGACCCTTCGAAGAATGTAAGTATCAGCACAAGGAAAGTGTCATATAGGGCGCGAAAATGAAAGACTTAGGCCTCGGTACCCTAATACCGCCTATGTCGGAAGAGAAAACGAGTTGATGAAGGGAATTCAGGTAAAAAAAGAAGAATGTGAGGAGCCTTGCACTGTCTAGTAAGTCAAACTCAGCTACAGAACAGAATAGAATAGGATTTATTTTGTCGGGCATGATGAAGGCCATTAGGCCCTCTCTTCGAAATTAATGCTGCTTTTCAACTGCATGAGATCTGGAGCATGTAGGTATGTTGGATCATATTAGCAATTAAATTCTGTATGACAGGGATGAATACTGAAAAAAAATCAGACTGTGCGGTATTGTATTAGCTTCGAAATAGAACAAAACTTAAGCACAAATCGAAGAATATTTCGTTATAGGGTATCAAAGTCATGGTTCCAAACTTACACTGTTTATTTATATCGTGTCAGAAGCATACATAATTTTAAAATTAAAGATACGGAAAAACATAAAACATAATATAAATACTCCAATGGCGTAGAGCCACATTAAACTATGTGAGCCCAAAATCTTGCAACATCAAGTGCATTTGGCTTCTCTTTAACCAGGTCTTCTGTTGTGCAGCTGAATGGGCATGAACTGCATTGCAGCAAATGGGCTGTGGTCTGCTCTTCTCCACATACACACAAGGTACTGTCCACTTCGAAACCCCATTTCTTCTGGTTTACCCTGCACCGCGTAACACCAGAGTGCAGTCTGTTCAGTGCTCTCCAATTCACCCAATCTGTGACATGGCCAGGAGGGAGTTCCTCTTTTGGGGTCATCCATTGACTGATCCTCGTATGTTGACTCCTGACGCGCCATTCTTGAATTCTTGCTTGCTGCGCTGTTCCTGAAAGTGTTTCGGTTACTCTCAAGAAGCTTTTCCTAGACTTAAGCCGCTGGCGTGGTGGCTCATATCCAAACAAAGGGTGGGCTTCCGATGTCAACACCTTTCTCTTTTCTTTCTTGGCTGCCACTTCATGGCAAATATCGGTAGGTGCTATCCCTGCAAGGCAATACACTTTTTCCAAAGGTGTAGGTCTCAATCATCCAGTAATAATGCGGCAGGTTTCGTTGAGTGCTACATCAACTACTTTGGCATGGCAAGATTTGTACCACACCGGATATGCGTATTCAGCTGCGGAATAGCAGAGCGAAAGGGCAGATGTCCTCACTGTGTCTGGTTGTGCTCCCACAAGATGTTCCAGTTAGCTTCCGCACAATATTGTTTCTAGCAGCCACTTTCTGCTTGATGTTCAAACAATGTTTTCTGTAGGTTAAGGCACGATCCAGAGTGACTCCGAGGTACTTCGGGGTAGGGGTTGTGTTGTAATGCTATGCCTTGCCAAGTGACCTTCAGAGTTCGGGAAGCTTCTCTGTTGTTTAGATGGAAAACACAGGTTTGCGTCTTAGTTGGGTTTGGTGTTAGTTGATTCTTCTTGTAATAGCCAGCAAGAGTGTCTAGAGCCGTGGACAATGTTTGTTCAATCGCCTCGAAGTTATCCCCCTGAGAAGTGATGACACAATCAACAGCATAGATGAAACTATTCGTCCCGGCAGGAAGAGGCTGATCATTTGTGTAAATATTGAAAAGCATTGGTGCCAACACGCTTCCCTGAGGTAGTCCGTTCTTCTGTATCCTCCACCTGCTTCTTTTTCCCTAGAACTCAACGAAGAAACTTCAATTTTGAAGTAGGTTTCTAATGGCACAAGTCAGATGGAAGTCCTTTGTCATGTTGGAGAATTCGGTGATTAACAGTATCATATGCTGCCGAGAGATCTATAAATGCAGCTCCTGTGATTTTCCGGCTTTCAAAGCCATCTTCTATGTGTTTACTTAATTTCAACACCTGCGATGTGCAGATTTTCCCTCTCCTGAATCCAGCTTGCTGTGGAATCAGAAGTGGCTCGATTTTATCAGTCAACCTATTGAGGATTAGTCTCTCCAGAATCTTAAAAAGATGGCATAATAAGGAGATTGGCCTGTAGCTCCTAGGGTCATATTTATCTTTGCCTGGTTTTAGAATGGCTATGACCCTAGCCTTCCTCCATATTTTAGGTATCATGGAAGACTGAACGCAGTTATTCATGAGTTCTAGCAACCAGCACTTCGCAGTAGGACCAAAGTTCTTAATTTGTTCCATTCGAAGGTCATCGAGTCCTGCTGACTTCCCAATCTTACACTTACTGAGAGCTAATTCCAGTTCAGTTAGTGTGAAATGCTTAGATAACTCATTGCTCTCGTCTGGTTGTCTGACTATAGGATTCTTCCCTACTTTCTTGGAAAGCTTTGGTTTTCCATTAAGCAAAAGTTGGTGTGCTATTTGATCTGCACTCACATTGGCATGTGTATTACCTTGCGTAGGATCATTGATCAAGCGTTTTAAAAGTCCCCAAGCTTCTTGACTGCTCCTACCCATATCGACTTCAGACATCAACTGCATCCATGTCTCCTTCTTTGCCTGGGAGATAGAGGAAAGAACACTTTGTGCTGCTTGAATCGTTTGCACACTAAATGGGTCTTCTTCGTGAAGTCTGTAGTAATCATGTAGCAGAGCAGTTGTTTCACGAGTTATACCTTGTAGGTAGCGTGTCCTGCAGCCTCTGGGAATTGATGCCCGTGAACAGAACTTCACGATATCAATGAATTTGTCATAATCTTGGGGTATAGGAGAGACAGTTTTTATCCTCTCATCCAACATACTGGAAAACCTTTTCCAGTCAGCCTTTCGAAAGTTATATCTCCGTCTGAACCGAACTTCGTGTGGTCTTATGGATGAAGAGAGGTGACATATTAGTGGCCGGTGTTGTGTTCTTGGGATTGGTGAACCCATTTCTTTAGAACATTGCTGCACAAAGCAGTTGCTCACAAAGAGAAGATCTGGGTTATACCCTCGGTGCCATCTTCCACTGTTGAAGGAGGAGGGAAGCTTACTGTCGTGAATAAGGGAAAGCTCCTGAGTTTCAGCCCATGCAATGACGATCTCTCCATTCTCATCTTCTTGAGCATATCCCCAGACGTGACTACGGCTGTTAAAGTCACCGATTACTATTGTATTTGCATGTGATATTGTTATACATCCGGGTGTCTCCTGGACAACGGACTAGGACTCTTCCTAGACGGCTGATTCTCTCACACCAGAAGCAGAACTTACACTGTTACTTGAGTGGGAATTCGTTATCTTGTGACTAATGAAGAGAGTATTGGCGTGTGAATCTGCACATGCATACATACATACATACATACATACATACATACATACATACATAGTTCGAAAAAAATAGGAGAACATGTTTTTGAATGTATGCCATGCCCCACAAAACAATACCTCACACCCAGGTATATCACCAACTAAACCTTTATTCTTTACCGTTGAAGTATACAAAAGAACATCGATGGATTCGCGTTCATTTTCAGAACACAAATGAAAATGACCAAATAGGGGCGAAAACAAAGTGATAACAGTCCTCCAGGGTGGATTTCTATCGCAGTTGGAGAGCTTCAGTATGGTGTATGTCCTCCACGAGCATGTATCACAGCTTGGCACCTACGTGGCATACTCCGTATAAGTCGACGGAGGTCACGTTGCGGTATCAGGTCCCATTCTTCAAGAGAGCCTGTTCGAGATCTTGGAGAGTCTGTGGTGGAACAGGATGCCCACGAACACTTCTGTCAAGCCTATCCCACACATGCTCGATGGGATTAAGGTCGGGACTCATTGCTGACCATTCCATCTCTTGAATGTCCAGTTCTCGTAAGACAGCTCTGGTGATGCACGCTACATGAACCCTGGCATTGTCGTGCATGAGTACGAATTCAGGGCCAACACCGTACGCAGCAACCAACACATGCTGTAGCAGTATCTGCTCGATGTACCCCGCAGCGGTAAGATTACCACGGACGACGACAAGATCCGTACGGCCATCAATACTGATGCCACCCCACACCATCACAGAACCTTGTCCGAAACAGTCTTCTTCCTAGAAAACATTTGGCATGTACTGCTCACCACGGCGTCTCCATACACGTTGACGCCCATCACGCTGTGTCAGGGGAAATCTGGACTCGTCTGTGAACAACACAGGTCTCCATTGGCGAAGTTGCCAGTTGACGTGGGTACAGGCAAACAGAAGGCGAGCTGCGCGATGTTGCTGCGTTAAACGGGACTCTCGAACTGGACGTCTCGGTCGTAAAGACACTTCTCTTAACCTGTTCCTTACTGTCTGGTCAGAGACCGTGACTCCAGTGACCCTCCTGAGGTCTTGTTGCAGTTCTCTGACAGTTGCTGAACGACGCTACAACGCACAAATTATCAGATATCGGTCATCCTGTGGGGTTGTCACGCGTCCACGACCTTGTCCAACCCTCCTTGTGAACTGGCCTGTCTCATTGTAGCGATTCCACAAGTGGTGAATAACTGACGGAGACACATTTAGATCCACAAAAACACGACGAAAAGTCCATCCTTCCTGGATCAAAGTGACGGCCCTTGCGACTTGAATCTCGTTAAGATGTCCCATGGGATGTGCTGGTTGCGTACGGGCTCAAATGACCGCAGTAGTCTGTGAAACTCACGACAAACGGACGCACCTCTGTTCACTTTGTTTTGAGGGGTCACCTGACAGTTTAATGCACGGCTACGCCTATACATGGAGTATAACTTCGAGCAGACATACTCTGAGTAGCTAAGGTACGACCATTGTAACCCCATCTACCAAATTAACGTTCACATACCAGTTGCATTCTGCAGAACCAATCAGTACAGTAGCTGTGTCAGGATTCTCTAAGGATATGGTCAATCTCCCCTCAACGCTCTCTAGCTGGCTGAATGTACGGTACGCAGCAAAATTATTGCTCATCTGCTCTCCACGTTTCCTAGCAACGAAGTATTTATTTACTGTACACAGGGTGAATAAAAATGGCAAATTCGGAGTACACTATGCTATTCCGTATGACTCTGTAAAAACAAAGGTGATTTTAGCAAAATGTTGTCTGGCCCATAAGTTTAATAGAACACGGACTGACAAAAGGAGGCGCTGACAACACTGTAATTGCGTACGGTGCGGGTAAGCGCAGTTATCAGGAATATTAGTCTATACCGGAGCTGTCTGATTAGTTCGGTGTGACGAGTGATGGACGTGGAAAAGCACTAACAACAAACATTGGTGTTCGAGTATCGTTCGCGGGTGTTTTATATTTATTTATTACAGATAACGTATCGAATTGTATCTAACTTAATTCTGTACAATGCAGTATTTTTACTGTTACCCTTATTTCAACATTAAAACGTAAGATTAACTTGTAAACGAACACTTTTTCCTTCATAACACAAATAAATCCAACGGAAAATAATAGGGCAGACAGTAACATCAGCTGTATTAGGATGCCGCACTACATGAACTTAATAGGACCAGTTATGGTACTGCACTGCGCGGTTGGTAGACTTATGTATGCAATTTAAAGGACCCCATTGTCATAGGGAAATGGCTTCCACTAATATGTGATTGGTTATTGTCGTCATTGATGTACTAACAAACTGCTGTATTGCTTGTAAATGACGTGAACCAGTGAACTGAACAAAAGTGAAAAAAGACGACCAGACAAAGATTCGAACCCAAACTCCATGGTATAGGTTGGTTTCCTAATCCAGCAGCTATTATGGATGTTGTGAGGTTGTGTCGTGATGCAAGTTACTACTTACATTCCGACGCGCCGCACGTTGTGATAGTGTTGCCAGGTCGTCTTTCACTTCCGTGCTTCTTCAAATGCAACCAGATTTTTTCTGCCGGATAAACTTTTCTCCTAAATGCGGTTAAGGAAACCCGTGTAATGCTCCGGGTACGCCATTTTTTCTCCATCTTCTATAATATCTTGACATATTGACATAGTGTTGTGTTGATTTCGGCAATTATGGATCTTACAACAGCGGAGGTGTTTATAGTGGGACATTATTTCCTGTTATACGGAGTAGGGCGTCAGAAGAGGTCCCAATTTGTTTCAGGTTAAAGAACAGCATGAGGAGTTATTTAATAATGAGGCACCTAATAACAGAAAAATGTTACCTGCCGTTGACAAATTCCGTCATACGGGATCAGTTTTATATCAACGAAAGGAAACAAGAGGGCACACACGAACTGTCACCACAAGTGAAAACCATGGACGACTTCTCCAACAACTGTTACAGTCCCCATCGCGGGGAAGTCATTTAACCTTCTGCAACGACAATTTGGAAATCGCCTAATTTCTTGTGGAACTTCATTCTCGTACCCTTTCCTGCTCCCCGGACCTCACGGCCCCAGATGCCTACATATGGGGCATGTTGAAAGGATTACTTTTCAAGACAGATGATTCACCTACAAATATCCCTAATTACACGAGAAGGTAAGTCATTGTGTGTGTCCTCCCAGCAACCTTTGTTCATGAACATGTTCTGTAATGTTCAGAAACGTTATGAACAATGTGTAGCACGTTATGGTTCACATTTCGAACTAAAAATGGAACCTACGCAATTGAATAACATTTCAGAGTCAATTCTTTCGCCACGAACGGTATAAATATGGTACTATCTAATTATTATCTTCATAGTCATCATCATTAACGTCGGATTAACTAGACGGAAATGACGGAGGGCAAGAAAGCCAATGACACGCGTCTTACGCACTTAAGCATTCGCACCTTGATTCGATCACGCACCTTGAGCACAGAACACGAGCGCCTGACCAACTGCACACTACACAGATGTTCGAAATACGTTACCATTTAAAAATTTACAAGGAAGTGAGAGGAAAACGATAACAACCGACAACCGCCATGGCAAAGGTAAAAATATCTGAAATCTGGTCTCTTAATCCTAAGTCTATTTAAATGAAAAGATTAAATGGCCCGATATAAAATAAAACGTTGCGAATTTGTCTCTTTTCAGATGCCTATTTTGTTTCATCAATGGCGAAGGACGATGTACGAGATGAAGTACTCCTGAGCTAGGACGAAGGCCAGACGAACTAAATGCCTAACCGTTCTAGTTAAGCCGGGCAGCAAAGCACTTGTCCAGCATGCAAGTGTCTTTACTATCCCATTGTATTTCACTTAGAAATGGTGTCACTCGTGTTATAACAGTTTCATTAGGTTTAAGACTCCAGCTCATTCATCATTCTAGTCTATACAGAACATTCAGAGGAGTTAGGTAGGACAACCGTCACAATGAACATGGAGGGATGAATGGAAGAGCCATTGCCATACGAAACAATGAAGGTTACGAGCTTAGTTGAGGAATAAATGAGCCTCGTGTACTCAGATGGACTTAGACGGAAATGGGCGGTCGAGATAAAACTCAGCTTGAAAGAACTAAAGGCAATCCTAAACGGAATTAAAGGATTATCCAACGTAATTACCACGAGCATTCTAGTAGAGAAGCTATGCTACAAAGAAATTGCACAAGAATATGCACCCCTCATTATGAAGCCTAATCCGCCTTTCACTTTTGAACTGGAAAATTCACTAGACGTTTAGAGAAAACCTTTCTTTCACCGCTGTAACAAATCGATTCATACACAGACTAGATGATATCCGAGAATATGTTTGAGCATTCAATTTAGTGGTGGTGATGGGTGTTTTTAGAGGAAGTAATACTGGTAAACCAACCTATATTAACACTGATCAGAGGGAAAATGAAAAAGTCCGACCTTTCGAAGAATGAGGATATCGGAAGAAGAAAGTAAAGGGTCATGAAAGGAGTGAAAATGAGAGATAACAAGAGATGGCGATGTGAATCGGACAAAAAAATTGAAGTGAAGAGCTTAACACAACAGAAGGCAATGCTAGTTGCTTTACGTCGCACCGACACAGATAGGTCTTATGGCGACGATGGGGCAGGGAAGGGCTAGGAGTGGGAAGGAAGCGGCCGTGGCCTTGATTAAGGTACAGCCCCAGCATTTGCCTGGTGTGAAAATGGGAAACCACGGAAAACCATTTTTAGGGCTGCTGACAGTGGGGTTCGAACCTACTATCTCCCGAATATTGGATACTGGCCGCACTCTAGCGACTGCAGCTATCGAGCTCGGTCAGAAGGCAATGATACTCAGCTAGAGAACCCATGGTCGGCAACCCATGTTCCCAAATTCATTGCCCCAGGGGAGGGGCCTCTTAATACAGGCAAGAGATACCGCGAATGTATTCCACTACACTACGTTTTAGTATAAATGTCATGTCCCACGACAGAAAGAGGGGAACTAATAATAACGTGATTCGTTTTATATCAAACGAATTATTTTGAGGCCTTTCGGAGACACCGAAGCGTCGGAATTTTACCACACAGCAATTCGTCTACGTACTGGTATACTGTATCTACCGATACGACGCTGACGTATTTTGGGCGCCTTTTGGCTGAGCTCGGATCGAAACTGTCACTTGGGCTCAAGAAACCAGCGGAAGAGAACAAGAAATGACTAAGAGAGGTCGGATGGGAAAGTTGACGGCGAGGAATGTGGCAAAAGTGGTAGGAACACCATAATCAGCGTAGGGACTGGCGGTTGGTTGTGGTTTTAAGGGGGAGAGGGGAACTGGATTATCAGTCTGATTTTGAAATATAAAAGCATATTATTTTTAATCCTAACACTTCCTCGAATGGAAATTTTGAGTTTGACATTACTAATAAGTTTCACATTCATTGTTTCAAGGAAACGAGATGAATAAAAACTGAAGCATCTACTCTTTGTAAGGGCAAAAATTCAATTCTGAAATGACTGGCTTATCTCAGACCCTCTATTCGAAATTTGAAGACCTTGCTATCGAATGACAGAGAAACTGTTTCACATGTTCAGTAAATTAATGAATGCCCCACTCCACCAAATTGCAAGTTCATAGAAAAAGGCCAGACTAGAAAACGAATGGCACATCAACATCCATTGTATATGCTAGTTCTGTCTTAAGTCACGCAAATTCAAAAGCACGACGATCTTTTAAACTGTTGAAACAAGACATCAAAAATCTCTACAAACAAGGTGCAACTTAAATAAAACAGGGGTTACTGATAATAAAGAACAGTACATCAATATACTGTATTATATCGTTATAAATGTACAATTATGAAAAACTATTCATAACAGAGATAACCCAGTATAGAGCCTGTATATAGCCCTTTGAGTAAGGATTCATTCTTCATAATTAGGTGTATCCCACATTACGTAAACAAAACTGTGTTTATTGTTTTCGGTAAATAAGAAAAAATGAAGGCCTATATGATACATACAGGTACTTTGTTTGAAGAACAAACAAAATTTGGAGTTTGAGCTAGTTTACGTTATCAACAAATAATATTCCAACATTTAACAAATTACTTCATCAACAGTTTGTAGGATTATAGTTAAAAACTATTTTGTATGAACTACTAGTGCAATATGCTTAGTTTACAGTATGTAAATGATGGTAGAATGGGCTATTTAATGCAGCCTTGTTTTATACAATTAATTCCCAGTTTTAGATCTGTGTTCTCTTAGTAAATTCTGCAATAGCAACACGCTTATTTCTTTTGTTATACTCCGTGAGCCTTCACGTAGCCTGTATGTTTCGTAAATTTTGGACGTACAAAAATGTGTGTGTCTGTAATTTAGAACAATGCATGTATTAATTTTGAACTAGGGAATAATGAAGTTTACAAAATACACTAAGTCAATGTCCCTGCCTCTCAGATTGTGCAATGAGGTTCACGAAGTGCGTTTTGTGTTCTGTCTCACCCGCAGAGCCTAACGGTAAGATGTTTGTTTTCGAAGATACCACCGAAGGCCAGCCATTCTTGTACAGTTCGAGCGAAAATAATTTTAAATCTTTCCTATCTATAATACGCACATTATCTGATCCTTTGTGAACTTCGATTCAAACTCTCCATTACGAACAGCTACTTGCCAAGATTCTTGACACTGGTTAGTTGGTTGTTTGGTATTACTATTTTCCCCCCTACTTTTTCTACTTGTTTTACGTCGTACTGATTCTGACAGGTCTTATGGCTATGATGGGACTGGACTGGGAAGGAAGCGGCCGTAGCATTTCGCTGGTGTGAAAATGGGAAACCACCTTTAAAACATTTTCTATTTTGCTTAACGATGCCTAACACAGGTAGATTCTGGGCGACGCTGGAACAGGAAAGGTCTAGGACAAGGCAATAGCTACGATCTTGATTAAGATACTAGTTCAGCATTTGCCTAGTGTAAAAGAAAATGAGAAACATCAGGGAACCTTCTTCCGAGCTTTAGACAGAGATTTAAATCA
Organism: Anabrus simplex; assembly: GCF_040414725.1. Lineage (NCBI taxonomy): Eukaryota > Metazoa > Arthropoda > Insecta > Orthoptera > Tettigoniidae > Anabrus > Anabrus simplex. The sequence goes on from NC_090265.1 coordinate 591,940,528, forward strand.
ATCACCTCACGAACACAAAGAACAAGCTTACAGGCACAAGATCCATTCCGAGTAGTACACTGACTGAGCAAATGTCATGGGATAGCGGAGCACTGATGCGCAGGTGTGTTGTCTGCGCACCACACGCCCCCTGTGCCAGCTAGTGATGGGCTGCGAAGGGACTCGCGAAGAATCGAGTCTGGGACCGTAAAACTCGAGGTACTCTGGAGGACGCTGGCAGCGTTATCTGCGAGCTGTGTATGGAAACAACACGATGCATAATATTGTATATAGGTAGGCCAAGGACAAGTATTGGTTCCGTTTCCCAATAATGCACAGTGATATAATGTACAAACTAATGTTGTGATGCGGTAATGAACATCACTTTAAAGAAGTGTGTACAGTCACCCTTTGAAACAGTCGTTAATCCCGAAGCATACATACAGTACCTTACCGAAAAAATAACTATGATATTATACGGCAGTACAAAATACCGGAGATGGAAACAATATAATTATGTTACTGTAATTTTGGATACCTCACCAAATGCCCAGAGCATTCCTTCAATCAACTGAACGTTGAGGAGGTTGAACTAGGACATGCGTTGTTCTACTGCACAAGAAGATATACAGCCGAACATGTACATTATGCCATATTTACATGAATGTAGAGGCCTACACAACAAAACCTTATCGTAACGTAAACTAAGGAACGTGTGGACACAGGTACTTATGTACCACACCACCACCGCCGCACAGCCTGGCTTCATAGCTAAATGGTTAGCGTGCTGGCCTTTGGTCGCGCGGGTCCCGGGTTCAATACGCGGCAGGATCCCGAATTTTTAACATCGTTGGTTAATTTTTCTGGCACGGGGGCTGGGTATGTGTATTGTCTTCATCATCATTTCATCCTCATTACGACGCGCATATCGCCTACGGGTGTCAAATCGAAAGACCTGCATCTGGCGAGCCGAACATGTCCTCGGACACTCCCGGCACTAAAAGCCATATGCCAATTCATTTTACCGGCGCACAGTGTGAAATTTCAGAGATCAGGCAGGACAAAAGTACATTTGCGACTAATCTATTTCTATTATAAAGAGCATTATTTTACACTCTTGACTTCCTTTGGCCAATACCTTAATTTTTCGACGTTTCGGATACCTTCCATTTTTCTCCCTGATTAGTGTTATATAGAGGATGATTGCCTAGTTGTACTTCCTCTTAAAACAATCATCACCACCACCACCATCCTGAAGGAAGTATGTAACACCTATAACGAATAGTTAAATTATGTTCCTAATCTTCACTTCGTATCCCAAGTTACCAAAGGCCAACCTAATGGGTGATATAATGCAAAAATGCAAACTCATGTCCTCATCCCGCGGTGGTGCAGCTCCTTTTAGGAAAACCCCCATTTCAGGTGAGCTGCATGTACCATTTCACCAACATACCAGCCCTCCTAACATTCTAAAATTTCTGGCGGGACCGCGAATTGAACCCAAGCGCCCAAAGATGGCAGCTAATAACACTAACCGTTACGCTACAGAGGCGCTGTAACAAAAGAGCCCAACTAAATATTGATGAAGGAGAAAAAGAAGAATGTCACTGTGTGACAAACTAAACGAATGACACTTCGAAACAAATATGTTACGATCTTACACTCGCGTGTTCCACGTTATGGTCATCATTTACTCAGCTGTTGTAATAGTACTTCATGATTGGAGTATTTATTCCGACTGCTCAGCAACAGGTCGCAATTACGGATCGTGACATCACCGTGGAGACTGCAGTACTTCGCACGGGTTACTCGGAGAGGATCGGACTCGCCAGACTCGATTCTCGCGAGTACAAGCGTCACTCGCGCACATCACAAGTGCCAGCGGCAGTTGTATAGGAGACCTTGTGAGCAGTGGCTGTGCATGTGATAGGTGTAACATGGAACGTCGTCGTGAGCTGACACCGTTCGAACAGGGTATGGTGGTCAGTGCCCGACTGATGGGAAGTGCAATTTCGGAAGTGGTGCGGGAATTCGGCTTCACACGATCAACCGTGTCTAGGGTGTATCGTGAATGGTTGAATGCGGGTGTCACCGTTCACAACAGACGAACGACCGGCCGTCCAGCCACCCTCGATGACCGTGACTGGCGACATCTGAGACGGATTGTCAATAGTGACAGATGGGCAACCGTGCAACAAATCACGGCTCAATTCAACACAGGCCGTGCTAGACACGTCTCCCAGTGGACAATGCGTAGGAACATGGGTTCTATGGGGTATAGGAGCCGGCGCCACACACAGGTGCCACTGTTAACCCAACGTCATCCGGCACAACGACGCGCATTTGTCGCCAGTCACCAGGGATGGACACTGGAACAATGTCGTAACGTGATATGGTCGGACGAATCACGTGTATGGCGCAGACCACATGAAGTGATGGATTCCGCCTGCCTCGAAGGTGTGGTCCAGGGCGCTGGTGTCTCTATTGTTGTCTGGGGTGCATTTTCCTGTTATGGAATGAGCCCCCTAGTTGTTCTGGAAGAGACTTTGATTGGTACGCGGTATATTGAGCTGCTCGTAGACCATCTCCACCCATTTTTGACCTTCCAGCGCCCAGACGGTTCTGCGGTGTTTCAAGGTGATAACGCACCGCCACATCGCTCCCACGTCGCCCGGGAATGATTCCAGGAACATGCAGCGGAGGTCCAACGACTGCCATGGCCACCCAGGAGCCCCGATATGAACCCTATCGAGCATATCTGGGATGTCCTGGAACGCAGGCTCTGTGCCATGGATCCTGCACCCACGAACAGGCCAGCATTGGCGGCCGCTCTGCAAACGATTTGGTGTCAGCTGCGTCCAGAGGACTACCAGGGACTTGTCGACTCGTTTCCACGGCGTCTCACTGCAGTTCACAGGGCCAGAGGCGGCCCCACACGCTATTAGGCGACTATCCCATGACATTTGCTAAGTCAGTGTATATTCCCTTTAATGATAAAAATATCCTCCTTGCAAATTCACAACTACATTTTTTTGGTACTAAATGCATATTTCTTCTACCTACTTTTTATATAAAGACTAGATGCCAAACCTGTTCTTCCCCATGAGATGGGATTCATTTATGTCGATAAATGTCTTTACCTGCAAACTTATTTTCTTTCAGAAGTTCAAACTCATTACGGACAATCTTTCTCTGAATTGGGGGATAACCATGGCGGTCACAAAAATATCATCTAAATTCCATTATTCAAGTATGTCTGGCTTGTTGGTTGAATGGTCAGCGTAGCATTGTTCGGTTCAGAGGATCCCAGGTTCGATTCCCGATTGACCGGGGATTTAATATACCATACGGCAAACCTTAACAGAAACGTTTTATACCTTAATACGTCCCTCGATGTGGGGTTAGTATTAGGATCGTGAAACTAGGGCAAAATCCACATATGACGCCTCCACTCAAGTAACTGGGAGTGCCTGATTCGACACAACGTCTGAAAAATCACCTCCACTATACTCACGCAGTCTGATATTCAAGACATATCTACTCCTACCTTACTTTAAAATTTGTAGGCCTATATAACCCAGAATTCGGCACTCATTTATAGCTCAGTATCCTGTAAGACTTGGGGGGAACCGTACATTGCTCCGATTTCATTTCTCTTTAAGTCAGAAATTCTATTTCCTATTACTCTTGTCAAGGGAAAGTTTTCCGACATATTGGTAATAATGTATTTTGAACTTCGTTCTCAAGTGCAGCCGTCTACCATTACTCAAATAATTCACAACTTAAGAGGTATCGAACTTCTCCTCGACTTAACTGAGTTTCCAGAAACAGTGTCGTATTATGCTCACGTGATGTAACAAATTTAAATGCAATTGTAACTACTTTCTACTTTTATGTACTTAATCTAAGATAAAAGCGAAATATTAGTCAAATTCCATGTAAATTGGAAAAATGCAGTATCACATTATTATCGCGATGGCTTTCAGACTATGCCATGACACTTGCAAGACCAAGCCCATCTCCATTCAAGCCAAATTAAAACTTTACGACATCGGGGTCAGAACGGCATGCCTTCATGGAGAAGAAACCCTGCGAAGGGAGACTGACTAAAACCATGAAAAAAAAAAGAGAGAGAAAAGAAGTTTTTCGAAAAATCTTAGGTCCAAAATAGTCTCAAAATGACCAACAGATTTTCCAGTTGAGATCAAACCAGGAAATCTATAAAACCGTCGAAAAATTACGACGACGATCAGGAAAAGAAGACTGGTCTTCTATGGGCACGTTACAAGGATGAATCAAGAGAAGTTAGCCAACAAAATACTCCTCCTACAAGAAAAGTGGAAAAAAAAGCCTGGGTGGCTTACACGGGTCACACAGATCTAGCAGAAGTGGGTGTCAAGAAGGAAGAGATACAGGACAGAACATCATTTAGGGAGGAAAACGGTTGCAGGAGTGAGGGATGCACCCGAAAAGCCATTGGCCAAACCAACATCCATGCGGAAGAAAGAGAAGGGCATTAGTCCGCGTGACAGAAGGGCAGGTAGAATATGTAAACGTGCCCCACAGATGGCCGCATCGATGGATGGATGGATGAATGAATGAATGAATGAATGAATGAATGAATGAATGAATGAATGAATGAATGAATATTTTGTTGCATACTTTTCCTGTCACATTCAAATTTCGATACGAGTACCCAGCTTCTATTGATCGTGAACAAACTTAACTGAGGACGAAATTAAATGCCAACTGGCAACTTGTTATGTACATTAACAGTACGGTTTTAAATAGAACGCTCGGTCACAGACTTGTTAAAAGAACCCTGAACTTTCTGACAATCCTATAATGCATTACAGTAGTAGTAAAATAAAGCCTAAATTAAGTTAACGTGTCTATGGTGCGAGCACAGGTTCCAGATCAGCGTTGACTGGAAAAAGGATGAATGGACCTGAGCTTGGCTCACACACCTGCGCACACTAGTATGTCCCCACCATTACGGAACGTGCTTACAATCCATATTCCCAGCGCGTGTACAGTACCACCCGGCATTCAAAAACTTCAACCTAATAAACTCAGTTCGGAGACATGAGCGAAAACGCTAGAATCTTGCCACTCCCAGTAGGAACAAGGGTGCCATATCACTATGCACACTCAACCTCACAAAAATTGGCCGGCAGAGAAATATTGAATTTTATATATTCTCGAACGCAAGGACATTCGTAAACTGTGGTTAGCTGTAGCCGAAGAGGTGATATTTGGGATTCTACAGTATCACCTGCACAATATGTTCATCCTATTTCAAACAAGAGGATTTTGAAAGAAAATCATTTTGTGCGACGGCCATTTTTTGTGCGGGTGAGTGTACCATTAAGACATAGGAACTGTTGCGGCTACAGCCCCACAGAGAAGCAAGATTTGCTTTTCCATTATAAGCAGAGATGGGAAGTTATTGAGTAGAAGTAATCGAATCACATTCTCAGTCACTTTTACTTGAAATAGTTAATGTTTACAAAATGTAATTTTTACTTGTAGTTTACTTCTTGAAATACGATTGCAATCGTTACTTTCTGGTAATCATTACATTCTAGCATGCACGGAGGCAGAAACTGGTAAAAAAAAGTAAATGATGACAAAGATACATTTTTTCAGTTCTACTACAGCAAAGGCAGTTTTGGACGAGGTATTCTCTACCTCTCCAGTACCCCTTATACCAACGACGTTCTTAAAATTAAACACTGCCTTCACATGCCCCTATAGAGCGTCTTTCCAGTAAGTACAAGCATGTAATTTTCTCCAAAGGAACCCAGGCTTAGCGATGAGAATCTTACGAACCAATTAATTTACACTGACTGACAGAGCAAATGCAACACCAAGAAGGAGTGGTTCGAAAGGGATGAAAATTGGGGAAAAAACAGAGACGGCACGGACGAATAATTGATGTTTATTTCAAACCGATATGCAGGTTACACAATGCGCACGGCATCGACTCAGTAGGATGTAGGACCACCGCGAGCGGCGATGCACGCAGAAACACGTCGAGGTACAGAGTCAATAAGAGTGCGGATGGTGTCCTGAGGGATGGTTCTCCATTCTCTGTCAACCATTTGCCACAGTTGGTCGTCCGTACGAGGCTGGGGCAGAGTTTGCAAACGGCGTCCAATGAGATCCCACACGTGTTCGATTGGTGAGAGATCCGGAGAGTACGCTGGCCACGGAAGCATCTGTATACCTCGTAGAGCCTGTTGGGAGATGCGAGCAGTGTGTGGGCGGGCATTATCCTGCTGAAACAGAGCATTGGGCAGCCCCTGAAGGTACGGGAGTGCCACCGGCCGCAGCACATGCTGCACGTAGCGGTGGGCATTTAACGTGCCTTGAATACGCACTAGAGGTGACGTGGAATCATACGCAATAGCGCCGCAAACCATGATGCCGCGTTGTCTAGCGGTAGGGCGCTCCACAGTTACTGCCGGATTTGACCTTTCTCCACGCCGACGCCACACTCGTCTGCGGTGACTATCACTGACAGAACAGAAGCGTGACTCATCGAAGAACACGACGTTCCGCCATTCCCTCATCCAAGTCGCTCTAGCCCGGCACCATGCCAGGCGTGCACGTCTATGCTGTGGAGTCAATGGTAGTCTTCTGAGCGGGCGCCGGGAGTGCAGGCCTCCTTCAACCAATCGACGGGAAATTGTTCTGGTCGATATTGGAACAGCCAGGGTGTCTTGCACATGCTGAAGAATGGCGGTTGACGTGGCGTGCGGGGCTGCCACCGCTTGGCGGCGGATGCGCCGATCCTCGCGTGCTGACGTCACTCGGGCTGCGCCTGGACCCCTCGCACGTGCCACATGTCCCTGCGCCAACCATCTTCGCCACAGGCGCTGCACCGTGGACACATCCCTATGGGTATCGGCTGCGATTTGACGAAGCGACCAACCTGCCCTTCTCAGCCCGATCACCATACCCCTCGTAAAGTCGTCTGTCTACTGGAAATGCCTCCGTTGACGGCGGCCTGGCATTCTTAGCTATACACGTGTCCTGTGGCACACGACAACACGTTCTACAATGACTGTCGGCTGAGAAATCACGGTACGAAGTGGGCCATTCGCCAACGCCGTGTCCCATTTATCGTTCGCTACGTGCGCAGCACAGCGGCGCATTTCACATCATGAGCATACCTCAGTGACGTCAGTCTACCCTGCAATTGGCATAAAGTTCTGACCACTCCTTCTTGGTGTTGCATTTGCTCTGTCAGTCAGTGTATTTGCAGAGTAAACGGCAAATTATTTGAAATGCTGCCATTTACTAAAATAAAAATTATGAAAACAATCATTTCGAAAGTTCCAAGTTATCAATCATACTTAGTTTCACCTAGTGATGATATCCACTTAATATTTCGATGCTAATAATAAAGTAATACCTTTCCCTTGTAAACTTTGTATTATGCGGAAAAAATTTCAGTGATTTTGTGAAGACTAACATTCTGTAAATTAATTTCAATTTTATTGATTACTTGTTGAAAAAGTAATTTGTAATTTAGTAAAACATTTCTCAGGCAACTGTAATTTAGCCCAGATACGGTACTTTTTTGTATTCTCTTCTCAACACCAATCATAATAAACACCTTAGTTATACGGGGTGCCACTACGTCACTACTCATTAGGGACAAGAAATTGAGAGTTAACCAACAAATACACATTTATTTTAATTTTTGGATATTATTCTTCTGATTTTCTGTAAGTTACCTCAGAAGTGCAAAAGAAGAAATAAATGCCAATTCCCAGCAGTTCAATTTAGTAACAATCATTTAAATGTTGCATATACTGTGTGCTAAATCATGAATAACGAGGTAATCGAAAGTTTTAGTAGATATCTCCCCACAGTTTATATAGTACATTTCATTTTCACTTCTTCACGAATTAGTAGGTAATTATGTAAATCGAACCGTAGATATTACAAACTAAGCTATCTTCTTCAAATCCATCAACAATTGTCACAATAAACCGAAATGTAGCCAAACTCAATGCAACCAATAGTACACGTCAAACATGCATTTGTTCAAGTGCCAAAATATATATTTAGTCCATGTTGCAGATAAGCCACCCCATTCATCTACGAGTTGAAAAGATCCCATTTTATTCATCACAGGTAGTACACTCTGTAGATCACTGGTAGAGTGTCGGCTTGTGGATCACAAGATCGCGGGTTTCAAAACGGTGGAGGTATTCGGATTTTTGGAGGGCTAAAAGAAAAATAATCCATTCGAAACTTCCAGTCATACAATATCGGAATGTAAAAGATCTCAAGTGACACATCTTGTGTTTAACCGAAAAATTTATCCGGCCATAGAGAGCCCAGCAGAAATACGGTTTACTTTGCCATCTGGTAGAGTAAAACAGAACATCCAAATAGACGTGAAGGGCCGATGACCTTAGATGTTAGGCCCCTTTAAACAACAAGCATCATCAAATTGACGCGAAGCCAGGCCCAATGGCGTCAAATTGCAATACCTGCACACGGTAGCCGGGCCCAAACTACTACTACTACTACTAATAATAATAATAATAATAATAATAATAGTAGTAGTAACGACCGGGCGAGTTGGCCGTGCGCGTAGAGGCGCGCGGCTGTGAGCTTGCATCCGGGAGATAGTAGGTTCGAATCCCACTATCGGCAGCCCTGAAGGTGGTTTTCCGTGGTTTCCCATTTTCACACCAGGCAAATGCTGGGGCTGTACCTTAATTAAGGCCACGGCCGCTTCCTTCCAACTCCTAGGCCTTTCCTATCCCATCGTCGCCATAAGACCTATCTGTGTCGGTGCGACGTAAAGCCCCTAGCAAAAAAAAAATTGTAGTAGTAACGCTCTCACTGTACAATTTGACAATCTTCCTGGCCTTTTTTTCAATTATCTGGGGTCGGCACTAACATGGTTTATGCCAGTTTCAAGGCCGAATGCCCTTCCTGACGCCAACCCAATGTGCTTATTTCTGGGGCGGTTGGTAGAGTGATGTGTTGTATGTACAGTCAATGAAGATGTGTGCTAAGACTTCACGAGCACCATCCCACAAAGCTGGGGGAAATTAGCCAGACGCGGGTAAAATTCCCGGCTCGACTGGGAATCGAACACAGGGTCCTATGAAGTGAAAGCCACTACGATGGCCATTTAATCAAGGAGCCGGGCTCAATATGATCTACATCAGGGGGGAACAAATTCCTTCCAAAATATGTAACAGAGAAGAATAGGTAGATGAAGCATTCTAAAAAACAGTGATAAGGGTAAAGAAATGAGGTAAACACACTTACTCTTAACGAAGACATATTACGAACCTTCTCCACACCGCTACATTCCCTAGTTGGCCATTTGTATTTATCATGTTGGTATACACGCAAGTGAAACTCTTGCTTCCTTCAGAAGCAATATATTTTAATATAATGTCATATTCCCTAAACCAAAGTATGCGGTCACTGGGTTAAGCAGTAATCCCACACATTTACACTAAATAAACCAAATAACCCCTTCCTGCGCTTCGACATATTTAACTTTCTTTCCCTAGCTGTTTAATGTCGCTCTAACGTAGGCAAGTTTACGATGACGCCTGAATTGGAAAGGGCTCTAACTTGTAAAGTAAGGGTTATGACCTCCATTAAGGTAGAGCCCAGGTATTTTGCAGGAGTGTAAATGGGAATCCATTTTCGGGGCTGCCGATGGCAAAATTTGAACCCACCAACTCTGGAATATACAGTGACTCCAAGAAGTATTCATCTGTTAACCTAGGTAATGTTATGCGTTTAATTATGACGTCGAAATATATAATGCCTTACTGACGTAAAAATAATCGGTTGAGAATGTGCAGCTTTTATATTCATTAAGAACAAGCCAATGGGCAGCAATAATTATATCAGATATCAGCGATATCTACCCTCCAATATGTATTCGTCCGCATGCACTAATCCGAACATCGCAGGCTAGCTCGCAGTCAATCCAAGGCAGACACCGACGTCATATGGTGCAGTCAGTGTGTTATTGTTTGTGCAAGGCGTAGGGGAGAATTGGATAGAAAAACAAGGAACGCCGGATTGCCCGTACGCGAATTTAAAGCAGGTAAATCTTATAAAGACATTAGCGAACTTCTCTGCAGACCAATTACAACTGTACGAAGCAAAATATGCATGTTTACTAAAACACGAAAATACCAAAATGCTCCCCGAAAAGGCCGTCCACCTATCTTGACAGAGAAGGAAAAGCGGCTAGTGGTCCGTAAAGTTAAAAAGAATCAAAAATTGAGTGCCCCGAAACGAAAAGTTCAGGTCGCAAATGAATTAGGAAAGACTGTTTCAGAGAACACTGTAAGGAATGTCCTCTATGTAGCGGGCTTTCATGGACACAGTGAATCGAAAGAAGAGATGTACATTTGCAGAAACCAACAAAAATAATGACTTAATTCTGGGAAAGGGTCGTCTTCACAGATGAAAGTAAATTTAATATGTTCAATCAGATGGGAGAGTGGTGGTTTGGAGACAAAAGAACAGCCAGATGGAAGAACGGAACTTGACTGCTACTGTCAAACACATACAAGTACGGGGGTGCATGAGTGCGAGTGTTGTTGGGGACCTACATCCAACTGAAGATATCTTGGACCACCATAGATATATTCAGATTCTGAAGGACCATCTTTGTCAAAAGTGTAGAAGATATGGGCCTGCCAGGGGACTACATTTTCAGCTAGGACAACGACCCTAAACACACGGCTCTTAATACCAGGCTGTAGCCGCATTATAACACACTAGGTTATATGCAGACCCCACCTCAGTCACCGGACCTCAATCCTATTGAGCATTTGTGGAATGTTTCTGAACGAAACATGCGAAAAAGACCTATTTCCAACAAGAATGAGTTGCAGGCAGCATTGTTGGTCGAGTGGAAAAATATCACAAGAACCACAACTGAAAAGTTGGTGAAGTCCATGCCCTGAAGAATGGCAGAGGTTATTAAACTAAAAGGTGGCCCAACGAAGTACTGAACTCCAAAAGTAACGTCCAAATTGCCAGACGAAGGCACGGACGAGTACTTCTTGGAGACCACTTGACGAACTCTCCTGTTTTTGTCTGTTTTGTCAATTAACAGGGACTAATCTGCAATGTTTTGGTTTTCCTTGTGGCTATTATATTACATATAAGCAATGTATAGTTCATGGTCTGAATTTACAGTTTTATTTCAATAAATTTTCTTCCTACACGGTCTGTACCACGAAGCCATATCACTCGGTCGACATAGTTTTCGGTTCTTCTAATCATAACTTACAATTTGCTTCAGATCTACAGTAGTGAAAGAAGTTCCATCTATTCCCATGAAAGTGACGATAGGTTTTGCAACTGCTTTATTCTGAACGGCAAATATTAGAAGTCAAATATTATTTCAGAAACTTCACATGAAAAATTCATAGAAAACTTCATCGAAGGTCTGAATTTTTACACTGAAATTATCATTGATCCATTTTTGGAGACTTGGACATAGCTGTGAACAGCTCATATGAAGCCTGTCTGATAAATAATCGGTGTGGTCACATCGCCAGTTCTACTGTATATGATTGTAACTAACCGAGGTTTAGGACTGAAATGAAGCAGGCATCGCATGCATGTTCGGCATCATTCAGGCATTCGCCTGCAACATCAGAGCAAGTAATAAATCCTGAATTCAAATGAGCTACATAAAAAACTATTAATTTATTATTATTATGTCCCACTGATTACTTTTACGGTTTTCGGTGACGCCGACGCGCAGAAAAGTTGTCCTGCAGAAGTTCTTTCTCTATCGAGCCCCTTCAATACCACCGGACTGGACCGGGTCGGAACCGCTAAGCTGGGCTCACAAGGCCAGCGGTATGCCATCTGAACCACTCAGCTTGGCTATGACAATCCCAACCAACGTCTTTAAAATTCAAAGAATGGAAACACATCTCTTTCAGCATTTTTCCTGTCTCTTTACATTCCTCATTAGAATGGCAAAAGAGCATTTAGCAGTGCAAAACATATTTTGTTAAATGGGTCAATACAACATGGATGGAATTTATCACTTGTGACTGCTAAACTCTTGCAGGTTAAAAAATTAACATTTGCAGAAATCCCACAAATGTATTCAAAATTATATTTATAGCTCAAATCTCAATGCTGAAACCCCAAACAACTTAATAAATACAACCTATGAAACCTAACGTAAAGTAAAAAGATCGCAATGTATCACAGCTGGCTGCAGTTGCCACTAATTCCACTCCATTGTTCCACCAATTAGACAAGTGACCACTTCCTGTCTCCAATACCGACCAATTACCTCTCATCATGTGACACCACTGTCTTACACGTCTCGCTCCCTAAGCACTGCCACGATCTAATTCACTGCAGACGATAATATGCAGTGCACTGTTCCCCAGTACGCTATCCTTGGCAGGTCATTACTCTCTATGGCAGAAGGTGACTTTTCCTTTTTCCCATAGTAATCAATCCACTACTAGGCCCACTTAGAATCATCTCCGACAAATACCCTTCCCTGTTGAGCTGTACGTAATGGCATTTTTCCTCTTGCCAATAAACAGAGGGTCAATTTCCAGCACATTAGTACTAGGCACTACTTCGGTATGCCAATCTTAGTTCAGTAACATTCAATGAAATCGTATTGTCCAAGTGAGGTATAAGTCTATGGTAAAATCAAATCTGAAACAACACTGAAATCAAATACAAAGAAATCTTTCACGCCAACAGCTCTTCATTTCCTTCTTTTACTAATTAGTATACGTCAATTAGGAAAGTTTCAGCTATAACGTAGAAATCATATCTATTTACAGTTACTCACACAAATATGCGTACACATGAGATAGTAATCATCGTCCAATGTTAATAACAGTATTATGACCGTCAGATGTTTTATATTGGTAAAATATGAATGCGAAATATACAGTCAATAGCCCGTGTTTGGTACCTCGTGTACAGAAAACAGTTTTGCCCTGCAAAACATGAAGTAATGTAACTGAAACAATAACTTCACCTCACAAAAGTATTCGTACGCACCACACAAGTATTCGTACATACATCAAAAAGTATTGGCACACCTACCATAATATGTACATTCCATACAAATAAAGGTGATGCCCAGACACTATTATATTTATTAAAATGTACAGTAGTAAACATAAGGTTCATCAAGTATAATTGGTTTCTCACACCAAAAATAAGAGTTTACAAAACAAAAATGAGTTGCTCTACACATCAAAAAAGTATTGGCATACCTACACACAAATGAAGTTAAAGTCTCTGTAATTCACGTAACTGAAGTCTAGTAGTCTGTGTGCATACCGTTAGCATTAAAGACATCATGTAGACGTCTTAGCATGGAGTTGACCAAGCTGCGCGTAATCTCTCGTGAAATCTTCGTCTATTCCTCCAACAACACCGTCTGAAACTCCCGCTTCCCGGTAGAACGACGTTTTCGAAGTTTTTCTCCAAGTTAGTCCAAAGGTGCTCTAACTGGTTAAGATCAGGGCTCTGTAATGGAGTGAAAACCCTTCTTGTTGCATTATATAATAACCACTCCCGCGTTCGCAGTGCCGAGTGTTTCGGATCGTTGTCTTGTTGAAAGTAAAAGACGCCATCAAGACTCAGTTTCTGTGCACTGCTACGTAAGTGGCCCCACAACACATCGATATATTTACGACGATCTATCACACCTTCAATAATTACCAAGTCACCAACACCAGAAGCTGCCATGCATCCCCAAACCATTATGCTTCCTCCCCCATGTTTTACTGTAGGCAGGATATGTTGTGATTGGAGCTGTGTATTTGGTTTTCCCCACACTTTTACATTCCCGTCAAATCCAAACAAGTTAAACTTGGATTCGTTAGAAAATATCACAGAATTCCAAAATTCAATCGATTTATTGACAATCTTTGGCGACCTGCAAGCGTTTTCTTCGGTGAAGTTCCGAAATAAATGGTTTCTTTCAGGGATATCTCCTATGAATATCACCTGCTTTCAAAACATTCCTCACAGTTTGAGCACTGACCTGTTTGTTGGACGTTGACTGGATGTCCAATACAATCGATCCCGCACTTTTAAAGGACTCTTTTAGTGCAAGACGAACTATACTTCGATGCTCACTACATGTTAAGAACTCTTTGACGCCCAGATCTGCGTTTATTGTCTATTGTACCAGTCTCCTGAAACTTCTTGATGATTGTCCGCACCGTTGTATATAATTAACACAATGTTCTTTATCAATTTCACGGTAACTTTTACCCTGCAAATGCAAAAAAAAAAGCACCTTGTTGCGGAACGACACGGATTGCTCCTTTCCCTTCGGACTCACCGTGACAACGTTACTTTTTCCTATATAGTTTCCCTGTAGACACCCACTTCCTCTTTGTGCACCTGTGTAAGCTACCCACCCAGGTTGGTTTACATATTTCTTGCAGAAGGAATTTTCAGAGCAACCCTTCTTGGTTCATCCTCTTGATGCGTCCAGAAAAGCCGATGTCCTTTTCCAGTACTGAACAGGAAAAGATTTCGTTTTGATGTAATACGCGAAAGGGACACGTCCATGAGAAAAACATTCTCTATTGAGATCAATTCCAAACCAAGATGAGTGTCTGACTTTATGCCTTGTTTAGTGGCATGCCAAAACAGATTCTTACCGGAAAGTAAACTCGTTTGAAACAAAAAGGCAAATCTGAAAGAATCTTAGAGAATCTCGATATTACGACCGTTTCTCCTGTGCCACAACCAGTTAAAATAGTAGCTTCAATCAAAGAGATTCTCAAAGTTTCCACTACCACTCGCGTCCCATTGCGTAACTTCGGCGGGTGCAGATTACGTAACAATATACAGTAATAAGCTGATTTTGAAAACGGGTGTGCCTGTGTGGTGACAAGTCGGAAGGATGTAAAGAATTTGGAAATTCTGTAGGGTAATGAACATCATATTCATTATCGACTACTGTGTCAACTTAGCAATATACTTGAACCTGGGCAGCGAATTTGGAGAACACAAAGTCATTAACTTTCCCAACTTATTCGTTCGTCGGCGATATTATTGATCTTTCTTTAAACCATAAAAGGGACTTGTTAGATCGGGTGGACTTCAGGAGTGATTGTGAGTATTGTTTTTATAATATGGAGGATGATTGTCTAGTTTTACTTCCTCTGTAACGCTAGAGGGAAAAATGAAGGTATCGACCAAAGAAAGACAAGGGTCACGAAGGGCGTGAAAAAGAAAGAACCCCTCGGCCTCGAGTGCTCTAACACCGTTGGGGTCGGAAAAGAACAAGAGCTGACCTCGGGAGGTCGGATAGGATAGATGCAAGTGAGGAACCTTGCACAAGTAAGTTGAAGCAATGTTAGGACTCAGATAAGGTGCCCGTGGACACCAACCCACGCTCCAAAGTTCGGAGCCCCTGGGTCCCCTTTTAGTCGTCTCTTACGACTGGCAGGGGATACCGCGGGTGTTATTTTACCGCTCCCTTCCTGGAGTTCAGGATAAAGGCTATTAATATGTTGCTTACTAAAACATATACACCGAGCTCGATAGCTGCAGTCGCTTAAGTGCGGCCAGTATCCAGTATTCAGGAGATAGTAGGTTCGAACCCCACAGTCGGCAGCCCTGAAAATGGTTTTCCGTAGTTTCCCATTTTCACACCAGGCAAATGCTGGGGCTGTACCTCAATTAAGGCCACGGCCGTTTCCTTCCCATTCCTAGCCCTTTCCTGTCCCATCGTCGCCATAAGACCTACCTGTGTCGGTGCGACGTAAAGCAACTAGCAAAAAACACCATATACATAATTATTGAGGGTATTTTTTCCTTCAGTGTCCGATAATTCTCCATTTCCGACTCTAATTAGCCTGTCAGCAAACAGACTATTATCTTCAGATGTTAAGAGAACTCTCATGTTAGTTCTGAGTGTCAGTTTTGTTATCTCTGATCACATGTAAGATCTTTTTAATGAAGTGTTCATTTCGTCAGCTCTCGTTCCTCTCGTAAAAGATAAGATATGACAGTAATCTCCGGCGAACAAAACTGTGCAGCCAACGATTTTTATGTATATTCTTTAGATCACGCATGGTCTTGTCTAGAGCTTCAACGGAAGTTCTGTGCGACACTGTAGCCCCACCGCATACCACTAATGACAAATTTTGAATTAGATTTGAAATATTACATACGCTTGCATCATTACCGGTAACTATCAGAGGAAGTTTAAATATTGTATGAACTCTTCTCCCCCCTTCCAAAAGAGTGGCTGCAATTTCACATGATGCGACGGCAAGTGCAATACTACCACCAGACCTCACTTTTGCGATCATCATTAATCAAAAACGTTTTGCCTCTGCCTCCAGGGGCATCGAGGAAAACCACCTTACCTTCCTTGCTTGTGATGCTAGATATGATGGTGTATTAAGCTTTTTTCTTCTGATCGACGTTCTTGATAAATGGCTTGCAGGAGTCGAGAACGATCATATGGCGTCTCCCTGAAGTATTCATTATTGTTCGCCTATAAGTTATTGTTGTGTGGAAAAGGAAAACCACACTAATTCTCTGATAGATTTGCTTGGAAGTGATTGTACTATTCTCAGCCTTCAGTCAGCCCTTGATCGAACATATTTTGGTCATATTTTAAACCTTCCAATGCAAGCTCTCTCCATTTTCGGTTCAATGTGTCTTCTGACAAGCTCTCTCGGTGATTATTCCAAAGATTCAATAGATCAGGAAATTGGCAAATGACGATAATGATGAAAAACAAATATCGAAGAGATCTTGCCATTACGTAGAACAGCTTCTGATGTGTTCTCCCAGTGAGAATCATCTTCCAGCAATTCCTTGACTCCGCATGCTTCTTGAAATGTGTCTTGAATTATTCCTTCCACAGTTCTTATCGAAATGAAATAGGACCTTTAACCACATAAAGTAATATCCGTAGATGAAAACATTCACTGTTGTTGGGATGTACTACATACACTCAGCCAAGCGCATCTGTTATTTTAATGTCATTGTACCCATAAAATGGCTCGCCTTGTTCCAACCGTTAAAATTTTCTGCTAGTTTGATTTCAAGCATAAAAATTTGGAATTTTGTCATAAGGATCTTTGCAAAATCATCTACTGCACATAATTGAAAAAATGATGTTAGCATCGTATCATGATGATTGTTAGCATTATTTTCAGTGAAATAGACTCATTGCCCATTTTCTAAATGGGTCGCAAGGTGAATGATTGTACCTTAGGTGCTCGTCCATGTACACTGAACGATAAAATCCACCCCACTGCCTCGGAGCTGCAAATATATCTTCCAGATTTATATTGTTGATCCTCATTTGTAGATTGAATGCTGAAAGTAGCCTGATCGCTGCATTTATTTGTGTACTTGCAGAGATATTTAACACGTTGAAGACGATGTCACCCCTCGTGGGGTGACGGACGCTCATCCTCTCAACTTTAAGCTGTCGCACAAAACTAGCGCTACCATTCGCTGTTGTATTGCATTGCTTGATCACTTAAGGTGTCCATAGAGTGCAGCGCGGTGCCCATTCCTTTCTCACGACGCTGTGCATTGGGCGACACAGAGCACAGTGTTCCACAACAACAGCCCCGGGGGCTCTGAACTATGAAGCGTGGGTTGGCGACCACGGGGCCCTTAGCTGAGTCCTGGCATTCCTTCCACTTACTTGTGCCAGGCTCCTCACTTTCATCAATCCTATCCGACCTCCCTTGGTCAACTCTTGTTCTTTTCCGACCCCGATGCTATTAGGTTTGCGAGGGCTAGGGAGTCTTTCATTTTCACGCCCTTCGTGGCTTTTGTCTTCCTTTGTCTGATACTTTCATTTTTAGAAGTGTCGGACCCATTCCATTTTTTCTCTCTGATTAGTGTTATATAGAGGATGATTGCCCAGTTGTACTTCCTCTTAAAACAACAATCACCACCACCACCATCACAACAACAACACAGGTAAAACGTTTACGTGTTTTCAACTATTCCCACTAGCTCATCCAGCCGAACGATTCGAACTGAACCAGACTGCGCTATCGTTCTCAACGAGTTTCCAATCACCGATGCTGGAAAAGTAATGGAATTCACTATCAGTGAAGGAGAGGGCCAATCTAAGGACATTGCCGACGAAAATAATTTCAAAAATTAAATACTTAAGGGGCCACAGCAAGAATGCAGTGAACCTTTCAGGTGTTTTTCAAAGTTATACTCGTCTCCTGTAACCTCGGATTCCTCTTTCCGTTCATATTCAAGCAGGAAACGTTTCACATTAATACGGTTTACCCATATTTTGGCACTTCAGAGGGACTAGACAGCCACAAAAAAAAAAAAAAAAAAAAACTCCCTTACCTGCATCATCCAATGGCTGAAAATTCGCTCGAAACGACAGCTTCATCCGGTCCATTACAACGCGACTGGCTGAATAACAGGCGGAAGCAATATTTTATAATAATTCATGCCCTTCTATTGGCTATTAGCCGCTTGTTTTAGGTATTGGCACTTAAGAAGCAACGAGTTCCATATATGCATGTTTTCTCATGAATTACGCTAATTAACCGACTTAATACAATAGGTTGTAAATAGAAGATTAGCAAAATTCCACCACAATATTTTGGCTCCAAATCACAGCCCGTAAAGTACGCAAACTTGCAGTTCTACGTAACTGTTGATATCATGATCACAGCTAGGGGATCTCCAGATTTACGCGGAATCCGAGCTTTAAGGTGCAACTTAGTTCAAAAGTGTACTGGCCGAGATTTAAATGCGGCCGCCTTGGCAAGAAGCCAGTAACAACGCCACTCGGCTATCATGTCCCTTTTGATTCCTTCACATACCCCAGTCAAATTAAACACCACTACTACTACTACTACTACTACTACTACTACTACTACTACTACTACTACTAATAATAATAATAATAATAATAATAATAATAATAATAATTAGTAATAGTAGTAGTAGCAGTACCGGAGGTACACCCGCCCCGTGCATTTTAAACTAGCGCCTTCTAGAAGGCCATCTAGATCAGGAAATCAAACTCATTTTGGAAATAGTTTGAACATTTCTCAACAGATGTCGCTACTCTCAACTTATGTTGCGCCCTCTGGGGTGAAGATTAACTACTAATTTTCAGAGTAATTTTGTATGTGAAGGTTTCCTAAACTGAATTGTTTACTGATTATTTTTAATGTTCAAAACACTTCTATCTCTTCCCGCCAACCTTATTTTTCTACCAAGAAAATTTTGTGTACATTTCTTTATTCACCAATGATAAAATTTAGACATTTATTTGATTGCCCAATGAACATTGGGGGGGGGGGGGAGTGTTAGGGCCTTGGGCCAGAGTTTTCTGGAACCTCCCTCTCCGCTATAAAAGCTGGCCCATTTCAAGCCATGTTGTCCTTGTGTTCCCTCCAGTCTAGAGTGTGTTCGTAACGGAGGCGGGGGCTGCCTCTTCCATCTTCGGGAGGTCCACCAGCTCAATGTAATGGCAGATTCTGCTTAGCATGTGATAGTCTTTCAAAGCTAGCTCGAGGGGAAGGTTTCAAAAATTTAGTAATACAAATTTTTATTTTCTCAAATGTAAATTTCAAACAAGTCGAAATAACTTAACCGAAATCAGGGAATAGAGAGTAAGGTGCCCTCTTGTATTCCCTCTAATCTTGATATCGAGGCGACTATGATTTTGTAACCTTTAATATCTATCTAGTAATTTCTGTAATTTATATATATTTCTCCATCTAATCACCTCCGTAGTATACGCTTATCCTCTGTAACGTCGGACCATAAGCCCAAATAGGGTTTTATGTACATTTCAATGAGTGCAAGAATTCTCCTCCTTACCATTTTGATTTTCGGCCAGTAACTTTAACCTTTTGGTTTTACCAAAAGCCATGTAGAATGGGTACTTGTTACCCCTGTTGAACTCTATTTCATTCATTTCATGTTAAGGATATCAGACTGTTGAGTAGTTAAGACAGTGAGTACTGTTTAATTTTGTTGAATGTAGGTTGTGCCTTTGATAGGCCTGGAAAGGGTAAATTTGTAGAGCAAAGATGCTCTTCCTCTTGGTGTAAAAGAAATTGGGAGATCCGTCTCCGTGACTGTTGGTTGAAATGAGCAGTAGTGCTCATGTAAAATTTGTAATTAGGGAGCTTTAAGCTCATATTGTTAATTTACTGTTATCTGATTACCTCTGACCTCTTTAAATTGTTCCTCAAGTTAACGAGCTAGTTCTGTACCTGAATTGTAATTTGCTTAGCAAAGTGTAACCTTTAAAATTTGAAAAGAAAATAAAGAAGAGAAAGAAATATAGTTCCAATTTTAAATTAATCGTCTGACTCTTTTATATCCACCCATTCATGCCCGCGCCTTCTTTCACCTCAGTGAACCACGGTCTCCCCGGAACAACAATGATAATAATAATAACAATAATAAAAATAATAATTTTTAACGCCACTTCAATAACTACAGAATTTTAAGGAAACATCTTGGTATCAGGAGGTTGTACCGCTGCAGTTCTTTAATGTGACAGAAGCCAACGACACGGAGCTGTCGCATTTACACACCCTCAAAAGCCAATCGAACGCTACTCTTGGGTACAGAATGTAATGACTATCCACCTGGGCCACTGAAGTCGGCCAGGCATAGTGAGCACATTTCAATCTGTAAGTATCCTTTTAAGTCGTACCACGCGCATACTTGGACCAGAAGATTTCCCGATGGCCAATACAGTTAATGAAACGTCAACGTCACACTGACGCGGGTAGGTTTCCTGAGACGCTGGGACAGGGAACTGCTAGGACTGGTCTCAAGTGAAGTAGAGAAACAGCATCTGCCTGGTGTCGAAATGAAAAAGCAAAGGTAACCAACCACTTTCAGAGCATCCAATGTGTGACTCGAACCCAGTACCTCCGGAATACAAGCATCCAGCTACACACATATACTACGTAACCAACCCTCTCGATTGAAAAGAATGTAACTGGGAAAACTTAAACATTCCTCAGTTTATCCCAGTCTCTTCCGGAGTTGCAGGCGCACTCTCATTTTCTTCTTAGGTTGGTGTTTTAAAACCAGATTCCCCAGGAGAAAATTCCATCCTAGGATACACAGGGATTCAAATCTGGTAGTCTGGATGGAAAACTAGCAGCTAACCACAGCGCTTTTCTGGCCCGTAAAAGAGCACTTGATAGGAGAGGAATAACTGTTATGTCGACGACATCGAAGTTCTTCACTGGACACGATTGACATGGAATGTAAAATAAGTCTCAGAAACCCACATTAAGTAATGCTTATCAATACAGTAGCGGCTCGTAACTGTAGATAAGATGTTCTTTGTACATTAGTACGGCAAGGTTATGATATATTTACTGTGAGCATGTACGGCACATTGAACTACATGCGAAGCTACTGCTACCCCACTGAAACGAGCCGCCACTGGCGTTGTGCATGCAGTTTCTGCCGGAGGCTGATAACAGCTACATGAGCGTCTGGAGCGCAAAACCAACACCAAATGAATGACGAAAACCTGAAACAAAGAACATTAATCAGAGGTGAGGTCTGTAGTATTTGCTACGCTCAATTATTGTGCCAAAAACAATACCAAGCATTTCGCAAAGAGCATTGTAACAAATATAACAAAATAATAACCATCGTGGTTCCCTAACAAACAACGTTCAACTTCCGGGAAGTAAAGTATCCTCATCGAATAAAAGCTTGGATTACATTTATACTGTTCGTGAACTGCGCGACAACGTCTTCACAAAGGGTAGAGGTGAAACGAGAAGAGTGGAATCTCTTGCAAACTAACATGCCCAGTTAAATACTTTAAAATACATTTTGAAGAGTATGCAGATTTGCATATTTTAATAAATCCACTTCTCTAATTGTGATTTCAAATGTATGGGACACTATATTACTTCAATATTTTCAGAATTAAATTTCCCAACCCGGGATACCGAGCTATATGAAATCACCCAATTCGAATTATATAAAAAAAAGTTGGCGTAACATTTAGATTATATTGTCAGTATGTGAACTGCTCCATCCTATTTAGAATACAACACAGCCGAGCCGAATGGCTCAGTTGGTTGAGCGTTAGTTTTCCGCGCCCAAAATGGCGGGTTGGATCCCAGGTTAGTCCGGTGGTATTTGACTCAAATACGTCAGCCTCGTGTGTGTAGCTTTACCGACACGTAAAAGAACTCTTGCAGGACAAAATTATAGCACCTTTAAGTTTCCAAAAACTATAAAAATAGTTGATTGGGTTTAATAACTACTTCATTATTACAGAATAGAACAATATATCAAGAGGATCGATATGATTGCACCTGAAAGAAGTATGTAATCTTTAAAATACACTTCCATTTATATTAAATAACTCCGTAGCATACTCAGATTATCTGCAAGTACAAAAATCTCATCTTGTAACAAATGGAATCCTCCCAAAGTTTGTATCTGGCTCAAATTAAACAAACAGTAAAAAAGGTGCAGTAGAATTACTGTCTGTTTCAGTATCACATTAAACCAGCCTTTACGAAACTTGAAATGTAGTTTGAAGAAAAAAAAAGGATTCTAACTCAGACATTAAATTATCTGAGTATTCCAGGGGGGGGGGGGGGTCGATAGCTTAAAGTCTAAAACTGAATTCTCAAAGATTTCTGTGGGGGATGTTTTTTAGAGCAAACCCATCTCCGTATAAGTCTTTAGGCCCATGGAGGAATGGGAGGTTACTATTCGCAACCTCGGGATGCAATTGTTAACTCTATTCCCCCAACCGCTTTTGCTGCAAGGATTTTTTTTCTTTTTTTTTTTTGCTAGTTGCTTTACGTCGCACCGACTCAGATAGGTGTCTTATGGCGACGATGGGACAGGAAATGGCTAGGAGTGGGAAGGAATCGGCCGTGGCCTTACTTAAGGTACAGCCCCAGCATTTGCCTGGTGTGAAAATGGGAAACCACGGAAAACCATCTTCAGAGCTGCCGATAGTGGGGTTCGAACCTACTATCTCCCGAATACTGGACACTGGCCGCAATTAAGCGACGCTGCAAGGAATTAACATTATACTCATTCTGTTGAAGGCTGACAGAAACCCAGATCCACGTGCCACCTCAGAAGTGGAAGTTTTGTTTCTGATTTTTTTTTTTTTAACTTTCTAAAAGGGAAGCATCCCCACTTTCTTTCAGGTGAACCGAGCACGTTTTTACCGCATTGACTCAGCGTATTATGATCATGGTCGTGGATGTTAATATAATTACATTTTGGAGGTTCTTGCACGACAGAACGGTGTCATCCAAAGTATATAAGAAACTCCTAACCGAAGGGACTCCGGGATGTTGAATGGAATATATTCAAAAAGTTCATACACTTACACGATTACGCCAAATATACTGTGATCACAGTCCTGCGGTGACTGGTACTGTATTTGCAATTGATTCCACAATCTTACTTCCCTGACATAAGCCAGGACAAACTACAGTGAAACAACTCGACACGTTAGAAAATATCGAAAAGTGGTAAATAGCTAAATAACTTGATTAGGAAAAAATCCATTATGTCCTTACCGTACATCATTCATTATGAGAAGTCAATCTCAATTACCTTTAAACTTCAATTTCAAATAGCACCAAAATTTTCTACAGTTGTCGTGTATCTTCAAACTTACCAAAGATACCTAAACTTCATTAATTTTCATTGATTCCAGTATTTTGAAATACAGACAATTGGCTGATAATGCATAGTGAACATACTGTTAGGCTATCTGTTTCAGGAGTTATTCTTCCTCCTAGCCCGTCCCCTCGCTTCAAATAACATGGTCGATCACCCCAAGCATATAGGCCTATACCCATCCTCCACCTCCCTAAATACAGCGTAATACGAGAAATTGTGGAGGATACTATTACTCCGACCTGTAATCTGAACATTCAACACGAGGAGAAAGAAAATGAAAACACATACAGAGAAAAATAATTAGAAAGAGAAAGACTGATACCTAATATCGCGAAGGATTTCATTACTCTCCCTTAAAGGAAATGTAACAGAGAACATCAGCAATATCAACAACAGAATGTACAATAATGAAATACAAATTGAAATACTTGTAATATAATATGCTGTTCCTACAACTACTAACCACCTTGAAACGCGCAGAATAATCCCGATATTTCCCTGAAGGAGATCCTAAAACGTACCAGGAATTCTGATACGACCTCTTGCGTTCAACATTTATTCTGAATATTAACGGATTGTACTGAAGCTCTATCCCGAAAACATCCATCTAAAAGACAACCGCCTTAGTACTTGTCCACTGGTCACTTGAACATGATGACGACGAGGATAATTATTGCCTTAAGGGCTTAACAGTGAGGTCATCGCCCCGGTCATTTGAACTGTTCACTATTCTATTTTAACAAATATTCCTGAATAGTCACACTCATAATTATACTGTTGAAATGTTAACTACATGCAATGGAACCTACTACTCCAGTGGTAGTTAAATCAGAAGCCAAAGTCCATTGCTTATCACCAAATCGACCGCGATTCGAAGACCACCCAATGCATGAGAGGTTTTTTCAACTGCAAAGTGGTGGCTATGTAGTTGGGATTCTCAACAAAACTGGCCAGCTACGATCAAGGTATCAACAGTCACGTTGTCACAGTCGACATCCGTTAAAACTGAGTGCCCACAGGGCCTGCTACTTCCCACAATGTTGCGCTGAATTCGATTCCTGGTTTTGCCACGGATTTAAAAGTAGTTTCAGGGAACAGAAGACGAAGCAGCAAAACTAGGGGTCAGAAATCCCAATTTCAGCTATTCTGTAACTTGTTTTAATTAGTTTTCCTTGTTCAATTCAAAGCTAAACCCAGTACGGTACATAACATCTAGGCTTGCGATCGTAGCCCCAATAAAATACATACGCGTCTGTACTGGAACCTCAAGTCAAGACACGCTCTCAGACGAAACTTCACACACACACACACACACACACACACACACACACACACACACACACACACACACACACATTAAGCGCATGAAACTGTTATCCGGTATGTCCAAAGCTCCTTACAAGAAGCAACAACACATAGCTACAAAACAGCGTACAGGCTGTAGCAACATGCACGTTACATTGAAAACTTCTGCGGAATTTTGCGCCCGATTAAACGCACTCCAGTTCATATGTAGAAACATTTGCATGAATGACTCGTGTTCATACCATTGTGAGGAAAAAAAGTAACCTACAACTTACGAGAATATGTATTTCAGGCGACCAAAGTTTCCACCAACCACTTCACTAATTATATAAACATCATCTATCATCCTCTCCTATTACTGATTACAACGCAAGCTGACTTGACTTGCTCAACAAAGCGTATCGCAAGCTCAAGTAATGTCAGTTCTCTAGCAGAATATTAGAGTAACTTGGGTTTCGATATACCTACAAACAGCTTATTATAACTTAACAGACTCGCCTCAAGCATGCAAGGTAAGAAACCAAATTACGCTTTAACACAGTTACCTGATACAAGTGGATTATACGGAATGAGGCACGCGATGGAATAACGTCGGGCTGGATTAATCAAGGGAAGATGAGCCATCTGCAGCTAGAACAACAGGTAGTACAGAAATACGTTTCGCAACACAATAGGAGTTCGTGGATTGTATGTTCCATCTTATAGGTGAGGCTGTCTGTTGTAGAGGGTAATACGACCAACACCTTAGTACTACACGTATAGATTCTATACTCTTTACCTTAGAGGGACTTTGAGGGCCCTGGGACCGCTACGGTACCTCTGAAGGCTCTTCAGAAACTCTGAAACGCGGTGGCAAAAGAGGATCTGGTTAAGACGCAGCAGGTCGTTATGCTTGTTAGGTTCCAAAATGAGTAAAAAATAAAATAAATGCAATGTAAATTTTAATCTTATAGCAGTTGTATGGCGTTATTCGAAGTAATTCCACATACTGATAATCAGTATGTGGAATTACTTACAGACATAATCAACTCATAATGATCATGTCTGTAAGTAAAGAAGATATGAGTAGAATTTTGTAAATAACATAAATTTATAAAGTATGAGATGTATGTTTAATAGAAAAATTGTTAGTGTAAATTGTATAATACTGTTTTTTAGGAAAATATATTTTCTTGCTAATTTAAAATTTAATGCTTGATAATAACGTGTTTTTATGTGCCATGTGCCACCGAGTTAGACACCTCATTTGCAAATAAAGTGCTTTTGATTTGATTTTGATCGAATTTAGATTTATTCTTCTGAAGACGTGCAGTCGATTTCTTATACATATGTTACCAATAACGAAGTCGACATGCACAGAGACCTACATGACATCGAAGTGAGGATGGGAGAGGGGGGGGGGGGGTAACAAACAGTATTAAGTTTTTTCAATTTGCTTTACGTCGCGCCGACACGGAGAGGTCTTATGGCGACGATGGGACAGGAAATGGCTAGGAGTGGAAAGGAAGCGGCCGTGGCCTTAATTAAGGTACAGCCCCAGCAATTGCCTGGTGTGAAAATGGGAAACCACGGAAAACCATCTTCAGGGCTACCGACAGTGGGGTTCGAACCCATCCTGGATGCAAGCTCACGGCTGCGCGCCCCTAACCGCACGGCTAACTCATCAGGTGGCAGTATTAATCCAATTGGATCTAGCAAATCAGCTGATATATCACATCAAATCTGTTGCCACATAAAAGAAAGCTACAGGATTCTTGGAGATGACAATCTACATTACAGAGAAATATCAACATATACTTCAATTAAATTAAACTAACGAAGAAATTTAGATTTCTACTTAGACGACTAAAGTGCAACATTCCGTCAGTCTTACTTCGAGTAGGCCTACTTGAAACAGACTTCAACATAGGATAGTAAGCATGCCGAAGAGATATAAAGGAACAGAACAAAAATGGCCGACTGGACACCGACGGGAACCAAACTCACATAATGAATGGTGTACAGTGAGCTGAAACGTTTAATGTAGACCTTGTCCGTGACTGTGAATTAATTCGTTATGAAATAATTAATACTTCACCAATCACAAGTTGTATTGATTTGTATTCCACAACGCGTTTCAGAGCTTATACTCTATCGTCAAGTGGTGAAATGGTGACAAACTGTTTTCAAATATTTTCAAAGAATGTTATTTCAGTGAAGACTATGTGTTGAGGATCTATTAATTGATGTCCATACAATTCTAGATTTCCAAAAATATTTAATTTTATCTATTTTGTACGTGCGTGTAAAACGGTGAGGGAAGTTTGTATACTTGAGACTTCATGACCTGTGTCATGTAGATGCACGGTAACTGCTGATTTTTCATGCTTATGTAGCCAGTGTGCCGCCAGGTATTCTTGAAATCTGATTGCAAGTCCTCTTCCAGTATGTTCAATGTAAAAACATTAATAGTTTTCATAGGTGATTTTATATACACCGTGCCTTGAGTTCAAACCAGTGTAGCGGCGGGAGGCACCCTTCTGAACTATGAGACATCATCCCTTGGCCTCCTCTTTCCAGTATAGAGAAACATTATCTTAACAGGCATGACAAAATGCCCTGCGAGTGCGAAGTACAGACAAACTTTCTGAAAACGCACCTGAGCAAGAGGCAACCAAAATTGAAACACCTGACGTAACAACCTAACGATTCCTATTTCGTAAATTGCGCTTTATTCAATACGACGGGGTCATTATTTGACTACATTTTCTGGCCCGTCTGTAACTTAGTGCTATAACAGTGAACGCCCTCAGGAAACGCACACATTTAACTGTACTTCTAAAAAAACCTTGGCTTTACAACTTTTGATTCGGGGTACGTTAATTTCTTAATTACAACAGACTGAAGAGTCTACTGGGTGCTGCAATTGACAACCCGGCAGGGGACCAATATTTGCATATCGCGCAGAATACTAATAGCGCAAACCTGAGAGTGCTGCATCCTCATGGAGTATCGCGTTACAACCAGCTCCATAATCAATTTTCACTAGGGCAATAAAGCAGGTATAGTTATCACAACAACGACGACGACGACGACACGAAACTAAATTCTACGCCTGTACAGCGAGTGCATAAGATCTCCCCGCGACGTTATAAAAAGAAAAGTCTTCTATGCGACGATAAATTTATTACACATTTATAACTCTCAACAAGCAGAAACACAGTTTCTCGCCGGAATAATCTTACTACCACCATCCCCTGCTGGAAAATACAGCATAAATTTCTACGTGGAGGTATTCGTATATGTTAACTTAGAGAAATTATAATTTTGACATGCCGATTACTTAATCGGAATGGCACTTTGTATTGAAAATTACCAACTAATATCTTGGAACTTGAAATATGATGATTACGATATGAAATTCATCATTTCCTATACCCTTCTTCTTCGTTACCTTCTTAACGAAGACTGATGAACAAGAAGAGATAATATAGAGGAGGGTCCTAAAGTATTCCTTCCTCCTTGTCTTATTCGTTAACTTCGGTAATTAAAGTTATGACAGGAAAAAACTATGACGACTGAACGATAGGTAGAGATTAAAAATTTGGAGTAAGCGGGTCATTTCAAGTATTAATGTGTGTTTTTCAAAGACGACATTATTATTATTATTATTATTATTATTATTATTATTATTATTATTATTATTATTATTTGCTAGTTGCTTTACGTCGCACCGACACAGATAGGTCTTATGGCGACGATGGGACAGGAAAGGCCTAGGAATGGGAAGGAAGCGGCCGTGGCCTTAAGGTACAGTCCCAGCATTTGCCTGGTGTGAAAATGGGGAAACTACGGAAAACCATCTTCAGGGCTGCCGACAGTAGGATTCGAACCCACTATCTCCCGGATGCAAGCTCACAGCCGCGCGCGCCTAACCGCACGGCCAACTCGCCCGGTATTATATTATATTATATTATATTATATTATATTATATTATATTATATTATATTATATTATATTATATTATATTATATTATATTATATTATATTATATTATATTATATTATATTATTATTCTGCCGTCTTTATCGCACATGTTGGCGACCATCATTGCAATCTACGTTTTTGAAGTTGCTACACTGAACCATATTCATGCCGTACCAGCCGCTGAGGTTCATCAACCGCGAAGTTCTTCAAACAGGTCTACATCACTAGCTGTAAGAAAATATTCCGCATTACGTGTCCGAAATATTCTAGTTTCAGGTTCCTTTAACAGAAAATAATAATTTATCTTTTCTAGTTTATCCACCACCTCGGAAAATTTCTCTCTCCGTCCATGAGATTCGTAAAATTCGTCGGTAGACCTACATTTTGAAAGCGTCCAGTCTTTTCCATGGGGTTGGGGTTAGACCGCATCATTCAGACCAAAGTTTAGATTGAGATTACTTAGGAGTTCCTTCATTTTGAAGAAGGTCCTTCGTGCCTGTTCGGTTCTTATTATCTTTATGGCAGTACAATACAAGCATTAGATGCAGGATCAGAGGTAATATAGAAAGTTTATACTTGCGAATAACGGCATTTTTTTAAAAAGGAAGTGAGTCTGCGTACATCGTTCTGCGTCCTAACCGACTTCGCTGTATGGGAGCGAGAGCCGGGTGAATTTGGGATCTCTTATAATTCGAGGTAACGAACATAAAAGAAGCAAGCATGATTGGCGATTACAAACAGATGGTAACAATGTCAGGAATGTATTCATAATGAAGGTATAAATTCTAAGAATGAACACGCTGGAGAAAGCTCCACGTTCGGAACACATTTCGCTGATATGAGGTGAATGAGGGAGGGTAAATTACCAAGGAGGATAATGGACCGAACGAGATGACTACACAATATGAGCTGTGTATCATTAAGCTAGAAATCTGAGATGGCGGGTTCGAATCACATTGACGAAGGACATGAAGAGAGATCCCGAGGTTTTCCATTTTCATGCCACTCAAATGCTGTGACCATCATTTAGTTAAGACTATGGCTGCAACTTTCTTAGTCCTATCCATCGTCGTCAAAAACATGGTTCGTGCGGTGTTTAACACTTAGAGAAAGACTCTTCTAGCGAAGGTAACGGAAGCAATGTTATTGGTTTCACGTCCTACTAACAACCTCTTTACGGTTTTCGGAGACGCCGAGTTTCCTGAATTCTGTCCTGCAGGAATTACTGATAAACCTTCCGATACGCAGCTGATGAAAATTCGAGTACTGTACCTTTAAACACCAATGGACCAAGCCGGGATCGAACCCCCAATTTCTGCTCAAAAGACCTAGGCTTCTGCCGTCTGAATTAAAGAGAACAAGAAGAGTGACGGTATTATAACCTTCCAATGGATTCCGGATCGAAGATAAAGGAACCATTGAAGTTTATGATAATAAAGAAATTAACGGAAATCATGTGAAGGTATAAGTCCAGTCGTTTTACATCCAGACACATTAATAATTCGAGATAACTCACTCAATTGGGCGGTGGAAATGTATGACCGGAAATCGAAGAGAAAACGTTATTTGACGAACTGAAATTTCTAAATCACCTTCTTGGGCTCTTTTTTAGTATAATATATGTGATTCTAGTTGATTATGTGCGGTGCGTACTTGTTGGAGAAGAGTTTTCATATGTGTAAAAGTGATTTTCCCTATGATGTTACATTTATCGTGTTAAATTACCGCCGGACCGACTCCAATCCTCAGACCATAATATTAAAAAAAAAAAAAAACATGGCGGCCGAAGTAGCCGGATTGCTGGTATTGGCCAACACGAAAATACCACGTACATATTATATAAACGGCGATAATTTAACATGATAAATGTAACATCATAGGGAAAATCACTTTTTCACGTATGAAAACGCTTCGCCAACGAGTACGCACCACATATAATCAACTGGAATCACATGTATTCTACTAGAAAAGAGAGCAACAAGCTGATTATTCAGAAATTTCAATTAGTCAAGTAACGTTTTCTCTTAGATTTCACTTCTCTGGATAGATGAAAATGCATGATAAAACTGTGAAAATGATATTTATAAGATCATTTTGAATGTTTCAAAATAAATTAAGGAGCGAAATTCCTCAATTTATTCTCTCTCATGAGAATTATGAAACATTGCTGCCTTCGTTTTGAAGTGGTGGACATTCTTATATTCAGCACCCAATGAAAGGGAAGTACACCCGAAATAATGTTATTGGCTTTATGTCCCACTAACTAACTTTTTTACTGTTTTCGGAGACGTCGAAGTGCCGGAATTTAGTCCCGCAGTAGTTCTTTTGCGTGCCAGTAAATCTACCGACACGAGGCTGACGTATTTGAGCACCTTCAAATACCACCGGGCTGAGCCACGATAGAACCTGCCAACTTAGGGTCAGAAGGCCAGCGCCTTAACCGTCTGAGCCACTCAGTCCAAGTATACCAGAAACGATTACGTTAACCCAATAAACAGCCCTGGTACTGCTAACATAATGTTGACATATGGCATAGCAGCACTTCACACTATGATGGTAACCTTAGCAATGAAACGTTCCGAGACTAATGATATAATAGGTGTTTACCCAGTAAAGAACATGAGTACAAAAACTCTATTGACTCTAAACATTGATATTTAACCACATGGACGAGCTTCAATTCGGTGTAAACTGGTTGATAACAGATAATCACAGCATGAATCAGAAGGTGTTGGTAGTGTAAAACCTGGCGTTACAAATCGAGCTAATCCCTCCAAGTCACTATTTCTTCTGTGTAACAGTATACAGATTATTCCATCTGTCACACTTATAAGTTTCGTTATACTCCAATATCCAGCCAAACATTTCCGCAGACAAAGCATAGTTTATTGTAAAATACACTTGCATTTCAATCACTCGACACTTTGAAGCACACAGACACTGAGGGAATATCACAATATCCATTATATTATATCTACATTAATATTTTTTCGAGGAACACGAATAGGTTCAGTGTTTGGAATTAGAGAAAAGTCTTCCCTAACCTCAGACATTCTCAAAATGATGTATGCACACTACAGTTTTGTCAAGAACTTCAAAATAATCACGATGTAGCCTATATTCCTAATTCAATTCTCTCTTAAGAATAAGACACACATATATATAAGAATAGTAGTGTGAGAGGCACTGCTATAGTTAGACTAAAATCTGTTTCACAACACGATCAAAACAATCACATTCTCACATTACTGTGTATAATTACAGATCCTAAGTGTCCACTGACTCATATAAATACACTCGCACACTTATATTCTACAAAGAAACTAACATTTACAGTCAACTTTCATGAAATTACACAGACTACATACGATAACAACAAACCAAAACAATCCCACATTTCCAACATTTCCGGCTACTCGATTCGCCATCTTTGAACGATCGAGAGAAGCATTAAGGTCTGAGGATTGGAGTCGGTCTTCATATAGTTGTTACGGATATTTTAGAGTAATCGAAAAATCAGTTATGAAGCAATCGATTGGTACATAGTTGAAGACGACACGGATTGTTAAGCATGTTCCCTTATCTGAACTCCCGATTACGAGAGTGTCGTATGTCAAGGAGACTATTCCTCAATTGCCAAAAACATATGGAAAGGAAGTCATATGCCAATGATTTATTATGAATTAAAAAACGCGAGCCAACATATTATTGATATAATAGAATTGGGTTTTGTCTATTAAAAGAACAATGTAATTAAAAAGGAGATTGAACATCGCATAAGACAAATATACACGACAAGAAGGAAGCTAGTCATACGTTGTAGGAATATGAATAGTTGTCGTATAATAATATGAGAAGTAAATTATAAAATTACGAGATATAGCGTTTAATATAAAGATAATATATTCATCTTTAGCGTTTAATAGCATACTAATCCACTTGTACAAGTTTCAGGTATCATGATGCCTACCTATATGAAGGATTGTTATTCTGAGCCATCAACCAGCATGAATATGCAGGCCTAAGCCAGGTTGGAATCCTGAGATGATTTAAACTATGATGTTACAACAGCCGAAATGATGGAGCTGTGTCTGCAAGAATCCGTCAATGCGATAAGCATCCAACAGATTTCGTTTACTCTATTTTTACTCTATTACGTAGATGCATTATAGTAGTGTAGATTTCCTTTCACGTTATTAGAATGTGAAGTGTTCACAGGATACAACTTGAGTGATATGATATGATCGTCGCTAGGTATTGCAGGACATCCGTGGAGTGTCGTTAATCTTCTAAATAATGGCGTAATTGGAGTCAAAGTTTTCCATGCACTATTCAGCTGATGTCGAGCACGCAACTATAAAGTTTTATACGTATATACGAATATAGGAAGGATCGGTCAATTATGTTTCATGAGGTACCGTCTTCATCATTGATTTTTTTGCATGCCCGATATTGCACAGACAAATTCTCATCGGAGAAATCATAAAGCAATTGGCATGCGTCGAGATTGGAATCTTCCTATAAAGTAATGCTTATGTTATGCAAGTAAATCTTCGTAAGGGAAATATTTGGATTGAACCGCGATGACATAATGGTGGAATTCACACGTATTTGGGAATGAGATAATCTTCTTCGGTGATAATGTGGCTTGTATGTATCGAGTGAATCGTTAAAAGGAAGCATGATGCATATGCGTAATGATAGGAAATATTGAATGATAGGGTCGTCGATATAATAAAATATTATGCGCGATCATTATGGTATAATAGTTCGTTGGGAAATAAGCATTACGAGCAATATAATGTAGTCTTCGAGAATCCCAATGAGGTTAATGTTGAGGGAAATAAAATAGGTGTTCTTCATGCGAATATTCTGATTGATATTGATAAATGGACAAGCATTTAAATATCGACAGTTGTATTTTCTAAATATTTCCCGAATGACACTGGGATACTGAAGGTGTGAATGGACGTCAGAATATTAATCCGTGATACGGTAATGAAACGAATTTCATGCATTTGATAATTGCGGTTGGAAGATCTTCAACACCAAGTAATACCAATGAGAAATGCGAAATATCGTATAACTGGAAATAATATCAGTGTCGTATGATGCAATGCATAACTTAGTACTTCTCGTTGAGTAGTTGTTGATGTAGTACGCATGTCTTGTAGTTATTATTAGAACTTCAAATATTTACAGTAAAATCTACGGACTATTCCAGATGCTGTGGAACCATGATAACTCCAAATAATGATTATCTTTGATGATGTTGTGTAGCTAGATATTTGATTTATTTATGTGCAGCAATGTTAGAATTCCATGAGTATGTTGTCCCTGTTCTGCAATTTGGGTCATTATTTACTGCAGATGAGCTACGAGTTTCATTTTGGTGTCCATGATCATGTCGTTATTAGGTTTCACGACGTTGAATGCAGGTTACTGACGAACACTCAAGTTGTTATTTAGGTTTTCGCTAACTTGTGCGATGAATTTTTACGATATATTAAGAATACCGGAGGACAAGATTTTGGCCAACAAATGATAGAGATAAATAAATAAATAAATGTTTTCCTATCTCATTCTTGTCGGTGGACGGAACGAATAATGTAAATAATTAAATTAATAATCACATATTTTAAGCCTTCAGCAGATTGTCATGTTGGATTTAATGAATTGTTTGAGATACTAATTTAACGTTAAATTGATCAAAACATGTTTCTTTAATTGTACGATATTATAATGCCTTGTGTGCGAAGAACATAGCAGGCAATGAAAGCATACAGATATTTAACTGCGTTGTCATATTCAATTTCCTCCATTATCCGATCATGTTGTTATTTTCAATTATTATTGTTGTTAGTTATATTTCATTAAAAAGATAGTTTAATTAAATCGGAATATCCTTCGATACAAAAAATTCTCGATGTCCTTATTTATAGATTAAGAATTAGGATAGTCTCAAACATTTATAAGATACGTATTCTTGTGATGTCTATAAGAGCCTGATGGTAAGCGTTATAACATGTGACCGGTATTCAACGAACTTGCACACCAGCAAGTTGATCTTCATGGATCTCCGTTGACACCAGCCGTGGCATACCCATAATATTGTTCGAACCTTTTAGTCAGAACCATCCATGAACGGTCATACATTTCCACCGCCCAATGTAAGGTCACAGTATATATTCCTTCCTTTGAATGAGCTCGCAGTTAATTAATGAACAGCATGCATGCTGTCTTCATGTTCGCAGTCCATAACAAGCCGAGTAAAGTCTGAGTGACAAGAATTTCAGTAATGCGGACTTTAGTGAAACGGGCAGAGGTGTATATATCCATCTCAAGGAATACACTCCAGATTTCTACAGCGAATATACAATATTGGCATCACTGCAACGCACAGTACAGTACTTACTAAAGAGTCGATCGTGATCGCCAATGCCAGGAATCACAACAAAGGTCATCAAGGAGTAAGGACAGTTTTTTGAATAATTAACTGCAGGAAATCTACAAACTGCGTAGATCAAGTAAATGTGATAAAGTCCTGAATGCTGGTTCGTTACAAAAACGACAGGCCACCAGACAGACTAGTCTTACATCAATGAAGATCACCGCACGTCAAAATAACAATTAAGGCAACAAACCTCGGAACTGAACTCGAAACGCTGCAGGAGAAGAAACTTCCATTAAACAACGTTAGATGAGAATTGAACGATTTCAAAACTAAAAAACGCTTGAATTCTTCCAAGTGAGAAAATAAACATGACCAGAAAGGATCCCATGCCACAATGATATTAGAATAGAAACTCTGAGACATTTAAAAAATGTGCATACTAACGAATCAACAAAAATGACAACTCCCTTAACGAAATATGAATTATTACTTTATCGTAGTGACGGTTCACGTCTATATTACAGATACCCAATCAACCAGTCATTACAGCCATCAGTATCAGCCAGCCTTCAGTAGTCAACATGCTAATAGCTGATAACCTCCATGTTAGCGCAATAAAACATTATCGCTTAACCAATTCATTATACAGAATTCACACTATATCAACAGGTGTAAGACACAAGTGACTTTAAAAAAAGAATAAGCAAAAGAGGTACCTATGATTAATCATGGTGGCCCCTGTCTGCCGACAATGGTCCTAGGAGTTGAACACTAACAGTGTGCTGGGCAAAATGGACCATCCAAAATATGCAGTAAATGAAGGCATTCGTCTGGAACGAATAAATAAAGGTAACATGAATTTCAGGTTATTTTACGAAATGGAAATAATGTCCATTTGTCAATATGGAAGATACGAGGGGCGTCCCAAAAGAAAATTTACAATGCATTTTGAAATCTGTGTTCAACAGGATGATATTTCGAAGCCGAAAAGGAACTAAAGTCTCTTGGCGCTAGATCAGGACTAAGCTGTGGATTTTCTCAAATATTCCACCGAAATTCGGAACATCATTTTGTCACATACTGACGACTCATCACACTTTCGCCAAAGACTTACACCAACTATAACTCGCACATCTTTCACGATGAAAAGTCAAATAACAGCACAAACTTCTTGCTTTAGCGACTATTCCGGTCGACCCTCTATCTTTAGATGATAATGGTATCGTCTGTACGTACCACTAACTACTTTTTGATGGTTTTCGTTGACGCCGAGTTACCGGAATTTTGTCCCGCTGGGGTTCATATACGTGCCAGTATATCTACCAACACGAAGCTAACATATCTGAGCACCTTCAAATACCACCGAAATGAAATAGGATCGAACCTGCCAAGTTGGGGTCAGAAGACCAGCGCCTCAATCGTCTGAGCCACTCAGCTCGGCATTTTTAGATGAATTTTGTCATCAAGGTGGTAGTGCACAATGCTACTAACTGATACGAAAATACCACCTTAAATATTACAATGTTCCGCTACAACTGCAATCAGTCTAGTACCACGTTTACAGATGATAATAGTCTTGTTAACTTACTTTTGGGACACCCCTCGTAATTTAATGGATTTTTACTACTCTATGAACCAGGAAGGAAAGGGTACCTCAGTAGTTTCACTACGTTTCGCCAAACTGAATGATTGATTCAAGAAAATAAGACAGAGTTAAACTGTAAATGCTGATTTACAGTCCAAAATCATACATCCTGCGAGGTGTGTTGGAACAGATCTAACATTCTTCTCTCTTTAGTTGCAGAATCTACTACGGAAGGATTGGTACCTGTTACCGAATTGCATTTTCAGAGGTTACCTACTGCTGGGTATTGCCTCAATGGACTGGAGTCACTAGCGCGGCATGCATGCGAACAACATGAGGAGCGTGATAGCGTAGTGGCTTAGCTGCTGGCCTGTCACACAGATGGGCCAGGGTCGAATCCCGGCGACCGGTAGACAGGATTTTCACCTAAAAGATCATGTGGCATCCGGCCTTAAACCCCCGCCCAACACCCG
This sequence comes from Anabrus simplex, assembly GCF_040414725.1. Lineage (NCBI taxonomy): Eukaryota > Metazoa > Arthropoda > Insecta > Orthoptera > Tettigoniidae > Anabrus > Anabrus simplex. The sequence continues at coordinate 591,977,924 of NC_090265.1, forward strand.
AGTGAGCCAGGGTGGCTCCCGACGCCTCAGATAGAGCTGAGATATCTAGTAGAAGAAAACATGTATGGGAGGAACAGCACATCAAGTAAAGCCGTAAAATCTTTAACGAGTCAACATGATTTTGTCTGTAACTTCAGTCTCACTTCGTGTCTACAAAATGCAGCTAGGAACTGATCATTTCAGAGCAGTAAGTTTACATGTAACGTTCATCGAGTCAAGCTAAGTATTACTACTTGTTATCAGTTTTTAGGCAAATATATTTTAACATTATATGGCTCTTCTTTACCGACCTCGATATCTGGCCAATGTGTTTACTCTCAGCTCCCAATATTCCAAACAAGTATATTTTTATGATGTTTTAAAGTATGCACAGAAAAATAATTAATCTTCAATTTAAAATGTTCTTCCACTCGGAAAACATATTTTCGCTCTCGCAGGAGAATGTATTTCTGAAGTCTTTAATTAGCGCCACCTGCTCCTTACTAGTGCGCTCCATAACGGCAATATTCATTAAAATGAGAATTTTATGTGTCACTGAATTAATTGAGCAGGTCACAAGGTGAAATCATTTTAGAAAGCATGGCAGTTAAAATCAAAGGGAAATAATTTTAGAGAATATGTTTCATAATCGTGGCTGAAGTGTAACGGATAAGTCTTCAAATAAAGAATTGTTAATTAGGACCCAATGCAATAACAATGGCTACTATATCCGTATCATAACCTCCGATAAAGTCTAATAATTTATTTTTGGTTAGAGGTTTAAAGTCGCACCATAATTGGGTACAGCCCCAGAATTTTTCTGGTATGAAAATGAGAAAACTACGGAAAACCATCTTCAGGGCTGTCAATGGTGGGATTCGAACCTACAATCTCCCGAAAGCGAGCTGACAACGACTCACTCGGTCCTCGTAACATTTAAGAATGTCTTAGTTATCAACAAACAACAGCAACGACTGTAAGAACAATTATTAGTTTCACACTCTTCTTTGTGAACGTACTACTATGAAATTATCAGTTCCTAGTGGCAGAGTAATCACACTCAGCCCTACGAATCTATGTGCAAATGAAATAAATACTCGGCACCATTACTAACCACGCGAAAATTAAGAAGTGTCCATTAGCTACAGGAATAATATACAGTCACGTAAATAAAACTTCAATCCATGCGTTAAATGCTTAGGTAATGTAACTGGCTTAAGCACTGATTTAACGTAAACCGATGCTTGATGCGGTGGTCAGAGGACATAACATTATCTCGTTTTAACAACATGGCATAACGTGCCATGTCATGAACGCTGTGCATGCATACCAGTCTACTTAAGAATTGAAGTACAGTATGAATGTGCATATATCCACCATGTTAACATGTCAACTTCCGTCAAATTTTCTTTACACATCAACATAGCTGTTTGTATAAATTTACTGAATAACCGATATAGACCAAGCTGAAGTATGAAGCTCAAGTGGTGTTTTCATCGCAAGGAACCTTCCTAGATAATAGTTATGACTTTCGAAGCGCAAAACAGTGAAATTAACAGACCGAAATCTATATAACTTGATATATTAATGCATAATGTAGCCCTCCAATTTCAGAAGAAAATTGATATGTATTATAGTAGGTTCTAACTCGCTAACAGCGACAGTCAGAAGCCAAATATTGAATGGTTCGAATACAGCACAAGACAACTTGCGATAGCCATCTACCCATCTATCTCCTGGTTATTTTCGCTCTATTTATAAGAAATGTAACACATTATCAAATGACTTCAGAAAGAATGCTGTTGCAATAAAAATAATATAGTACTTCATACTGCTTGTACTCAGCAATTCGTATTTTTATGATGCTTAAGATCTAAGAACAACATCTGAAATCAGTCCTATCGACTTATGCGGCAGATAACATGCGTCAGTGTGTCCAAAACAGTAAGGATAACTACTTAATAGGACCTACGGATGAGATAATATACGCTTCCGACACAAAAGGTGATCGGCCGAAAAGTCTCCGAGTACAAGCAAGACAAAAGGACGGAGTACCAAATAGGTATTTCTTGGCTAGTTAATACACGGAGGTTTATCACCATTTTTCCAATAAAATAGTGCACTTCTATATATTTGGAACGAGAGTACATTAAAAAATCCGCCCCAACTGTCTTAAACGCTAACATAAAAGAAGAAAGCAAGTTTAACGACAGTGTATTATTAAAGAGTAAGATAATATTAATAGCATTTGTTTAACAGCCCTCAACAGCTACAGATCTTTCCGGGTTGTCGGATTTTTTCCCCGTGCTAGTTCCTTAACGAGTCAAACGTCAGAGTTGTCGCGTCTAAACACCCTGAAGTGCCACCAACCTCAGCTGGGATCGAACCTGAAGATTCGAGGACACAATATAAACGACTAGTAGACTGTGCCACTCACGTAGGCAAGTGCTCGGGAAAAGACTAATATTAGGACGTTTAGATAAGTTTTGTCATACATTTGCAAACTGCTGTGAATGTCGGAGGTTTGAGCAGAATAGCAAACGAGTAAAGGGAATTAGAATAATTAAGTACAAATCATGGCATCAAATTTGTTACGAGATGACACGGAAAGATAATGAACGCACATTAAAAATTGAATATTCTTTAACAGTACGCACTTAGTGCCAAGTATCCTCGTCTCCGTACACAATGTCTGTCGCTAGATTTCTGGGGATCGATATAGCTTTATGCCGTTCAGAATTTCAATGAACCTAGTTCAATACCGCACTTAGGGGATGCAATGTCGAACAGCTTAATCATGAGTAGAACCTTACCAAACACCTCTGCAATATGCATGATACATAGGATTTTTCTTATGGTTCATTAAGAAACAGTCTAATGGACATTTCAGCTAAAAATATTATTAGTTTTGTGAAGATCTTATGCCTAGGGAAATAATAAAAGAATGGAAGTTTGTTTATACCAATGTATGCTGAAACGAATTAAATCTCTCTCTCTCTCTCCAGATGAATATACAAGGTAAATTTAAGAACTTCGTTTTGAGGAGAATTCTGCCGTCCGCAATTTTAGATTTTAATAATCTTCATCATAAAAAAATGAATTTACAAATCTAGAGAAGAGCGTAACTGAATCTATAATTTTCGTGACTAAGCGTATCCGATACCCGATATTTTAACATTGCTAAACCGGCAAGAATATATTCCAAAATGCGAACCAAGCCGATCTTACTTTCTTCGAAGTAAGAATCAATGTTGTATCTGCACACATTCTGCCTTCTGACAAAACCTGCACTGGCGACCTAGTGTTGTTTTACGTCACACCGACACAGATAGGTCTTATGGTGACGCTGGGATGGGAAAGACCTAGGAGTGGGAAGGAAGCGGCCGTGTCTTAATTAAGGTACAGCCCCAGCATTTGCCAGGTGAAAAAATGGGAAACCACAGAAAACCATCTTCAGGACTGCCGACAGTGGGATTCGAACCCACTATCTCCCGGATGTAAGCTCACAGCTGCGCGCCCCTAACCACACGACCAACTCGCCCGGTGATCTAGTGTTTAACGTACCATCTGATTCTGCTTAAGATCGTGAGTTTTGTCTCGCCTGAAGTAAAGTCGCTTACGTCGGAATCCAAAGGAATCCTAATCAGCATGTTAGGTATCCATTCGGCAAAATTATCTTTATATTTAATCTATATTTTAGAGTGTTATTGGTATCTGTCTCCTTTCGGTTAGCTATCTGCAAGCTGTAAATCGCGCACATTTTCTTATTTTATAAGTAAAAGAAGTCGGATAAATATACGGGGTGTTTCCGTAAGAGCGTGCACAAATTTAACAGGACATGGATGCTCCACTGAACGATTTGAGGTAGGGAACCTGGGGTCGGAGAAGCCAGCTAAAGGAGATAATAGGTATTCAATCACAATACTGTGTACTTTTTTATTTACATCAGTTACAGTTAACTGCAAATACCATCATTGATACAATGAACGTACCTTAAAAAATGTGCTGAAACTGACGGCCACGATCAACCTCAATGCATGCGTGATTCATAGCACGTTCTGTCATGGGACAATGTAAATACGATAGAACATAGCCACCTTATGGACAGGTGAAGTAAGCAAAACCTGCATCATTACGACGTCCTTGTTTCCTTGCAGGAAATAATGAATGTGCATGTAAATAAACAGCACGGTACGTGTAAACTTGTACGCATGTTAGTTGTAAATAAGCTGGGAAACAGTAATGTGTGACAAAGTGGTAGACAAGTTTACTTCCATATCTCCTTAAGCCGAGTTCTCCGACCACCTCATATTGTTCAGTGGAGCATTCTCTATATACTGTTAAAGTTTTGCAAGCTCTTATGGAAACACCCTGCATAGTGATGGGAGTAACTGCTGGACGTACTATTTGGAACAAGTTCCCTACCTGTTCATTTACATACTGTACGTCTATGAAACGTTCTACGTACCTTTAATAAATACTCTGAGTGCAACACACTCACACTAACGTCACCAACCTCAGTTGACAGTTCGGCTCTTCAAAAGTGTTGTTATACAAGACAGCGAAAAGGTCAGGAAAATTAACATTAAGAGGGAAATGTTCAGGAAACGCGCTAACACGTCACTCCATCCAGGGATATGTATCAATTAAATACTGTCCAAGTTGTATTTCCATCAAACCACTCTAAATCGAAGAAATTGTAGGAGGTGCGATATCGGGATGAATAAGGGCATCGGCTGAATAATGGAAACGTTACGGAACGCAGGAAAATGAAGGACCCCTAACCATCGCAAACCTGCTATTTTGGAGTTAGATCAGAAAAGCATAGCCTGTCTCGACTCGGAGTGACCTGCTCGCACCGACCCTACTTCTGGAGCATTAATCCAATAGTTGAAATCCTCCCTGAAATCCCTGAAATGTAATGTTAGGTGTAACCGATAGTCTAACCGCATTTCTAACATTAAATACTAATCTCAAGAAACATATTCCCTCACATTTTGTGCAGACTTGGGAGTACACAAACACGCGATCTTACCCAATCGATCCCCCCGCCAGAGAGTTGGTGGAAAAGTACATTATACAGTATTACTAAGGTGTGTGCAAATTTCCAGCACCTAACAGCAAAAAATTTCAGAGAGGGGAAGAATTTCTTTACTAGTCCGGGTCAAATATGTGAATATTTAACATAATCATGTTAACTAGACAGAGTTTCGTATAAAAATAATAAACGCATAAGCCATATGCAGTTAATCACACTGAAAAGCAAGAAAATAACTGTTCGTAATATAGTTTTACATTTATATATTCACTACTCTACATATATACCACAACATAATTTCGTAAAAAGTGAAATCTACGTTCATATATTTTGGCATGAACACATCAAGGAAGTACTCTACAAGATGGAATTTTTCTTTCTTTTTTTTTTTTTTTTTTTTTTTTCAAATTGCTTTCTGTCGCACCGACACAGGTATTACTCGCACACTCTTTAGTGATATATTTTTGTAAGGAGTAAGGAGGGAGCTCTCCCGGTTCCGGTAATACTGCCAACTGAATGGAAATGAAATCTGAACTGAATCGATAATATGATCGATCGATATGAATTTTCTAAACCTTTATTATCTTAAGCCAACAACTGTCACACACACACACACACACACACACACACACACACACACACACACACACACACATTATATAACATTTCTCGATGCGAATCTTGTTCCTAGCATGAATTCTATAGTTTGGCTTTGCTGTGTAAACAACAACAGTACTAGTACGTAAAGTCTACGCCAGATGTCGCACAACGATGCATAAGCGATTCATAGTTTGTGTTCCAAAGGTTGCCAATACGAATCTCGAAGATAACCGAGGTCGACCGATTCAGCACTAAGGTGTCCATCTATGACTAAAAAGTGTGCGAGTAATAGGTCTTATGGCGACGACGGGAAAGGAAAGGGCTAGGAGTAGGAAGGGCGGCCGTAGCCTTACTAGGGTACAGCCCCAGGATCTGCCTGACGTCAAAATGGGAAACCACGGAAAACCATTTTCAGGGCTGCCAGCAGAGGGGTTCGAACCCACTATCTCCCGAATACTGGATGCTGGTCGCACTTCAGCGACTGTAGATATCGAGCACGGTGATGGAATTTCTTTCATACAACGTTAAGTATCACATTCTGCAAAATGATAATTTCCTGAAGTCACTAAATGATAATTTCCGTTTACAATGTAATAAACCCACAGAACCCTGCACCCCCACCCCCCAGCCCCCACCCCTGACGAAACCAGTCAAAATTTAACGAAACTAACTTCGACAGGTGACGATTCTGGCTGTTTGTTTACATCTGTGAACGGATTGGAGACGAGAAATACAACGCCTTTTAATAAGGTACTATTTCCGCATCACCTTAGAGAGGCAACACAATGAGTTGCTAGAAAACGCAATGGGGATTCGTGGCTCTCAACTTCACTTTGCTTAAGAAACTTGTAGTTTTAAGTGACTGCTGATATAGATATCGTTATCACAGCAAAGGGAACTCCAATTTGATGCGGAATCCTAAGCACAGAAAGCCAGCGATCTACCGCCTGAGCCACTCAGCCCAGCTCTTTCCTATTCCGCTGGTATTACATATCCAGACAGGTAACATCGGTCGAATGTAGCATAATTTAGCATAGGCAATATTTTAGGTCAGTATATTGTTATACCACAATCTGTTACAGTAGGTCCCCGTTCATTCGAGCTAACTGGGGCTGGAGCTGCCTCGAATTAAGAAAAAAACTCTGATTACACGGAAATAAGAGCAAATCGAAGAGTAGTGCGTGAATAAATGTTTAATGAATACAAAGAAGGAAACGACACGGCACATGCCTGTGTTAAATATTGTCTAACATTACCAAGTTTAAAAGGAGTCAAGAGTTTACATTTTAATTAAACTATCCAGTTTTAAAACAGAGCCTCATTTTTAAGCAGCAAGTCGCGCTATCACAGAGTCCGTCGGCGTAGCTTCCGCTGGTTGCTCGGCGTAACTGTCATACTCTCGGTGCGAGTCACATTTGTTTTTACAGTCCCTTCAGGGACTACTTCGTCGGCACTGTCTTCAGAGTCACTTCAACGACTGAAACATCGGTCAAGGTTAGAAGTAACGTACAGGAAAGCGACGACTGTTTGCAATAACAGTCACCCTGCCACCGATTTATTTTCAGTGATAGCCGTAGCTGGTGAGGGTTATTTTTCTTACAGCAAGTCATTAATATGACGAATTAGTAAAGAGATGAACAAAGAAACAACATGTGGACCCCTCAAAATTCATCCTAACGGTACCTGTCATTCTGCAGTATTGGTGTGAGGGCAGGGTCCTTTATAAGTATACATTGTAAACGGAAAACGTACCCGTGAGAAATGTATAAACGGGGTTTTACTATATTTTGTTAACATTTTTCTTAAGACCGGTTCGAATTACACGGAATCTCGAACTACCGGGGCTCATTTGTAGTCGAAATTTCGAAACACAGTGAAATCTCAAGATTGCTTACATAACTATTTGGCAACAACAACAATAAAAACTCTACTTCGGCACCCAGGTCATCTCTTCTTGTGCATCTTGAACACATCCGATAAATGAAGGCATGTCTGTCCCTGGACGTTGTGAGTCTGCGATAATATGTTAAATACACACGCGAAACTAAGATGCCACTTCATCGAGAACATTTACCCAGTAGCGTGCTGAACCTCATTTAGCCTTCAAAGAAACCTGAAATCATCTAAATATAGACTGAATAAAATGATGGAAACGTACGAAGATGGCTTTCCAGACAGACATGAGCATGTCACGCGATTCCGGAGTACAGACCTGCAGTGAACTGCCCTTTCCACCACATCCCTAAGATAGTCAAAATGATTGTAACCTATACACTGTGGAGATTAATGGAGCAGGTTAAAGTTATTGCCATGCCCCTCCCTCAGAAGAAAACTACGCGATTCGGGCGACGTTTCGGTAAGATACGCCAAGTGGATGCGAATCTGTGGATATTTATATCATCTGCCAGTTCTACGATCATAATATCGTAGCGAGCGCTACTGCAAATTTGGATAATAAAAGTAAACTAACAATAATGTTATTTGTTTTACGTCCTACTAACTACATATATTTTAATGGTTTTCGGAAACGCCGAGGTGCAGGAATTTTGTCCCGCATGAGTTCTCTTACGTGCCAGTAAATCTACTGACACGAGGCTGACGTATTTAAACATCTTCAAATACCTCCCGACTGAGCCAGGATCGAACCCGCCAAACTGGATCAGAAGGCCAGCGCCTCAACCGTCTGAGCCACTCAGCCCGGCAGACATTATTTTAAAAGTATCATTTGTCATGTTGTTCTTACAGGCGGTTATTTGTTTTAAAGTAGCGAAGTGGTCCAACGTTAAAATAAAGGAGTAGCAGAGAGAATATGTAACACTACACGTAGTAACAGTAATCCAAACAACGGTGTCTGTGAAACTTAAGTTTCAAGCCTCATATCGTTACAAGAACACGTTAATATCTCCGTGCAGTGGCTCAGAGAAAGGAACCCAAGTCGGGACAACGATGTGTCAAGGCATCCTTCCACGAACAGACAAGTAATCCTGAACTCATATACAGGCTACGAGAATACAAGCGAGCACCCTGTCTTGACAGCCCTGTGTGGGTTATTACATGTTACGAACAGGTGTAGTACTTATTTTATCTTGGCCTCAATCAACTTTCTTTTTCCAACTAAGAGTCCAACTGAGAAGTTAATCAATGACGTAAACATAGGTAAATCTATCTACCTAAGGTTCTATATTGATTATTTCTCTCTTTCCTTAACTGCTTACAGAGCTACAAAGAGTGCTTAACAGGAATTAACTACTTGGAACCGGATTTTGCGAACTGGATTCTAAGGTCGCTCGGCCAACCATCTTCACTCTTAGGACCTTGTCACAAAAACATTACTTTGGCTCAACAGGTTTAGAAATATATAATAAAGAGGAACTGAGCATTACCACAATTTAAATTTCCTTGAAAATTAGCCAGCCACTCTATCCACTGCATTCATTCAGAAGACGCACTGTAATAAATTCTGCTTGTATGATAGATACTGTACCATTACGCTATCCATATAGTGGAAATTTAATGAGATCGAAGGAAAATCCAAGTGCCGGCAGCGAAGTTAAACAGAGTAAATGAACTTATAACGTTACTTAAATCCAGATTGACGCGATAGCCGTGTAAATGACCACGAAATGGGATTTAGATTGTTGAGACAACAAAAGAAGAGAAAAAATAACTTTTTAATCAGCCATTACCAGAGACAGACGTACTTAATCCGAGAGGATAAAATATTGTAATAAAGCATCGCAACATAAGAAGGAAATTTAACCAGAAAAAGATTAATAATTTTTCATCAAATTGTCAATAGACAACGGAAAATAAGTGGAGAAAATTCGAGATTCCATATGAATTGCTTCGCAAGATCGGAAGAAAACCTGACCGCTATACGTACATTCAGTTAACACACCGAGAGAGGATGGAGATTCAAACTACGTATTGACATTCGTAATATCCAATAAAACAAATCCAATCTTCACAAATCTTAATATATACACTACACATACTTGGAAAAATAATTGTATTAAGTCTTAATGACCATCATCAATATGTATTGTTTGACACAAATTGTATGTTATTTCATGAATGAGCTTGTCGCCATGGAGTACTGCTAACAAGATGAGGGAATAAACTGAACAAGATACCTTAATCCAGCCCAAGATGATCGACCGAGACCAGAGATGACATCCGCAGAATCAGCTGCCAACCGCGAAGGTCGCATAGAGTAGCTGAGAAGAAGAAACCATCCCAAAAGGCGAAGGAAACAAGATAAGTTTGTTTTTCAAAATCTTTATAGATGATTTGGTAAAAAATAATTTAGTAGCTTACCTGCAAGTGAAATATAATCGATGTGCCAAACATGATCTTCGAGATTAACCTATTTCATGTGGAAAGTTCTGACGAATAACTTGTGTGCTAATCAATTTATAATAGAATAGGAAGTGACCTAGATATAAATGAATCTTAGTCTTCCCACAGATTTTATGCCATACGGGAGTGTGATACGAGAATGTATAGATCCCCAGATCATTAGTAAGGTTAATGTAGAGGTTATTTCATAGAGTATTGGAGAGGTTATACGCTGTATCGTTAAGCGTGGTTATGGAACATGCGTCATTGCACAGGACGACAACTCTGAACATATGAAAGAAGAAAGAGATCCTATGTTTCTTTTGCTAGTTGTTTCACGTTGCACCGACACAGATACAGACAGGTCTTATGGCGACGATAAGATAGGAAAGGCCTAGGTGTTGGAAGGAACCGGCCGTGGCCTTAATTAAGGTACAGTCCCAGCATTTGCCTGGTGTGAAAATGGGAAACCACGGAAAACCATCTTCAGGGCTGCCAACAGTGGGATTCGAACCCACTATCTCCCGGATGCAAGCTCACAGCTGCGTGCCCCTGACCGCATGGCCAACTCGCTCGGTAGATCGTATGTTGATTATGGATGAGAACTGAAGCTATAACGTCGAGGGAAGTTAATTCTGCGAAGAGTTAGAGGTATTAAGAAGATATGCGGTGTATTACATGATTTATGAAGTGATAGAGTTGTGTAAAGAATATAAGGACATGTGAAATATGTGGAAGTACTGTATATGTATATATCGTCGGTTATAAGAAGATATGGAATATTTTAGATGTTAGCTGATACCAGATGGGATCACGCTTGTCCGAGATGGCATAGTAATATGTTTGCCGTCGAGAAGATGTATACAGCTAAGATTGCATCATATTCAACCTTAAGCAGACCTATGATAATGAACTATAATCATCTGATAACCTCTATAGTAGAAATGAATGTCATGATTCAAGATTATGATCGGATCAATCGGCACACATAGAGCTATATTTTATTCAAGTCAGGATTTATGATGCATAATGATTCATTATTAGTGACTCACTAGAATACAATTAATTTCAGGTGATAGTGTATCATATATGGAAGTACGTTACTTATTGGCACATATCTGATTTCATAATTCCTAGTTAAATAAAATATATGATATGTATGACACCTTCAACATTGCTTACATGTACATATTCAAATGTTAGATGGAATATTATTTCGTACTGAACGGTAGGTTAGTAATAGCGAATGTTGGCTGCATACACAAGAAACTTATTGAGTATTCCGAAACCTGAATAAATAACAGAAGTCATAATAAAATCCAGTTAAAATTAAAATAAAATCAAGCTCAAGTTCATATAAAAATTCAGACGAATTCAAATAATTTCAGATTGATTAGTTTAAGGATGTAATAACTCAATTAGATGATAAAACTTGTGATGTTGAATGACGTAATCCCTTGTAAAATATGATATACGAAACTTCAATCTTCAGTTAATGGTATAGACCAAGAGTGCAGAAATCAGCTTAGAATAATATATATTGTCAATTGTAGATTGTATGTCAAGAACTTTCACTCATAAGAGGGTGTAAAGAGAAAATCTAGCCCATTTCAATTAATGATGAGGAACAAGTGAACAGTAAAGCAGGATCGTACCACATGGACATGACAAATCATCTGTTCAACAGTAACTCATCATTTTGGAACTCAAGTTGTAAATATTCGTGTTCTCGTCAATTCTTTGTATTCTCACTCATGTTTAATAAATAGTTATACGTTAAATGAATAAGTTGAGGTATTCCTCAACGGAATCTACAGCGGAGAAGTTGAACTTCGGAACGGTGGAGATCGCGGAAGAGGCAGACCAGTACTCAGGGAATAGTATGAGTACACTATTTATCAGCAGCGTTTGTCTCCCATGTTAGGGGCGGCTGCAAGGTGCTCGGTCAACGGTCTCGAAAGCGGAAGAGGAATCTTAACTCCCAACGGCAATGAGAGCAGAAGAACCTAGTGGAGTATACCACAAAAAATAATCATTTCGAACTAACAATCCGATCTTACTTTGGAAGCTAATTCCTTCCTTCACAAATCGCAACTTCATTCGCAAGATGGAAATGTCGCTGGAGTAAAGCACTATCCCAAGTGGCAGCTCGGCAGAGAAATCCACCATTGCACTATGCAACGCAGCGGGACCTAGGGTTACGGGGAGTCCCAACATCTGCGAGAAAGACGAATCGGAGCAACTTGTAACACTTCCAAACTCAAATTGAAGAAGAACTATTTCATTGGAACAATAAACGTCAACTAACTTACCAGAGTCGAAAAACAAAAAGAACTAGAAAAAGCTTTTGGACAAAAATCAAATCCAGATCCTAGCTGTACAAGAGACAAGATTCCTGGAAGAAAACATCATAGACATCAACCAATACAGAATATTCAAAGAAAAGCCGGCGATTAGAACCACCAACATGCCTCTGCTCAGAACCTGCGTCTACATAAACAAGAAGGTAGTATACAATGTCACAGACTTCACATCAAAATTTGAAAGATTGTCTCTACTAACTATTAAATGCAAGAATAAGAGATACACTCTCATCAAGTGGCACGCCCCGATCAACGAAGACAACAAGAAGAACCCACCGAAAGTTGATGACTTCTGGCATCTTCTGGAAACTGAAATCACCCGGATACCCAAGAGCAACGTAAAAATCCTGCTGGGAGATTTCAACGCACAGATTGGGAAGGAACGAAAGTACAGAGACGTCGTAGGGAAATATCCAGCACATAAGAGGACAAACAAAAATGGGGAAAGGCTCTTTGGACTCTGCAAAGATTTTCAGTTGAAACTTATATCAACACACTTCAAGAAACTCCCGAGAAAATCAAAGAGATGGGTATCTCCGAATCCCGAACTAGGGGAAATCCAACTGGATCACGTAGCGATAACAAGCAAAAACTCGAAGGAGGTGATGAACGTTAAACTGATTAGGAACGGTGAAATCCGTTTTCTCCCAGGAGGACAAAAGAGAGACCCACTTAAAATGATCCGTGGATCCGTGGTAGAGTGTCGGCCTCCGGATCCCAAGATAGCGGGTTCAAACCCGGCAGAGGTAGTCGGATTTTTGAAGGGCGGAAAAAAGTCCATTCGACACTCCATGTCGTACGATGTCGGCATGTAAAAGATCTCTGGTGATACATTTGGTATTTACCCGACAAAATTAATTAAATCTCAGCCATAGACGCCCAAGAGAGATCCGGTTTACTCTGTCTGCCATCTAGCGGACCTAGAGTAAAACGGAACGTCGAAATTGACGAGCAGACAGCCAGATGGCGTCAAATCGAAATGTCTGCACACGGTAGCTGAGGCCATACGATTATTATTATTATTATTATTATTATTATTATTATTATTATTATTATTATTATTATTATATTATTATTATTAATGATGAGATAAAACACAAACAAAATGAACCTCATTAAAGACATCATTAGAAACTTCAGGGACGAAATCCGGACCAGCAGGAAGGGGAACATGCAAAAACTATGCATGGGAACCAATGAAGCCGCAAAGAAAACACTCGGACAGGCTAAGAGGAAAAGATAAATATGGTGGAATGAAGAGTGAATACTCCAGAGAAAAGGAATACATGGAACAATTCAGGCAACAGAGGAAAGAAACATTCAGGATATTTCCAAGGACTAAACGATCATTTGAAAGAGCTCAACTTGAAGAGATCCAGACCAACTTTGTCAAGAACAATTCCAGAGACTTTTATCAGACCTTCAACAGTAAACTCAAAGGATACCAAGCGCCAAGTTTGAGCTTCAGAAACGAACAGGGTAAAATCGGAATGAACCAAGAAAACTGTGAAATATTAGCCAGATACTTTCACACTCTCTTGAATTGTCCTTCCCCAACCTCCAAACTAGAATTTCCAGACATATCAGAGAACTCAGAAGATGACGAACCACCACCAAAGGAAGAAGTCAAGGAAGCTCTTGAAAACCTCAAAAACAACAGTGCAAGTGGAGAGGACTCAGTAACGGCAGAAATGTTGAAATGGGCAGAACCGGAAATCTTAGATGATCTTCACCAAAACATTAAGGAAATCTGGAAGAAGGAGCACTTATCCATCCGCTGCATAAGAAAGGGGACAAACAGGATGTCAACAACTATAGAGGTGTGTACCTCCTCCCGTTCGTCTATACAATCCTCTCAAAACTGCTTCTTAATAGAATAAAGGCGAATCTCGACCAACAACTAGGGGAATACCAAGCAAGATTTAGGAAAGGCCGCTCCTGTACCGAACAAATATTCAACCTGAAGTCAATACTCCGCCACAGAATTCTGAGTGGTAAGAAAATTTTGGTGTCATTTATAGAATTCAAAAAAGCCTTCGATTCGGTGGACAGAGAGACTTTGGATAAGATCATTAGGAAATTTGGAGTCAAAAGCAAACTGGCAAATTATAATCAAAGAGACTTTAACAGGCACAACCTCCAATGTATACTTCTTCGAGCATCTCTCACAATCATTTTAAATCAAGACAGGCGTGAGGCAAGGAGATGGACTATCCCCACTCCTATTCAACTGTGTCCCAGAAAAGATACTGAGAATATGGAACTCAGAACTTGAACATCAAGGGATAATTCCGATCTGTCTAGAGAGAAAATCAGGAGGGATTAAAGTCAACTGCATGGCTTTTGCTGACGACTTTGCTATACTATCAGAAAGTCTAGAGATCGTAACCATCCAGATTAACCTCTTGGAAAGAATCGCCAGCCAAACAGGACTGAGGATCTCAGCAGAAAAGACCAAATTCATGAAGAACATCAAAGATGGGCCAGAATTCCTGGAAACAGAGATAGGACGGATAGAAAGGGTCAAGAAGTTCAAGTACCTTGGTGAGACGATACAAGAGAATTGACTAGAAAAACCTGCAGTGGAACATCGAGTCTCAAAAATGGAGAGAGCATACGGCTTGACAAAAACATCTACAGTAAGAAGTGCTTATCCTGGAATTCCAAATTAAAACATCACAACACCGTGGTCAAAACAGAATGCCTGTATGCCAGTGGATGCCTTCCATGAACTACAAGCTGGAGAAGCTAGAGGTCATGGAAAGAAGAATCCTCAGAACAATTATGGAAGCTGTCCAAAATGAAAGCGGATGGAAACTTCGGAGCAACAAAGAAGTTTACCAGAAGGTGGAAAGAATCTCAGAGACCATGAAGAAAAGGAGGCTGGTGTTTCTTGGACATCTGTACAGAATGAAAGCAAACAGACTTACCTAACAGATATTTGATTACTTCTGGAGAAAAAAGATCACTACAGCATGGATTAAGTAAACGAAGAAGGATATGGAAAGGTTCTTGGAAGACCAGCTGTTAGGAAATAATACGTTTAGGAACACACCGAAGAATTTGGAAGGTGTTCAAGCCGCAGAAAGAACGAAGAAGACCGGAAGAGCCTGGACAGATGAACAACGGAAGACGGGCCAGCGAACGCATGAAGGAGTATTGGACACAGAGAAAACTCCGCACGAAGAGAAAGAAATGAAATTGTAGCGTGATCCTCGGTAGCCCATTCGCTTGTAAAAGAAAGGTATTATTTATTAAATGGTAGTATAATAAGGAATGTTAGAAGTAAGATATTGCATTTTCGACTGAGTGTATCATTGCCTTGATGTGTCGGATGGAGACGTCCATCAGAAGATCGAAATAGATAAATGCGGTAATCGGCGAATCGTACCTCTTTTGGATCCAACGTAAAACTAATGTAAATTCGAGACACCCTGAGATGCCGGCTGGGAATCTTTTACGTTCACCGACCTGGACGCAGGAAGGGCGTAATACTAATTGTGAAAACATATAGAGTTACCTTTGTGAACACAATTTTCTTGTGGTCTCTTCTTTCATACTTCGTCTAAGGCATTGTCCGTAAACTCATCAAATGGAAGGAATTGCCTTCGTACAGGATTAGAATACGACGTTTGCGTTATGGTCGTTTCTTTCTTCATCCTATTTTAAAACTTCAATCCTTAGTCGCATAATTTACTGGTCTCGGACATTTCCTCCCAGTTTCACTTTTCTAAAGAAACTGATGTTATCAAACGACACTTTAAGATAATTCCTTAGGCGTTATAACATATGATGTAAACAAATATCTTTATAAATCCCTATCTTCTCAATTATTAGAAAATACTACTTTCTGTCCTCTTTCTTTCTTTCTTCTAATTAAAATATCTGCATTATAGCTAATATCAGTAACGGCGCCATATACCGATAAAATGACACCCAGTTCCGTTCGACTATTTCTAAAACGAACACATGCCTTTATAGGTTCTACTAAAATTGCGACAATTTAGATTATATTTAATAACGAGCCAAATTATGACATTATCCACTATAATAATAATAATAATAATAATAATAATAATAATAATAATAATAATAATGTCTCATCTACCATCTGCATACACAATGATATGCCGCCATTTGGGCTGCTTTCATGTCAATTCCGACGTTCCATTTTACTGTACAGGACGGTAATGTAACAGATTTGTTGGGCGATCTAAGACAGATTTTAATTAATTTTGTCATTAAACACCAAATGCTTCATTTTTACGTCTGATGTCGCCGCAAACTCTTTAAAAATCTGACTCTTTCCAGTTTGAAAGAGAGATCTTGGGATCAAGAAGAGGAAACTATAACACTGATCCAAAAAGACGGCTATTATAAGTATAGTGGAAATAAATCTGGAAGTTCCCGACTAAATGTTGACTCAGTGACAAATCGTGACTGTTATGGTTTACAGATAAATTCAAATTTTCGTCGTCAGTGAACTTTAAAACACTCACTGGGATTTATAGTACTGTGCCATTTCACCGTTCTATAGTTGCAGTATTAGGAACAAAAATGGCGCTCCAGCCATTAAAGAATTAAAATAAAAGCAATTAGCAGCGGTACGAGCTGAAGAGACAATAAATTCAACCGGCAATCACGAAAAGAACCACTTTTAGAAGGCGGTGCGAAAGAATGACGAGAGCGGATTATTTAAATCGATTATTGAAAAAAAAATCTTCCATTAGAACAAATCTCAATCCAGCACTGCATCGAAGAAAGGACGGAGTCGAGTAAAGAAACCAGCTACTTATCGGATTCTTTAATCAATTATTGAAGAAAAGATCAAATCTGCGATAACCCGCTTAACATCAGCTGTGGTTGACACATATACGTGAGATTATAGTCCAGCTGTTAGGAAACGTCAAGTTGGATCTGTACTACGTCACGGTTGGGCTCGGAACATTGTATTTGCCCGATACTGCACAACTTCAAGAGAGCTGAATTAAACGGAAAATAAAGTGCAATTCTAAAAGCACGTAAAATTCACACCGTTTCGGCGAGCAAGGCAGTTGAAATAGGACGATATTTAGAGCTGTTATAAGCAAATTAGACGGACCAAAATACATAATACTTTTCGCATTAGCACCACTAAGCAGATTACAGCATGTATAAATCAACTAATGCCTTGTGTTATTCTGTCCTTGACGCAATGAAGACCACTATGATGTTCTAAGAAGCTGAGGCAGAGACTACTCCGGCTATGGTGGCGCTTCACGAGATTGATGACCCAGGAGGGCGGTAATCAGCTGTGAGGACGAGATGGACCCGATTACCTAAGCCGAACCATGGAGCGAGGCCTACCATCCCATGACGATTAACAGCGGGATGGAAATCACTACCCAATAAGCAAAGTTAAGTCCCCATTTGAGTCGTGTCGTAAGTAGAAACCTTTATTTTTTTGGTTAATATATAATGTGCATTATGACATTGTGTGTGCGTAGTTAATATACGAGTGTACTTACAAGGAAATAGGTATTCATCTGAAGTTACCATAAATCCCAGACATAGGTGTAAAATACCAGTGAATGCCGTTCGTAAGTTTGTCAATATGGTATTGGAGAAGTGATTGATATTTTTCTTAAATCGTTGTCAGTGAAGTGTTAGAGTATTAAGAGGAAGCTAATATTTATATGCGTGATGGCTTTAACAAAATAACAAGCGTAAGATCGTATTTAGGGAATGTTTACAATAAAATATAGTGGCACAGTTTTAAAGGTTACGATGTGCTGTTCTTTGATACTATGACAGTAATGATAATGATTTATATATGTGTAGGTTATGCCACATATGTTGCGTATTTTGATGAAACGAGTGCTTTGATTATGAATGCTGCGCGATAATTGAAGTGTTAAATGGTGAATGTAATAAGCATATGAGTTGATAGTATATTTTGATGGTGATAGTTATTGTTATTTAGGAAGTTGGTCATAGTATTCTTCGAGAGATGGTAGTATGTGTAGGTTGCACATGCTAAGATATATGTATTGAAACGTACTGTTTCCGATCGCTATTTTATTCCCTAATATATATATATAGTACAGATTAGGATACGATCTCAATGCCATCAGTATAGAATTAATTGAGTAAGTAGGATCATCAGAAGAGCCGAGAGGACACCTACGTCAATATTTAGGCCTTCACTGACATATCTACGATTGTTTTCATGCATTCTCACATACGGCAACTTAACTTTTGATTTTATGAGAGCAGTTTAACACATCACTGGTAACTTAGTCTTTCATATGTGGATTTTAGATGAAGATAGAGTCTTCCTATGTGTCAATTTTTCCACCTATGGTATTATTCGTTGGAAGGTTAATTAATTACACTTGGTAATGCTATATTGAGTCATATACGCACTTTAATTGAATTTTAACCATGAATTAAAATAATAATTGAATGATTTAGCCACATAAGCCTTACGATGGAATTAATTTGAGATTACTTACGACTTAAAGTGGACTTAGATTTGCTTATATGGAGGTCAGTTAGTATGAAATATGAAACATACAAAAATTTGAAACCTCAACTGGAGAAAATCCCTAATGGACAGATATTATTTTCTCACACGATTTTCCTACTGTGCGTGGACATTGATGTGAAGTGTTCAGCCGAGTGATATGCATTTCTTTAATTGCATGTGAATTTAGGTTCAGACGATTGAATTTTGGTAATTTTAAGGAGCAATCCAGCTTAATATGGAAAGATTCCAGATCTTAATTAATTAATTAATTGATTGATTAATCATTGGCCACCTTATTTGCGTTTTCACATTTTCAATTGAAACCCAATTTGAACATTGTATATAGTAGGGAATATAGCTTGTTTTACTTAAACCATCTGGATGCATCCGATTATTATAATTATGTTGAATAATTTTACCTGATTATATAATTTATTTATTTTTCTTTTCATTTAATTTCCTTGGATACTACTTAATTATGATACAATTCTTTGACAGGCCAGGATTAAGACATAGATAAATGAGGCCTGATTTCATTTCTTTTTATGTTAGAGGTTTTTCTAAACCTGTTTCCTCCAATGCAACATAATTACGTCACTTAGAGATGCTGATTGCGTAGGAAACCAGCCACAGTGTATAAATAATTTTTCAAGATATTCTACCTTTATTTCAAATCATACTTAATTTATTAATAAAAGCTGAGTAGTGAAAACATTAAAATTCTTTCAATGTCTACTTAGAATAAGTATTAGATATAAGCTTTTAATGACTAATTCTGATTGCGATTATGATGATGACATGTATGGAGTGCTTGACAAGCCATGATAATCTGATTTTTACGATAAATTTCGGTATCATACAAGTACGGTATCCGACTGATAGCGTGTTGAAGACGTTCATCTACGTAGGTTGGGATTTACCGTAGGCCATCGGTGTATTTTCTCACGCGGAACTCACAACCCAGCAATATTTGGCAGATGGAATTGTTATTAAGAGCTAGTCTGGAACTCGTGTATCCCCACCTGGACGCGGGAGTGGTGCAGTACCGAGACATCAAAATCTAGTCAGATGAAAGGTCTCTACATCTATTTATCTGCATGTTTCCTAAATTCAAATAAAGCAACACCAACTTTTCACCGGATGATCAGAAAGAAAGCAGTTCAATAAATGACGTCCTATTTCTGAGCAAGAACTAACAACATTTTTCAACGAACTCCAGAAAATAGCGCGTCAAAGAAAAAACCCACTCACACGAGGTGGTGGTGTGGTGCAGTGTGGACAGAGTTCAGATAAATCTGACATTCCTTCCTCTTTTTCTAGATTCCTCGCTTTCATCTCTCCAATTCAATCTTTCTTTCTCTTCAAACTCAGACATTACGTTCGCGAATTCTAGGGAGTCTTATCTTTCCGTCAGAACGCCCTCCCTGTTCTTTAGCCGGTACTCTTACGATTTGAGATTTCAGAGCTATCCCTCATGTGGCCAATAAAACATATCCATTTACAAATTAAGTAAGCAATGCGTAATATGATAATATTGACCGTTTAATACTAAACTACGAGTACAGTATATTAAAATTCTCTCGAGCTGGGTTCCCACTTCACTGTTTAGGTGATTTCATATATTGATACCAACATCCGGTTCAACGTCGCAAAATCACTGACACTGAGATGGAAAGGGGCTAGGAGAGCTGAGGTGGAAAGGGGCTAGAAGAGAGAAGATAACATCCATGACCTTAATTAAGGCACATGCTTGATGTGAAAATGGAAAACCATGGGAAAACATGTTTTTTAAACTATCTTGACGGCTGCCAACCGAAGTCGAATCCACAAATCTCACGAAGGCAAGCTTACAGATGTACGACCTACAGATAACACAAAGCCACAGCGCTCGGTACGCTAGGCGAACAAACGTGGCCAATTCCTTTCTATTCTTCATCCATGGCCTGATCAAGGCTGCTATACGGAGCACCACAAACACTCTCCTGCGATGGAGAAATTACAGCACTATTTTCCCATCTAAATGCCTGTAAAATACTCAGCAGATGTAGCTGGCAAGTACGAAAATTGCTTCCATAGTTTATGCCAAAATCCTATGTTTTGCATTTTAATTCCCTCAAAAATCTCGTACGCATTACACGAGATTCGAACAATGACCGTCTTAGTGAAAAGAAACCGTCCATATCACTAAACTACCATGACTGATATACATGGCAAAGATGTTTAAAGACTTGAAACAAGGTACAGTAAAGAGTAAGTGTATTCTGGAAATTGTCACAACTGGAATCGAAATTAACTATGCTTCCAAGTTTCATACGGTACGTAAGTCGCATGTTTAAGCAGCAATTCAAACAATATATCTGAAGGAAAGTCGCACTAACAAGGCAACTCCGCGACTATTCAGGAAGTAGTTCGTTTGGAGTTCTATTTGGAAGGATTGAAAGGAAAACTGAACTCCTCCCAGTAGGTAAGCAAACTGAAAGCGCCTTTTGATTCAATGCAAGATAAAAATTACGTTTAAACATGATTTCAGATAAATTCCTATAGAAACATGCATCTTATTTGAACGTAATAATGAAAATAATAATTTACTGTACAACGGAAATTCAATGGAATGAGGGCACTTCATGGTAGTGCAGCTGTGGAAAACGATGCTCGATGCCCCAGGAACACATCATGTAAGGATTTTCATCAAAGTTGCTTCCTGATACATGAAAATTAATGACTAGAATACCCGAATATCGAACACAAGAAGAAAATTAAACCACCTGCTTTCGAGGTATAGTGAAGCATTGGTGCATATTTTGATGAACACGGTTGATTATAAATAAAAGTGCATTTTCACGTCGAAAATTCCGGCATGAAGATTTCGTTACGATGAAGTGCCTTCACCACATTAAATTTACGTTTTACAGATTAAGAAGAAGTATGAAACTGAGTAAGAAAAACTTACTGAAGCTTTAGAAAACGGAAAGTAGACAGCGGAGTAAAGAGCAACAGCGACAACAAGAAAAGCACGACTGGATCCGAGAATGTGACTACTTTGGAGAAAAGAATATTTCATCAGAGGTAACAGATAATCATCCGAGATTTAAGATTTCTGTTGTCTTACACGATAGGGAAGATTAGCGGGAGGAAACAAAAGCAATCTAAGAAGAGAAGGGAAAATAATATCATGAGCTTTCACTATTCACAAAATCCGATTGGTATTCATATGAAATTCTATACTGTGCAATGTCGAGGACGTACGGATCTTATCTACTGAGATAGTGGTCGAGTTAAGAGAAGGATAACGTGTAGATCACACAACACAATTTTACAACAAAATTTGGACCTTAACTATTTCACTCTGTATTCCTTTCCATTCTTGATTTTAACGAAAACGCGCTTTGATATAATCGAGCTCTTATTACTATGATCTCAACGTCCTAAAATCCTGAGAGTATGTAGAAAAGCTGCCTGAACTAAAGACTATGTTCAAGGCCCTGAATGAAGCAATATACAGCAGCATCGAGAACGTGCAGAAGAGTAGGGAGCAGCGATTATTGACCGCAATCAACAGTAGGCTATTAAGCATAGGCCTAAGCTATGGATTGACTGAATCGATCTATTACAAGATTAACAAACAACACGTCGTTAGCACCAGAGCGTGCGTCATTAGAGAATTTTGCACGCATGATAGGAGTTAATTCCTCTTTCTATCTGGATACTGAAAGGAAATCTTTGAACTTCCCCCAATAATTAGGACTCTGCTTTAGTGACCGTCTTAATACGCATCTTCGCTTACATACAACACATCATTCTACCAACTACAATGGAAGTATAAAACGGAGACTACTTCCTTCCACATAGGGTTAGCGTCAGGATTGTTACCCAGCCGTTAAAGTCAGTTTAATCCACGTTAGTGACGATCCCATATACTTCAGAAAAAGGACAGAAAAGAAGAAGTAGGAAAAGCCACATTAAAATAAAAGCTTATTGTTTTACACGACTGTAATATCGTGATCATGCATACACATACGACCTCCAGTTTTAAATATAATCCAAACCACAAGGACGTGAGATATAATTTCAAAAGTCCAACACGCACTGGCCAGAATTCGAACCACGCTCGCTGCCTTGGCGAGAAGTAAGATATTTAAATCCAAGCCATTTGTACTACACACACGGAAATAGACCAAAAAAAGCGCGTACAATTCCCATGTTAATACGCCGAACTGATTTGATAGTTGTCTACTGAAGCAGCAATGAATAACATCTATAACAGATCATTAGTCCCTTAAATGAAGACGGAAGTGCTCCATTTACTCGGGCCCGTGACAGAGGAAAGTACCATTAATCGCTTCAGATGTCTTAAAACTGTCGCATTCGGATGAGAACAAGAGTATGTGAATAATAATAATAATAATAATAATAATAATAATAATAATAATAATAATAATAATAATAATAATAATAATAATAATTTACATCCCGCTAACCACTTTTACGGTTTTCGGAGATGATACGAGCCGGAATTTTGTCTCGCAGGTGTTCTATTAGATCCATTAAAACTACCGATATGAAGCAGGCATATTTGAACACCTTCAAATACTACCGTACTGTGGTCTCCGAATCACTGGCCAAATTTATAATTTCGCACAATTATGTTTCACAGCAATACGGGTTGTAAGTTCTACAGTCGCCCGCGAACACAGCTGCCTAAAACTCATAGTATGTAACAACTATACCAACCTATACATGTGGAAGCAAAGAAGGATCAATTCATGAATAAGACACACTCCTGAAATAATGTTTATACGACCGGGGAGATCGGCTTATGACATAATGGGTTGACGGGCGAACGATGCATCCGGTCACGGAGGGGTAGGTAACCTATTCACCTCATTTAAAGATGAGGAGGACGGTCTGTTCAGTGGCCGGTAGTGTGGGAGGAACCCGGGGCGAGGTCAGGTAAGCACGGCTGGCTCGATCGATACGCGCTACGTTCGGCCACGCCGAGCCCGTGCCGGTCGTACTTCTAGGGATCTAGGGGAAGCTTTCTCAACTCCATCACGCATTCTTTTTCACAACAGTTTACTTCAAGGAAGCGGCCTAAAGGAGAACGCCGAGAACTGTCTCGCCGGCGTTTCATTTCCGTAAATGTCGTTAGGATTTACCTCAAAAGTGTACTTCTCAATATATTCGAAGTGCGGTTTCAGTTTTTTTTTTTTAATGGAATATCACTCTCCGTTACATACTAATTTGGCATTGACCATCCAGCTGCGAATGAAAGGCAGGCGAAAAACAAACCTTGTATAGTCGAATCACAGAAGGGTCCTGCATCTTACTTGATAAAAAAGGTAAATGATGAATGGTTATTCTAAATACTAGTTACTGTTCGGTGCCACTATTACTGTAAGGGAGAAAAGAACTGGCCTTCCTAAATTGTTTGGGTTGTTTGTTGCTATTTGTTTTAAGTCATGCCGACTCGAACAGGTCATATGGAGACCGTGACCGTAAATAAGATACAAGCTCCAACATTTGCCTGGTGTGAAAAATGGGAAACAACGGAAAATAATTTTTAGGGCTGTCGACAGTGGGGTTCGAACCCACTATCTCCCGAAAGCAAGCTCACACCTATGTGACCCAAAACACACAGCCACTCGCACGACAAATGGGAAACGTAATAGGAAATGTAATTATGAATGATCGTCCTGATAACACATCCAAAATATTCTAAAACTTAGTTTATGAAGCGTGTTCCACTTCCAATGCTAATAAATTCACAAAAATGGGAGCAGTATATCTGCTTCCATCTCTTACTACAGGCCAGACTAAAATGTAGCTTCCACTGAAATGTCAGTATCATGTATGACTTTGACAGTATCGAAGTTGCTGAGGTACGAATGGTACTTAGTAATAACACTGGAAAGGACTGGTGCTTCTGAATGTTACGAAATGTGCTACTGTACACATAGGGTCAGTCGCGCTGAAACAGTACTTTCTGGCCCAGTAAGGAAAGCACACTACCTCATTCCTCATTTTCCAGGTAAATCAAATGACAACGCCCCCATCGCTTTTTGCGGTTTCCTTATAACCAGTAGTACTCTTTGAGGACCCAACCAGCCATCGGGCTGATAACCGCCAACCAGCCAGCCTAGCCAGAGAGACAGAGAGAGCATACATATTATAAGGGACGACGGTGTTTCCAAATGTGTACAATGCTGTCATTGGAGATAGCTGAATAGGTTCGGCTACTGATTGGAACCTCCCACGGGAATACTTAACTCAAAAAGCAAAATATAGGCTAGGGTACACCGAATCTGCAAAATTTTACCAAACATATGTTAAAAGTTAGGTGACAGAGTGGTAGTGGATAATAATGGCTCCGTCAAAGAACTGACTGCAAGCCTTTAATAAAATGTACATGTATCGCACAATGTTCAAGATCCCTTGGGGTAGATCACGTCACCAAGGAGGAGCAGCAAATCATGTGCGAAGTCTTAGCCCTAGCAAAAGGCAGGAAATCAGCTTCTATCGGTCACACCTTGAGAAATGATACAACTAATCATAGCAGGCAAGAGAAAAGGGAAATGTTGAACCTCTGACAGTCGTTCGACATCCACGATACGGTAGCTCTGATAAGGGAAAAGACATAGGAAATAGAAAAGGTACTCGCCAATCTTCTGTAAGAAAGAGAATTAGAATTGTTTCGTTTGAGACACTTAGAAGAGAGTGCCAAACAACTATTTGGTGCACGTGATGCCTGCATGATACCCTGTCTGTATCAGCACGTGTGGGTTAGTAATTAACTGTCTAGTATTGAAAGGAAAGCGACAATAACATACATGAAATACCCGGGAAAAACCAATTTAATCGCTCTTCTCTTCACCTATTTGTGACAGGGAAGAACAATGCCGTTACCCTTTAAACAGAGGGTTTATAATCGTTACTATCTTACTATCTTTAAAGATGTGCACTACTGGCTGGAATTCCTTCATAGCTTACCAGGCAAGATTCCTTCCACGTTAAC
Source organism: Anabrus simplex (assembly GCF_040414725.1). Taxonomy (NCBI): domain Eukaryota; kingdom Metazoa; phylum Arthropoda; class Insecta; order Orthoptera; family Tettigoniidae; genus Anabrus; species Anabrus simplex. The sequence continues at coordinate 592,003,762 of NC_090265.1, forward strand.
AGAGTTAACGGCAGACAGATAAATTTCAACACGGCTTGTATGTTAACGAACGGTAGGTAAGAGATTCAATTTCAGTATCTGACCGGAGAGAAGTCGTACTCATAGATTCAACAGAAAATGATCCACTCTTTCATAATGGAAGAACTGTTAAAGGTCAAGAAGTAAATATTTAATCTAATACCCATTTCTTTCGAGGATGAAAAATAAACAGTGGTTAACAAAATAACCAAATAATACAGAGACGCAGGTGAACAATTTACATGTTTATCTGGCATAAGGTCTAAGCGTAGAAGATGGTAATGTCAGGCAGTCGAATGTGGTAGAGAGAACAATGGGGCGGAACAGTCGAAGTCATCAGGTCACGGCTGAGATACCGTCAATTAAAGTTTCACTCGGCGAAAAACTCTCAAGGAACCAGTGTGTCAAACAGGTGGTTACCGATAACGTGAGAGGTCCACTAGTCACAATGAAAGAGTCAATAATTATTCCTGAGTACACGACAGTCAATGGTTACGATAAATCACAGTGGCAGACATCAAGGTTAAACTAGTATTTCCAGAAAGACGATGATGCCTGTTGGTTAAAGGAACCTAACAACTAGGTCATCGGCCCCTAATGGTACGAGATGAAACTAAACGTATAATAATTACAACTTTAAAATCCACCAACTGACTAGAATTTAAAATATGATGATGAATAAAGTGATTGTGAATTTAAAATAATTAGTGGAACTAATTCGCAATGCCTTATTTTCTTAAAATAATTTCAGAATAGATTAAAATGTATAACAATGGAGTAAGACATTGCCTTCTAAATTAAATGATACTTCCTTCAAATTAAATATTTAAAAACATTAAAAAACACACAGAGTAAAACAGAAAAGGAATAAAAAGAGCATTTAACAACAAGAAACATTAAAAACAATACGGAAAATTGGCTTTTAAATACTATAAAAGAAGTCACAATCCCTCTTAAAACGGATGAAAAGTTCTACGGACTGCTAGTCATCTCGCAGAATTAGAGGGATTGCACTGGGAAGTTTTAGACTACGGCGCAGATCGGCCAGGTCCGCGCTGTACTACAGAAAGATGACCGCCGCAACTACACACTGGGGAGGGGGGATTCTCCCTTCAGGAGTGCGTTGCAATACCATGGCCGATCCGCAATTTTTTTGCAACTGGCTTTACGTCGCACCGACACAGACAGGCCTTATGGCGACGACGGGATAGGAAAGGCCTAGTATTGGGAAAGAAACGGCCGTGGCCTTCATCATTAAGGTACAGCCCCAGCATTTGTCCGGTGTGAATGGCCGAACCGCAGACGCCATAATATCACTGCTTCTCTCCTCCGAGAAACCGGAAGGGAAGCCTTCCGTACCTTCGTAATTCCTTTAATCGTTCCCAGTTTATCTGAAAGAGGTGGCCATGTCGCTATCTCCATGGGGCATCAAACGTCTCAGCTGAGAATGAATATCACTGGCTAGAACCTTGTAAGGCAATGGGGGCAATGTGACAGCTTTTTTGGCAGCCCTATCAGCTAACTCGTTTCCAGTTACACCCATGAGACTTGGGAGCCACAAAAACGCGATTTTGGTTCTAGCCCTCCAACACCCGGCCAGCAGGTTCTGGATCCGCTGCATCAGAGGGTGTCGCAGAAAACATGCATCAATTGATGTAACGAGCTCAAGGAGTCCGTACACAGCAGAAGGTGCCGACGTTCACCGGACAGCGCGTACCGCAGAGCTTCAGAGATAGCATAGACTTCTGCTGTGTACACACTGCAGGTTTCCGGTAGAGAAAAACGAAACCCCTTATTATCAACAACGAACCCGCAGTCTACTTTCGCTTGTGCCCCCAAACCATCCGTGTAAGTAACTACTGAACCTGGATACCGGCTAACAACTGACAGGAAGATCCCCCGATAAATGGATCCCGTGTTCACTTTTAGACCGGTATGCATATCCGGGATAATTTCAGGTCGTCATATTAACCATGGGCGTCACTTACTTGGTCGTCTAACAAGACAAGGAACTGAAGGTACATCAAACAATTTGTAATTACTATTCAAGCGTATACCAACTGGCTGCGTTGCTCGTGGGTAAGCAGCCTTCAATCGATGGTTTTCATTGTGGAATACGCAGAGATAGCTGGGGTGAAGTGGCACCTGTCGCAAATTTGCAGCATAGACAATAGCTTCTGTTAGTGTCTCAGGTGAAGAGGAGGCGCACACCAGATTCAGCGAGCAGGCTAGCAATGGCTTGTACGGAATGCTCCCATTGCCAACCTAACCCGCTGTGGTGGATGCTGTTCAGTTTCAAGAGGATGCTTTACTTTTCTGATCCATACGCTACACTGCCGTAATCTAACTGGATAAAATATGTGCCCTATAAAATCGTAGGAGCACCATGCGGTCTGCTCCCACATAGTGTTGTTAAGAAATATTCGGTTTCTTAGAACATTTGACTTTCAACCAATGCACGTGTAGCTCCCACGATAATTCAGTGGCTTGGTTCTAAAAGGGCCAATGTCAAAAAACCCGTTTTTGAGCTATGAGCACTTGAAGTTTTGCTTATAGTTTTCCAACTATTTTTTTTTCAACAAATAACTTAAATAACTTTATACTTTCTTTGTGGAAGTCACCTGATTAAACGCTATTTTTTTTCTATCGTACTCTTTAAAAATTGCTAGGTCTTTAATCTTTATGGGTAATCTAACATTATTGGCAAGGGCTTATTTAATTAAACGTTAAGTGTTCGTTTAGTACTTATCAGAGACATTGGCCCTTTTAACATGTTGCAAGCCAAGATAAAAAGCGTTTGTATCAGTTAATATCTCAATTTCGATAAAATAAAATGACAATGGCCTTTTAGAACCAAGCCACAGAATTTACTACCGAAAAGGAGCCCCAGAAATCGGTATGTCAACCACCAAATACAGTTCAGGATGGAGGTGAAGAGTGCGCTTCCGGCAGAAGAGAACAACCGAGGTCTTTGCAGTTAAAAACCGATGGCCATGTTCTAAGGTCCAATATTCCATTTCTCCAATAGCTTGCTGTAATCATCGCTCTGCGACTGCGTTAGTTTGTGAACTATAATGCAGAATAAAATCGTCTAAATATACCGACGGTATTACTGCCGAACCAGCAGCAGCGACAATTCCGTTTATGGCAATCGCGAACTGAGTGACAGAGAATCAATCCCTATAGGACTCTATTTTCCTGAATGTGATATTGCGCATATGCTACCCTACTCGGATGTGGAACAGACGGAGTGACAAAACATTTAGCAATAAAAACCGACAAGTTACCTCGGAATTTCCACTGATGCAGGGTTGAAAGGCGGCCGTATCGCCATGTGGTGTCATAGGCCTTTCGAAATCGAAGAAAACACCCACCAAAGGCTGTTTTCAGAGAAACGCGTCCTGGATAGAGCTCTCCATGCGTACCTAGTGGTCAGTGGTGGGGCGGGAAGCTCAAAAACTGCATTGGTACTCGAACAAAAGTACTCTCTTCTCCATACACCAGACTAGTCGCCGATTCACCATCCTCTCGCATAGTTCTCAGACAGTTCGTGAGGCATATAGGTTTGTAACTTCTTGCATACTTCGGATTTTTGTCAGGCTTGGGGAGAGAAATTGCTATTCCCCTCTCGCCATTGAGACGGAAATTCATCCTCTATCCACATTCGGTTGAGCACCCGAAGAAGATATAAGAGGCTACCATCGCTGAGGTGTTTTAACATCTGGTTATAGACACTGTCCGGTCCGGAAGCTGTGTCCTTGCAAGGCGGCACGGCGCTGCAGAGTTCCCAGTCCGCAAAGGACACGTTATAGTGATCTGAAGCGTGAGTGGCAAAACATAGATGATGGCATTCTGTCTCTGCTTCAGAGCAAGGAAATTAGGATGGCAACTCCCCGAACCAGACACATCTGCGAAATGACTTGCTAGATGATCAGCAACCGAGAGTGGATCAGTGATATTGTCTGCAATGGAAATTCCCGGTACTAAGGACGGTCCCTGTATACCCGAAATGCGTCGAAGTTTAGTCCACACTTGAGATGACGGTGTATGTGGCGTCATGGACGACACATATCATTCCCATGAAACTTCCTCACTCTGTCGAATAAGAACTCACGCCTTAGCGCGGAGTTTTGTAAATGTTACCAAGTTGGCCATAATAGGCTGCCTACGATAGAGTTTATGGGCGCGACGACGTTGTTTTATAGCTGCTGCAATGTCTTCGTTCCACCAAGAAACGAGCTTACACCGAGGAGTCCCAGAAAAAGATGGAATGGACTCCCCAGCAGCAGCAAGAAAAACTTGTGCAATATAAGTTACATCATCGTCTACGCTCAGACCATTCGCATCGTTAAAGACAGCGGCCGTGGCCCTAATTAAGGTACGGCCCCATCATTTCCCCAGTGTGAAAATGGGAAACCACGGAAAAACATCTTAAGGGTGCCGACAATGAGATTCGAACCCACTACCTCCCGAATGCAAGCTCACAGCTGCACGACCGAAACCGCACGGTCAACTCACTCGGTTTTCCAGAGAGAACTGTAAATGACCCGGCAACTCATGAGAAAAAGCGTACAAAACAACCTTTTTCACTTTCCATTCGTATTCTACTTACCACCACCACGACCCCATGAAGAAGTCACTAACGTAACGAACTCGGACTCACCATTTTAAAATGTTGAAAAAACGTTTTTAGTTTAAGTCCTGTGATAACACAGACCAGCATCTTCGAACTGGAATCTCCATCACCAAAACTTGTACAGCACGTACAGTAATAACTCTTTACACTTAAGCTACTGATAAGATATACACCTGTTTGATTTGAAGCAAGAAAGGATTTTTTCTACTTCTTTAACGTCTCATTAACAAATCGAAGGTTTTCGACGACGGAGGGATGGGTAAGGTCTATGGTTGGGAAGGTAGCGGCCGTGGCCTGAAGGAAGGAAGGGAGGAAGGAAGGAAGGAAGGAAGGAAGGAAGGAAGGAAGGAAGGAAGATTGTAGCTTCACATGTTTTTTTAACTGTAAACATAGCTATGAAATCTCCAGTTTTCGTGGAATCCGAACGGCACGACATTTCACGACTCCCACACGCATTGGCGAGGGTTCGAAACGCAGCCACCTTGGTGGTGTCACGCTTCTATCACGCCATACATCCTTCGTTATGTGTGATGGAATGTCCAAATCAGCCCCATGAACAATTCTAAACCTGTGTCACTAAGATCATATAATAATAGATTTTAGGTCCCACAAATGACTTATACGATTTTATGAGACTCTAGGGTGACGACATTTTGGCCCATAGAAGTTTATACGATCCTGTAACTCTGCCGGCACGAGACTGACGTACTGGAGCACGTACAAATACCAACGGACTGAACAAGGTTCGAACCTGTTAACTTGGGCTCACAGAGCCAGCGATTCTACTATTAGCCACACGGCCTGACTGTAACTAGAGACCTAGAATCCTCTTCCTTTTCAGAATACTTAAAAATCATTCTAAACTTTAAACATGTTGTTTTAAAGTACAATCGTATCATGTTTAAATTTTCAAAACGATACATAAAAGAATCAGAAAATCGGAAGTAAATCCGAATGTTAGGTAATAAGTTGCTTCCCCCAATATAATACCAAGTACCAAGCCGTAAATTCCATACGGTTAGTGCTACATTCTCCGAGCAAAATCGTTACAGCAATTAGCTAGCCAATTACAGCCGTTAGGGCAGGATGGCGACAAGTTTAGCAACCCGTCTTTCCGGAACGGTAACTGTTTATTTAAAAAATGCATAAAGCATAATTCTAAGTCTCTAGAGCACAGTGGCACTGATCTCGAAACCACACGCTATAATCCATCTAAATAGATTCATGTCTCCACTCATATACTAATCCAATGTACAAGTGTATGTGCAGACACCTGCCACTTCATCACGGTCGTTTTGAATCCGTACAGTGGAAGACTTTTATTGAAGTACCGTAATGCGGAAATCTTACAAGCAGTACTTAGTATCCTTTGCAAACTTTCCTTCGATTTTCGGTTTCGAAGGAGTACCAAGTACCAAGTCTAGAATATGCACTAAAACATAAGACCTATGGACAGACTCACGCCTGATCTAAGCTCGGTCACTGCTTCATCAATGCAATAGTTCCTTAAATACGTATCGCTGCCCATTACCGGAGATGCACAGAAAATCGATGAATGACTGCTATTGACGAACCTCCAGCACCTGCGCGGGGGTGGCGTGCGCACGCGAACCAGTTGCAGTGGGAGGAGGATGCGGTGGTATGAGAAGAAGAGTTCTGTCTCACATCTGCACGAGACTAGGTCGAGGGCCACGTGTGCGACTAACAACCGCAAAGCGCTTCGAGAAACGTGGTCATTTTGCTAGCTGCCCTTTGGGTATCCAAACAGGCACCGTGCTTACTTGCATTTAGAAACTCGCTTCATACCGTCTACAGCGCTTTCTGTATGTCTTGCAGTACTGACCCATCAAGGGGAGGTGGAGTTCAATAAACGGTACATTTTTTGCATCAAGAATAGTTCAGATTACGGAAAAATGTTTAGGTACGAAATATTTACGAAGCAATATTTAAATTCACAATTTACACTGCCATACGTACACATTTCACTCTGCCACTTTTGCTGATTTAGAACCATAAATATTGGAAAATTTCATTTGGAAAGTCGTACACTTCGAAATGATTGCAAATATTTACTATAGAATGAAATATTTTCAATATTATATTGGAAATAAAGTGAACATTTTGACTATTTCCCGACGTCCGGGTTCCCTCAAGCAGCATACGGCTATACTGTAAAAGGCAAACCTTGGTGACATTACGTACTAACGAACTTCTTATACACAGAAGCAAACCAACACTGCGTGAACGTTTGTATGAACATCAATCGGTCTACTTACAGATTCATACGGCAAATCAAATGAGACAAATTTAGAAAATCCTTCGCTTGCTAGGACATGGTGGTGGTGGTAGTTATTGTTTTAAGAGGAAGTACAACTAGACAACCATCCTCTTAACCTGAGGGAGACTTAAAGACTTCGAAAAGAGAAGGTATCGGCCAAACAAAGATATGGGCCACGATGAGCGTAAAAATGAAAGATTCCCTAGGCCTCGAAAACCTAATAATGTCGGCGTCGGAAAAGAAAGAGAGTTGACTAACGAAGGTCGGATAGGATAGCTGAACACGAGGAGCCTGGTACAAGTAGAGCCAGACCAAGAGTCGCGTGGTCGTCAAGCTACGCTCCCAAGTTAAGAGCCCCTGAAGCCCCTCCAGTCGCCACTTACGACACGAAGGGGATGCTGTGGGTGTTATTCTACCACCCCCACCCACAGAGGGATGCTAGGAGGAGAAACGTCCGGAAAAAATCAGTAAGTGGGAAACGTCATCGCGATATATAAGCCATGTTCCATAACCATATCTTTCCGTCAATCTTCACACCACTTCCTATCAGTCACCCTCCTTTGCTGTTCCATTCATTTAAGGATTTTCATTCATAGTCATTTGGGCGTTGATCTTTGCGGTCTGTGTGTGATGAATGTAACACAGAAATCTGGGGAACATGATCATCTGTACGTATACATTATTTTCTTCAGCTTATCTCAGATGTTTAAGACATTTTTCTTATATAACATCTTATTCACAAATTAGAAGTAACAGACATGAAAGCAGCGACAATGATTGTTGATACAAACAGGTGGGGACAATGGCAGGAGAAATCTCTGAATGAAGAGATAAAGGCTAAGTTACGAATGAACTCGATGGATGAAACTGTACGCACCAATCATACCTCTACGCCCTCTCCAGCTGTGGGATGTATCAAGTATATAACTGTATATTTAAAAAAGGATCTACATAACAGTAGACTGTCATCGGAATCAATACATAATAATACACTATGCAACAAGCCTATAATGGCACCAATTAAGACACGAGTGTGTTTATAAAACGAGCGAAGCCGAGTTTTGTAATTTCCATACTAGAGTCTTAAGTACCATTATAGGCAAGTTGCATACGACTGTTCATGCTCGACGATAATTATAACTGTTTCTTAATTATTCATAAATTTCTGTCGAGATGTCGCTTGACAGTTGAGTTTACTGAAGAAAGCGCAGAGCGCATGCGCTCTGAGTTATTGATTTTCCGTGAGTGGGTCACAGACCTTGGCAATGTCATATGTTTTCAAATCTTTGATAGAAGGTTATAATAACCTAGTTTAATTTCAAATACAAATTGTTTATTGTACAGTTGGTGAAGTGAATTTGCGGGAATGTGCCGTGTGGTTGTGGAATATTGGAAGTAGAAGGTGCATTGATGTTAATGTGTGTGTCCGACATGTTTGATTTTGGAAACAAGTGCGAAGCTAGTGCGTTGAGCGCAGGTGCGATGCTATCCTTACCTAATTGGTCAAACAGTTGTATCATAATGAAAATTTGAACTATGATCCTCATTATGATTCAGTTTTCTGGCATATAATATTTATATTCCGGCACCGTCGAGTACCGTACAGTATATCAAAACTCAACAGCAAAACTTCTGGAATGGATTCCTCATACACAGAGAACAAAAAGTGTGCAACATAGATTGAGAAATGCATACCGGTAATTATAGAGTTATTTGACCTTTCAGTAACGTTAGCGCAATCGGACACTCTCAACACTTCTTTGACCACTTTTCACAGACTCCGATGGTGTTGCGGGTGCGAACAGTATCGCATATGTGGATCTGTCCGTAGTTTACGGCAAGATGCTCTTCCTGACGCCAAACGTTCAGGGAGATAGCATTCACCGCGGGTACTCCATACCCAAGTCCTCCCGTCGGATTGTCACAATTTATCATGTGATTCATCGCTCCAAATTACCTGATTCCACTGTTCTAGTGACACGTGGGGTCGCTCTTTACATCCCGCCAGACAGCGCTTTTTATGAAAAGGGGAAATAATTAGCTTATGGACAGCTGCTCGACCATGGAACTATTCTTTATAATTCTGAATGCACGGTCATGGGACTGAATGTACTTTGAATTTTCCCGGTCATTCATTGCACAAACAACCTCTTTAATGTTCGTTGGTCCCTGGGTGTCAGTATATGTGACTGTGCTATGGCTGTACATTCACATTTCCAATTTAAAAATGCATCACTGACAGTCAACTGTAAGGTTAAAAATATCCGAAACAGATTTCTTGCTTATGACAAACCAATGATTACCCCATGTTGAAAGTCACTAAGCTCGCCTGACCTACACATGTTGCTGTTCTATAGTCGCACTGAGTAATACAGACCTCCAGGCCTCTTCCAACACCGGTACGATGAGAGTAAACAAGAAAAAATATGAGCTTTGGTGCTACGGGCGATTTTTTTTTTTCAATAGGACGTATTCAGTTCAACATTTTGTCTGTCTGTCATACAACATTACGGGAGAATGAGTGGTTGGATTTTTATGAAACTTTGTATTTAAATTTACGATAAGGGGGAGTAGGATCTTAGTTATATACTATTCAAAATATTCAGCAGGAGAGGGGTTTCAGCGAGGAGTTTAAGCCATAAAATTCGACGTATATGTCTTACGGTTGGCTTTAAAGAAACATAGCTAGTTAAAAAAAGTTTTGTTCAATACCTTTTTCCGATACAACGAAACTTAAGTAAAATTTAGGTGACGGTCGAGTGAAAGTGTACGTCCAAGAGCCGATAGCTAAATCTATGGAGAGTTGCAAAGAAAATTATCCCGGCAACGTTTCAAACGCTTTATACATCTGTCCGTTTTTTGTTTAATATTATCCTGATATTTGATTTATACATTGGGATGTTGCGTCCCATGCGAAAGGGAATGAAGGCAAAGAAGAACCCCTGGACACAAAGAGAACCAAATGTGCGCCAGCGTCTCAGTTTAAAATATAATCTAAGCGTGAGTACTAATGCGGTAGAAAACGTTACTTTCCTCATTTATATATAAAACATTAATGGGCCTCGAGAGATACTTCCGAGACGGAAAGGAAGGGAGGAGTGGGTTTGGATATGGGTATTTCATTCAGCATACATATCAATAGAAACGTATCCTCGAATATCTGGATATTTCGAAGTCGCAGTTCTGTGTACAATCAATAAATGGTCAATAAAAATGTAATCATGCACACTGTAAGTGAATGTCCCGTCAACAACAGGTACAACAGCCAGTCGCAAAGCAAGCGGGAAGCACTAATAACACACACTCAATAGAAAAAAAAAATGCGCACCGTGAAGGTGTCATCACAGGGACAGGTAGGTAGATACAGGCAGAGGACATGATATTTCTGCCATCATCGAAAGAACCGAAACTGATGTAAACAAAGAACATCATGTATACTTCCGCGGTCTTCACGCTGATTGGAGAATGACCGGGCTACTTCCAAGCACATGGCAAGAGCCACGTGTGGTTGTCAAGGAACTTTCATTACCTCGCCTGATTACCACGATTACCTCAGTCAGACTGCTGCTGGATACTAATGATGTCAACATGTAGATGAAACGCAATGATGATGTGGATTACGAAGGGAATTATATTCACTGTCCGCGAACAACAAGCGAATGACATATCACACCTGGACTTTGAACATCTCAGAAAAGAAGTAAATTACGCAAGGTTGATGGATTTGAGGTCATGCCCAAAATGTGCATACGTAATAAATCCTTCACAGCAGCACACATAAGGAAAAAGTCTGAACTTTTAATATTTAATACTCTTTTGGAGGTTATTTCCTATTTGCTTTACGTCGCATCGACACAGATAGGTCTTATGGCGACGATAGGACAAGAAAGGCCTAGGAATGGGCCTTAATTAAGGTACAGGCCCAGCATTTGCCTGGTGTGAAAATGGGAAACCACGGAAAACCATCTTCAGGGCTGCCGACAGTGGGGTTCGAACCCGGATGCGAGCTCATAGCTGCGCGCCCCTAGCCGCACGGCCAACTCGTTCGGCATTTGATACTACAGTAAAATTAAATTCTAGAAGGAAAATGTAGTTTTGAAAAGACTATTAAAGAAAATTAAAATAAAGTACTTTACCTAATGATCTGATAGACGACAAACTCCTTCCAAGTCGAATTCATCTTACAGCTGTTAAATTTATCAGAGCCTCGTTGTTGTCCTGACTTCTACAAGTTGTATTATTACGCTCAACATATCCATTTACCACGCTCCCCGCCAACTCGATGCAGGCGAATGGAGGTAAAGTTTCCGCCCAGCCTTTGCGAACGATGTCATTGTGGTAAAAGATCCAATACGGCGCGAACGGACGATGTCATAGAGGGTAGAGATTCAACACGGCGGGTCATCCGTGAGGGCATGGGTCCCCGGCATTCTACAGATTGAACTGCATGCTTACACGTATTAATGCAATGAATCGGTTTTTGCATGTTATTCTGACTGCAAGTATTTGATAAATTATATTTTGGACATTGTGCATGTGTGCTCATGTTTACAGCATGGCTGGTTTTCTCGCTGACGGCGGTATAGTATAATATAAAAAATTGTTGTACCACACCAAGTATGTCTTTCAGGGTAACTAACACTTGCAGATGCACTTAGTACGGTTTTGGACCACCCGTAGCACCAAGACGACGGCGATAAAATCGGCATTGGAGTTATACAAACAGCCACAGCTGGCGCAACTGACCCTCCGAATCTGCCAAAGTTGCCGTCCAATCTGGTCCTAAACCTTATTGATGAGCGAGTGGTCAGGAGTGGCCACCGGAGTACGTTGACATCACGAAGGTAGGCCAGGTTGTGTACGGCCAGGCATTTTCGTGCTGGAAAATGAGGTTAGCGAACTGCACCAGGAAGGGAAGAGCACACCTTCGGGGGGAAAAAAAGAATCCTGGACGCAACGCCGTGCCGTGAGGGATCCTTCAGTCACCACCAGTGGGGAGGGAGAATCGTAGGGAATGGCACCCCACACCATGACACCTCTCGTTGGAACGGTATGTCGCTCTACAATGAAGCTTGGATCACTGCACTGACCAGGACGTCTCCGGACTCGAAATCGTCGGCCGTCCGTATCCAGACTGAAGTCATTCGTCACTGACTACCACTTGTCGCTAATCTGCAAGCTGCCACACGTGCTCGACGATGTTCAGATCGTAATGATATACGTCGTAGGGGGACGATGCGATGACAGATCCTGTTCTGCTAGACCTGGATATGGTACAGGTAGACACAAGCGTATTCTCAGCTGCCGTGCCATGTCTCTAAACGGTGAGCAGCGACGCCTGCAGAGTTCTTACAGCTTATCGGAAGATGAAATTGTTCTCCCCGTTGGTGGTCGGACGGGGTGAACCCAAGCCTTCTCAACGAGTATGTATCATCACCTTCCCATTGCGTACAACACAACTGCAGTGTAGTCTGAGCGGAGCTGGCGAGCAATATGTTGAAACGTCAAACCAGCATCTTTTAGTCCGACGATGCGGCCTCTTTCAAACTCATCCAGCTGGGCTAAGGCTTGTCGAATATGTCGGTGGGACATGCTGTAAGTTCATTCAACGTACTCTGTGGCATATACTGCTACTAAGGCTGTATTCGGTGTCTCGCGTATACGAATGAGGGAGGGATATGTACGGCCCCTGGTGGCAACTGCGCGCAAGCAACTAGCATTAAACGCAAATGGGACACGTCAGCCTATGATGATATTGTCTAGTAACCTTCAATGCAGTCACACGATCCGTTCATGATGTGCATTTGTTTTCAAATGAATGTAGACAAAAGAGGAACAATGAAATAAAGGCTTTAAAAAGTAGTTAAAGCATAGTTATGTTTAAGATTTTTTAAATTACTTTTTAGTTTAACGTAACTGTGTCCGGCCCCGCGGTGCAGGGGGCAACGCGTCCGCCTGTCACCTGGCGGCCCCGGGTTCGATTCCGGCTGGGTCAGGGATTTTTAATTGTAATGATTGACATCCCTGGCCTGGGGACCAGGTGTTTGTGACGTCCTTAATCTTCCTTTCCTCACTAACAACATTCCACACTACCACCATTCCAATTACACGCAGGTTCTTTTTGTTAGTTGTTTTACGTCGCACCGACACAGATAGGTCTTATGGCGACGATGGGACAGAGAAGGGCTAGGAGTGGGAAGGAAGCGGCCGTGGCCTTAATTAAGGTACTGGGAAACCACGGAAAACCATTTTCAGGGCTGCCGACAGCGGGGTTCGAACCTACTATCTCCCGAATACTGGACACTGGCCGCACTTAAGCGACTGCAGCTATCGAGCTCGGTTCACGCAGGTTCATACAATATGGTGCCAGTAGGGGCAAAAGATCCATATGGGTCGAAGCCCCGAAGAAATAGCATTTTTTTAAATTACGCTACAGTTGATATTGTGATCCTAGGCATGGGACATCCAGTTATACATGGAATCCGAACCACAATAAGGTTGAAATCGACAAAAAAATAATAATTTTCCCCCGTAACTGAGATAGCACTCGTACTAATGTAATGTGTGCCGCGAGTACACAGAACTAGTCATCTTTGATGTCCTCAGTATGCAAGCATTAAGCCTAAACTAATCCATGAGATGGCATTTCGGCCCCGTTGAAAAACGAGCTCGCATGGAGTAGAAGCGCTACTCTATACGAAGCACTGTACCGCTTAGCAGCGTCATATTGACGCTCATCGTCTTTGTGGCCAGACCCACACATGTGCACCTGTTTGAGGCTTAACTGTTCACCGATCTGTGTGTGTTAAAGCTTCAACCCAGCGTATTAACCGGGGGGCTCGCTGTAGGAAGGGCAGGTGAAATACCTGTAACCAGCCCATACCCAATGTTCTCGTTCACCCCTACTAGTTTGATCCATCAATTCAGAGAGAAGAGTTTTTTGCGTGTTTTTGTATAATCGGCACTATAGTTAGGAAAAGTAAGCTAGTAGTGTTATATGAGGCCTATTCTGCTCTCCGTTTTTTGTTTGTTTGGTTTTTTGTACACCTGACGGATGTGCACCGTGAAAGCTAGTGACAAAAGTCGAACCGATTCTTTCGAGATGTGGTGCGGGCGGGGAATGTTATGTATATCACGGACAGAAATAAGAATAAAATGCTTCTACTATAGACGAACTGAGCATCAAGAGAAACCAATCTTCCCATTCAAGTGAAAGTTGCAAGAGTTACTTAGCCACATTCTAAGGAGAGAAGAACAAAATGTGGAGACCACTTTGCAAGACGAAGTTAAAGGTAGTAAACCACGAGGAATAATAGCAAATAAATATAAGAACACGCGTAGATCACCTCATCAGATTATGTTAAAAAGAGCTTAAGACCGCTCTGGGGGCGACGTCTCGTGGGGGAACCAATATAAAATGATTTTAAATCAACAATAGCTTTGTTCACCAACACTAACTAAAAGGCCACTAGCAACAAGAAAAAACTAACACTCACTCAGACGTACCCCGACTGACTGACATTCGCTAACTTCACCGAAGAAATGAAGACAAAGTTTATGGAACGCACCAGTATAGTACGCGCATGACGTATACATCCTCTTCAGATCCAATGTCCAAATGCAACAGTAAATACACTTAAATCTCTGAATATCAATGTAATTCGTATTTCCTAACAATTTTATGTACGGTATGTTCTCAAACACAAGTTCCACCAACCTCAGCCAGGATCGAACTCGCTATTTTGGTAACAGGAGGACAGCGACTGCGCCACGAGAATACTGACGAATTATGATGAACATACAGTTGTGCGCAAGAACGTTTCCAAGGAACCCAGCAAGTACACTAAGGGAATAAGTTCACTATAATCAGAAATTACAAAGGCGATCGAGACGGCGCGCTCAGCCGGACGTGTGTAAATTCAATTACTGTACATTGGCATAGTGGTGATGGTAGTTCCAAGAGGGTGGGGGTGGGGGTGGGGGAAATGTCGAGATTATTCGGCACCTAGAGACGTAAAATGGTAATGATAGTTTAAAATCTGACTACACCTATTTCTTGATCTTTTTTAAAAAAAACGTGTTAAACGCCACATTAATTACATGTTTTAGTGACGAAACTTTTCCACTGGCTGATATGAAGATGTACAGCACAGAAAGTGTTATGATTTAAAATAAGAGGACAGACACAAGACCGAAGAACAGCTGAAATAGCCATCACCTGTTATACTAAACGAGAAGCCCAGCCATGCGGTCAATGAAAAATGACACTCCGACTGCGGAAATCGAAAATCGATGGAACAATCTTCTTGTCACTCTCTAACAAGACAAACAGTTGCCTCTAGCATGTCAAAGGCGCTTCACGCAACAGCGAACAGTCAAAGTGATGCTCAGCAACCTTTTCATGTCCACAACACATTATCGACATAATTGGAACAGGCGAGGCGAATGAAGTGTGGAAAGGTTCGAGAAAAAGCCGGTCTACTGTCAATGGGAAATTGTCGATTCGGATACCAATTCTCACGCTGCGTGTAATTCTCGGCTGTCACCAGTCTTCGATGAAGAATACGAACAATTCTTTTCTAGCACAGCACAAATAATGTAACAAAATATCAACAAGTGTATTCATATAAACTGTCACAGTCAAAGATGGGATCTGTTTGGACACCTTTGGAAGCCATGGGGCGCTGTTCGATCCCATGGCGCGGCGACATTAGGTGGAAGCATTGACTGTGATCATTCTTTCCCTCTCCCTTAGCATGATTTATATTCACAGGACATAAATGATTAAATATTACACACAAAGCCATCTATTTCTTAGAAAGCGAAGAGCTACCGATTAATCGGCAAATTTATAGGAGAATTCAATAGACAGCAAATCAAGATCCCGATTGTTCATCGTAAGAACAGAACAGAACAGTCCACATATCCAGCAGATTGGAGGGTGTGAAGTTAAAAGGCTCCTTACTCTCTAATTCTGGTGGTTCCAGAGATGAAATAAAGCGAAGGATCCAAATAGCGAAGGTAGCACTGATCCGTCTGCGGAAGATTTGCAAAGATATCAACATCAATATACAGGATGAACCGAAATTCACGCACTCGGGCGTCGCAGCGCGACTCCTCACATGCCAGCAATAAAAAATGTCTCTCACAAAAGTTCATCCTGCGAGAATATCCGGCAGAAAAAGCACGTTGAAGAGTGGCAATCTGGCAACACTGTAACCACACGTAGAGTAATTACCTCTGTCAGCACATAGCTTATTAGTCGTGCTGTACAGTTGGTGCAGTAGATAGAGTTTTGGGTAAGCATGCAGGAGGTCGAGGGGTCGATCCTGGGTTGAGGCGTATGGTTTTTATTTCGTAAATGCAGTCCAGGTGGAATGGTATCTGGCGTCATAACCGTCAACAGCGATTGCAGCGGGTCCTCCAGAAACCATTTGCTATACTACGATCCTAGAAATGGACGAACAATCGTTTTCATTGGTCAGCTTTGAAAGACGCCCTTTCCACGTCGTGGGCGTGAATTTATTCGCTGTTGACGATTAAGATGCCAGATACTATACCACCTGGACAACATTTACGAAATAAAAACATACGCCTCAACCCAGGTTCGACCCCACAACCTCCTGCATGCTAACCCAAAACTCTATCCACTGCACCAACTGTACAGCACGACTAATATGTGCTGACAGAGGTAGTTACCCTACATGTTGTAACGGTTCAAATCCCGTTACAAGATTATATCTGTATTATTATTATATTTAATTCAATTCTGTAATCTGATTTCGCTATGTAGTAATTGATTATCGCTTGCGTGATTGTAGTTAATTACTTATGTATATATATATGTGTGTGTGTGTAGATTAACATTGTTGTTGTTGTTGTTGTTTGAGTCATCAGTCCATAGACTGGTTTGATGCAGCTCTCCATGCCACCCTATCCTGTGCTAACCTTTTCATTTCTACGTAACTATTGCATCCTACATCTGCTCTAATCTGTTTATCATATTCATACCTTGGTCTACCCCTACCGTTCTTGCCACCTACACTTCCTTCAAAAACCAACTGAACAAGTCCTGGGTGTCTTAAGATGTGTCCTATCATTCTATCTCTTCTTCTCGTCAAATTTAGCCAAATCGATCTCCTCTCACCAATTCGATTCAGTATCTCTTCATTCGTGATTCGATCTATCCATCTCACCTTCAGCATTCTTAGAAATGTAAAGTAAGAGTTGCTGCCTAATATCAGATGTGGATATGTATGTTGTAATACTGCTAGCGTAACTGCCGAGTCATCGCTCTATCTTTGTATGCGTTTAGCGATGAGCTCATTTTTTGGGAGTTCCTAGATCGCCTTAGGCTTTTTCACAAGAACCTGCAACACTTTGAGTTGAGTAGGCGTTACGTCATTGCTATTTTTTGAGATTACATGTGGGTGTCAGCTAATGCCTATATAAGCTGACCGTATATTATAGCGTCAGTCATTTGGATGGACACACTTGCCAAGGAGTATGTAGTGAGATGGTAATGAGTGAGTCATTTGGATAGAGAGGCCACATATGGTCAGTAGAGTAGATGAATGGAGATACTTGCCATGAAATCAATTGGAAGGGGACTAACGAGGAGCAGTGATATGGGTACGTAATCGTCAGTGACTAAATGGATTATATGTTCGGAGTGCGTTACGTATATCTGTTCGGTTGATTTCTTGTGTCAGTTCGATGACAGCCGAATACTGACTCGTCGGCATTCAGACTAACAGTTATCAGTGAATTACTTGTAAAGTTGATTGGGAAGTGTAAATATAATTTCAAGCCTTACTATATCTCGTCTGTGAAACAAAAAGGATACATAGCCAAATTCGGCTTGATATACCTATAGCTGATACCAACTCAAAGGAATACGTCGTAATAACATTCGAAGTATTTGAGGTACTGTAAAGTAAACCAGTGAGAGATACATTTCTTGTACAACTTTTAAATGTCCGGTCAAGAGGAATTCAATTTTAATGCCTAGTTTCTTTCAGTTGTAATGTCATAATTTTGTATTCTCATCTGTTTTATCGCAGCAAGTCTTACTACTTTTAGACAAAATTTAAAGAATATATTTTGTTCAATATGAAATTAATTTATCGTTTTATTTCAATGGTAGAATTAGATAACGTCAAATTATTGGGGAAACAAAACGACAATCTCCGTTTCCTACAGCCTATATTTTATGCTGATTAAGTAAGCTTATTACCTCACACCCTAGAGATATTCAAGACTCTCATTCTATTATTGCTGCATTGGGTTGTATCTGGCGCCCATCAAATATTGTATGTGTACGTAATCAGGTAAAAACTTAAGTATGAGTACATAGTCCGACGAATATTTTATTTCATGAATATGTTAATATTTTTCACTTTAATTCAATTACATATTTTTAAATATATGAGTGAGGTGGTAGTCGCAATGTGGTTACAGTGTTGTCAGATTTTCACTCATCAACGTCCTTTTTCTGCCGGATGTACTCGCAGGACGAACTTTCGTGAGAGACAATTTTTTTTTATTGCTGGCATGCGAGGAGTCGCGCTGCGACGCCCGAGTGCGCGAATTTCGGTTCACCCTACACAAAAAAAATTTGAAAAACACTCTTGAATCTCTAGTCTTCTCAGCCTTCTTGCATGGCGCGCAGTCGTGGACCATCCTACAACGTGATCGTGCACAAATAAAAAGTTTCGAAATGTTTTGCTGGAAGGAAATGGTGACGATTCCTTGGACAGCTCATCGCACAAGCATGTCGATTCTGGACCAACTTCATATAAAAGTTGGTCTGTCGTGCAAAGTCTCTCAGAGGATCTTACGCTACTTTGGTCATACAATGAGCCGAGAAGGTAGTCTTCAAAAGTCGATTGTTGATGACGAAGTCCAAGGAACCAGAGGACGAGTACAAACACGATGTACCGACATTATGAATGGGCCCTTACAGAGTTCTCTCCGAGTAACCTCGCCAGAAGCTTTGGATAGAAAAGTACGGCGCCAGATGGCTGAGTTATGATAGTCACAACGCCTTAGATATAAGGCAAAACGAATACGGAAGGGAAGGAATTATAGAATAGTTGATCAAATTGTAATTGTGAACGGATCGTCGTGAGGAACTCTTTCAATTTAATGCACATACAATTTCCAACTGACAGCCTACATTTTTCCACATTTATCAAAGGTTGAAAAGTGAAGCTTCAATGAACCACTTCAAACATGCTCAAGAAAGGAGATTTGAAACTGTCTGTCGCTAGCCAACACTAACATGCAGAGCTATCCCTTGGTTAAGCAATGCCAACTGCGATCCACACACAGCATTAAATGATTACGGTAATCTATATAAATTAATTTGTTTGTCCGCTTCGGTGTCGACCAAGTCTGCCCTGGTGTTTTCCTTCTTATAACAGGAAAACTCAACATATTTGAACTTAACTTCATATTTAGACCCTAACGATTTAGAAATAGGTTAGAGGATAAACTAGGTGAGCACTGTCAACTATCTTAAAGAGGCGGAGATTTTTAATTTATTCATTCATTCAATAACATGTTAAAAAGGAACAAGAATGCATAAAAAACAGTACGGGCTGGAACAATATAACGACTAACATAATATACATACAGTGACTCAAAGAAAGAGAATGCAACGAAAAAAGATATTGACTTGTCTCAAATTCCTCAAATTGAGCATGATTTTATGTCAAGAATTCGAGATTAAATTTCTAGTTGCTCAACGCAAAAACAGGTAGAAAGTTTTCGGCGACAAGGATGGGAAGGGGCTAGGATAGGGAAGGTAGCGACTATCGTCTTGATTACGGTACAGCCACAGCATTTTCCTGGTGTGAAAATGGGGAGACAACAGAAAGCCATCTGCAAGATTTTTAGCGTCAACAATTCCATGCAGACAACGGTGACGATACGACTCTAAAACATTATTTGCATATGCAATTATCCAAGATAATTTCGCAATTACATCCTAGATCCCAAAGAAGTTATGTTAAGTGAAAACAGTTGTATCTGAAAGGGACCAACAACTCCATCGTGCTCTGTCCATGTCTTACCTGCACCACGCTTCTTCCTAGTTCAGCGCAGATAGCGATGACTTGTCTTATGAGACATAATATCTAGGTCATCGGGCCCCCTAGTCCAGCATTCAGTAAGACACATCTACTAATCCCCGTGTGTTCCCATTAAAGAACTAGATCACATTTACAGTTAAAATCTGTAAGAGTCATTCCGTGCCAAATCACTCTGGCCACTACCTTGCTAATTTGATCTCAATGAAATTTGGTACAAGTATAGATTTTATGGAAGTATTAACACCAAATTATATGTTCCTAGCAGTTACTCTTTGGCGGGGGGGGGGGGGGGGGGGGGTCGGCGGCACCCGGTACCGGTGGCCCCCTGGACGAAACCTGAACCCGTGAGTGACGTCACAGCGAGATGCAAGCTCACAGCGCGCTGCTAGCTAAAAGCGCGCCCTTAAACTTACATGATGTTACGCTGGCTAGGCTTGAACTCACAGACCACGGGTTCGACCCTAAGCTTAAGGGCGTTAACCTTACAGACCCAAATTTGATGCCAAAAAAGGCAAGCTGGACCAAATTGTTAACGTCATTATAGTTCCTGTTCGAGTCCAAGCTTAACCTCACAGGTCCTGGATTCGACCCTAGGCTTAAGGGAGTTAGCTTTACAGTCCCAAGTTTAAAACCCAACAATACAGCTTAACCGAACTGCCAACGTGATTATGGACAAGAGTGCCAGCTTAACCTAACAGGCATGTATTTGACGCCAGGCTTAACCTTACAAGGGCATTACAGTCTCAAGTTTCAGATTCGATCGCAGGCTTAACCTAACCGGACAAGATGAGCCGTGTTCCAGGGGCTTTTGGAGCTGAGTACTTCGATGCCGAGGCTAACAGCATAACAGTGTAGGCTTAACCTTACATGATGTTAATAGCTAAAAGTGCAGGCATAGCTTTATGCTGACCAGGCGTTAACGTAACAGGTTGCCCTTCCCTACATCCTGGAAAAGTCCAGGCTTAACGTTACGCTGACAAGGCGTCAGCCTAACAGGTTGCCATTCCCTACACCGTGACAAAAAGTGCAGGCATAGTCTTACGCTGACCAGGCGTTAACCTAACTTAACGTCCCAGAACTTGGAGCTGAACCCGGAGCAAGATGGTGGCTATAAGGCTTAATACGTATGCTTTATTCATAGGGGCTTAATGTCCGAAGGTGACTTTGGGGGCTTAGAGCCGATCTAGGAACAATATGGCGGCTGCATATGGGATTAGGAAAATGGTGCAAGGCTTAATACATGTACTTTATTCATATTTTTAGTGTCTGGAACTTGGACTTTGTCTGAAAACGGAGATCGAGTTTGGAACTCCCTTGAACTAAAAAAGAACTCCCACAGGGGCTAAATTCCAACACTTCGGCCACCTAAACCGTATGTGGTATGACGTAAAGCCAATATTATTAATATTTGACCCAAAACAAAGCTTGAGCCTGGCGGCACCCTCGAACAAAAGTAACATTTAGTCAAAATATCTGACCTACACAGAGATCGAATCTAGGACTCTCTTGAGCAGAAGAACGGATATCGAACTTGGAACTCTCTTAGACTGAAGCTTAACAGAACCAGGAAATCGAACACTAGATTTTTTCTTGAAACGGAAACCAGTGTAACCAAACAGCTCAATCCGCTACAGAAAAAAGGAATGCTGAAAAACTATTATGAAGCCAACAATGTCACGTCTCAGCACAACTGTTTTTGCAAGCAGCAAGGGTTACTAACCTAGCAAAAATTTGCGAATGTAGCTTTTTGTGCAGGTGTTCATACATGTCATTATCCGGTCTGCATGTGAAAAAATATGCATACGTTTGAACTTTGCCTGACTGCCCTTCCCTACACCAGCTTGGACATAACTTCACACCCTAGGCTGAACCACATGCTGAACATGCGTTAACCAAACCGGTGTAAGGTTTGATGCATGTGCTTTATTCATAGGGAGGTGTAACGCTGGAAGCTGAACTCGGAACAAGATGACTACACATGGCCCTAGGGAGATGGTGTGAGACCTTATACATCTGCTTTAATCATAGGGGCGTAAAGCTGAAAGGCGACCTTATGTCTTGGAGCTGAGCGACCGCATAAATGGGAAAAGAGCCAAAAGGGCTAAATGTCGAAAGGGCTAAACGGCTAATAGGTAAAGGGCCAAAGGGCTAAACGGCTAAACGATAAAGGGCAAAAGAGCTAAATGACAAAATGAATAAAGTGTAAAGGGGCAAAAGGGCAGAAAGGCGAAAGGGCAAAGGAGCGAAAGAGCAAAAGGGCAAAAACTATCTCGGGCTTAGAACTGAACTTGGAACAAGATGGTAACACGAGACTGGGAAGGTGATGTAAGATTATTTTTGCTATTTGCTTTACGTCACACCGACACAGATATGTCTTATGGCGACGATGGGATGGGAAAGGCCTAGGAATGGGAAGGAAGCGGCCGTGGCCTTACTTAAGGTACAGCTCCAGCATTTGCCTGGTGTGAAAATTGGAAACCATGGAAAACCACCTTAAGGGATGCCGACAGTGAGATTCGAACCCACTATCTCCCGATTACTGGATACTGGCCGCACTTAAGCGACTACAGCTATCGAGCTCGGTGATGTACGGTTTAATACATGTTCTTTATTCATAGGGACACAACTTTAGAAAGCAAAGCTTCTTCAAGTTCTTGAAGCTGAGCGGCTGCAGAGTCAAAGACGCTGGCAACTGAGCTGATGCGTAACGTGCTGTTGGATTTTAGTGCTTGGAACACAATTTTTTTATTTTAACATTTCGAGCTTGTAGACTTGAACTTTTTTTTTACAAGTTGCTTTACGTCGCACCGACATAGATAGGTCTTACGGCGACGAAGGGACAGAAAAGGGCTAGGAGTGGGAAGGAAGCGACTGTGGCCTTAATTAGGTACAGCCCCAGCATTTGCCTGACGTGAAAATGGGAAACCACGGAAAATCATGTTTAGGGCTGCCGACAGTGGAGTTCGAACCAACTATCTCCCGAATACTGGATACTGGCCGCACTTCAGTGACTACAGCTATCGAGCTCGGTAGACTTGAACTCTAGAGACTTATAGTAGCTTACAATATTGTTTACATTACTTAGGGATTAAAACTTTATGTTCAGAACCGAAAAAAATAGTTCGCGCTACATATGACAGGGAATGGAACCCGGGAATCTTCCCTTTGGACTGCTGAGTATCATGCTAAGTAAATGACTGCACATTGAATGCGTGCGCTTAATTCATGTGAACTTGTGTTCGAATTAGGATGTCTCTCCTCATTTATCCAGGCTTGAGACTGACTCTACAGCTAGAGGCGGAGTTAATACGCTGAAGGGTTGCTAAATAGTTGTAAGATTGTTGTTTACAATATGTTACGAAATGAAGGCTTAATTTTACAGGAAATTTGAGTAATATATAGGGAGATGTTTAGGTGCTGTACTGTAAAGAGAGATACCTTACAGGTGACGTCATCGCTTTGAAGATCTATTACTTAATTTCCGCAGGACGTAATTCTTGCTCTATTTCTGAAATGTGTTTTATACTGTGTGTAATCAGCATCGGGATAGACTCTTAGTAGTTGCAAACGTTTTACGAGTAGGTTGAGATCTTTACAGTATCTTACATCTACATAGTGTAACAGAGACTTATAGTCAACATTGCGTTTACATGCAGAGAGCTGATTTGTAGGAAACGGTAGAACTTGTTTAGAAGTAGTACGTGCTTCTGTGATGGCGTTTGTAGGCAAAAACTGGACATGGTTCGAAGACAAAGATGCGTTGAAATCTTCTTCATTATTATTATTATTATTATTATCATATTATCTTGATTCATTTCTTCTTCGTCTTCTTCTTCTTCTTCTTCTTCTTCGCCGTCTTCTTCTTCTTCTTCTTCTTCTAGATCATCGTCCTTGTGTTCTTCTTGATACGTTTGCACGGCGACAGAATGTGTAGTGGTCTTAGGAAATGAAGTAAAATTAAAATGCTTTGATGGTACAGAAACGTTGCGATCTTTATCATCATCACGGTCATTATCATTATCATCCTGCTTCTCTTTCTCTTCAGATGTGTGCATAGTAACAGAACTTGTAGCAGGCGAAGAGGTTGAATTAAAAATCTCTCGCAGAGGTGTACTTTTTCAAAATAAATCAGTATCTACATGAATACGTTTGAGTTCTTTGAATTTGTTTCTTGATGAAACTACACCACACGCGTTTTCATGACGTTCCCCGTTGTAAGCGTTCTTGAATTGTCTTCTACAGTGTTTGCACTGAATAATAGTCTTACACAACATCTCATGGCGCCTCTTGTGATGGCTCCGGAGAAACGTCTTTCCACATTCTTTGCAACAATAGATAGGAAACATTTGTTTCATGATAGACGAATTTCTACTAATAAAACAACTCTCACATTACTCAGAAGACGAATCTCTGCCTGAGGGCTCCTTCTCTTGGACTGCAGACTATCATGCTAACTAAATGATTGCAAAATAAAAGCTTGCATTTATTTCAAACGCCCGGCCTTCGAACTCGTAACGTCAGTTTTCTGCTGAGATGTGCACATTGTCAGGATACCGTTCCATAACACATGTCGTTTAATCGCGTTATTAGCTGTTCTATCGAAAAATACGACATAACAAATGCTGTAGAAAATTACATTTCTAATAATTTTGTCATGTTCATGTCTTTCCGTAGAAGTTATAATAAGAGAGATAATAATAAATGTAGGCTTTTGTTAAGTTGAGAGAATTATTTGAACAGAATGTAAATTTCACGCTACAGAGACAGATATATCGACTCGATGTGAAAATGAGAAATCACGTAAAACAATCTTCAGAGTGGGGGTTCGCACGCACTGTCTCTTGTGTAAAAGTTCACGGCCAATAGGATTTTTAAACTTAGGCTTCGAACTAGGGTCTTTACGGTTAACGCCTTTAGGCCTGTGGTCCAACCCGAGGTTTGTAACGTTAAGCTTCGACACGTAGCCAGCGTAAGGTTATGTTATGCGAGGTTAGGAGCAGTAAAGATAAGCCTGGACACGTAGCCAGCGTAAGGTTATGCCACGCGCTCTATTGGGCCTGGGGTCGAACCTGAAGTCTATAAGGTTAAGTCTGGACAAAGAGCCATCGTCATATGAGGTTAAGAACGCGCTCTTAATTTAGCCCTTTTGCCATTTATGCGGACGCTCAGCTCCAAGGCCTATGGTCGCCTTTCAGAATTACACCCCTATGAATAAATCATATGTATTAAGGCTTCCACCACCTCCCTAGTCCCATGTGTATCCACCAGCATGTTCCAAGTTCAGCTTCCAGCGTTACGCCCCCTATGAATAAAGCACATGCATCAAACCTTATGCCATCTCCCTAGTTCCCATGTGTAGCCACCATTTTGTTCCAAGCTCAGCTCCAAGCCCCCTGTGGATATCTTCCAACGTTACGCTCCTATGAATAACGCACAAGTATTAAGCCTTAGGCCATCTCCTTAGTCCTATCAGTACAATTTGTACAGCCGCCACCTTGTGTACAGCCATTATCATGTTCAAGATCCCAAGTTCAGCTCCAAGTCCCCCTGAGGCTACCTTCCAGCCGGGCTGAGTGGCTCAGACGGTTAAGGCGCTGGCCTTCTGACCCCAACTTGGCAGGTTCGATCCTGGCTCAGTCCGGTGGTATTTGAAGGTGCTCAAATACGACAGCCTCGTGTCTGTAGATTTATTGGCACGTAAAAAAACTCCTGCGGGACAAAATTCCGGTACCTCGGCGTCTCCAAAGGCCATAAAAGTAGTTAGTGGGACGTAAAGCAAATAACATTATTATTATTATTATTATTATTATTATTATTATTATTATTATTATTATTATTATTATTATTGAGGCGACCTTCCAACGTTACGTCCCTATGAATAAAGCATATGCATTACACATGATATTGTATAGGATTTTTGGGCATATGCCGCGTCAAGGAAATAAGATGAAATTCTTTACGTTACGCAGAGAACTGTGCTCTGCGTCATCAGAGAAAATCTCGACTGTCCACGAGAAAGGCTTCTTAAACAATGACTTTTTGAAATTAGACGTTATAAGAGAAGTGTAAATGGTACGTTTATTCGTCACCAGACGGCTCCCCAGACGTGGAACAGCGCTAGCGTTCGAAGCGGAAGCTGACCGAACCATCAGAACCGACTCCTTGGCTGAATGGTCAGCGATGAAACCTTCGGTTCAGAGGGTACCTGGTTCGATTCCCGGCCGGGACGGGGATTTTAATCACGTCTGATTAATTCTTCTGGCTCGGGAAATGGGTGTTTGTGTTTGTCCCAACACTTCCCTTTCCATATACAGACACATCACACTACCACCCACCACAGAAACATTCCTCATAGGGTTGGCGTCAGGAAGGGTATCCGGCCGTAAATGGGGGGAAATCCACATGTGCAACACAGTTCCCACCCGCGACCTCACAGATGTGGCAAAAGCGGTAGAAGAAGAATAAGAATTTTATATTAATAATGGAGTGTGCAATATAAACTATGTATGACAGTGAACTGCATAAGTAAAAGTAAGTAGGCTACACGGTCTTGGTTCCACCTTGTAAGAAAGAGATGATGATGATGATGATGATGATGATGATGATGATGATGATGATATAATAATTAAAACACTTTTCACATCGACCCATGTCTTAATAATGTAACTGGTGGCTGATACAATATTTATCTAAGAAATGTTACAAATTAATTCTGAGAATCGTATTCAATTAAAAAATATTAAAAGATATAAATATATTCATAATAACGATAAAGAGTGGTGGTAACTTTATATGAATCACGGTAAGGGCATATTTCTTGCTGAATTTTTCGTTAGTTAAACAGCGTGTTAACTAGTTATTAACAGAAGACAAAGAAATTGAGCAAAAAATCTATCGTAAACTCACTGAACCTATGTCTCTTCGAAGAAACATCACTATAGCTGAATGTGGTTTTAAACTTGTTTCAGATCTTTCATAAATTACAGACCGAAGTTTAGTAAAAACTGCAATGCGCTGAAAAAGGAAGATATTTCTATAGGAAATTGTGACGGAAAATAGGTTGGCTATAAATGAAAAGGTCTCGACCTGGTTATATACAGAACTTCCATTGATCGATTCATCCCAAAGTAAGTGAGGCGCTTGAACTGCCAGGACTGCCGTTACAGCTCTTCAAAAAGCTCGACTAGTGAATAAATGACACTATTTAATCAATGTCTCTGTTCTCTGTCAGGCGGGACTGTTTCATTTCTGGAACATCCTCATTCAACATTCAACAAGGAGCAGCAAGAATTAATTAATATCCGTAACACACAAGCCGTGTTTACTAATACACACTAAATATCCATGATCAAAAGTACGAAAATGTAAACGCTACGCCTTTAAGCAGTCTAAGTAACCACGATGATTAATCGGCGTGGCACGCGACTTGAGCATAAATAATGAATGGATTTATTCCTCAGAACTTGTACTCCCGACACTTCTTGCCACAATCTCGTCTCAAAGATCATTTCATGTCCTTTACAGACAAAGTATGGCATTATATGCTCACCTTTCTACGATTTGCCTACACAAGTTCGCTTCGCCATAGCCAGAATGATAAAAATAACAAGCCTGTCAGTTTGACTGTTTTTGTCATGACCAATAGCTAAGGAACCTCCAGTTTTTCTCGGAGTCCAAACCACAGAGAAGTGATTTTTTCTTAAAATCGCGTGGACACTGGCCGAAATTCGAACAGCACTACCTTGGTGAAAAGCCAGTAACGATGCCACTCAGCTATCATTCCCTCCACCAGAATTGTATGTAGTAGTTCAACGAAGGCAATCTCTCATGTCCACAACTCGGATTTTAATCAAACTGATAGCGAATATAACTGACCATAGAAGACAAGACAGAAGGGAAACGTGGATGTGGGAGGAGTATATCATGGATGCAGAACCTCCGACAGTGGTTTGACATTCGCGATGCGGCAAATAGATAGAAATAATTACACTAATCTTCTGTGCGGAAAAAGAGTCAAAAGAACTGATGACGATTTGTGTTAAGTGAATAACTGGTTCGTTTTCATTATGACCAAAAATGTATACGACAGTAGCCATGCTCTAACCTCATTTACGTAGTTTCCAAAATGTTCTACTCTGTGCGAAGTAGTATAAATGAGCGTTTATTATTTATTTTTATTCTCTTGTCAGAAATATCTTGTTCACAGCTGGATAGGAAATATGAAAGTAAGGAGTCGGGCATAGGGTGGCACCGTGGTGCCCTCAAAAGTAATCAATAAGAAAATAGGAAGAGTTTTGATCCCTCAAAGAATGAGGAAAATTACAACAGAAAGAAAGGTAAGAACAGTGAAAGGAAACAAAATGAAGGACGTCCTCGTAAACGTATTACAATTAGGAACGGAAGACAAGAGTTGACCAGAAGAGTTCGAATAGAAAAATACAAGTTTAGAAATAAGCTGAAGTAGACAAAGGCTCGCTATTTCGAGAGATGAGAGATCCGAGAATTCTGCATTCTAAATCAGAGGGCCATAACTTGTTATTTAGGCAATTCAGCAATTTGCCGATAGCTGACCTCCACGCTAACATGATTTCAAGATAATTGTTAATACTTATTCCTTAGATATCTAAATCCATGTTTTTGCCAGTAGGCGTGCTGTAGTTAAAACATCTGCAACCTCGTCCAATTTTATTTGTACAGTGCAAGAATGGTATGAGCGGCGGAGATAGCTCCTTCAACAGAGATTTTATACGCATCAAATTTGTTGAAATCTGCCCTCCTTCATCTTTAGTGTGTACAGCGAGAGTAATAGTTCTTGAAAACTTGATGTCTAAGGTCAGCCTTATATTCTCACGACCCCATCAGTTGCTGTTACTAAGTCATCTCTTGTTAAAGAAAAAAATCTTCATCCGTAAAAAACTTCGTCTTTTAGGTCTAACCTTCTTAGAGTCTGCTTCAGATTTTGCAAGTCCCATGGGAAATCATCGATCACACATTCATAGACTTCGCACCTAAAATTGCAACAGCTAACATTCTAGGCTTCTCCGAAGCAAGGAATAGAAACTCCAAGAAAAAGTAGAAGAAATACATTAAGATTTATATAAATGGTTATTTTCGGCAGACATAATATTTTGAGTTTATACCGGGTAAAAACAATAAACCGCATAGGAACATAGTAGAACAGTCGTGCTCGGTAGTGTTTCGCTTCTGACAAAGTGGCACGCAGTTTCCCTGCAGTCTGTCTCTTTCATACAGTTTAAACCTCCCCGAGGGTGCAGGCGGTAGAATAACATCCACAGTATCCCCTGGTTGTCGTAAGAGGCGACTAAAAGGGGAACTAGGAGCTCTCAACTTGGGAGCGTGGGTTGGCGCCACGGTTCCCCTACCTGAGTCCTGTATTGCTTCCACTTACTTGCACCAGGCTATTCGCTGTTACCTATCCAATCCAACCTCCCATGGTCAACTATTGTTATTTCCCGACCCCGACGGTATAACATTTTCTGGGCCGTTTTCCAGGACGTTTCCACGTCATTCGTGACCCTCCCCTTTCTTTTGCCGATACCTTCATTTATCGAAGTGTAGGATCTCTTCAACTTTCTTTCTGATTAGTGTTAATAGAGGATGGTTGCCCAGTTATACTTCCTCTCAAAACAAGCACCATCACTATCACCACAGGTTAAACTCAAACGAATACTGTCTTATCACTCTTGGCCATGAAAGCACTTACCTAAACATTATAGCATATACTGTAACTCAGGACAGGACAGTTTATAATATTTCTAACACTTTCGAAATTGTGTCCTTTGTGAAATTTGTAAAATAAAAATTCTGTGCTCAAATTCTGCGTAGAATGAAAGTCTTGTCACTTACGATGTAAAACTTCAAATTTCCTTGTTTTCTCCGTTCACGTTATAGGTATTCGTATTTCTTTTCTCCATATACTACGTGCGAACACCAGAACTTCTCCTTACTATGCCTCGTTATACTGTTTGTTCATTTTACAGAAATAATAATAATAATAATAATAATAATAATAATAATAATAATAATAATAATAATAATTTTTCCGACCCACGAACTATTATTTTTTAACAATTTTCGGAGTCGCTGAGGTACTCGTATTTTATCCTGCAGCAGTTCTTTGATTATCCTGTAAATCTACTGACACTGGGCTGACGTACTGTATTTGAGCACCTTCCAATACCACCGGACTGAATTGGGATGGAAGTCGTTAACTTGAGCTCAGAAGGTCAACGCTTTACTGTCTGTGTTACTCAGCTCGGATAAAGAAAATGAGGTAAGTACAATAAGTTGTATAGGAAAGGTAAAAACGAAAACCATGGCACTAGTAAATGGAAGCTATGCTATAAAGCTGCAACCCACCACCGCCAAGCTCAGGCACGTTTACAAGTTATGAGCCTCTATGGAGATAATCCTGTACTGACTACAAAGAAGAATACCGGGAGCGAGGCGGTCTCTCAAACGAAATTCTGTTGGAGTCAGGAAAAACAAGAATTAGCCACTATCGGACAGAATAAATTAAAGAAAGGAGCCTAACATAATTGAAACTAAGTGACTTGTACACGGACCTAATGCCGCAAACCTTTGGGCGGTGCAGGTGACCTCTCTAAATGGACTGACAGGTAACTACTATGAATATCTAACCCTACATGTAGTAAAATTCATTCAGATACAGAACCCAGCATGTGGATTGACATCAACACGCTCATGTACCTACACAATCTCATTACAAACCACTACACTTTTAACCCACCTGGTACAACTCCACCAATAAAGTAAGATTTCAGTTTGGACGCTAAACTCCGCCGTGTTGAACCTGTTGCCCGCTCCTTGCTTCTAAAACTTTCTCCAAAAACTTTACTTAAACGTAAAACGTTCATCAAACTCAACAGGCAGCCAACAGGATGATAGACCGAATAGTTTGCTGATGCAGTAAACGGTAGGCAATCGAGGAAAAGCAGAGAGAAAAGAGGGTTCTTCATAGAAATTCACGGGTGAGTGCTCTCGGCAAGTCTTAATTAAATATCAGGTTGGAGCATATAAATACGTAATTGCAGTCGTGCTGATATTAGATTATACATACTAGAGACTTGCCAGTTTCCACTACAGAGGACAAGGGTGGTATTGATTTACAGAGCGGAAAACTACCAGTAATATAACGAGTTGAACGAGAAGTCCGGAATGTGTCACATATGAAAGAAGAAATAAGGTATATACGGTACTAGCTGATGTACGTTCGTCTTGGAATTCTACGTTGTATACAGAATTTTAGGTGAAGTAGTGTAAACATTGTAAGATTTTATTCAATTGCATAGCTCCCAGCATTACTCACGAAACAGGATGGGAGGTCGTCATACGTCGTTTCTCATATGAAGACCGGGTTAGGGAGTTTTCAGTGTAATGGCATGTCCCTTGCCTACTTCCACTTACAATCGAGTTGGGCAGTTTTCATTATAATGGCAGGCACTCACTGTCCACTTGCCTTTTTAGATCATCAGAAAGACTGAGTAGGCCTATGCAGTTTTCCGAAAGTCTTACAGGATTTGCCAATGGACATAAAAACAACATGACAGCAATAGTAACGCAATACAGCTGTTTGATACGTATCTGCGTAAATACAAATGTCCTTTGAATTATTAATTATTAATATTAATGTTTTGAATAATAATGTTATTTGCTTTACGTTCCACTAACTACTTTCAATGGTTTTCGAAAACGCCGAGTTGCCAGAATTTAGTCCAGCAGGAGCTCTTTTACGTGCCAGTAAATCTACCGACACGAGGCTCACGTATTTGAACACCTTCAAATACCACGGGACAGAGCCAGGATCGAACCTGCCAAGTTAGGGTCAGAAGGCCAGCGCCTCAACCGTCTGAGCCACTGAGCCCGGCTATTACTGTTTTATTACTGAATATACACTCACCGACAACAAACAAACAGACAATCCAACAAAAAGGTGTAAGCACTAGCAAGGAATGGTTCGATGTCGACAAAATTTCGTACATGTGCATACCATCGGTGGGCATGTAAATGATTAGAGTTACAATGATCTGTGACAGCTAGAACGGCCACCAGAGTGCCTTAGTATTGTTACCATGTGACAGTGTTTTGATGGGTATATCAGGGGCGTGTGCAGCGTCAGTGAGCAAGCGATGATGATGATGATGATAATAATAATAATAATAATAATAATAATAATAATAATAATAATAATAATAATAATAATAACAGCACCAACACGCAGGGGCTTCGAGTATTAATATAGAATTGCCAGGGCATCAGGTCCAGGAAATACGAACTCGAAGCCTTCCTAGCCGCGAACTCCATACATGTAGCACTCCGAACAGAAACCTTCCTCCCACCGGGGAAGAAATTCACCATGAGAGGCTACAAAGTACATAGAAGCGACAAGGCTAATCGAGTCGGAGGGGTGGCAGTTCTGGCAAGGAAACACATCAAACATATGAAGCTAGACTTACCAGAGCTGGCCGAACTGGAGGCATGCGGAATTGCTATGTCAGTGCGAGGAACACTCATTAATGTCATATCAGCATACGCCAGACCGAAAAGCCTAAACACACAAAACATAGAAACAGTCCTAAGGCTAAACCTAAGCACAATACTAGGAGGAGACCTAAATTCGTAACATGCCAGCTGGGGATGCCTGAGACCTAATGCAGAAGGCACAAAGCTGTACAACGACATGTTATCCCAGGACTACACGGTAACAGCCCCCAGTGAGCCCATGTTCCTAGCACCAAAGGGACAGGTCTCTAACATATTAGATATAGCCCTACTGCGACATATTCCTCAAGGTCATAGCATAACAGTAATAAACACCTAACGTCGAGACACCAACCTGTGCTATTTACACTGAATGCGAACCCAGAGGAATATGAGAATAACCCCAAAGCGCCGCCTCAACTATAAAGCAGCCAAATGGGGTAAATTCGAAAGAAAACTGGACTCACATCTACAGGGAACTGAGAACACACACACAGAAAGCCCAGCCAAAATCGACGCCGCAGTAAGAACACTAGTAGACGCGATCCAAGCAGCCACAACAACGAGCATCCCGATACACAAACGTAATCGTAACACAGACATCGAGATACCGGCCCACATTAAAGACCCAATATACAAGTGCAATCAGCACAGGCGCAACTGGACCCGATACCACCGCGATGAAGACCGGGAAGTGAAAAACTACCTTAGAGCCGAAATCGAAACTTAACTACTGCAACACAGGTCGCGGGTCTGGAACCACAAACTGAGTACCTTTGATGCAAACACCAGACCGGTGTAGAACCTAGCGAGATATTGCACGCGAGAACCACACGTGATCCCAACAATTAAGGGATCAAACGGACCAGTATACGAGAATAATGGTAGAGCAGAGGTCAAACCAGACACTCTGGAAGCGGCTTTACACCCAACGAGGAACCGTCCGATCCCGCTTTCACTCGGCGAACAGAGGCTAAGGTAGCGGAATTCCTCGCAAACGCACGTAAGCCCGAGGTTAAGAGGCCTAATATACACGAAATTAAGTGGATAATAGATCATCTTAACCCGAAGAAAGCACCCGGCCCCGACGAGATCCAAAAAATAATCAAGAAATTAACTCAAAGAGCCCTCACTCTACTCGCCAAGATATATAATGCAATGTTACAATTGCAATATTATCCAGAGTAGTGGAAAAAGGTGAGGATCCTTGTGTTTGGTAAACCAGGCAAGGACAAATCTGACCCAAATAACTACCTACCGATCAGCCTCCTGCATTCTCTCAGGAAAGTATTCGAGAAAATACTGCTGAAAAGGCAAATAGCACATATCAAGGAAAAAGGAATCATCCGACACGAACAATTCGGTTTTAGAAACGGCCACTCCACCCCGCAACTGCTTACCCGGTTCATCGAACAAGAGACCATCGGACTAAACAAGCAGAGGGACACAGGCACGGTATTCCTTGATATCCATAAGGCATTCAATAAAGCGTGGCACGAAGGCCTGTTAGCGAAACTAACTAACTACACTAGCACTACGAACTCTCGAGCCATGGTTAACTAAATAGCGTATTAAGGTCAATGTTGACAACGGCCAAGCTACGTTGTTTACTAGGAAGAACAGACGCACACACAGGCCAGCCAACATCAAAACGCTTAAGCTATTTAATCAAGATATTGCATGGCACGACAAAGCCAAATACCCGGGAGTAGTCCTAGATAGGAAGCTAACCATGCTACATCACATTAAAACCATCCAGCAATAAACACACATACGACTAATACAACTCTATCGCATACTGAACACGAAATCCAGTATCAACACGAAAGTAGCAACTTACATGCACAAGGCCTTAATTAGGCCAATAATCACGTACAAAGCGCCCGCATGGGGGCCACACTGGTATGACGAACCTGGATAAGCTGGAACTAATACAAAATAAATGCATTCGAACAGCGGCTAGACTCTCAACTGACACACCAATACGCCACCTACGTAAAATTGCGAATGTCAACTCGATAAGACACCATATACGAAACCAAATACTCCGAATGTACATGAAGTCAATCCACTGGTCAGTGGAATAGGACGCTACGACGTCGATCTGTACATAAAATACCCCACTCCGAAACACATTCTGTTCAGCCACAGGGTTAGGAGGCAGGCGGTCCTAAAATACCCCCCTCCTAAGCTGACACCCACTTACTACTCCGCATTACACAATATTTCGCACACATCCCACACTGCAAAGACTTGTATATATGTACATGTCTATTATGTTACAGCTCTTACCACCACACGGATGCAAGCGAGGAAAGATCGAGAGAAGAAAAACAAATGACGAAGGCAACAGCCATATAATAAGAGACGATTCAATCCACCTCCACCCTCGTCAGTTACAAGGGAGTGGACAGAAAGCCCACCTCCAGAAGATACTAACCATTCTATTATGCACTTATTTCATTAATTGCAATGTTTCTCAGTTATACATTTCCAGTTATTGTTTACATTGTTCTACACTGTTTTACAGGACACGAGAGCGGAAGAGCATCCCGCACTCTATTGAAATTGAGAAGGGTATGAATGTATATAGTTACAGACTGCAATGACAAGTGTGTGCCACCAACACCGCAAGAACGGGACGTCATCAGGCGAAAAAGAAGAATCGCCTTACCTTAGTAAGGCTTGGCTCTATTTCCTTTCTCCTTACAGGAGACTTGGCACCAGGGACCGCTGGCTGCTGGACCAAGGAACTAACCTGTGGCCCAAAGCCCAGAAACTAGTGAACCCGAGCCGCACCAGGTAGTGACAAGGACTGATCCCCGTAATAACTGACACACGCAAGG
Source organism: Anabrus simplex (assembly GCF_040414725.1). Classification (NCBI taxonomy): domain Eukaryota; kingdom Metazoa; phylum Arthropoda; class Insecta; order Orthoptera; family Tettigoniidae; genus Anabrus; species Anabrus simplex. Next base: position 592,039,156 of record NC_090265.1, read on the forward strand.
AAAATGGTTATGACTGCATGACACATATTCCTAACACAACCTCTGGACTTTTCCAGCCCACAACGTTGCATGTGCTATCAAAAGATGTCGGGTTTTACATGTAGGCTCTTTATCTTTCTGCCTATGTGTTTTTTCCCTGACCCTTAATACCACGCCTTAACACCACTTTACCAACACAAACCTTGCCTGGTAATGTGTCTGACGTGCAAACAGGCAGGTACTCCTCCCTGCTCTCTCTTCTTAGAAACTAATAGCATGTCGGAGGCAATGTAGATTGAGCTGATTGCCACGCGGGAGGAGCGGGCTTCGCCACCCGCCAAAAAAAGTCGGTGAGCACTGTGAAGGGCACGGCAGTGGAGGAGAAAAGCCCCCGGGCGTTCCGAGGCTGCAACCCAGGCCACCCGGCCTGCGAGTACCTCCTCTAAGCGGACGTCACATTGTGCCCGACAGGACAGGGACCACACCAGGACACCTGCAGACGCCAACCAGGAATGACCACCAACTGCACGCGCTACCCACGGAATTCTCACTACCTGGGCGCAATACAGGACGACGCCGACATCAGTCAGGAGGGAGACGCCGGCAATTCCGCGAGACCACCCGCCAACCCACGGTCCCCAGGCCGGGAGGAGGGCCACCACCATGGAGAGAGACCTCCTCCCATGCCAAGAAAAGATCGCCAGCAAGAAGCAGACGTCGCCCCCGAACCAAGAAGACTACGCCGGCCCACCAGTGGGCCACACATCCACAACCCAGGACTACTCCCAGGAAGATAATCAAACGACGAGCCAATCACAGCTCTTGCAGTGTTTCCGCTGTACGAGATGAGCTGTGGGCTCCAAGTAGGGTGCAACCGCTGTGATGGTGATCATCACATGGCCTGCGCAGCAGTTAGAGGGGTGCCGGTATGCGCGAAATGCCACCCGGCCTCTCATCGCAGTTGCCCAGTTTACAGGACCATGGCCCGGGCAGAGAGGAGGGGGGCCCGGCGTCATGTGCCGGAACCTTCCAGCAAGCCCTCGCCTCGGCAGGCGTGGCCTCATTCTCCACGATCGAAGACTGGGCAACAGGGGCCCCAAGAGGATCTGGCGGCTCGGCAGGCCCTAGGATTTCTCGTCGCAAGGCTCGGCAACTAGAAAGGTCCGCGCTAGTCACAGCAGTGCCCACAAGGACTGATTCTCCGAATAACTGGACTGCCTTGCATCGGGAAAATGACTTCTGCACGATACCTGTTACCAACTAACACCATTCTTTTTTTTAATTTGCTTTATATCACACCGACACAAATAGGTCTTAACGGCGACGATGGGAAGGAAGCGACCGAGGCCTTAAGGCCTGGCGAGAAAGTGAGAAACCACGGAAAACGATCTTCAGGAATGCCGACAGTGGGGTTCGAACCCACTATCTCCCGGATGTAAGCTCACAGCTGTGAGCCCCTAACCGCACGGCGAACTCGTCCGGTGACTAACACTGTTACCTGGATCCTTCCAGAACCACATCCTTGCATGTGCTATTTACAATACATCAGGTTTTACATGTAGGCATTTTTTATTTTTGCCTAGGTGGTTTTGTCCTGGCCCTTATTAACCGAACACCGCTATAATACCTTATCACCACATCTGGCCTGGTAGCATGTTGAGCATGGGGAGAGACAGATACTTCCATAGTACCACATTTCCCAATCCTCCCCCCCCCCCGCCTCTTTCTTCTTAGAACTAACGGCATGTCAGAGGCGATGTAGATTAGCAGTCGATCGCCACGCGGTTTGGTGGGGGGGGGGGGGGGGAGAGGGGAGGAGGTCCGGGTTTCAGAGGCCCCCACGAAAACATGTTAGAGGGGTCAGTGAGCACTGTGAAGGATCACGGAGAATGCTGTATGCTCGTGTGAGACAACATTACCAGCATTTGACAGATTTTGAAAAGGGCCTCATTGTGGGTGCGTGTAGCCTGCTGGTCTAATCGTACTATATCCAGATATGTGAGGCATTCAGATGCGACCGTGACCAAGTCTGACTGCAACAGGAGAGGGTTGTCATATTGTGCGCCAAGCTCATCATAACCCCCTTTACGTCTGCGCCTGCCATCCGGGTGCACATAATGGTCTCGTTACAACAGCGCATGCCACCCCGTACCATTCGTCGAAGACCAGCAGCTGCCGGATTACTGAATCGCCGTCCCATACGAAGGCTGCCGTGAACACCACAACACATTCGACTGCGTCATGCCGTACCCTGGAAATATGGACTGCTGACGAGTGGCGTCCCATCCTTTTCAGCGATGAATCTCAGTTGTCTGTTACTTCAGATGACCATCGTCTGCGAGTATGGCGGCGCCAAGGGGAGATAGCACATTTTGCCAATGTGTCAGAGAGAAACGTCGATGTAACTGGCGTTTTGGTGTGGGGTTTATTGCGACAACATCAGCTCGTCTAAAAGATCATTTAGAGAATTCCCAGCGTACTTCTTCCTGGGTTTCCCATTCTAACAATCTCAAGGATGAGGCTAAAGCAATTCTCACTTTGTGATGTCTTGCGTTCACCATCAATTCACCTTTAGGGCATGAGCCCAGCAGGTGTCCAAGAGTTTCAATCTCACTACAGTCTGTAAAATGGCAGCGGGGTGTGCTGGAACATCGAAACGGTTTTGTGCGAACCGCTGTAATGGTGCATGACATCTTCAGAGAATGTGTCCATTCGGAGCATGAAATCCCCTTTCTACTGCTCACCCATGAATTAGTTTGAGGGACATCTGAGTACAGAACGACTCCCTTGCATATCAAGGTATGTCTTGTCCAGATCTAAAAGGTAACATTTCGAAGATCCTCACGTACGCGTCTACCAGTCCAATCAACGGCTTCGGTTGGCAAGTTGTTTAGGATAGATAATAGGGCTCAAGCATGTTCCACTGTAAGATTTCTCAGGCAGTGTAAATGAGCGTCATTGACGTGTAGCAATACCACGTCCATCGCCAATAACACCTTATACCACGCCGCAAAACACTATTCTTAAAAGAATAATTACAGATGAGAGGAATTGGTGGACTAACTAAGCCGAGCAATGATTCCACTTCTTTATTCTGCTAACTTGGTCAATTAGCACCTTTTCAGTAAGCCTACTATATATATCAAGATTTGGAGTCGCCGTAAATTTTCTTCCTGTTACTCTCGCTGTCCTTTACCCTATACGCTTATTCACTGAACTGCTTCATGGACGTATGGATCACCCCACACAAACAATAGATACGAGTACGTACAGTCGAACACGGAAGTAAATTCTTAATTTTCCGTAAGGGGATGAAACAGTGACCGTGTCATAGTGACTTTTTTTTTTGCTAGGGGCTTTACGTCGCACCGACACAGATAGGTCTTATGGCGACGATGGGATCGGAAAGGCTTAGGAGTTGGAAGGAAGCGGCCGTGGCCTTAATTAAGGTACAGCCCCAGCATTTGCCTGGTGTGAAAATGGGAAACCGCGGAAAACCACTTTCAGGGCTGCCGATGGTGGGATTCGAACCTACTATCTCCCGGATGCAAGCTCACAGCCGCGCGCCTCTACGCGCACGGCCAACTCGCCCGGTAGTGACTTATGTATCTTATCCTTATCTTAGTGTTACGAGGTCTTTCGATTGACGCCTTACAGGTGACCTATGTAAAACACACACACACGCGCGCGCGCGCGCGCGCGACAGAACCCACCAGTCATCAGAATTAACAAATGAAGGTTAAAATCTCTGACCCGGCGTGGAATCGAACCCGGGACCTCTTGGACCAAAGGCCAGCATCCTAACTATTTAGTCATGGAGCGGGACAACGCTGATTATGTTCCTGCTTGTTGTTTTAAGGGGCCTAACATCGAAGTAACTACGGAGTTCAAAACTATGTTAAGCACAACTTCGACTTCGCAGCGCAGAGAAACCCATTCCACATTAAACTGATAACATTCTAAGCAATTATGATATACATATAACTAAGAAAACTGATTAAGAACACTCAGGACTATGGCACATTACGAGTTTATTTTGATTGAAAGGCATCTTTTAATTTTAGTTTCAAATTCGAGGTTTGTTCGTAGAAGCCCAAAAATAGTATCTTTTAATCCGATTAAAATAGCTAAAGTACTGAACATACAAAGAAATATACCAACCTTCAACATAGAAAAAAGGTTAGCTATAATTTGTTGTGGTTAGGTTTGACAGTCCGCTAGTTCGTTTATCGACGTTTCAACTCGAGTATCCGTACTTTTGATTCCCACTGTAGTTTAGAGTGAGAATTGATATCGTGATCATAACCAGGGGATCTCCAGTTTTACGCGGAAACCAAACCACAAAGACATGAATTTTTATTTCAAAAATTCCATATGCACTGGCCGGGACTTCTCCCGACTAAGTATTACGATAATGATTTCTAAAATTATTTTTATTTTGCTAGCTGTTTAACGTCACACTAACACATCAAAGGTTTTCAGCGACGCAGAGATAAGAAAGGGTTGGGAAGGAGGCGGTCGTGACCTTAGTTAAGGTACACCCGGTGTGAAAATGGGAAAAACGGAAAACCATCTTCAGGCCTGCCAACAGTGGGATTCGAACAAAGCACCTTCCGAATGTAAGCTCACAGCTACGCGACCCTAACCACGCGGCCAATATTCAATTATAATGCTTCCCTTTTGAAATTGGGAAGAAATTTGCACACCGTACAAAGAAAGTATAATATGAAGAATTAGCGAATTATAGTGGTAAGCACGAAAGTTTAAGTTCGGTTGTTACAAATATTTACATCACAACATACCAATGAATACTTCATCCCCTGCTGGTATGACGACTATTTCAATTTCGGCGCAATGGTAACAGGCTTGCAGAAGTGTGAGCTTACGAACACTAAATGATTAATGTCTACCACATGTGTTTCTAACAATGAGCAGGCAGATGTGACACGCACTGTTCACAATAACTTCAAAACTGTTCAACCGTACCGCGCAGACGAAGGGGGATAGGATAAGGCAATTAATAATACACTCCCATCACACTTAATCCTCTAGATTCCAACATTAAGACCACGGCGGTAACATGAAATAAGTAATATTACAGAAGCTTTGTTATCATCCGTATTTATGTTATGGGTCTTCGAGAATATCAAAGATTACCTCAGAATCGTTTGTTGCTGGAAGTGATTAAAAAAGTTAGGATTAATAGGAGACTTATGAAACTACCTCGGTTGCTTTCGAACAGAACAAATCTACGTGACGACTATAAAATGACAAAGTAAATAATACATCTGACAAGTAGATCTTGCCAACTTGTTCCCACTAATTTTATTCACTTTCAACGTACATGCAGTCATAGCCATAACTTTCAAATTGTAAGGCGCAACTCCCGCCCACTACCGGGAAAATGGAATCTGAACGATGTATTTCGAGAGTTGCTTCACAAGACCAGCAACACGCGACATATCTCCACAACGAACATACAGCGCAATGAGCAATATTTCCACTCAGCAAGCTCAAGATCCACGGATCGATTCTCACCTCCGTTTAAGATATTCTTGAGAGCAGTAATTGAGAAGAAAAGTGGAGTTTTATTCAACACGTAATCTTGAGATACAAACCCACAGAAGCGATAGTTGAGCATACAATTTAAACCACGATGACGTTATAATTATTTCATTTCGAAAATATCATACGTATTGTACGAGATTTTTTTTTTCTTTTTTTCCTAGTTGCTTAACGTCGCACCGACACAGATAGGTCTTATGGCGACGATGGGACAGGGAAGGGCTAGGAGTGGGAAGGAAGCGGCCGTGGCCTTAATTAAGTTACAGCCCCAGCATTTGCCTGGTGTGAAAATGGGAAACCACGGAAAACCATTTTCAGGGCTGCCGACAGTGGGGTTCGAACCAACTATCTCCCGAATACTGGATACTGAGCGCACTTAAGCGACTGCAGCTATCGAGCTCGGTGTACGAGATTTAAACAATAAACATTGTGAGTTACCAACTCAGCATTTACAATAACGATGCGAGATGCAAAGTTTTGCCGTGCATTCTGAACAAGAGGAAAAACTCAGAAATTGTTCTCTAACTTCAGTATAGAGCAGTGATCAACTATTTGCAATACCAATGCGCGACATTTGTGTCCAGATGGCTAGTTCAGGAATTGTGATAGAGGACTGGAACGTTGTTCACTCAGCCTCGTGAGACGACTTGTACCATATGAGAGGCAGTGCGCCCGGTCACGATAGTCAGGCTACACTACTAAGGATGTCGTCACAGTTCTAGGAGTTTACTTGCTTTGTAGTTAACAAAGGCACTGTCCCAAATAAAACCCAACCGCTCTTGAGTACTTTCTGAGGATGTCCTTACTGTAATTTATTTCTCTCAGACTCACTGCATTGCGAATTACCACTGCCTTCCAGGACATTGTATGGTTAGCCTCTACACCTCGCGCATTGACGGAGAATCTGAATAGACTCACTGCACAACACAGTGCATAACATTTGTATGTAATCCTAGCAGTCACTCGACGTGTATGAGATTATCAGACCGACCTGTCGCACAGGTTACATTTTCATTCCAAACTACCGAGAACATGCTTGTGAGAAGAAAACTGACGGATAATGAAGCTGTCACAAGCACACAAACCAAAGCTGAAGTTTCAAAGTTAAATGTAGTAAGCACATCATCAGCCCCGCATATGTAAGTACGGCGCATATTTTTAGTTCCAAAACCGCTCCATTCGAATCTGCACCCACCTGAATTTGTCTAAACAGTAACGCACCAATCTCGCGCCCAATACCGATTCCAAGGAAGAGAGATCGTCTAATTGACAGATACGAAGTGTCTTTAAAGAGAAGAACTCATAGGGAGCGAAGATCAATAGAATTGCACAAATGTCGTAATGATTCTTTTTGTCTAATTTTTTTCTGTGCTAGTGATTTAACGCAGTACTCAAATAGGTTTTTCGGCGACGACAGACTAGGAAAGGGCTGAAGCTGGGAAAGAAACGAACTTAGCCTTAATTAAGGTACAGTCTCAGAATTTACCATGAATGAAAATCTGAAACTACGGAAAACCATCTTCGGCGCTGTCGACGATGGGTTCGAATCCACCACCTCCGGAATGCAAGTTTACAGCTACGCCGCACGTACCGGGTAGCTAACTCACTCGGACGAAAACAGAGACTGGCAAACATTATATTGCGTCAACAAGCATCGCCTAAATACGGTAATACTTCATATGTCCCACCAGTCCGGTTCCACGGACGGATGGTGAGCGTCTGAATTCGATTCCCAGTCGGATCGGGGATTCTTGCCGCGTCTGGTTAAATCTTGTATAGGGTATATGCGGGTCATTTCAATATATGTATCTGCTTATCCACATTAACACCACACTACCAATCACCACAGAAACACGCAATAAAATTGAGTAACTTACATCTCTCCGCAAAGGGTTAGCGCAAGAAGGGCGCCACAGTCGGACTCGTGAATCCATCAGGATGTAGGAAAAGGGGTGGAAGAAGAAGGTACCAACACTTCGCCGTGCCATTGGTTTAAAAATACCAATAAACATTACAGGTATTGGCCATAACATTTAAATAACTTGAGTGACCACATACCGTGAGGGAATGAATAAGTGAGAAGTGCAAGAATGAAGCGTTTTAAAGAACGCGCATATCGGACAAGGAAAGGAATGGACTTCGGAACAGAAAAATGAAGAACACGCTGGTCTTAGGAATCACTGAGAACAGATCGACAAAATTAAGAGTTGTTCATGGAAAAGTTCGATACAAAATAGGAGCCCGCCACAAACGAAACAATGCAAGCCGCTACGCAGCATCCGATGATCGTTATATAAGTAGTCAATTTCGTGGCCATATTCCAGAGCTTCTGAAACAGGTCTTCCTTAGATAATAATAATAATAATAATAATAATAATAATAATAATAATAATAATAATAGCTTTAAGTGTCATTAACTACTTTTATGGTTTTCGGAGACACCGAGGTGCCGGAATTTTGTCCCGCAGGAGTTCTTTTTCATGCACCGACACGAGGCTGCCGTATCTGAGCTTCAAATACCATCGAACTGAGCCAGGATCGAACCTGCCAAGTTGGGGTCAGAAGGCAGCGCCTCAACCGTCCGAGCCCCTCAGCCGGGAGTCTTCCTTAGCGAAGAGAGAAAGAAGAATTACTGAAAGCGTTGAGGATGGACACCACCACCACCATCACCACCACTACTACTAGGCCTACTACTAATAACAACAACAATAACAATAATAATAATTCGAAAATATCGCTTGTAGTGGGCAGGAATCGAAATTTAACCCCGTTCAAGAGATGTCAGTCTTGATGTCACAGCCCAACTCAAACATCCGTCGATCCAGATACTTATAAAACTTATCGAAGAGCATTTAATAAATCAAAACTACTCTGTAACTCAGGCTGCGAATGAGGTGCTAGGTCATCAGTTAACTATTCCTAAACAACCCTGGACTACCCAGAAAATGCTATCTAACTTTGAAGAAAGAGGGAAATTGAAGAATGTCGGTACAGACGAAGGGCGTTAGAAGCACAGAAAACTCCACAACGAAATTAATCGTAACTGCAGGAAAGTTAAAGAACAATGGCTAACTGATAAATGTGAAGAGATACAAAGTCTCGTAGGACAAGGAAAGACCTCTTTAGCTGTCAACTGTGTTAAAAAAACTGCTGCGTCCCCAAAGGAAATTTAACACCCGCTCTCCGTGATCATAACTTCCTGATTGTTGAAGAAGACATCAAAAATTACTGGGAAATGTATATTACAACCTTGTACAATGGAGATTCCCAGTATTCTCATATCAACATTAAGAACGATGTATTACCTAGGACTAATTCAATGAGGCACTAACTCAATGACCTTAAACAGCTATTCTACTATTTCATCGAAGCAATTTACCAGCATGGTGTCTGGCCCTGTAAATTTCGTAAATCGGTCACAATATCAATTCCGATGAAAGTAAATGCAACTAAATGCGAAATGGTCAAAACTATCAGCCTGGTCCCACATGTATCCAAGATCCCATTGAATATCATACATAAAAGATTGGAAGGGAAATTAAATGACTACCTTAATGAAACTGTTAGGTTTCCGTCGGGATGTGGTCATGAGAGATACTATCGGCTGCTTGAGAACCATAGCAAAACGCATGATTGACAGAAATATAACATAGTACATTTGTTTCATTGATTATGAAAAGGCTTTCGGTAGAGTATCCTGACATAAACCGTTCCCTCTACTCCACAAGATGTCTACGAAATACTACCCCCCCCCTCTCTCTCTCTCTCTCTCCCCCTCTCTCTCTCTCTCTCGCCCCCTCTCTCTCTCTCTCTCTCTCTCTCATTTGGGATTTGTACCACGGTCAAGAAGCTCTAGTATCTTTAAAGAATGGGCATTCGAATCCCGTACCCATCAAGAAGGGTGTAAGGCAGAGATGTCCCCTCTCACCAGTGCTGTTCAATGCTTTTGAAGAACTGATGATGAAAGAAGCACTAGAAGGATCAAATACGGGTATAAATCTAACACTGATCAGGATAATAAACTCTGCAGATGCCCAGGCCTCAGTAGCAGGTGTTCATCTTAAGTATAATCAATTTCTAGAATTGCATTCACAGTGGACAGGTACGGAAATAAGATAAACACAAAGACAAAATTCATGGTCAATCACAATCACCAAAACAACTCCACTTAATGACCCACAACGACAAGACCAAACAAGTCCAAACGTTTAACTATCTCGGCCAGAAAATAACTGAAAATGGAAGGAATGTGGCAGAGATAAAGAGCCGTATTGCTCAAGCTAAGACCACTGCAGAAGAAACTCAGTCTACTCCTTCGTATAAGAATCCTAAATGCATGCTTGGACTGTTAAATCGTACGCCTCAGAAACGTGGACAATAAACAAAAGTTGTATGGAGTATCTTGAGGCTTTCGAAATGTGGCGTTTACGTAGGACATTAAAGTTTGGTGGACAGAAAAGGTGACAAATACCGATGTACTGCAAAGAGTAAATCAGAAGAGATCTTTGACAGAACTGATTCCCAAAAGACGTCTTTCTTGGTGGGGCCACACCTTACGCCATTCTCAGCTGATAATTATTACAGAAGGATTCAACGGAAAGCGATCTCGAGGAAGAACCAGATACACGAATCTCAAGCAAATCAAGGAATAAACCGGAATGAGAAGCTACTTAGCAATGAAAAGGGCTGCAAACAACCGCAAAGCTCGGCATCATTTTGTGACAACGGACCTCTCTATGGATTGAATATTCGATTACTATGATCATCATCATCATCATAGGCCTACGTGGAATTGCAAAACACAAGACTCGTTTAAGAGTGGTCGACTTAAAAAAGCAGAAATTCTATTCAATGGGAAATTAAGCACACGCAGATTACGAATTTTAAAATGAAACTTATATTCGTTTCTGCAAAACTCCTCTGAAATATAAATTGATACAGTGAACTCAAAAACAATACCATTATTGTTTTATAATCTACTCAGTTTAGATCCTAGCCCGAGGAAACAAACTGAAACTTGCTCTTGTTCCAATAAAGTACGAACTTCCAAGGAAAGCTTCGCTACGAGAGGCAGCAAATGAAGCAGAAAAGAGTTAACATTTTCATACTTTTCCCCCCTCTCCAAGGGGTGCTCTGGGAAGGGAAGCAGTCTACCGATAAATTTCACTGATCACTGAACTGATGCATGTATCTCGCGCCCGAGCTGTATCGCTGCCTAACTCCCACACTACGGAGTCCGCCCACCTGCGTCATATGTGGAAAACGCACCAGTGAAAATTCACACCTCCATCGTAGTTAACAGAATCCAACATATCGGTCGAACTAAGGACTGAAAGACAAGCGATCACTGATTTTTAAGGTCCTTCCCAATCGGCATCTCAGAAATCGAAAAGAGCTTTGGTGGACAAGAAGTAGGTCTATAGTTATGCAAAATTTCATCTGCGTATGACGAATGTTTTCGGAGCACCAACCATGTTACGGACATAAAAGTATAATAAAATTTGTTTTATGGCATTTTGACGTACTAAATAATTGACTGGCAAAAGGTAATCTTTCTATTAACAACATAATTAATGTGCCACTTTCACCAAAGTACAATTTTCTAAACATTAAAAATCCGAATTAAATTATTAGGTATGAAGACTCCAATCAATAACATACCCTTCCAGGTAACATTTCATTGAAGTGATACAGATAACTTTAAAAATACTCTACATAGCAGACTTACAACAATGAAATATTAAAATCTAACCTATTAACCCACTGGACTAGTTTGATAATCACGTTCCTTTGCCCCGTTTACACTGAACGTTATCAACAAATGTTTGTAACTTCTTGTTACAAACACCTTTCAATAACAGATGAAATGAAAATCCACAGCCTATTTTCAGTCATTCGACCGGGTCAGGAATGAAGCCCCCATCTAGCGGCCAAGATAGGAAATGTGCCGGCTGCCGAAGCCTGTCACACCCTTCCGGGGCAATGATACATGACTGACAGAAAATGGAATGATAATGGAGTGTGTTGCTGGAATGAAAGATGACAGGGAAAACCGGAGTGCCCGGAGAAAAAACCTGTCCAGCCTCCGCTTTGTCCAGCACAAATCTCACATGGAGTGACCAGGATGTGAAACACGGTATCCAGCGATAAGAGGCAGGCGCGCTGCCGCCTAACCCAGGGAGGTTGCTACCTTTTAATAACAGATGCTGACAACAAAATAATGTTGGTAACAGAATATCAGTGTGACATACCTTCGATGTCAGCAACAGTCCCCCGTCCCCCCTCATAGCGCCAACACTCAACGCGATCACGGCATCGCCCGTCAGCGATATCCAACCAGCGAGTACAACAGAATTGTTTCCTGAAATGTGTGTTCGTAACATGCGGTGGGAAGGCAGCGTAACATATGTTGGTAACAAATGTTGCTAACATTCTTTTATCTTTACCGACTTCTTGTGGATAGCAAAATGCCTGTTGGCAACACGGAAACATGTTGCTAACATGAGATATTGATAAATTTAAAAGCGTTTTTCGAAATGTTGGCAACATTTGTTGGTAACATGAGTTTGCAACTCTGGTGTAAATGCTGTTTATTATGGAAGAGCAGGACGACTACACCCGTACTTCGTGTACATTCGTTGTGAATGGTGTATACAAAGGTTTTGTTTTCATCATTTCCTAAATTCACCGAACCAGAACTTTACTGAATGCAATATCTACATAGCTTGAATATAACGTTACTTGGGTGGGTACCTTATTGATTGAAGTCTTCATACCTAATTCTGTACTTTAATTCGAATTACTGAGCGAGTTGATCATGTGGTTAGGTGCACGCAGCTGTGAGCTTCCATTTCGGAGATAGTGAGTTCGAACCACACTATCGGTAGCCCTGAAGAATGTTTTCCCTGGTTTCCCATCAGGCTGTGCCTTAATTAAGGTCACGGCCGCTTCCTTCCCACTCCTAGCCCTTTCCTACCCCATCGTCGCCGTAAGACCTATCTGTGTCGGTGCGACGTAAAACAACTTGTAAGAAAAACCAAATTTCTGATGTTGCCAAATTTTACTTTGGTGAAAACAGTACTTATTATGGTCTAATATGACACTGAGTGGGTTTTCTTAAACTCATCAGCATTAAACTACGGAAAACCATCTTCACGGCTGCCGACAGTGGGGTTCGAACTACTATCACCCGGATGCAAGCTCACAGCTTCGCGTTCCTAACCGCACGGCCAACTCACCAGGTACACTGTGTTATCAAAATTGTTATGCTTTGCTAATCCAATATTCAATACACAGAAAGGACATAAAAATCATGAATTGCGTTACACTTATGTTTTTTTTATTTATTTCGGTGAAGTTGTTATTCCACTTGATGCTCCCAAATCCTTCCTCACACACAGCTGTAATTCTGTATGAAAATTGCGAATAAACTATTATTCTTGTCAACAAAGACTCATCTCGATATATGGAGAGTCAATTGTGAAGGGATCCTTGTTAAAGATTCTGTCGTTAAATTTGCATTTTAAGGATTTTCTTTAACTATTTAAATTCTTCAACTTATACACCACCTTTAGGATATATTAAATTGCTCTTAATGACGAATATCTAAAAGCTAATAGCTTTAGAACTGCAGTAGACGAGAGAAGCACATCACTTCCTGAAGGTTTGCACTTTGCAGTAGTCGATGTGTCAGTCTGTCCCAGTAAACACTTCCAGTAAGCTGTCAATTGGGATTATTTCTATTTTCTCTCCCATTACCTGAAGTCCGAAGACGAGATTGCGTTAAAATGTTCGCATTGTATCTTTTACAAATTCTATAAGATGGTCGCTGAGAAAATACAGCCATTTTCAATTACAGTAGGCTAGGCTGAATGGTTAAGGTAGTAGTGTGTAGACCTTATGAGCGATCTTATGAGCTGAATACTATTGATATCACGTTGATAGCCACGGGACTTCCAGTGTTAGGTGGTATCCAAACCAAAGAGACGTGAATTTTTATCCCAAAAAATCCACATAAATTGGCCGGGATTCAAACATCGGCGGTCTTAGTGAGAGGCCAGTGAATATGGTACTCGGCTATCACTGCCGCACCACCGGACAAAAATTGAAGTCTCAAATTACGGACATTTACATTTCTGGTGAACTATTTATTTTAACTAGAGATCGAAACACTGCTGAAAGTTTGTTTCCTAAATAACACGTCAACATTAATATTTCATGAATAAATACGCTTAGAACGGGCAATAATAATAATAATAATAATAATAATAATAATAATAATAATAATAATAATAATAATAATAATTGTTACGGAATTTTTCCGTGGTAGGTAGAGGTGAAAGAAGGTGCGGGTGTGAATAGGTCTCCAGCTACGAAAGCAAAATTAATTTAAAATTTAACAAGGTTATATTTTCTTTTTTAAAACAAAGAAATAACAAGCATGGCAGGTACAAAGTAGCAAATCAAAAAGGGTAGTTACAATATTTACAGGATTTGGGCTTCGCGCCCTGATTTTACACTGCTTGGGCAATCAGCTCAATTTTACCCCAAACACGAGTTTTAACAGAGGGGCAGAAAACCCCATTCATACCTAGGAGCCCTTGCTCCAAATTACACAGAAAAGCCTCCACGAGGCATACAACACCTTTTTTTTTAAAAGAGCCACTCGCTCTCAAAATTTAAGCCTCTCCCAGGCCACACCAAACTCCACCTTCAAGTTGTCCTCAACGGACGTAAACACAGGGGTAAAATACCCAATCTACTGAGGTCTATTAAATGAAAAGCCGGTTAATTAAATGACCTCTAAAATAACAATTTGAGAGGAGGCGAACTTGCACTCCTAATACACTTGTTTTTAAAAACCTAATCTGGCTCTAGGCCATTAATGCAAGGGCTAATCCCATACTACCGAGGTGACTTTAGAAAAGAGCAATTTGTTTTACATTAACGAAGAATAGGTTGAGAAAATAAGTTCACCTCAAGACAATGTGAGTGGGAGCTCGAGAGGGTTAGCACTCTCTATCCCAATATGCAGCTTAAAAGAGAATAGAAGAAAAGATCGTTACATTTTAGGAAAAGGTTACATGGAGGAACGCTTCGCACCCGCCCCGAGAGTTAAACTGCTGAGCTAGCAAGGAAAGAATTTATTAATCGGCCATTACCTTATTGATGACCGCTGCCGAGGAAAGAGGCGCTTCCCGCCTCCTGCTATGTACTTTCTACACTGAAAGATGGAACAGAAGTGGCCCGGAGACCCTAAAATCAGCAGTTTATATCCTCTCGCGGAAGGTTCTAGGCGTTAGGGGAATGAAAACACCCTCCCACAAACTTTTTATTGGCTCGGGTACAGAAACATATCCAAGTTGGGGGAAGATACATCGGATTGGTCGGAAATAACTCAAAGAAATTCAGGATTGGTTAAATGCAAAACAAGGGGAAAGAGAGGGGTATACAGCCAACTTAAACAATAACTGAAAAAAATTTAGCAAAGACAAACATTTGAAATAAAAATTTCTCCAACAAAATAGTTCTTTGACTTCGCACTAGGTTGCACTATTGTTGATCTTCAGTAGTGTCCTCTAGAAGAGAAAGTTCACACTTCTTACTTCAAGCGAAACAAAACCACATCAAAAATGACACAGTTCAAAAACTCAAAATTTTCCACGTGGTGACATCTTCTGAGAAAGTAGAGAATTAATAGCGTAGATAAAGTTCAGACTTCCTCCAGCAGAGGAGTTTCAACTGGCGCACATTTTAAATTAGTGGAGTGGAGGAGTACCGCCCGGTACAATAATAATAATAGTAATGCCAAGAACAAAAAACAAAATCACTTAAGGAAATTTATCCCAGTATAGTAGGCTATAAATTTAATGCTGTTACGTGGTCATGCGACTGTCAGCCCTGTTTTATCCCCCTTCGGTATTTCCTGGAAGAGATGAGCGAGTCAGGGCAAAGACCTCCCGGCCGGCCTGAGGACATCTCCTGGTTTTGTGCTTTTCATCTGGTGTTTCCGTGGATTTTCTGGAAGGCGAAACCAGAACGTTCGTACTCTGACCGCACCCCGAAGATACTAGAACTTCATTACTAGATATACAGGGTACATCACATTATGCGGACGATAGTTCACAGTACATGCCTGGTATCCCTTCCGAGGCTGGAATAAATGGCAGGAAACAGCTTGTATGTCAATACGTCCTTGGCCGACCGCACGCTGTCTGATGGGGCACGTAAAAGCCCAAATCCGGTTTTGATTGATATCTCAAAAAGTAACTGTCCGATTTTGAAAATACTTACTTATTTGTACCTGTACGCGGTTGAACTTTTAGGCAAGCTGTATGTATTCGTGCCGTTCCGTTTAAATATCTCGGTTATTAATCACCCCATGGGAATAAGTAGCACATTATTTTACAAGCCCCTGGGTATCATTTACGAATATGAAAACAGAATACCGATATCTTTAATGATTTAGAGGTTATTTCCGTGTAACATCTTAGGTGAATAACCCTGTATATATAAAATCAGACTCGCCGCAAACAGGTAGTTGTCCTTGAGGAGTGTTGACCAGAAGTAAGCAAAGAAAGTGTCTGCTTTCCCGCAGGAGTTCTTTTACGTGACGGTAAATCTACTGTATCTGCAAGAGGCAGGCGTTTTAGCGACCTTCAAATACCATCGGACTAAGCCGGGATCTAATCCGCCAACTTACGCTCATAATGTCTACAGTCTACACACTACCACTTTAACCACTCAGCCCAACCTACTGTAATTTTTAAAAATGGCTGTAATTTCCCAGCGACCATCTTATAGAATTTATAAAAGATTTAATACGAATATTTTAACGCAATCTTCACTTTGGACTTTATTCCATTCATTAAGGTATGTATAAAAACACACACATTCATGAAAATGATGAATCTCGAATTTAAAATGTTTAGAATACGTAAGGAAATTACAACACGAGCCTTGCACCACTGTATTCATTGAAAGGTCTCTTTCAAAAGGAACACCGCAACATTTGTAAAATCTATACGGAAACATACCCTGTTACGGGAGGTAAGTTTGCTAAAGAACATCTTATATCTATACGAACATATCCATGGAAACAAATATGCAACAAACCAAATTGACTGTGAGACGCTAACTTTCGAACAAATGCATCTGATAGATTCTAAATGTGAGTCTGTATGGAACTGAGAAGATGGTGTAGGGTACAACAAAAGAAAAATACCTGGGCGTCTAAGATATTGTAAAGGAAGATAAGGGGAGCCGTGCTTTAATGATATCGCCCCGCATTTGCTTTCAAGGTAAACTAAAACAAAAAGAAAGCAGGCTTAGAGACAAAATCCATTAGAACACGGGGTAAAAGAAGTCGGGCGGGAAGTCTACTTCAGGAATTACCACAGAATGTTCTACATTCAAACGAAAGGATCCCGAGGTTGTCTAGTTCAAACACAACGTAAATTTACTCAGATGATGGGAGAGCTTTCTATTTCCATGGCTGCCTTCTTACAGATAATCGGTTAGAATGGTTATGGTATGGGAGAACGACGCAAAGAATAATGTTCGCGCTGTCTTTAGGATCAGTTACAAACTTTTTACTTTTCCAGATTGCAACAACTCTGTGTACTCGAAAAATTACACCGGGAGATGACAAAAGGACACGTGCCTCATACATCGATGTCCAACGAAACTAGTAAGGTACATCAAAACAATCAAAATAAAAGTATGACAGGTACATCCAAACAATACAGGGGTTCCCTGACTTACAAGACTAAAAGTCTGGTGATCTTACATGGGACAACTACGAGATGGTGACTTTTCATTTCGTATCGATCTCGTAACTGTACAATGACCGCGTCACCCCGGTGAGAAAAGCGTAAAAGTAGGTATCACCGAGATATTACGTCCATTATCCTCCAATTATCTGGAACTCAGACTTATATTACCAGGAGGAACAGGTATTTCACATAAAACAATTTTCGGTACAGAACGAATGTGAATCTTCTTCTTCTTCTTCTTCTTCTTCTTCTTCTTCTTCTTCTTCTTCTTCTTCTTCTTCTTCTTCTTGTGCCTTATCCTCGGTGGACGTTGGCCGTCAATCTGATCTGATGCGGCCTCCCTAGTAACAGCTGCTCTAAATAAGCCAACTGCTGATGAATTGGACCACTGGCGCAGCAAATGCGTCGTCGCCCAGAACCTCTTATTTCTTTTACTTTTCCTTGAAGTATGAATATTGTTGGAGGCGGTATTTCTCGTTAAGCATAACGCGACCAAAGTATGCTATCTCCTTTTCTTTGATGGTCTTCGTTACTTCTAATTGTTCATTCATGCACTGCACAATTACGTCGTTCGTTGCTGACGCAACCAAGCTATTCTGAGCAAACGACGTTAGAACCAGAACTCAAAGGCATTTAACCGTTTAATCGACTGTTATTCATTAATCGGAAAATATAGTCCATTCGAGGGTAGCTGCCCGAAAATAGTAAACACCGAGCTGAACCAAATTCCAACTAAAATTCATGAAATGAACTTTTTTTTTATTGACTTCTTAGATTCGTCAGTAGGCTGAAACTTAGCGGTTTCCCCCCGTATTAGGGCAGCTTTTCATAGTGGAATTTCTCCCTCTTCTATTGAATTGAAATCACAGATATAACAAAATCTAACCAATATATATGTCCTTAATAAATATGGGTCATTCCCCATAAAATCAAACAAATTTAGACATACTCCGTCACACCGTCAGCAATTTTGAAAATATTTTACCTGGATATGAATTTCAGTAAAGTAACAGTAATATCAAATTCGTTGAAAAATATGAACAGATCTTTCAATACGATGCATTTTGAAATTGATTATTTCTTATAATTTGCCACAATTCCCTTACATTTTTCATTTTTTTTTTCTAGTGGTTTAACATCGCTAGTAGCAACATCGAAGATTTTCGGCGACGCATGGATTGGAAAGGGCTAGGATTGGGAAGGTACGGCCTCCACATTTGCCTGGTGTGAAACTGGGAAACCATGGAATTTACCTTTATCAAGACATTAATATACAGATTTTTTAGTATTCAAAAGTAACTTTTCCAAATAAACTTGTCCATCTTGCCATTCATTTTAAAAAATCAGCATGTGGCACTGCTTCTGTGATGTTGAAAATGTGAAATATTACACTTTCAGATGAATATGAAAAATTGAAGTAAACTGATAAAATACATAGATGGGAAAAATGGAACTGTTACCTCAGTTCAGTTTTGAATTACAATATACTTACTATAAAAAAAAAGGACAATGTTTGTACTATGCACCGATACCATTTTCAACTCTTAAAAACGTAATGCCACATGTATCTTTTAATTTTTATATCACCCTGTACAAATTCGCAAATATTTGGCAACATTAATAAATGTAGGAGTAGTTCATATCCAGTATTACTTGTAGTAAACAAAATGTACTTCTGTACTCATTTTCATCTCTCTGATATATTTAATAGGAAAATTGGCTTTCCTTTGCACAATTACTTATTTACTTGCTAGAGGCTTTATGTCGTACCGACACAGGTCTTATGGCGACGATGGGATAGGAAAGGCCTAGGAGTTGGAAGGAAGCGGCCGTGGCCTTAATTAAAGTACAGCCCCAGCATTTAAGTCCAGCCCCATCATTTGCCTGGTGTGAAAATGGGAAACCACGGGAAACATCTTCAGAGCTGCAGACAGTGGGATTCGAACCCACTATCTCCCGGATGCAAGCTCACGGCCGCGGGCCTCTAACCACACGGCCAACTCGCCCAATCTTATTTGAACACCATTCAAATAATAATAATAAGAAGAAGAAGAGTAATAGTAACCGTATGGCCTAAGCTTCAACTCGTATTTTTATGTACATAACATGACCTAACAGGTTTGAAAGTCGATTTCGATTACAATGCGATCGTGAAAATTCAATACTCATTAACAAAAAAAAACTATTTTAATTTACCGAGAATTGAGATAAATCTGTGAGTAAAATCTGAAGTATTCGTCGTTTTCTTCCTGATGTGATGTTTCCGTACTTTTACTGGGCTGCAGGTAAGTTGTACGAATGCCTACTCCCACTTTAAATGCAGTTAAGAACAGCACCTCCCCAATATGTTTCTTGTAATTACAGCTGCAGGGCTTGCATTCAACTGGGGATTAGATCCAGCTATCTCGGAACATCCAATAGAAATGGTAGTTTACACCCGGAAAGGGTATTGCGAGGCTGATAATAGTTTACTGTGAACTAACGTTCTCTCTAACTACTGATATTAAAAGGAGTTTTATACTTTGTGAAAACATATCGAGGAAAACACAGCTGTAGTTCACACTAGTTACAGAGTTGCACATTTATTAGCCACGAAAGAGAACCCATTTTCTGATGGTGGTAGTGGAGGGAGGGGGGGGGGGTTGTTGCGAAGAACTGTGTACTTTCTGTAATACAAGAAATGTGTCCTGAAAAGAAACAATTGATAAATTCAGTCAGCAGATCGCGGAGCACAATGACGAGAAGAACGGAACAACTCGCGGCTAATTTGTGCTCACAACTGCGCCAGAAATTAAAATCAGTCTAATGCTTTTCGTTGACTTTGGAAGAAAGTAATGACGTCCCTGGCAGAGCACAACTTGTAATTTTTATTCGTGGCGTTGAGAAAACGTGTGAAATTATTGAGGTGCATCCATGGAACTACAACAGGCGAGGATGTGTTTCTCCAATTGAGTGAAACACTGGTCTCGATTTAGGATGGGTGGATTGAAATCTACGCCGGCTCCGCGATCTAGGGGTAGAGTGCCTGCCTCTCACCCGGATGCCCCGGGTTCGATTCCCGACCAGGTCAAGGATTTTTACCTGGACCTGAGGGTTGGTTCGATGTCCATTCAGCCTACGTGATTAAAATTGACCATGCGCTACCTCGTAATCTACAGGCCTTCGAGCTGAGCAGCGGTAGCTTTGTAGGCCAAGGCTCGTCAGGGCTGTAGACTCACTGGGGTTTGGTTTTTGGAGTGGAATTCTATAACAAATGATGGAGCAAAGTATATGAGTGGTACAAAAGCCGGATTAACTGGGAGAATGAGAAACGAACTAACAGAAATACTGATATGAATCTACACTGACTGACAGAGCAAATGCAACACCAAGGAGGAGTGGTTCGAAAGGGATGAAAGTTGGGGAAAAAACAGAGACGGCACGGACGAATAATTGATGTTTATTTCAAACCGATATGCAGGTTACACAATGCGCACGGCATCGACTCAGTAGGATGTAGGACCACCGCGAGCGGCGATGCACGCAGAAACACGTCGAGGTACAGAGTCAATAAGAGTGCGGATGGTGTCCTGAGGGATGGTTCTCCATTCTCTGTCAACCATTTGCCACAGTTGGTCGTCCGTACGAGGCTGGGGCAGAGTTTGCAAACGGCGTCCAATGAGATCCCACACGTGTTCGATTGGTGAGAGATCCGGAGAGTACGCTAGCCACGGAAGCATATGCACACCTCGTAGAGCCTGTTGGGAGATGCGAGCAGTGTGTGGGCGGGCATTATCCTGCTGAAACAGAGCATTGGGCAGCCCCTGAAGGTACGGGAGTGCCACCGGCCGCAGCACATGCTGCACGTAGCGGTGGGCATTTAACGTGCCTTGAATACGCACTAGAGGTGACGTGGAGTCATACGCAATAGCGCCCCAAACCATGATGCCGCGTTGTCTAGCGGTAGGGCGCTCCACAGTTACGGCCGGATTTGACCTTTCTCCACGCCGACGCCACACGCGTCTGCGGTGACTATCACTGACAGAACAGAAGCGTGACTCATCGGAGAACACGACGTTCCGCCATTCCCTCATCCAAGTCGCTCTAGCCCGGCACCATGCCAGGCGTGCACGTTTATGCTGTGGAGTCAATGGTAGTCTTCTGAGCGGACGCCGGGAGTGTAGGCCTCCTTCAACCAATCGACGGGAAATTGTTCTGGTCGATATTGGAACAGCCAGGGTGTCTTGCACATGCTGAAGAATGGCGGTTGACGTGGCGTGCGGTTCTGCCACCGCTTGGCGGCGGATGTGCCGATCCTCGCGTGCTGACGTCACTCGGGCTGCGCCTGGACCCCTCGCACGTGCCACATGTCCCTGCGCCAACCATCTTCGCCACAGGCGCTGCACCATGGACACATCCCTATGGGTATCGGCTGCGATTTGACGAAGCGACCAACCTGCCCTTCTCAGCCCGATCACCATACCCCTCGTAAAGTCGTCTGTCTGCTGGAAATGCCTCCGTTGACGGCGGCCTGGCATTCTTAGCTATACACGTGTCCTGTGGCACACGACAACACGTTCTACAATGACTGTCGGCTGAGAAATCACGGTACGAAGTGGGCCATTCGCCAACGCCGTGTCCCATTTATCGTTCGCTACGTGCGCAGCACAGCGGCGCATTTCACATCATGAGCATACCTCAGTGACGTCAGTCTACCCTGCAATTGGCATAAAGTTCTGACCACTCCATCTTGGTGTTGCATTTGCTCTGTCGGTCAGTGTATCTCCAAACATTTCAACACCGTCGCTTCAAGTGAAATTGGTAGAAGAGTATTGTTTAAGTTTTCTCGGTTTTTATACTGTGTGCCAGGTATTGCCGAACAGCCGTGTGAGAGTTAGGTCGTTCGCTCGAATAAGGGGGTAGTGGGAAATACGACTTCACGATCTAAATACCCTGATTTAATAGAAATACCCCAATATCCTCGTCTAGAAAGCCCAGGGTTTCAGTGTGGAAGAATGGATGTGTGAAGAAAGCCGGACACGAAAAACCTCGGGGTGCGGGGTGGTGTGTGTGGATTGGGGGGGGGGGGAGGCGAAGGTCGCATACTCAATAAGGGAAGAACGGCATGTTTAGCTCGGGGATGCATTCTAAGATAAACAACATCTGATCCCCTGGAGTCGGCCGAGTGTGTCCATGTATCTGTGTGTTAGTAAGGAGGGATGGAGGAAGTGAAAGCAGGAATAATGTGTCCCACCATTCGTAAAAAAATCACCCATTCGGCCCGCAAATTAAGTTTATCACCCCTGGTCTGCATTATTCGGTATTGAGCACCGTGGTATAGGAATACCAGATTTGCTTGGCTTTACATCCCACCAACTACTTTTACGGTTTTTGTATTCCAGATTTGGTTCTTACCCGTAAGTTCTCTGGTTCGATTCCCGGTTCGTCTAAGATTTTAACTCTGGAATGAGGGCTGGAATGGGGTTTGTTTGACCTCGTGCGACTAACTGAACAAGTTCCTGTTATAAGAGACAGTGGCTCTGGTGAAGAAAACCAGACAGCTGAGGATGTCATCACGTCCATCAAGTGAAACTACAATATCTGTTGGACATTAGTCGTCTTGGCAAACCAGTGTTCTTTATGAGATGTATGTTGCACAGTGGGGATGAGTATGTAGGAGCATACGTAAAACTAGTCTGATATTCAGAAAGGAACAAACCAATAACATACAGAATTATGTAACTTAAAAACAAGCGTTAGCATCCAATTTGCTGTATATTCATACACTAGTAAAGGGCGTTTGGAATTTAACTAAGATCATAAACGCAAGAACAGGAAGTTCTCAAACTTCATTGTTGTCGAAATTTAGAACAAAATTATTAACCTTCAGGGAGAACAAGCACTTGCTGTATGAAGGACATCTTGTGAGAGGCTTAATTTGGGTGGCACCCACTTTATTACTTTGGACACACAACGGACTCTGCAACAGTGAAGCGGTGGTGGAAGCTTCGCTGCGCAAGGGTGAAAATCGATGGTGAAATGTTTAATTTATAGCTGATAACTTGAGCACATACCGTGAGTGCGGTTGGAGTTACCGTGAAGGTAATGTACCGTGTCAACGTGTAAGAAAAACTGAGCATTGCGGTGGCCCATGCACCAACAGTTGCCTTCCTTTCAGCAGAGCTCATTACAAGATAACCTACGATAAATTCGGTCTACTAAAGCACATGAACAAGGAACAAACTACAAAACAATCAAAATCATCACGGATTTCGGAATAAGTTGAAGTTACACAGATCACAGAAGAGTATAACATTTCAAAACAGAATACGTTCGTCTTCTCCTTGGCGTGTATCCCGTGATAATCCAGGGTTCGCCTGAAACAGAAGACAGTAGCCACTTTAAATACGGTCTGCGGCAAAACAAACCAGACAAATTATTGCTCATATGGTGTTCACGTTTTCTGAGACACATTTATTGCACTGTGAATTGATTTCTGCAAATATAGCAGTCACAATAGAGGAAGTGTTTGTCGTGAAACATTATGATGTCCGGTCATACGGAGTGAGGCGTCAGAATAGGTCCAGTTGTTTCGCGTAAAGAACAGTACGAGAAACGTTTTAATAAGGACTACCAAATAAGAGAACAATGTTAGCTGTCGCTGACAAGTTCTGTCATACGGGATTAGTTTTATGTCAAGGAAGGGGGATAACAGGGCGCTCAAAACTGGCACCACAATACCCCCTGTGGATGGGGACGCAGATGAAGAAAACACATACGGTATCCTCTACCTGTCGTAAGAAGCTACTAAAAAGGGCGACCAAGGGATGAAGGATCTTGAACCATGAGATTACCTGTGATTACTACTATCACGCGAGGAGCAGCATGTGTCGATTTTACTTGCAATTAGCACCTCTACATGAGGAACACCATAGGTCTGTGAGTAGTATCATCGTGGGCGGAACACTATGGGTTTACAGCACTCGTAATTAGTACCACTACATGCGGAACATCATGGGTCTGCGTTACCTATGAGTGGTGCCATTATGTAAGGAACCCCATAGGTCTGCGTTACCTGTGATTAGTACCACTATGTGAGGAACACCGTGAGTCGAAGTTACTTGTTATCGCTAAATGAGGAACACCATGGTTCTACTTTACCAGCGATTAGTACCATTATGAGGCGCCGGTAACCTGGAATTTGGACACTTTTAGACAACAACCATCATCGATTTAGGAGTTTGCTTTGGAAGCATTCTTTGAAGTTATTTTATGGGAAGGTGCGACATGGCGCGTCGGATCCACTGAAAGTTCATAATCATTGTTCATCGTCGTTTTTTAAATCCTAGTATTGGGTGTATTTTCGAATTAACTTTCAATATTGTGAATTGGATCCGCTGATTATTTGAAATTCATATTATTTTATTCATTCATTCTTCATCCTCATGTTTTGAATTCTGGTCAGTGGATGAATTTTGGAATCTTAACTGCCATTACATTCCGCCTCATCTCGTAACCATTAGCGGCCGATGACCTAGATGTTAGGCCCGTTTAAACAACAATCATGATGATGATCATCATCATCACAACAAACGGGAATCATGGACATCTCCAACAGGTGTTACAATTTCCAAAGCGTAGTCCTCGACGAACATTGTTGAAACACGGCTTGAGCGATAGGTCTCTTTGGCGGATGTTTAAAGAGCTGGGTGGATTTGCATACCGCAATCAAGTTGCACAGCGTCTGACAAAAAGAGATAAGGGAGCCCGATTATAGTATGTAGCCGAGTGTTCTCCATAACGTATGCGGATACATATTTTTTCTGCAACATATGGTTTTAAGATCTAAGCCATACTTCACCTTGATGGCTACACCAGCCGACAAAAAACTCGGGTTATTTTAGGATTTGAGAGGCCTGGTGTTATAAACAAACTACTCGGTACACGGGTTGCTATTTGGTGCACGTGTCCGGTCATGGTATACTGGGCCCTTATTTAATCGAGGATGCTGCAAAGAATCCAAAAACAGTGGACTAGGTAGTCTACAGAAAACTCATTCGTGCGGGATTTGCGCCTATTTTTGCCGTTCTAGAAATGTACTACTCCAAAAATGGACGCAGCAAGATGGACCTACAACGTCCACGGCGGGGGAGTCATTTGCCCTTCTGAAACGACGCTTTGGAGATCGCACCATTTTGAGCGCAACTCCATTCTCGTACCCTTCCTCCTCCGGGATCTCACGGCCCCAGAAGCCTGCATAGGAGGCACGTTGAAAGAACCAGTTTCCAAATACACGAGGTGACTTCACTTTTGTGTGTCCTTACAGCAACCTTTCTTCTCAACATATTCAATAATCTTAAGAAACATAATGAACAATGTGTGGTAAGTGATGCTACAAATTTTGAACATATGCTGTACCATCGCAATTAAATAACATTTCAGTGCCGTTTGTTTCACCGCGTACAGTACTGTGGTCATTGCTAATATTCTTCCGAAATATAATCGAAATTATAAAATACTACTCCTCATTTCAGTTTCTTCTACATTTGAACAATACTAAACAATACTAAAAACAAATTGCAATATACCGGTATGGATATAAGAGGGGCTGCCTAGACGAGGCAGTTAAAACGTGCTCGGTTCACCCAGCAGGACGTGGGTTCGGTTCCCTGTCAGGAAGTTGAAATATTTAAGAAACCAAGTTTTCTACTTCTAGAGCGACACACGTTCCTGTGGTTCTACCAACCTACACAAAAAAATAGTACCAGGTTGTAAATATATGTTAAACCATTACCACGAAGGAAAGATCTTAAAATATACAGTTTAGCACTTCATGCTCACATAGCGCCACCTTACAGCAGTCAGATCGAAATCAAGGACATGGGTTAGACTTACA
Organism: Anabrus simplex; assembly: GCF_040414725.1. Classification (NCBI taxonomy): domain Eukaryota; kingdom Metazoa; phylum Arthropoda; class Insecta; order Orthoptera; family Tettigoniidae; genus Anabrus; species Anabrus simplex. The sequence continues at coordinate 592,065,349 of NC_090265.1, forward strand.
GAAATTGTTAACAGACTGTTTAGTGGCTCGGTCTTAGCGAGTTTCTGTAGTCTGTTTTGACACCTGATGCCTCTTTCAGGTGATGCTGTTCTTAGTGGTAGAGCAGCACAGAAAGTGAGAATGACTAGCAAATTGAAGAATCTCGTTAATAAAGTTTCAGTGTGAATCTTTTCCATTGACACATTGAGGGAAAAGTGATTTTGTAGTGCTGAGAGAACACCCATTTTTCTTTATACTTGCTGGGTTAAAATACAAAATATATATTAAGCATTTACAAATACTGAAAACGGAAACAATATTTATAATGCCAGAACACTGTATAGGAAACGAAAGCCATTAAAAAAAACACAGCCGTCCGCTGTCATCATTCGTTAGCAGCCAATATTTCATAAATATAAAAACTTGGTCGCCTGTTTCAAATTCTTGGTCACCAATGACGACCTGGTGATCGAAAATTTCTCGCCCTTATTTACAGCATTACGGCATAAATGCGGACCTCCACATGAAAATATCCTGTTTAAATCACATAATCGAACGAAATGACCCAGGGACTCGAACTGGTACATGTGTACATTGGAAGAGGAACTACTTGTATTTCACATGAAGCGTTCCGACTAGTACGTTGGAAGCTTGGTCTTTATTTAACTACAACAGGTTCTTATTAAATTCATATGCAGCTAATTCTGTCCCACAGATGCACTCAAATAGTATGCCTACTGTTAACGAAAATGCAAGCAAATATATTTATGTATAATTCTACTCATAAAGCAACCTACAGTGACTCATGCCTTCTCTGTAATAGTAACATCGACGGGTATAATAAGAAGAGAAATCAACTACACCATTTTTCATATTAAATATATAATCCTTTATTTAGGAAACTGATCCTCAACGGGTTCGCCATAAGACACAGTATTCTTTCGAATATAATAAATGATTCCTTAAAAGAAGCACGGACCCACGCACAGCTGCCTCAGCAATAGTGCCTAGGGGAAAATCCTCTTCCACAACTCAGCCATCATCCCGGTATGATACCTCCTAAACCCACTAACAATCGGTAAACGATGACGGAGTTTACATGATATTTTTTCATGATGTAATTGGATACTGGAACGTAGATTGTCTACATCTCAGAGTGCACACACATCGTTCGGCTGTATTTCGCCTGATTCGAGACGTACTGTTGGGTCCAGTATTATAGAACGATCTCTGTTTATCGATGGCTAGCATATCTGCTCTTCTCGTGTTATTTTTAGCTAAGCAATTCATTTCTTCATATACTTCCCAATGTTATCGAGAGAGGCTTTTGCAATAAGGCCGCGAATTGTGTGATGGTGAGTATTCGTAAGCAATGTGCCGTATGGACAGTAGCCGAGAACACGCCCCAGTTTGTCTCACCGCAGGCACGCCTGCAGTGGTTGTTCTGGCTTCTACTCACACCATACAAGCTTCCTAACGGGAGCCACGTCTCTCATAATACATTACTTTATAAAACTTCCCATTAAACTATCGAGACTATACACTGTCGAGACTTTAATAGTAATCTAAATAGTCTATGTTAAACCATGAACTAAAACTTAGTCACATCATATATAATCCATAGGTGGGTGGTATTTAAAAGTGAAATTCAGAAATATTTTTCTCTGTTCACATATTTTTGGCATCAGTCCTGTGTATTTAGACTAGTTACTACGAATTCTAGCTTGTACTCAATGTACATTTTGGTTTATCCAAATTATTCTCTTCCCCCCATTTTTTTTTTTTTTTTTTTTTTTTTGCTAATTGCTTTACGTCGCACCGACACAGATAGGTCTTATGGCGACGATGGGACAGGAAAGGGCTAGGAGTGGGAAGGAAGTGGCCGTGGCCTTAATTAAGGTACAGCCCCAGCATTTGCCTGGTGTGAAAATGGGAAACCACGGAAAACCATCTTCAGGGCTGCCGACAGTGGGGTTCGAACCTACTATCTCCCGAATACTGGATACTGGCCGCAATTAAGCGACTGCAGCTATCGAGCTCGGTTCCCCCCATTTTTCTCTTAAGTCTGGCACATGAAGATAAGGAGAAGAAGAAGTTTTAAGTCCCTTAAAATGCTACCGATTGTAAGAGGGGTAGGAGATTTTTACTGTGCCAGCAACCAACGAAAGGAAATTGTAGCCTTTTAACGCCCTTAAATACCATCGACATCATGTCAGAATAAGCACGAATGTCGTATTTTTTTTTCACTTTGCTTTACGTCGCACCGACACAGGGGAAAGGCCTAGGAGTGGGAAGGAAGTGGCCGTGGCCTTAATTAGGTTACAGCCCCTGCATTTGCCCGGTGTGAAAATAGGGAAACCACGGAAAATCATCTTTAGGGCTGCCGACAGTGGAGTTCGCACCCACTCTTCCGAAAGCAAGATCACAGCTGCGCGCCCTAACCGCATGGCTAACTCGCCCGGTGAATGTCGTAAGGATATTGATAAACTACAGATGATTTGCCCCAATGGACACCTATTTAAAGGCCTCTCTCTGCAAGAAGAGTTATTTCAACCTTTCACTTTCACTTCACGTATGCAGAAACTCTCATTTAAAGGAAAAGCGGGCGTACCGAACAGTCCTTCCTCCTTTATAATTACGTGAATTTTTTACATGTTTAACAACGTCTGATGAAAAGAAACGTTTTACGAAGGTTTATCATTACTGATGTCCTTTTCTGAGATACTGAGAGGTTCATACTCAAAGTGGCCTCTCATCAAGCAAATTATCAGCAGCAAAGCATACAGCATAAACCTAATACCTGTTCATGTTAATACAGCTTAGGCGAAATTGGAAATGCGAACACCATGTCCTGTTGTTTGATGACAATGCCAAGCCGCACATAAGCACAGCAGGGCAGTTGCAATCTCTAAGCTCCAATGTTCTCTACAGCATCCAATAGATTATTCACCTGACCTCTCTCTCTCTCTCTCTCTCTCTCTCTCTCTCTCTCTCTCTCTCTCTCTCTCTCTCTCTCTCTCTCTCTCTCTCTCTCTCTCTCTCTCTCTCACCAGCAAAATGAAGATACTGTAACTCTCCATGGACGAAATGTTCAACATCTGAAGAATTTAAAATTTCTATCCACGCTTGTGCTCAAATTATCTGTAAATAATGATTTGTCGATGGCAATTGCAAACTTCATATCCCAGGCAAAGGTAGGCAGGTAGGTAAACAGGCGAAAGCTAAAGCAAGCACTCAATGTATATTTTGGTTTATCCAAAGTATTCACTTTCTCCCATGTAAGTCTGTCACATGAAGGTAAGGAGAAGAAGAAGTAGTTTCAAGTTCCTTAAAATGTTGTGTCTATGCCATACACCCGCCAATGTCATGTGTTACGCAAACACGTTATGTGAACCGCTTAGAGTTAGACTGATCACGGCCGACTGGATACCTCGCTGCGCTCCTTATACCGGCCTTGACAATCGCTTGTGAAGCCCAGCATAAACCTGTAATTGGAAAGTTTCACCATAATGCCGCTGGAGCGCTGGCCTACTACCCACTGACAGGAAGCGGTATACCGCAAATTGCCGCATTTCCAGTTTTATTTTTTGGTTTTGCTGTCGTAAATGTTGGCACTGTGTTCGCAATGAATTGCTTGTTGGCTTGATAATGAGAGCTGATAGTTAAGCGCTCATCAGTTTTTTTTTATTGTGTAGTGTGGTGATTATATTTTTTAAATTGTGTTTACAAATCTTGGAATTTGTGACATTCTTGTGCACCTTTTCGTACTTCGAGCAGAAATTTTATGGAAACAAGAACAAAGTGATTTCTCGCTCTAACTTCGTCCTGAACAAGGATTTTAATTTATATGCTAATTCGTTTTTTAACGGTGTTTTGATTTGCTTTTCTTTAACTGTGCTAGGAAATATTCGAGTATATATTGCTGTGTGCCTTTTCTGTATTTCGAACAGGAAAAAAAGCAAAGGGACACTATCATTTCACGAATTCTCTGTAGACCAGGACAAAACTACGGAGTGGCTAAAAGCAGGTAACACTCTCGTCTTAGTTTTCCGTTTCTATGTCGGGTATTTACTTTCGTTCTTTCTTTCTCTTTTCTTACTCTGTTTACCCCTCCAGCGTTGGCTTTTCTCTCAGATTCAGTGAGGGATCCCACTTCTACCACCTCAAGGGTAGTATCCTGAAGCGTGAGACTGCGGGTCGGGGGCCTTGTGTCGGGGATGGGAAGATTGGAAGGCATATCCAAGGAAGAGGGAAGGAAGTAGCCGTGGCCTTAAGTTAGTTACCATCCCGGCATTTTCTTGGAGGAGAATTGGGAAACTATAGAAAACCACTTCGAGGATGTCTGAGGTGGGAATCGATACCAGCCTCTACACAGTTGACCTCCCAAGGCTGAGTGGACCCCGTTCCAGCCTTCGTACCATTTTTGAAATTTCGTGGCAGGGCCAGGAATCGAACCCGGGCCTCCGTGAGTGGCCGCTAATCACGCTAATCAGGTATTTTTACCCATGAATTTTCTTTCATAGAATAATACTTTAGGCGGTCTCGTATTTGCCATATGACAGCAACACAACACATTTTTGTTCAAGATAATCTGAACTTTAACATTTAAACATTGACAAGTAAGAATCACTACTGCTATGACGGTAAGGCCAGCGTATGAAGTGTTGATACCTGAGCAATGGGGCCGATGACCTAGATGTATGTTAGGCCCCTTTAGACAACAAGCATCATCATCATCGAGCAGAGAACAGTTTACATTTTATTTACTCAAAATACTTTTCTCTCACTGAATTTTTATTTAAAATTCTTCTTTCGCTATTTGTTTTACGTCGCACCGACACAGATAGGTCTTATAACGCCGGTGCAATAGGAAAGGGCTAGCAGTGGGAAGGAATCGGCCGTGGCCTTAATTGAGGTACAGCCTGATGTGAAAATGGGAAACCACGGAAAACCATCTCCAGAGCTGCCGACAGTGGGGTTCGAACCCACTATCTCCCGGATGCAAGCTCACAGCTCCACAACGCGCGGCCAACTTGTTCCACTCTACTGCATTTCAAGTAAAATTTATTTTCTGAATTTAGCATGGCCAGCTTGCCCGGTATTTAATATTCTAGTGAAAGGTATGAATGAAACGTAGTCTGAAATTATATATATTGAAATTAACATTTAAACATGTTTGAGTCAAAATATGTATGTTCTGCACACAACGAATATGGAAAAAGTAAGACTTATGTTTTGTCCATCCCCCTTCTTCACAGCAGCACTTGAAGAATTTTAAAACTCTAATTGAACAATGACTCTTAATCTCAATATTAACACCAGAAGATAAAAGCATTGTGGTAAGTTCTGCTATGTATCTAAATGCCATGATAATAAAAAACGATTACTATTATTCCTCACAATTAAGGAACGTCAGTTGGACTACTCCATTCTCCGCAGTTTCATTTCACGACGTTATTTTGGCACACATCAATGAAAGTAGCCTTTAGGATTAATCATTTTAACAATATTAGTCAGTGTAACACACTATTTTATTCCACAAATTAAGATACATCGGCAATCAGAGTCAATATCAGAACGATAGCTGGACTAAGTCATCTCCCCGCAGTTTCATTTCACATCATTTTGGCAAATATAAACGAAAGTAACCTTTAAGATTAATCATTTTAACAGTATTAACCCATGCAATATTCTCCATAGCTCTAAATTACGATAAATCGGCAACCAAAGTCAATATATTTTCCATAAGGAAGTATGCATTTCTACCGAAAATAGGTCGGCCGCCAGCGCCACGTGTCGAGTTGTGTAACTACTGCGATTACAGTGCGTGGACCCGATTGTCAAGGCCGGTAAGGAGCTAGCTAGAGCGACGCATCAAGTCGGCCGTGGACTGATTGTGATGGTTCGGCCAGCTTCCGCTTCGAACGCTAGCGTTGCCACGTCCTGGGAGCCACCTGGTGGCGAATGAACGTACCATTTTCCACTTCTGTTATAACGTTCCAAATTTGTTTAAGAAGCCTTTCTCGTGGACAGTCGAGATTTCTTCTGAGGATGCAGGGCAAAGTTCCCTGCGAAACGTTAAGAATTTCACATTATTAAGAAGAAGTAGTTTCAAGTTCCTTAAAATGTTGTGTCTATGCCATACACCCGCCAATGTCATGTGTTACGCAAACACGTTATGTGAACCGCTTAGAGTTAGACTGATTGTGATGGTTCGGCCAGCTTCCGCTTCGAACGCTAGCGTTGCCACGTCCTGGGAGCCACCTGGTGGCGAATGAACGTACCATTTTCCACTTCTGTTATAACGTTCCAAATTTGTTTAAGAAGCCTTTCTCGTGGACAGTCGAGATTCTTCTGAGGATGCAGGGCAAAGTTCCCTGCGAAACGTTAAGAATTTCACGTTATTTTCTTGACACGGCATAAGCTCAAAAGCCTATACAGTATCATGTGTAAGTACGGGCCGTGAAAGCATTAATGACAAGACAGAAAACCATCTTCAGCGCTGCCGACAGTGGGATTCGAACCCACTATCTCCCGGTGAATATATTATTAAGAGTGGTAGATTTAACACGAGTATCAAGAAAACGAAAACCAAAACACTGGTAGTCAGTAGACATGATATGTAGCACAAATTGTGGAGAGTTGGGAAGCAAGATGACAGCAGATTGACGATCGTGTCACTCAGTCTTCAATAAAAATATAAAAAATAAAAACCAGGAACATGGAAGAACACGTCACGACCTAAGATGATCTTACGGAATGTGTAACTGTATGGAGATTAGACAAGAACACCTGGGGAAGCAAACAAGAAAAGGATAATGGCGTTTGAATTGTGGTGCGCCCGCCGGATGTTTGAAATTTCCTGGGTGGACTACGTGTCCGATACAGAAGTACTGCTTAGGACTGAGGAACAGTAGCTATGCCTGAAGGTTATAATAAAGAGAAGGAACGTCTGCACATTATACAACATCACACGCTTAAAGACGATTCTTGAAGGTGCTGAAAGTCCTGAAAAGCCTTGCTGAATATCTGGAAGCCAGGAAAGCTCCTGCCAATCATTCCTAGGACTACAAAACACAAAGGATGACAGCATTATCCTAAAGTTGATGCAAGGGGAGAACACAGTGGAAAATTCCACGTAGCCCAGCAGTCGTAACGAGGCTATGTAAACATCGTTCCAAACCGTATTATACTTGGGAATCAAACATAGGCTAATCGGGCGCAAAGCTAAAATGCTGACTCCTAGATCACGACGTTGTCAACACTACGTAATGAAACTCGAGGCATATCGCTCGGTTCCTTGATCAGCAAGAAATCAGGCTCCTTTACATTCTGTATCGTGAAATCTGTGGTCAGCACTCCAATAGAAACTGCCGTGGCCGTAAGCCAAAGAACGAGTCAGAGCGGGAAAGACCTTGGCAATGAAATGCCAGGCATGCAGTACCGCTCTCTTGCTCCTGGTGACCCCAGGCATAAGTCTGTTTCATTTCCATTTTAATGTGTCCTTTATTGATTATCGAGTCAGCCAGTCGCTGACGGCGCCGAAGCTACATCTGCATTAGTGTGACATTACACACTAGCCACCTTCCCCATCACTAATATACAAATCGTCAATTATAGATCTGTATCGTCCAGTATTTGTAGTTCGGACTAATTCACAATGCATCTCTAACGGTCTTTGACGGCCTTCCAAGAACATGCTACTAAATATGCCGAATAAGAGATTAAACCAACGAAACTCGTTGCTATTGTCATACGGGGAAGTATGACTAGTGGACACAGTTGCAAATCGAATACTATAGCTGGGCTAGCCGGGTGGAAAGCTAAAATGCTGACTCCTAGATCACGACGTTGTCAACACTACGTAATGAAACTCGAGGCATTTCGCTCGGTACGTTGATCAGCAAGAAATCAGGCTCCTTTACATTCTATACCGTGAAATCTGTGGTCAGCACTCCAGTAGAAATTCTCTATTGATTATTATTATTATTATTGTACCGGAGGTACACCCGCCCCGCGCATTTAAATTAAGCCCCTTGGATAATGCCATCTAAAATATAAAACTTGCAATAACTAGTGCAAGAAGTTTGAACATATTTCAACAGATGTCGTTACTACAAACTTAAGTCGTGCCCTCTGGGGTGAAGATGAACTATTAAAATTCTAGAGTAATTTTGTAGGCAAAGGTTTCCTAAACTGAAATGTTTATTCTTTTCGGTGTGCTAACGTTTTCAACACTTCTATCTCTTCCCGCCAACTTAGGATGTTGGCCAATGAAAAATTTTGTACATTTATATTTCTAACCAATCAAAATTTTCTGGTAATTATTTGATTATCCAATGAGAATTGGGGGTGGGGGTTGGTCATGCCCTTAGCCCAGAGTTTTCTGTAACTTTCCCCTCTACTATAAAGGGTGGCACTTTTGGATCCAAGTTGTCTTAGTGATCGCTCCAGTCTAGAGTGTGTTTATAAAGGGGGCGGCGGCGCCTCGTCCATCTTCGGGTGGTCTACCAGCTTAAGGTAATGGCAGATTCAGTATAACCATGTGATAGTCTTTGAAAACTAGCTCGAGGGGAAGGTTTCCTGTCTTAACAATGTAACTTTTCTTTTCTCCAGTGTAAATTTCAAAAAAATTCAAACTAGTCGAAAGGACTTAACCGAAATCGGAGAATAGAGAGTGAGGTACTCTCTAGAATTCCCTTTCAACTGGCTTTCGAGGTGACTATGATTTTCTAACATTTTCTATGTCGTAATTTCTGTTACCTCAGTAGTATAGGCTTAGCCTCTGTAACGTAGAGCCACAAACCTAACTAGGGTTTTATGCATTTAATGTAAATTTTTAGGAGAGCAAGAGATCGCCTCCTTTTTATTTTAACTTTTGGGCCAGTAAGTTAACCTTTCGTTTTTACCAAAGGCCTTGTTCGATGGGTACGTGCTCCCCCTGTTACCATCAATGTCATTCCTTTTCATATTAAAGATACCAGACTGTTGAGCAATTATGACAGTGAAATTTTGTTAAATGTAAGTCGTGCCTTTGATTGGACTGGAAAGTGTGAATTTTCAGAAATAGATTCCTAAGTGTAAAATTTTAGATCGAAGATGCTCTTCCTATTAATGTAAAGGTTGAATGATGCCTTTGGAAGGCTGTAATATCATAATGTTTGGAGATTAGTCTCCTAGATAAATTTGTAGAGTAAAGGCGCTCTTGTAAGAGATGTTACTGAATGGAGCAGTGGTCGCTCTTGTCACATTGACAAGCTCGTATTGTTAATTATTATTGAATTGTTCTATGAATTCATTATATTCCTACTCGAGCTCATTGTGGTATTCGCTTAGCGAATTGTTTTGTTAAAAGTTAACATTTAAAAAAAAAAGGGAAAGAAATAAAACTGCCAATTTTAAAGTTTTAAATCAATCTTTCTATTTTCGTATATCCACCCATTCATGCTTGCACCTTCCTTCACCTCTGCATTCCATACAATCCCTGGAATAATAATAATAATAATAATAATTATTATTATTATTATTATTATTGTACCGGGAGGTACACCTTTACGCCGCACATTTAAATCTTGCGCATAAAATAACTCCTCTACTAGAGGAATTGTGAACTTGAAACTAGACCTACTTAAACCTTTACTCAGAAGATGTCACTACAGAAATCTGATGAAATTTTGTTATTTTGAAGTTTCCTGAACTGACTGTATAGTTCTACTTGTTTTGTTTGCCATTCATCAAGAAGTTTGGACAGTCTGCCATAGATGACACTGCTACAAAAAAAAACTACGATCATGCACCCTGGTGCGAAGTGGAAGAACTTTTGATTTGAAGAAATGTTGTACTCATAAGGGTTTTTTTTTTTTTTTACTAATTGATGTTCATTTAATTTTGGGTTGGCAAGATTTATCTTTTCTTTCCGCCAGTTTTGAATTTAGCCACTTACGAATTTCTGTAATTAATTTTCCAGCTATCACTGGCTTCTTCTCCTATTCTGAGTGTCACTTTTGAACTCAACCAATAAAATTCTGTGGGTGTGTCTTGATTATTCATGAATGATCTCGAACCTTCCCTGAGGGTTTATAAACTGCGGATTTTCACGTCTCTTGGCCAATTCATCGTCAGCTTACTAAGTGTGTGTGTGTCAAGCAGGAGGCCTCTTTCACCAGGCAGCGGTTCTTCGACCAGGTAATGGCCACATAACATCTTTATTTCTTGCTAGCTCCGCAGTTTAACCCGAAGGAAAGGTTCGAATCATGAACTATGTAACCTACTTTTCTAAAAAGGTAATTCTCTGCCGGTTTATGTAATTAATTCATAAAATCTTTAATTGTAAATCGGGGATAGAGAGTGATTGGCCCTCTCGAGCTCCCCTTCATCTTGGTTTGAGGTGCCACGCTTTCGTTTCTGCAATGTGTTAAAGTTATTTCCATGCGTGCAACCTCAGTAGTTTGGGAATAGCCCCTGTTCCATCGACCTGGTGCCCTTTAGGTTTTAAGTATTCATATCTAGGAGTGCAAGTACACGCCTCCATTCAATTTGCGTTTCGGGCCATTTACTTAACCTGTTTCTTTCCGCAACGGCCCAGTAGGTTGGGTACAAGATACCCCTGTTCCAAATTTGTAAATAGTGCCTTGTAAGGCCTGTGATTAGTAGATTTTCATGTAATGTTGCCTTGAGTAAGCTTGGGAGAACTGAGAGCACGTTAGTTCTTTTCAAGTGTTGTAAAAGTGCCTCTTGGAGGCCTGATATTGGAATCGAGGAAGCCAGTGCTCCATGTATTAAGAGATTTCTGTCCTTGTATAAATTTGTGCTCTTTTGTAAATTTGAGCCAGGAGCTCAAGAATTGTAAAAGCGACGGGCTTGAAGCCCAGATTTTTAAAGTCACTAAATTTTGGATTTTCTTGTCTTGTCTAAAATTTGTCATCGTATCTGACGTTTCATTGTTATGAAAAGTTGTTAAATTAGTTGTTTTTTCAAAAATATAACCTTCAGTTACGTTTTTAAATTCTTTTCTTGACATTGTAGTTAGACCCATTCATCCCGGCACCTTCTTTCACCTCTGCGTTCCACGGGTAACCCCGTAACAATTTTATTATTATTATTATTATTATTATTATTATTATTATTATTATTATTATTGATATGGAAATACCGTGGTGCACAGAGGTGTAAGAAGGTACGGGCGTGAATGGGTCATTCCATAGGTTCGAGGCTTTCTTAAAATATTCTGAACGCGCTTTTAGCACTTTTCTTCAAATCAGGTATTATCGATTCAAGATGCTTTTAAATGAAGTATGCAATGAAATATATGTTTCGACACAAAATGCCCGTAATTATGTGCGTAGGCGAATACAACAGAAAAGGTCCCAACTCGATATGTTTAAGAATTAAAGAGTTCGCGGTTTCTCCACTTCTGGTGGATTTTTTTTTTTTTTTTAATTTTGCTTTACGTCGCACCGACACAGATATGTCTTACGGCGACGATGGGATAGGAAAGGCGTAGGAATTGGAAGGAAGCGGCCGTGGCCTTAATTAAGGTACAGCCCCGGCATTTGCCTGGTGTGAAAATAAAAAACCACGGAAAAACACCGTCAGGGTTGCCGACAGTGGGGCTCGAACCCTCTATCTCCCGATTACTAGATACTGGCCGCACTAAAGCGACTGCAGCTATCGAGCTCGGTCTGATGGATTTTTTCCGACAAACCCAACACTTTAAGACTATTTTTCTTAAACTCAAAGAGCTTTTGAATTACAAAAATTTGGCTAAAATCAGACCGCAGAAACCTAGAAACAAGCGCTAACGTATAAAGTGGCAGCCTTTTGTGTATACTGATGATGATGATGATGATGATGATGATGACGACGACGACGACTTATATAATAAGCTAATAACCATCGATTGCCACATGACAATATTTTCGGCACGGGCGCTCGCCAAAATTTGGTGGCGCAACTGAGAGCCGCGCCGCACACTTTGGAAACCTTTGGCTTTCGAGATAAACAATTCTAAAGTTGGGAACTTAAGACGATGATTTCTGCAATAAGGAATGTTAGAATAGGAGAGTAAAGTACAGTCGCCCAAAAAATTAATGAGCGCATGGCATTGTATTAGTTTATCGCAGGCAGGTGTACATTTGTCTCAAAAACAACTTATAAATCGAGTTTGTTATGGGTACCCATAGGGTTTGTATTTACATGGGAGGTGAATTATTATCGTTTATTGCGATATCACTTTTAAGGAAATGGAATGTCGTATGGCTTTTAGTGCTGGGATATCCCAGGACGGGTTCGGCTCGCCAGGTACAGGTCTTTCTATTTGACTCCTGTAGGCGACCTGCGCGTCGTGATGAGGATGAAATGATGATGAAGACAACACATACACCCAGCCCCCGTGCCATTGAAATTAACCAATTAAGGTTAAAATCCCCGACCCGGCCGGGAATCGAACCCGGGGACTTCTGAACCGAAGGCCAGTACGCTGATCGTTCAGCCAACGAGTCGGACATCGCTTTTAATGACTTACTGGATATAACAGCGAAATCTAACGGTCTCGTCTAAATCTTCTCTCCATACAAAAGGCACTGTCCTAACTGTCAATTATCTCCCAGGCAAAACTACTCGACATTAACAAATGAAATATTGGGAATATATTGCTATTACAGTGTAGACACCTACTAAGGAAGGGATTCAAAAAATTCCACCTCGAAGGGGATAAAACGGGGATGAAAACCCAGACAACCAATATATATATATATATATTACTCCGAAACCATTCATCGAACGAAATTGGAACGTCACTCACTGACTGTTCCTTAATGAACTTGATGTTAAATAACACAAGTTTAGAAACGAAAATTCGGCCCTTGTGAGCTGAGTAGGGGTCGATATTCGAAAACAAAAATATTCATTTCTCTCAATCCATTTGGCATACAAATTTGAAATTTCACATGGCGGTTGCTCCTATATGTCTTAGATTTTAAATAAAAAGTGGTCTTAAAACAATACACCGCTAAGGGGTCTGACCGGAAGGGTGAGGTCAAGAACATAAATATTCATGTATCTCCAACTGACTGACATATGAGGTTGAAACTGAGGCAGTTGAGTGAGAGAGTGGGCAATGCCAGAGTTAGATGGAACCAAGATATTTTGAGTTTTGTGTTTTCCCTAACAGAGAGAAAAATACACCTGTTAACATATTCTTTATTGTTTATCGTCTCAAAGTATACATTCCAAACTCTTTAGGAAAATTATTTACAGGACGTAATTCCATCATTTGACCGTCTACTTAAGCCCATTTCACATGTAAACAAAAATAACCTTGCATTACAATAGATTCATTTGCTTTTCTCGAACTAATTACGATATCACATGAAAAAAAAGCATAATTTCATCTTTCCGTCCGTCTATCCACTTTCCTATCAGTATAACTCAGTACTTACCCAAAAATCACATTCATTATCCTGTTACTATACATCTCTTGATATTTCACAAAAGGTATTTAGATCTTCAATTAAATCAAATATTGAACTAACGTCAAGGTAAACAAAATATTTCAGTACCTTCAGATATCGGGGTCTTCCTCGACATCCTCAGCTGTACTCGACTCATCCGGCTGCAGTGCATGGTACAGTACACAGCATCGTGATTCTGCGGTACATACTTTAGAAGAGACATCAACTCTTTACATTTAGCTTTATTAGTATTTCTTCCTCTAGGACGGGAATTTTTCACAGAATATGTTAAAAGATACGTGCCTTTTTCTTGAATTGTCATTAATTCTTTTCTACGAGTAAATACGACTGTATGCTTGCCGACTTATCAGATCAATAATTTATACATGATTTGTTGCTTCTGATGTCCGAATCATTGGCTGAATGGTCAGCGTTGAGGCCTTAGGTTCAGAGGGTCCTGGGTTCGATTACCGGCCGGGTCAGGAATTTTAATCTCGTGTGATTAATTCCTCTGGCTCGGGGACTGGATGTTTTTGTTTGTCCCAACACACTCCTCTCCATATTCAGACAACACATCACACTACCAACCACCACAGAAATACACAATAATGATTACATCCCTACAAATAGAGATGGCGACAGGAACGGCATCAGGTCGTAAAACAGGGCCAAATCCACATGTGCGACATAGTTCGCACCCGCGATCCCACAGAGGTGGAAAAGGCGGTAGAAAAAGATGATGTATTGCTTCTGATACGAATAAATAAATAAAATAAATCAGATAAAATAAAACACATTTTGTGTATTATGGTCACCAGTTCTTTTTTCTTTTACAAGTTGTTTTACGTCGCATCGACACAGATAGGTCTTATGGCGACGATGGGACAGGAGAGGGGTAGAACTGGGAAGGAAGCAGCCGTGGCCTTACTTAAGGTACAACCCCAGCATTTGCCTGGTGTGAAAATGGAAACCACGGAAAACCATCTTCAGGGCTGCTGGCAGTGGGGTTCGAACCCACTATCTCCCGAATACTGGATACTGACCGCACTTAAGCAACTGCAGTTATCGAGCTCGGTCACCAGTTTTCCAGAACACAATTTCAATTTATGTAAGTTCGTGGTATTTACACCAGCTCACATTAGCTGTCACTGATTGCACGTTGCACCTTGCTGCACTGCAGGAACCACCAGGGGTTTGAGTTGAGCGGGGTAGCTGATGACATAAATATTCAATTCTCTCAAAGTGTTTGACATACGAGCTTGACATTTCACATGATTGTACTATATGCCTTCGATTTTAAATAGCAAATTGTCTTAAGATAATACGCCCGTAAGGTGTTTTGAGCGGGAGGGTAAGGACTGAAAACAAATACTCGTATCTCTGAAACTGACTTACGAGGTTGAAATTTCACATGATGATTGCTCCTGTATGTCATACATTTTAAATATGAAGTCTTAAAACAACAAACCCTGAAGGGACTTTAACTAGGGGTGAATTCCGATTACCAATATTCATTTCTCTAAACTCGCTCGACATACGAGGTTAAAATTTCACGAGATGGTTGCTCGAATGGGTTTTAGACTTTACATAATAACATGTCTTACAACAATGCACCACCAAGGGATTTTGGCAGAGGAGTGAAGACATGACAAAATTATTCATTGCTCCAAGCCATTTGACGCAAGAATTTGTCGTTCTTTCGCAGATGTCAAATATGACATAATTCAGAATATTTCACGTATATAAGGATTGGGATCATGTAGCAATTGTTTACGTTCTAAAAATAAGTCTTCACAACAGCCAAGGTACTCGACAGTATTCCCGATTCCTTTTCTTTATTGCCGAAAAATGTATTTGTAGGACTCAGAGTTTAACCGAAATAATAGTAAACTTAGTACACGAATGGAGGAACTTCTTTGAGACTGTATACCGTCAATAGTACCTAAACATTCTTGCACACGTTGAATGCCTAATTTTTAAAGATGTAAACCTCTCAAATTACTAATCAAATTCCACAAGCTTAATACATATAAAAAGCCTGAAAATAACTGGTTTCATCTCGATTTTTATTCAGAGATCGGTGCGGCTCTCTATACACACAAAATTCGATGTCAGATTTTAAATAAAAAGTGGTCTTAAAACAGTACATCCCTAAGGGCTTTTTACTGGGCTGTGAGAAATGATGACAAAAATATTCAATTATATGAAACCGTTTGAATTACGAAGTTAAAAATTCAAATGATATCCTAGTTGTTAAACAATAGAGGGTTTAAAACAAATGCAATCCCTCAGAGAGTTAAATGGGGTGAGAATCCGAAAACAAATATATTCCTTCCTTCCTTCCTTCCTTCCTTCCTTCCTTCCTTCCTTCCTTCCTTCCTTCCTTCCTTCCTTCCTTCCGAAACCGTTTAACATACGAAGACAAAATTCTAAGTAGCGGTACATATTTTAAATCCTAGGTGTGTAATAGGTAATATTTTTAAACATTCCACCCCTAAAGTGTTAAATGGGGTTAGCCCCGGAAACGGTATTATACGAACTTAAAATTTTACATGAAGGGTGGTTCTTCTGTACCCAAATGTTAATGAATGTTTTTAAATATTCATTCACCCGTTACTGTTCGACGAAAAAAATCAACATTTCACAGGTTGGTCGGCTTTTACATTCTAGATGACAAATAATATAGATAGGGTTTTAAACATTCCAGTTCTTCTGTACGGGTTTCAAATGAGTGTAAGATCAGAAAATAATCGTTTCCCCAAAACCGTTTGACATACGAAATCAGGGTGTATTTTACAGGCTCAGCCGACAGTGGACTCTCCAAAATGTAAAACGTTGAATAACAACTTTCATTTTAAAACCGTAGGGAAACACTGATATCTTGCTAGTCCTACAAAAACACCGTTTTTAATAAATCGCTTAACAAGTCATCGCTTATTATGACATATCGTATAAAAAACGGCGTATTTTTGTCACATTTTCGGAGAAATGTATCGACTATAAAGTCCAATGTTGATTTTTGTTTGGGGGCCGATGACCTTAAATGTTAGGTCCCTTTAAACAACAAACAACATCATTTTTGTTTGCTACATAACTGATGATTACTGACAACAACGCAAAGCTTATTTCAAACTTTTGACTTCAGTAGATTGTAGATTTCAAATTAATCTGTCAAATAGTCAAGCCAAGCATCGCAGTGAAAATGTCGCAAAAGAAAGGGGAAGTGTTTAATATTGAATAAAAGTCACATAATACGGCGATTACGAAATGAGAAAACAAACGTCAGCATCACGAAGGAACTAGTTGTATCAAAATCAACGACTCGTACAATTTGGAAGGACGGAGACGGAGAGAATTCTCATTTATTAGCCAAGACCGTGTCCGACATTATTGATCAATTTACATTGTTGGTACTTCTTTGTTTAATTATTTTATATCTTGCTGCCATATTATTCCTGTACGTACTGTGTAAACATTAGAAGAAACATTCCTCTCAGTCCGAGTCCATGTAAGTGGTGGTGGTGGTGGTGGTGGTGGTGATTATTGTTTTAAGAGGAAGTACAATTAGGCAGCCATCCTCTATATAACACAAATCAGAGAGAAAAATGTAAGGGGTCCGACACTTCGAAAAATGAAGATATCGGCCAACGTAAGACAACGTAAGACTCCCTAGCCCTCGGAAACCTAACAGCGTCGGGGTCGGAAAAGAACAAGAGCTGACCAGGGAAGATCGGATAGGATAGATGAAAGTGAGGAGCCTGGCACGAGTAAGCGGAAGCAATACCAGAACTCAGCTAAGGGCCCCGTGGTCGCCAACTCACGCTCTAAAGTTCAGAGCCCCTGGAGCCCCTTTTAGTAGCCTCTTGACAGGGGATATTGTGGGTGTTATTCTACCGCCCCCACCCCCAGTAGGGTATAACCAAGTAAGTGCGTAGCCTAAAACAGATATGACATTTTAGCAACAACAAAAAAGACCGGTTTGTGCGACTATCGCCTATACCGGCCGTTATGTGGCGGTCCCTTCAGAGTCGTTATAACGGGTTCCGATAATAGTCTGATAATTAAAATTAGCTCTGATAAAATATTTTAAATGCGAGGAACATACAATACCACACTCTCCTCCTATTTTTCAACGATTAGACATTCAGAATCAACAATGAACCTCCTGAACAACAGCTCCTTCCTTTAGTTCTCCATCAATAACGATAGATATATCTGAAGAGATTTTGTTCCGTTATGACGTCAACATTCGTATAAACCCAAGAGCCGTAGTTTGCTTCTCTCAACTAATCAACATGAGGGCTGCTCAGGTCGAACAGGGCGTGGCTCTGCCCTCTGCGGCAACTTATCAGATTGTTCCACTCAATTACCTAATAACATAATGGCACTCAGACCAATGCAAAACATACTTAGAAGAGCCCCCAATGTTGCCACTCTTCATGTATCAGTTAGCAGTATCGCGACTTCAGCCCACACAGGAAAGGTCACAATCAGGGCCTGGATTTTTACTGTCTAATAAATGCCGAAAAATGACCAAAATTTCTAAAATATATACATTAAAATGTGCGAGAAAACCCAAAAATAAGGATATATTTGCACTGTCCACATTACCTTTTAAATGATAATGAATACACAAAGTGTCATCAATAATAATAATTTCATTATTACCTATTTCTTACAAAGTATTGTCCAAGGCGCTACTAAACATAGTAGAATAATATATAGGGGTCATCAAATAGGTGAATATCAAGGGGATCTTAGAAAGGGAAGATCCTGGGTGGAACAGATATTTAGTCTGAAAAGTATCCTGAGAATTAGAGCTATACGACAGAAAAGTACAGTGGTTGTGTTTGGAGACTTCAAAAAAGCTTATGATTCCGTCGACCGGCAGACACTCTTCAAGGTTTTGGAAGAATTTCGAATTGATGATAAAACAAGGGCAATTGTAACTCAAACACCAACACAAACAGTCTCCAAAGTTTAATTTCATTAGGATATCTCAGATCCTTGTGAGATTAAGACAGGAGTCAGGCAAGGAGACGCCTTATTACCGATTTTCGATTTTGTTTTACACTGTCTTGGAAAAAGTAAAGAGAACTTGGACAACCACAAATGAAGAAGGGATAAAAGGAATCTATTTAGGTACAAAGAAGCAAAATGGGAAGATGGATTGGTTAGCATTCATTGATGACGTGGCATTGTTAGCAGGAGATAAAAACGAAGCCCAAATAATACTTGAAAAATTACATTAAATCACAGAGAAAGCAAGAGTCCGGACCTCATATGAAAAGTACATAGAATGCAAACATAATAAAGAAAAGCATCTGGAAACAAAGTATGGGAATGTCAAGAGGTCAGATACATTTAAATATCCTGGGAATGGATCCATCCGAATAGGCTTGATAAAGAAGCAAATGAAGGAAGGGCCAGAAAGATGGAGTTAGCCTATAGAATAAATACAATAAAAGGACGTCTTACAGAGCAAGGATGAGGCAATATACCACGGTTATAAAGCCAGAGAGACTATAGAGTTCAGAACGGGGAAATGGATGAGCTAGAAGAAAGAAAGAAAGAAAGAAAGAAAGAAAGAAAGAAAGAAAGAAAGAATAAAACGAATTTAGAAACTACTACGAGAACAATATTTGAGTCCACTTTTATAAAATCTAGATCTTACAAAAATAACGAGCGTCTATACGTCGCGTCATTATTACCTAGGTAGAATTAAGCAATCTCTGCAACGGATATTCTGAACACCGCGTGTTTGTCGCGACCTGCTGTTGCTGAGTGGCAAATATTTTATCTGCTGCCCATTTCATTTCATACATTTCTCAGAAAGATAAAAAATCCTTAGAAAAAATATCCTCGCCAAATTTTTAATTACAGTAATATTCTTTCGATGGACAGCTGTGTATGGCTTGTTCTTTGGTATTCTAACAAATATTTGAAAATAAGCATTGTGTGAAAGGAAACTAACAAGAATGATGTTAGTACTCGGGGACAACAACCTGACTTAATTGTGAAGTTGTACCTATTGTATTACAGTGATAATACCTCCCCCTGTCATTGCAAACCCATCCACATTATATGAAGCAATGTCTCGTCGCTCTATACAGATTTGGATTTCGGATAAGAGTTGTAGAAGGTTAAGTTACGTTATTTCACAGTATCTGAACTGAGTACTGGACCTTCTGATGTTTGAGTACACCCATTCATGTCTGCTGAAAATTTGCTCTAGCGTATCTCAATGTAAGTCCGGTTTCCTCGTAGGCCACTGAATGGCGTCAATAATGTCGTGTGGCAGCTGGAATGCCGATTGATGATCATACTGCCACACTGGAGTGAAACACTGATAATTTCATGATTGAAAAAACGCCTAAAGAGCTTCAATATTTTCAATTTTTTAGATGTAGTAAAACCAATTGCAGATATTAAATTATAGCTACCTGCTGGAAACATTTTTAAAATGTTGAGTATTACTGCGTTGCAAAATGGCACTGGGCATTGTTAAAAGTAACAAAACTTTTTCTAATTTGCCTACGTCGCACCAACACAGGTAAGTATTATGGCGACGATGGGATAGGAAAGGGCTAGGAGTGGGAAGGGATCGACAATGGCCTTAAGATACAGTCCCAACATTAGCGTGGCGTGAAAATGGGAAACCACGGAAAACCATCCTCAGGGCTGCCGACAGCGGGGGTTCGAACCCACTATCTACCGCATGTAAGCTAACAGCTACGTGACCTAAACCGCAGAGCCACTTGCTCGGTAGGTGCCAATGTCCGTTGAAAGATACGAGTGCCACAATTCAAAGTGTGTGCGAAGGTGGTCTGTGTGGACTGTAGCGTTTTCAGGTCATGGTAGATCGTGCAAACCAAAGTAAGCAACAGGAGAAGTAGTTGTCGCCGAATGAAGCCACTCGTGCAGTTACAATATACAGTCATAGGAAAAAGTATTCGTACACTTAATACTGAAACAAAAAATACTTTATTTAGTGCACTTATTGCCATGTACGTTTTATAACATAAATAGGTTAGTTTTCTGTACACTATGTAAAGACATATACACCATAAAACATACAATTGATGGACGTCCCTGCCATTAATACATAAATAAATGAAAATACCTTGATTTCATACTCATAAAAAGTATTCGTACAGTCCGGTTTTACTTTCATTCCCCACTGATTTTAGTGCATATTTAGTATTTGTTGGCAATCCTTTTGATTTTACAATGGCCTCAAGCCGCCTAGGCATTGAATGAACTAGCTTGGGGGTGAAGATGGGGTCAATCTTACCCCATTCTTCCAAGAGAGCTATTTTCAAAGCTGGATTTGATGAAATATTAATTGTGCCCAGTCTCTCTTTACGATAATCCCGCACATCTTCAATCGGATTCGTATTCGGGGATTGGTGGGGGGGGGGGGGGGTGTTCCATATATGTGGGTGTGTTTTATAAAATCCACAGTCGTGTATCCAGGGCCGTATGGTTTGGATCATTATCCTGCATGACTACATAATCATCCATAAGTCCCATTTTTTCGGCACTAGATACTAGACGTTTCTTCAAAACTTCAATACAATGTTTACGGTCCACCTTTCCATCTGTGAATTCTAAGGAACCTACTTCAGCTGAGCTCATGCACCCCAAAACCATTAAACAACCTCCACCATGCTTCACTGAAGGAAGCGATTTTTTTTCTTCGAGTTCTGTGTTCTTTTTCCTCCGCTCCTTTTTGCAATGTTCTTGAAAAATAGTGAATTATTCTTTCATCCGTAAATATAACTGGATACCATAATTCTAGAGAAGCATGTTTGTAGTCTGTAGCATACTGTAGTCTTTTCTTCCCGTTTGCGGGGGTAATTAAAGGTTTTCGCCTGGCACTTCTACAATGATAGTCATTCGTATATAAAACATTTTGAATTATGGAAGCACAGATATGAAGTTTTAAATCATTTCCTAGTTCAGACCTCAATTTTGCAGCACTGATTCTAGGATTTTTCTTAAGTTTCCTGAAGTTTAGTCTTTCAGTTCGTTCGTCTAGTGTGCATGGACGTCCACATCTACGTGCATTTTTGAAAGATTTTCTCTCACCATATCTGTCAATAATTCCCTGAATTGTAGATCTTGGTCTCTTCACAAATTTAGATATTTCCGAGAGAGATTTACAGGAATTATGAGCCCGAATTATAATCATTCTCCATTCTTGTGTTCTTTCTTTCATTTCGCGGCCCATCTTACTGATAGACTGTATCACTTGTTGTTTACAACGATTGAAGCACAACTGACTTGGTAAAAGACGTGACTTTTACTGCTTACCTGCGTTGCAGGTGATGTCATCAAGGTTTTTGATCTGAAGATTTTCCACCTGTACGAATACTTTTTATGCATCTATATTTCGAAATTACTGGATGATATGCTTGTTAAAACAAATATTACCAAAGTACTATTGTTATTTCCGGTACATATTCATAGCCATGTTTCTTGAAATACCGAAATAGAGGAAAGTGGTGAAATTTCTAGCGGCCTATGGACAATGCGTCAATTACAAACGATAATATTGCTTAACGTTTAAGGTGTACGTATACTTTTTCCCATGACTGTACTTCAAGAAGGCTACTCGCCGAGGTACGTCGCCAGAATGCTAGAGATTGCTCAGAATACGATTTGGTATATGTGAAAAAGTTTCCAGGAGAATGGAAGTGTTGCCAGTCAAAGGAAAACAACCTCAGGGAAGGATCGTTCTGTGAGTCTACAAGCTATTCGAAACCGCCAAGTTACAGCACGAGCACTACAGGTGGACCTACGGCACGCTTCTGGAGTAAGAGTTAGTAACCAAACATTCGAAAATAGGTTTTGAAAGGACAATTTTAATATCTCGACGATCCGCTCAAATATCTGCACTGAACAGATGACATCGTGGCAGGAGACATTCGCAGTGGATTCTGAAGTGCACGACGGTACATTGACGAGACCTTAGTGCCACATGTGATTCCTCATGTAAGACACCTACGAGAAAACGCAGTATGCATGCATAATAAAGCTAAAGCACATGAGGCCACCATCGTTCGGAGATTCCTGCAAGGAATGGAGAGCCCATCGAGAAGTCCCAAACTGAATCGAAATGAACAAGTCTGGGACCAAATGGGGCAACGCATCCGAGAGAGAAATTCACCACCCCAATTACTAAAACGCCCTTGAAGTTGCCTTTTTTTTTTTTTTTTTAAGAGAGGGAACGTCTATCTCAACAGAACGTGAGATAATTCGTCAGAAGCATGCGAAGGTGATGTGAAGCTCTTATCCACACAAGGGGTGGCAACCCTCTCTATTAAGACGTTTAATTGCAGTGTAGACATTTTGATGCATGACAGAGACCGCTTTGTTTATGACACGTTACGCAATAACGTCGTGAATTGACTGGCCAAAGAATTCTTTTCTTTTCAACTCTAAACTGTTGCAAAGAAGGTTTGTTTTCATTGCGTGTCTATTTTCATTTCGATATGCGTATTACGGAGATAGGAACATATAAGAAGGTGAAATTACATTTCTGGGTAGTGTAGTAGAGTAGAACGGAATGTAGACATTGGCACGCAGGCGAGTTAAATAGCTTCAAATCAGAGTATCTCCACAGAGTAGTTGAGGTCAAGCGTTTATTATTATTATTATTATTATTATTATTATTATTATTATTATTATTATTATTATTATTACATATAAGCGGAAATGTTATACCAAGTAATATGAATTACCTTTCAGTAAAATACACTTTTGAGTTATTCAAAACAATATGCTCAACACCATTATCTTATCAGAAACGTAACAACTGTTATCCTGTAAAATGGTTGTACAGTTTGTCAACAAACCAGTTCTTTGTCCACGTTCAAATATTTACGATAACGACCCTACTACTAGTTTAAGTATTTGCTTAAACTGATAAAAGGTATATTAACATGGGCTTAGTGTGAATATATCAATGATGCATGTATCTTATCAGAAATCGCATTCTCTCTCCATGTATCTTGCTCGTGGATTAGATTTACAAGGTTATTCTCTATCCATACGACTAACAGGATTCGCGAGGAGCAGCAGCAGTTGCGAAAGGATTCAATACACAGAGCCTGGAGGAGCAATGGTAGGATGAGAGCAGGATGGACATCGAATGGGGACTCCGTGGTCATCAGTTTAATGCACTTCCCTCATGTCACTATGTTAATGTACTTGATCATGTTACATTAATTCATAGTTATCCGAGAGGTACGATTGATAACGCAGCCTTTACATTTGAATTACAATAATTTTTAAGCGTTTAATGTCACTGTAACAGAAAATGTGACGCCCAAATTTTGTCCTGAAAGAGGATCTTTCACGTGCCAGTTTAACGGCCAAAGGTAAATCTGGCGCATATAGAGAGAAGTGGATGTATACGGTTCTAAGCGCCGATTTCCGATTCTCGGGATGACAAAACGTGCAGTTTCCAAACAGTCTTACCACCTGATTTACAATTCTGAACGAATCCCAATTTATATCTGTGGTTGCTCGAGTCACCCTGACTCGTTTTGGGTTTTAGCCAGGTCTTTAAGGACTCTTTCATATGAAAATCTCCACTGCGCTAATAAAACACACGCTCCTCGAGAGGTATTATTTACTGCTTTAGGAAAGTA
Organism: Anabrus simplex; assembly: GCF_040414725.1. Classification (NCBI taxonomy): domain Eukaryota; kingdom Metazoa; phylum Arthropoda; class Insecta; order Orthoptera; family Tettigoniidae; genus Anabrus; species Anabrus simplex. The sequence goes on from NC_090265.1 coordinate 592,089,437, forward strand.
GCCACTCGATAAGAACTGAGTTATCTAATATTTCACTCATTTCTACGTGTTTCGCGATCGGAATATCAAGATGACGAGGATACTTGTTGTTTAAATGGGCCTAACATCTACGTCATAACCCCTAATGGTATGAGATGTGACGATATGTAATGACAATTAAAATTCCAAAATTCATCCCCTGATCAGAATTCAAAACAGGATATCATATAACACGTTCTTCATTTCATGCCTTTCATTCCTCTGATGATTCTGACATCACGAAGGGCATCCGATAGTAAAATTTCGCTGCAAAGATTCATCTCACCCCCAACCCGTAGAGAAACGGGATAAGGGTTGGACATACATACAAAATACAAAATGTTGGTCCACCTGTTCATGGAAATAGGAAACCCATCTAACAATGCTAGTTGGGTAGATATGATGCTGCTGGCTACCTACAGTCAGCAACGTAAAACGAGCCAATCTTGCACAGGAAAAACAACTATTATGCTATCTCGCGCCAAGATGAGAGAACCATTCCACAAACTTAATGTGTACTGAGTGTTGTTATAACAGAGGGTGAGTTTTCCTAAGCGATACAGCTCCACATGTAATAGCCGATCGGTTCTATCTGGTACCAGCGATGCAAGAGAGTCAGAAAGTTCACAGCTGCGAGTGTCGCTTAAGTTAGACTGCTACTATTACAGGTACTACTACCAACAACAACAACAACAACAATAATAATAATAAATATTTAAAACAAATAAAAGGTAAATTTACTCACCCTTTTCAGTAATTTTGTAGACGATCGAACAGAGGGATAGGAAATTTCAGTGGTATTGTAGGGGAACGCCCCAAAGTGCTGTATGTCGTTGTGTACACGTTTAAAAAAATTAAGAATACTTCCCGTTTCATAAAATATATTTACCAATCTGTAAATGAACTTCGACTTGGAAGCTGAATATCCGGAAACCTCTCTTGAAACCCCCTCCATACAACACGAGCCGATTTTGTACGTATATACGAATATGATTAAGCTATTTGGAACAACAGAGCTCGGGCCAACTGCGCGTGGAGCGGTCCCGAGAAGGATAAATCGCCCGGTACAACTACCGATCAAGTTAGTACGTTGTGCTAAGTGATCTGTTGTGAGAGAACATACATGAACACTATTAAACATGAATCAGAGGTACGACATGGATATTAAATGTTGAAGTGAAAGAGGCACGCATAAATAGCGCACTTCCTGCGAGTAAGGAGTGTCGTCATTGTGGATGATCAGTAAGGTACTATAAAAAAAACAGAGTCAACTCGAGACCTTAGCGGTCCCTTTGATGTTAGACTTCTGGTCGGTGGAAAGGCTTCTGCAGAGCCAAATAGTTCCCTAGGTTTGTTACTTGTTCCTGAAATCAGGAGCTTCCTTCAGTTTGGTTAGATATTCTGGTGAACTGACTTGACGAATTAAATATTTGTGCCCTGTATAAATATGGAAAATATATGTTATTCAGGTTCGTTACCAACTCTTATATTTCATACGTAGATGGCTATGAATACTTATTGTTCTCAGTGGTGTCTGTAGCAAAATAATAATTATTTAATATGATATATCTTATTGCAATGTGTACTTAATAAGCTTTGTTCGAGTTCATTCCATTGCTGATACGTTCGCATAATATGTGCGACGTTGAAGATGGATCCACGAAAACTGTTGGCAATACTGGCTGCAACAGCGTGTTCAGTATTCATAATGGCTGCCAGCTGTGAGCAAGACGTGTGTGATGCTGTGACGCTTGAGTCCCCTGTGAAATACTTTAAAGCCAACAAAAGTGGAGAAAAAATAAGTAGGAAATCTAAACCAAATAGTTTTAAACGTTTACAGTAGCCTACGAGATGAGAATCCGCTGTGGACTCTGGAAGACGTGGTGAAAAACACCGCGCAGCTGACCGGCGTTTCTGTGTACAGTGTTTACGCCGCTCGCGTGGAATTTAAACTCCACGGAAAATCCAAGTCTCCAGCAAAAGTTCGATGTGTCAGCTCAGCACTCGCCGTAAATTAAACAGGAAGGGCCTCAACACAGTATGAGAATAGGATCCTTGGCGTATTCGATAATAATAATAATAATAATAATAATAATAATAATAATAATAATAATATTTTTACTTTGCTTTATATTCGTAACCGCCCTCTACCTGCAGAAATGTTGTCATGAGGGGACCATGAGTTCGTTTTTACCTTCCGAATGACGAGACTATAATGTTTACAATATTCCTGGAAACACTGTATTTTGCAATCCCACTCACAGGTGTTTTTTTGTTTTTTCAGCTTTTTGAACTGTGAGAAACTGCCACTGACAGTCGTTGCACGAGAGCGGAATCGTATACTTATGTTGTAATTCCCTATGTGCCTCACACAAACTGCATTATGAAATAAAATTAAACATTGCTTCTCTTGCCTCTGTATTCGTCAGTAATCTGTAGGTTTTACATGGTCAGTAAAGGAATAAATAGGTATGGTATGTAATCACAGTACAGCTATGTGAAAAGATGTGATTTCGTTTGATGCTTCACTATTTCAGAATGAAGTACTTGTCAGATAGACGCACGGCGTTAATAATAAGCTGGTTGAGGGGGAGATGGAGAACGGAGACGGGAAGAGGGAACAGGGGACGTGCTCACGTGCGGAAGGATACTTTTCCTAAGCTCTGTAGTTGAATTTCAGTATAGTAACGTCTCAGACCCGTATCAAAGTAAACATTTTTACAGTATCCACAGCTTCGTTGCGCCGTGAGCGACGGGGTGCCTTCCTTGAGGCAATAACAAAGTACAGTATTAGGTTAAGCATGTTCGCTGCCTGAATTCCACAGCTACTAAAAAAGGTCACAATACAAAACTTATTCATTCACTCGTATCGTGGGAGCAAACAATTATATTTAATAGTATGTCGATATGTTACTGAACTATGGCGATACATGACAGAAGTCATTCCAGTCACTGCCTGTGTCAAAAGAGATTTTCTGAGAGTAGAACACCGACAGCCAATAACGTCTGGTCATAATGAAGAGCTGTTTTTGACGCTGTTCGGAATGCTCCTCATGTCTGTCTGTAAGGTCATCAGCCCAGAGGCTGGTTGGATCCTCAAATAGCACCACCAAAGGCTATCAGTTATAGGGAAACCGCAAAAACCAATGGCAGAGCCCAAATGAGGCGTACTAGGTAAGATGAGGAGTGAGGTAGTTTGCCATTGCTTTCCTCACTGGGCCAGCCGGTGCTACTGCAGCACGACTGATCCTATGACCAACACCTTCCATAACACTCAGACACTAGTTGTGCATATCGGTACGTAAGTACTTGCACATAAGACCAACATCACCCAGTCATCCGTTATGCGAGTATATTACATAGCAATAAATTTCATCCTCATAATCTGCAATTACATCAAAAGTTCCAGTGCCTGATTTGGATTTGCCACCTTGGTTAGGACAAGGCCTAGCAGACAGTAGAAAGATCACAGTCTAAACGTAGAGCCTTACACGAATGCGGATATCCGCGGATTTATCCGCGAAGTTAGTATCTAGGCGAATGCAAATTGTATAGTAGCGCGGATAATTTTACTGATAATTTCTAAATAATGGAGTGTATTGATTTTCAGTTAGGTACACTCTTATTTTGCTTGTGGTTAGGTGACCCTTGACAATGGTATGGGAGAATGGTGATATATAAAGAGCCTTGAGACCATAAAGCCGTAAATCTGACCTAAGCCTAACTGACCCCTGCCCGCAGTTAATGGAAGGAAGTAAGGTCAGTACGTCGGTAACTGTCGCAAGAGAAAATCCCTCACAAACCTGTGACGCTAGGGGTTCTCGAGCTACGTATCAGGCCTATTGTATTATGTTAACAGATCTGTCCGTTTCAATACCTTGTGTATAATATACTGAATATTTACAATATCCGCGGATATCCATTTGCGAATGAAGGAAGTGCAGATGCGGAGCGAATGCGGACAATATTTTGTATACACGCGCAGGGCTCTATCTATATGGTATCTGTTCACAGGCTCAATGTACGCCTCCTGTTGTAACGTGTTATTCGCAGCAGTGATCATTTCATGACTACCATCAGTCACAATCAACTTGGGGAGTTTTCATTATAATGGCACACACTCACTCTCCACCTGTCTTACATCCTCAGAAAGGCTGTCTTAGTGGTTTTTCCCAACTGAAATCAACACAGATCAGTACAATGACGCCAGTAGGAATGTCGCGATTAGAAGCAGTGCTATCATATGAAATACTCGAAAAAATGAAAAACCACGCATTTTCTCACTTGTAACGAACAGTACTGCACTGTCGATCTAACAGTCCAAATTTCCAGATCTGGAATGACCAGGCCGCACACAGCCGCGAGCCGTGAACACTCTAATTTCGGGGAGGCAGGGGTGGTGGGGTGAAGGCAGGGGAGGGGGGCGAATAGTGTAGAGTCCCAGGGCAAAAAATTATGCCCTCTTACTCACCTGTTTAATAGGAGTACCCGATGAATCGGAAAATTTCAATTCAGTACACTGGCGGCGGAAAAATCTGACTTGGAAGCAAATTTCTCCTCCAAGCCAGAGGAGAAACCTCCATCTTCACTGCTAATTTGGAATAAAATGAATGTAGAATTTAATAAAAGTGAAGAGGAAGAAGATTTTCTTAAGAAACGGCTCTTTTCAGAGTTGAATTTTGAGTTATTTAGTGAACTGTGATGCAATAATTTGGAATAGGCCTAAATTGTAATTCTGGACCAGGCCATACTACTACTATAAGTGAGCCTCTGCCTGAAGTGCGCTCACGCCTTATTCAAAAGAGCGCGTCAGAGTAGGGATCGAATAGCTGGAATACTACGATGAACCAGTGTGTTACGTACCAGCAGTATTAGAAAATGTACGAACCAGAGGAATAGCATGCTAAAGAAGAAAGTGTTCAAACTCCCCAGCAATTTCCCGCCAATATTGTCAGGCTTTCATACTTTGTACGCAGCAGTAATCCCATCTATCGGAGTTGAGTGGCAGCGTAAGAGACAAAGAATATCACAACAAACAATGGTCAATGCAATGTTATTGTTGATCAATCTTATGCGCTTTCGATATTGTAGGCCATCACATTTAGTTTCTTCCGACTCTGAAATACCACTCTTATCATAGTCGGTACGGTAAAACTGAATAAAACATAAATGATCGGAAATTGTATTCTCTATAACTTTTGTTATGTAGTACGTTTCAATAGGACCTATAACATAGGTATTTAAAAATTAAATTTTTGGTATCTTCCCCTAAACTACAATTTCATCTAGGTTGAATAAAAAGGTTTATAGCTTAGACTGTAGTTTCTTATTCCCCGACTCTATATACCGATTTTCATTAAATTCTGTTCACCCATTTTCTATTGGCTAGACGTTAATATGGACTTAGCAACAAAAATCGAAATTCATGAATATCTGTGTTATCATAGCCGGTACGGTAAAAATGTATAAGACATAAATGATCGTAAATTTAATTCTATGTAACTTTAATTATGTAGTATTTATCAATAGGACCACTAATAATGTAAATAATTCTCAAATATTTACTTTTAGGCCTTCCTCTAAACTACCATTTCACTCAGCGTGAATAAAATGATGTATAGCCTAGATCGTAGTGGCTCATCCCCCGACTTTACATACCGGTTCCATTAAATTGTCTTCAGCTGTTTTCCCGTGATCCGTGTACCTACATACATGCAGGCAGACATACATTCCGGAAAAGTAAAAAGTGCATTTCCTTGTTACTGTGGACATGACCGATACAGAAATACCATTCCTTTCAAATTCTGAGCAATGTACAGACAAAACTCTTATTATGTATATAACCCCATAGCACTACAGTCCTTGAAGGGCCTTGGCTTACCTAGCGACCGCTGCTCAGCCCGAAGGCCTGCAGATTGCGAGGCGTCGTGTGGTCAGCACCACGAATCCTCTTGGCCATTATTCTTGGCTGTATAGACCGGGGCCGCTATCTCACAGTCAGATAGTTCCTCAATTCTAATCACGTAGGCTGAGTGGACCTCGAACCAGCCCTCAGATCTAGGTAAAAATCCCTCACCTGGCCGGAAATCGAACCCGGGGCCGGCTCTTATTATGTATATAGATACACAAAAATCACTCTCCCATTAATTCTTGAAACTTACTTTCTCGTCCTCGATTTTTAGACATCACTATGCTACATATCCTGAATCCTGACGTGCAATTCACAATCCTGAAAGCAAGACCGACGGTAAAATTAAAATTATGCAGAAAATAACCATTTACTGTATTGCATAAATGTTTGTTCACTGCGATGTAACATCTGTGTCTGATATCCTTGCAGTAATGCCAATTCATGCAGTGGTACCAAAAACTTATTTTTCACAGAGGATAACGTAACGGAGGGAAACATGGGTACGACGAGCAAGCAATGTACCTGTATATTTTGTGTAAAGTAGTAAGTATGCCTGTAGGGAGGTGGACACTTCATCACAGTTTTAATCCAACCAGCGAGGTGAACGGACGTGTAGTGCTGAGTGAGAGACTAGAGTGCTATAGGGATGTAGCATTGTAGGATGAAAGTAATGTAATAGTTGTAATTTTAAAAAACTCATGGCACAACAGCTCCAAAGGGCCTTGGCCTACCAAGAGACCGCTGCTCAGCCCAAAGGCCTGCAGATTAGGTGGTGGTGTGTGGTCAGCACGACGAATCCTCTTGGCCTATATTCCTGGCTTTCTAGTTCGGGTTAAAAAATATCCACCTCCTGCCTCAGTACAGATCTCATCTCATCTTTCCACTGAGTTCTGAACACGTTCAAATTTGCCTGTTTGACAAGCAGCCACGGTATGCGCACGGAGTGTTGCTGCAACATCCACAGTCGTACCGGTAAGGAATTAATTCCTGAAGTTTTGTGTAGGGGTTTCGTTAGTGGGTATATAGTAATACCTTTCTTTTAATCGGTTTATCGTTGGACTGGCATATAGAGATATTACAGTCGGCGATGTTGCGATGGAAAAGCGGGATATCTGGAAAGTAATTGGCTATGGCCTAAATTAGGGTACAACTTAGCCATTTCCCTTGTATAAAAACACAATGGCACGGTAAACCATCTCCAGGGCTGCCGATCATAGTGTGTGAATCCTCTCTTTCTCCCGATTGCCTATCAAGTTTGGTCCAGCGGTCCCAGGTTCAATTCCCGGCCGGGTCGGGGATTTAAAACTTCACTGGTTAATTACGATGGATCGGGGGCAGGTGTGTGTGTGTGTGTGTGTGTGTGTGTGTGTGTGTGTGTGTGTGTGTGTGTGTGTGTGTGTGTGTGTGTGTGTGTGTGTGTGCGCCGTCTTCATTAAAATTTGTCATAGGTAGAGCCTCACAGACAAGCAGTTCGCCTATACGGTGTCAACTCGAAAGACCTGCACTAGGCAAAATTATTATTGACAAATATAGTCCCCTCATACTTCCCATGCCAACGAAATAACACACACTAACGCCCAAAAGTTTTACAACTCATCTGTTATTGGACTGAATTTCTGATTTCCTATATCTGCAACCGTTCCTGACTGAAATGTGATGCTAACACATTCTTAAGAACTCCACTTTTTACACAACCGCAATGAAACAAAGCAAGAAAATGAAGGGGTTTAAACGTTCGAACCCCGGTCGCTTCTGGGTTAAGATTTTCGTCTCAAAAAGCATGTGGCGTCACGGCAACCGGGCCTGCTACACCCAGCCAAAACCAAAATGAACCTGGATGGCCCCAGCGATCCCAGAAATAACTGGGATAAGCTGAAGTCAGTGTTAACGAATAACTTATGGTTCGACTTTTATTCTCTAATAGTACATCCCCTCGAAAGATGGGAATATATTTCCAATGTACTGGAAGAAGTCACTTCATAATAAAATACTAGATTTAGGAACGAAGTACACTATGTCTCTCGATAATCGACGAGTATACCTGCTTGTTTAATCAACTGCTACAGCAATACTATGACAACAAACCAAATATAAAGAAATGCGTGTACAATCCAAGTACCCAGTGTTGCCAACTAACACAAAAAGTAGCTAAATTGTATTAAAAATATATCTAAAAGTTGCTTAAGTTACACATAGAAATATATATTTTTAAAGGCTTAATGAACTCATTTAATTATAGAAAAATACTAGCAAATGTACCCGTGCTTCGCTACGGTATTCTACATTTTACACGGATATCGAAGTGAATACTGTACGTGCAGTGAATGGAATTGTTTCAAAATTGCATGACCCTTAGCGTTATCCGAGAAATAGCATGGGGAGGTCCCCATACGTTGTTTCCAATGTGGGGTGTGGGTTGCGGGGTTGTAATGATGACGGCAGGCTCACTTGTCTGCTGCCATTCACAATCGAGTTGGGAAAATTACATCGTAATTGAAGGCCCCATTGCCTACTCGCGGTCGCGGTCGATTTGGGAAGTTTTCGTTACAATTGCAGGCCTCCTTTCCTACTTCCAGGCAGAAAACAGTTGAGGAGCTTTTATTATAATGGCAGGCAACTTCCCTACAGCCAGTCAAAATTGAGTCGTGCAGGTATCGTTATAATGACAGGCCCATTTTCCTTCTGCCAGCCAGCTTACTACCAGTCACACAGAGTTGGTGAGTTTCCACTGAAGTAGCAGGCCACTATGCCTAGTGCTAGTCACATTTTGGATGGGTACATTTGTTTATAGTGGCGGGCACCCTGGCCTACAGCTAAGCACAGTCGGGTGGGGTAGTGTTGAACAAGGTTGCATCCTCCCTTGCCTTCTGCAAGTCGAATCGAGTAGTGAATTATTCATTACAACGGTAGGCCCTCCTTACTGGTGCCGGTTGCACCGGAGTTGGAGAGGGACCCCATTCCTACTGCCAGTCGGAGTCGGTGTGGGGAGCACTGATTACAATGGCAGACACACCCTTTCTCGATCGCTGCACATTGACATCAATGAATATATATCGATCGACATTCCGGTACGAAAGTATATGAATATTTACAATATTGCAGACCTTCATTTGCAGATTGACTTCTGCTAAACGGTACGTCATATCGACGAAGGATTGTACCATAAGACGCAGTATTTGGCGGCCTAAATGGCTGGTCTTATATTTTCTAGCATCTCGTCATTCTTTGGATTTCGAAGTTATTTTGTTTCACGTAGTTGAATATGTCAAAGTCGAATGAAGACCTCTCGGATAATTATATTGTGGTTATTAGGCAGTCCAACTCTGTCCAGTTTTGACTGAAGGATATTATTACTCCTAATGATCACGGCTATTGTATACGAACACAAGGAGACAAGAACATACGTCAGTGTATTTTTTTATGTGCTGCACATTCTACATTACATTCACATTTCCGGACATTATTGCTACACATTCTACATTACATTCACACTTCCGGACATATCTTCATGTTTTTATAAGGCTACACATTGTACATTACCTTCATATTTTATGATGCACGTAACACCTCGAGCTCCATCCGCGATGGTTAGCTGGTGTATTTCAGGGGGCCCCAACCACCCACCCTCCCACAGGGGGCCCCAACCACGCCCCCAACTCAGCGTGGCGATCAACCACAAGAAGAGATTCACCAACTAGTCGAGACATGCGACGCGCAATTCTGGCACGAGGCAATGAATTACCTCTCGAAGGAAGAGAGAATTCATGAAGTACAATATTGTACGCCATGATACTCCCCTCAGTCGAAGAGAACATCGCTGGCTCGTGTCAGAACGCGGATCGGTCTTCGGGCGAGAGCTCACCTCAACAGTTGCTAAGCAAAGCTCTGCACCTGAGGTCTCGCCTTGTTGATGAATCTCATTATCGCCTATTGGTTCTGCATCTTATATCTAGAGAGCGCGGACCGCACAGGGAACGAGTCTCCACCTGACAGCATCGTTCATTTAATATTTATATTTCTGGTACATCTTATCGAGTAGCATAACAGTGTCGGTAGGTCAAGGCCGGGGATAATCCTCAAGTTCCCAAAATCTTAGTTTCAATCGCAGATGAGAAGTTTCAATTGTAGATAAATGCTGAAATCGTTACGTTATACGCGTTAACTTGACAAACTCCCTGGTTTGTTTTGGTGTTCACTCGTGGGAAAGAAAACCAGGGTGCGATGTTTGATTATTTAAACCTAAGGCAATTAGTGGAAAGGAAGACCTCTTGCATACTTATATTGTGGTTAGGCAGTCCAAGCCTGTCCAGATTTTATTGAAGGTTATTATTACCTCTAATAATGATCACGATATTGTTGAATTGTTCCTAAGATACAGTTGGAATCTCGATCGCAATACTGTTTGGAAAATATACTCCATTTCAAACATTTTCAACAATAAATTACTTTAAGATTCTGCTTTGAATTCATAGCAGTGTTAACGTAAAGGCTAAAAAGCCTGAAAGTGAAACAGTTTGAATATGATGGTTCATATGACAAAGAGTGATATAATTTGACATATTCGTGGGAATGGGTGCTCATTTGTGCTTCCTAAACTCAGATTTGTCTGGAAGTGAGAGTGACAGGTGGTGCACTGAAGACTATCGTTGGCATTATAAGTGAAGGGATTGGAATAACTTACCAAGGAAGATGTTCAATAAATTTCCAATTTCTTTAAAATCATTTAAGAAAAGGCTAGGAAAACAACAGACAGGGAATCTGCCACATGGGCGACTGCCCTAAATGCAGATCAGTACTGACTGATTGATTGATAGCTATCTCATCGTCAGATAGCTCCCCAGTTGTAATCGCGTAGGTTGACTGTACCTCGATTCAGCCCTCAGATCCGGTAAAAATCCCTAAACCTGGCCGGGAATCGAATCCAGGGCAGGCTAAAAATTAATAATACAATGTTTTCACGTCCCACTAACTACTTTCTGACTGTTTTCGGAGACGCCGAGGAACCGGAATTCTGTCCCGCAGGAGTTATTTTACGTGCCAGTAGATCTACCGACATGGGCTAAAACTATAATGATATTTAGATTAAAGTTACTCAAATTAACAGTCACAAACTCTCACAAATTTTACACGCTTAATTTGGCTCTCAAACTGAGCAAATGTCATGGGATAGCGGAGCACTGATGCGCAGGTGTGTTGTCTGCGCACCACAAGCCCCCTGTGCCAGCGGCAGTTGTATAGGAGACCTTGTGAGCAGTGGTTGTGCATGTGACAGGTGTAACATGGAACGTCGTCGTGAGCTGACACCGTTCGAACGGGGTATGGTGGTCGGTGCCCGACGGATGGGAAATGCGATTTCGGAAGTGGTGCGGGAATTCGGCTTCACACGATCAACCGTGTCCAGGGTGTATCGTGAATGGCTGAACGCGGGTGTCACCGTCCACAACAGACGAACGACCGGCCGTCCAGCCACCCTCGATGACCGTGACCGGCGACATCTGAGACGGATTTTCAATAGTGACAGACGGGCAACCGTGCAACAAATCACGGCTTAATTCAACACAGGCCGTGCTAGACACGTCTCCCAGTGGACAATCCGCAGGAACATGGGTTAAGTAGGGTATGGGAGCCGCCGCCACACACGGGTGCCACTGTTAACCCAACGTCATCGGGCACAACGACCCGCATTTGTCGCCAGTCACCAGGGATGGACACTGGAACAATGGCGTAACGTGATATGGTCGGACGAATCACGATTTCAACTGCACCATGCCGATGGGAGGCACCGTGTATGGCGTAGACCACATGAAGGGATGGATCTCGCCTGCCTCGAAGGTGTGGTCCAGGGCGCTGGTGTCTCTGTTATGGTCTGGGGTGTATTTTCCTGGTATGGAATGGGCCCCCTAGTTGTTCTGGAAAAGACTTTGAATGGTACGCGGTATGTTGAGCTGCTCGGAGACCATCTCCACCCATTTTTGACCTTCCAGCGCCCAGACGGTTCTGCGGTGTTTCAAGATGATAACGCGCCACCACATCGCTCCCACGTCGCCCGGGAATGGTTCCAGGAACATGCAGCGGAGGTCCAACGACTGCCATGGCCACCCAGGAGCCCCGATATGAACCCTATCGAGCATATCTTGGATGTCCTGGAACGCAGGCTCCGTGCCATGGATCCTGCACCCACGAACAGACCAGCATTGGCGGCCGCTCTGCAAACGATTTGGTGTCAGCTGCGTCCAGAGGATTACCAGGGACTTGTCGACTCACTTTCACGGCGTCTCACTACAGTTCGCAGGGCCAGAGGAGGCCCCACACGCTATTAGGTGACTATCCTGTGACATTTGCTACGTGAGTGTACACAAGTTTGGTCACCTCTGGTATAGAATGATTTTGTTTTGCTTCTTATGACGGGCTCATAGGAAATATATATATATTGCTAGCTGAGTGGACCTCGAACCAACCCTCAGGTCCAGGTAAAAATCCTTGACCTGGTCGGGAATCGAACCCGGGGCATACGGGTGAGAGGCAGGCACTCTACCCCTAAATCGCAACCCGTATTTCTGCCGTTGAAGGAAGGTTAGAATACCTGATTTCGACTATCAAGGGAGATGTGCAGAATATAAGAGAAAGAATCCTTCACGCGATAGAAGCTATATTAACTCGAACAGGACCTATCGCCACGCCTCTAATCCCCTCAAACCTAACCGGCAATACAGGACACCTAGACCCGAAGGTGATCATAAAGAGCCTTCTGGAATACCATGGGCGACTGGAGGAGAACCCAACTAGCTTCATCGAGGGATCTTTCAGTCTACTGGGAAGGACTAATCTACCGGAGGTCATCTTCGTTCAACTCATCACACAGCGGCTGAAGGGGCAAGTCGCTACTTGGTGGAATAACTTGAAGGGGCTAAATTTAAACTGTACGGACTTCAAGAGGGAATCCCTTGCTAGATTTAATTCCGAACAACTCTGTTAAAATGAATGTAGTGACTGAGGCACAACCCACCGGGATGAGCGCTAGCGCGTTCGTTCTCCAAAAGTACCTATTGTTTTATGCCTGGGTTTTCACCTCTTCCTTGAGGTTCGAGATGTCCCCTTCCAGCTGGCTTACCGTACTATCGATCTGCTCAACCAGTCCCAGTTTTGACCTGATGTCCGATATCTGCTGTATTAATTGTTTGGTGACATCGCTAATTTGGGCTGAAATGTTATCATCTACGGTTGAAATTATCGATTCTAGGCCCTGTTCTACTTTGTAAACCTGCGTGAACACTTGTGATATTTGTCCGGTTAAAAGTGAATTAGCTTGAGAAATTTCCTCTGAAATTTTGTCTGAAAGTTTGTCATTTACTTTCGAAATTTGGTCTGAAAGTTTGTCATTCTGTTCCGTTAAGGTGGAATTAACTCGTGAATCAACGTCTGAGATTTTGTCACTGAGTGCCTGCATCATGGTCATTAAGTTAGAACACAATTTGGTAATATTTACCTCCTCTTCTGATGACTCCGGATCTTCGTCCACCTCGATAAAAAACTTTTCGGGATCTTCGCCTCTTTCGAAGAGATATTCTCATAACCGCGTCTTCAGTAATTTCTTCTTGTCCTTCGCCGAAAGATTTTTCCTTGCGAGTTCGTCTTAGAGTTGTACGGACATATTTTCTAGTATCACTTGCATTTTGTTCTATTTCGCACTTAAACTCGTATACACTCGAAAATTATTATTCTTACTGTCACGGTCGCCAGTTGATGTATTCATAAAGACGCACACAAAATGCTGTCAGCTGTGTATCCTATTTTATTCACAAATTATATACACACAGACAAATAAGCTGTTATCATAAAACAAAACACTACTACGACGAATAAAGATAAAGAGAGACTGTGACAGTTGCATGTCAACTACCAACCCAACAAAACCAATTCACATACTTGACTTCAAACACTCAGCTACCACGACTTCCACACAAGTCTTATTAGAACAACAACAACAATTCTCTCACTCACAAGACTGCCTCTTTATATGCGTAGCCTGGCCAGGCTTCTAGACGACTATGACAACATATTTTCTCGTAAATTCGAGAGTTTCCTATAGCCTAGTTACAATGTAAGAAATTTCCACACATTTCTGGTCGAACATAGCATTGTTCTGGACTTATTAGAGTGTGTTGCACAATGTTACATTGGATTATACATCGTATATATAGGTAATAATAAATTATATACTATTAATTACATGCTCTTACATTAAATAAATCCATATTGATATATATACAGCAGATGTTTCATGACAACCTAACAAATAATATGATCATGAGTATACCAATTAAGGTCCGTATACAACTACGTAAATAATAATAATAATAATAATAATAATAATAATAATAATAATAATAATAATAATAATAATAATTGCATTATTTACCCACGGATTAAAGAATATTGTTTCCAAGTAATATTAGTCTATTACAATTGCGTCATAATTCCATTCAGTTATGGTACGAGAATTCATAGTATTATGAATATAATTTACTTAGTAGAGGCGCGCGGCTGTGAGCTTGCATCCGGGAGATAGTAGGTTCGAATCCCACTATCGTCAGCCCTGAAGATGGTTTTCCGTGGTTTCCCATTTTCACACCAGGCAAATGCTGGGGCTGTACCTTAATTAAGGCCACGGCCGCTTCCTTCCAACTCCTAGGCCTTTCCCATCCCATCGTCGCCATAAGACCTATCTGAGTCGGTGCGACGTAAAGCCCCTAGCAAAAAAAAAAATTTACTTACGGTTAAATTGACGCGTAACGATAGAGCCAGTACATTTTTTTATGTTAAGTTAAAATTAACACCCAAGCGTGAGGCAGGTATTTAAGTACATTACAACTGTTACCCAACAATGGTACAATGGTTATTGTTTTATTACACGTCGAATCATGTCATTACATAGGTAAACAATATGCACATCCCTACGGAAGTAATGGTACCACTGCCTCGAAATTTTTACCATACCGTGCATAAAATATATTCGTAAATATATGAAAATCTAGACTGTTTAAATGCGATATTCTCTGTCACTGATTAATGAAAGTATACTCATAACATATTTGCAGAAATAGCACAACTCAGAAGTCACCTTAAAAATTGTGGAGTTTTAGGGTTACTGTACGTAGGTGGTTTGAAAAGTTCTCGGAATGTACTAGAATTAAGTATCTTATCTCGGTGGAACTGCTTTTATTTTTCAACATAGTCTCCCTGTCCCTGTCCCTGGTCCAGCGATGTTCCAATGCCTTGATCCCATCTCGAAAATGAGATTCCTCCAGGCCTGCAAAATACCTCTCCAATTCGGCTGTCAGTTCTTCCCTTGTAGAAAATCTCCGTCCACCGAGGAAAATTTTCAGC
Source organism: Anabrus simplex (assembly GCF_040414725.1). Classification (NCBI taxonomy): domain Eukaryota; kingdom Metazoa; phylum Arthropoda; class Insecta; order Orthoptera; family Tettigoniidae; genus Anabrus; species Anabrus simplex. The sequence continues at coordinate 592,104,753 of NC_090265.1, forward strand.
TTGGGGAATAGATGAAAGTCTGATGGTGCCAAATCAGGTGAATAAGGTGGATGTGGCAACAATTCGTACCCCAGTTCATGAAGTTTTGCCATGGCAATAACACTTGTGTGCGGCGGAGCGTTGTCCTGATGAAAGATGACCTTTTTCATTGCCAAACCAGGCCTTGTTTCACGTATCTTTTCCTGTAGTTGGTCTAGGAGGTTTGCATAGTATTGCCCCGTAATTGTTTGGCCAGTAAAAAGATAATCTATCAGCAGAATGCCTTTTGCATCCCAGAAAACTGAGGCCATGTTTCCGACCGAACGCACTGCCTTTGCTTTCTTTGGTGGTGGTGAATCAGCATGTTTCCACTGCTTTGACTGCTGTTTTGTCTCTGGGTTATAGTAGTGGACCCAAGTTTCATCTGTAGTCACAATCCGGCGCAAAAAATCTTGTTGGTTGCACTGAAAACGGGGCAGACTTTGTTCGGACATTTCCAATCTGGTGCGTTTATTGTCCAATGTCAAGAGCCGCGGCACCCATCTTGCGGATAATTTTTTCATACCCAATTCTTGGGTTAAAATATAATATACCCGTTCAGAAGACATCTCTACAGCTTCACCAATCTCCCACACTTTCAGTCGACGATCCTCCATGACCATTTTATGCATTTTTGCGATAAATTCTGGGGTCATAACACTTTTTGGCCGTCCACTACGCGGATCATCATCCAAGCTCACCCGACCAAATTTAAACTCGCTGGTCCACTTGGCAACAGTTGGAAATGAAGGAGCAGAGTCCCCCAGTGTGTTACGAAAGTCGGCATGAATTTCCTTTGCTTTCATACCTTTCTTTACAAAGTATTTAATCACTGCTCGAATCTCAGTTTTTCCATTGTCACAAATCACTACGCGGGAACAACAACAAAGAGTCGTCACTACCAAACTCCTGCAGCTACGAGCACTGACGCACCACGTGTTCACTCACAAAGGATGTGTGATTATTGCGCGGGAACCTCGTTGCTGTAGCACTGACATCTAGCGGTGATTCCGAGAACTTTTCAAACCGTCCTCGTATAATCATAAGCAGGACCCGGATTCCGATGACATGTCATCTTTTAAATAATAATAATAATAATAATAATAATAATAATAATAATAATAATAATAATAATGCTATTTGCTTTACGTCCCACTAACTTCTTTTACGGTTCACTACAAACATTGGTAACTTATATACAAATCCTGTTCATATTACAGAAATGATATTTATTAAATCATGTTCTCGTCATTTTCTAAGTTTTTATTTTATTTTATTTTAGGTCATTTTCTCGCTTTTCGCGTCATTATTATGTCATTTCATGGAATGTATTAGAATATTTTATAAGTTTTGATTCATTTTCTCACATTCTTGATAGTTTATGATGCATTTTTGCGTATGGTACTGGATATTAACTGAAAGTGAGGATGAATACGAAGACATGAGAATCTTCACAACTTTGTTCAACCCTTATTTCTTGGAATATCCACGTTCCAGGAGACATACACGCGCTTGCAGCTAATCCGGAAGCGATGTTGAAATTCGAGTGGGTAGGTATACTAACAACAGCAACTCCAGTACTGCCAGTCTGATTAAGTACCTCAAGTGCAACCATACGTGTACTAAGTGGATGTGTTATCGGACGCGGTTGTTTTTCAAGTGTATTTAAAATGCCGAAGTTAAAGCCATCTAGGGATGTTCATTTCAAACAAATAATTTCGGAATTCGGCGAGGATATTTTTTCCACTGATGGTGAAATTCTTTTCTGCAAAATATGTGAAGTGAAAGTGGCAGGAAATAGGAGATTTGTCGTTCAACAACATATCGATCGAGAGAAACACATGCGTAAAGTCCAAAATAGTAGCAAACTAAAAGTTTCTCAGCTGTTACTCTCACAGCAGTCATCCTCCGCTGGCGGTGCTTCCTCTCTTTTTTGTAAAGACTTGTGTGAAGCTTTAGTTTCTTCGAACATTCCATTCTGGAAATTGAACAATATTAAACTGAGAGATTTCTTAGAAAGGTATACAACACGCAAGACACGAACGTTCATGTGCATGAAGTGTTCCTACATATATATATTAGTTAGTTTTAACTAGAGATGTGTTTTATAAACTAATTTTAAGACCTAAAGCATATCATTATAGACATACAATTGCATTGTCACACATAGTGACATACACGCCAGTGCTCGTTTCGACATGCCCCATTTGGATGTGACCAAATGTTTATTATCATATGGCATTCCCTAGACAATGTAATCTTAATCATAGCTTCATGATATAGATGTTAATGTATTGTTCAGCTGAAGATGACCCTATGTAGGGGATCGAAACCGGTACTGTAGCACAATAAGTGCAATAAATAAGTATTGATAGGTAGAAATCCTTTCCTATTTCTAACCTCACAATTATCCGCAGGAGAGTTCATTACACTCGCGGTTCCGGTATATTACCTTTGAATTTATTCTTACTACAGTATTAAACTTTCTTATTCTGCCCATGTTCAGGATATATATGGATAAGAATAAAACTATAAACACAGAAAGATTGCTTTCTCAATTCAAGCTTCTACTTCAAATGACTACGAGTAAAACGTAAACAGAACACTGAAATGATCTTCAACTGTTACCTACACTCGTATAGCATCAGAGTAACCAACATGAAGAACATTGGTCAAAGAATAAAAGAGTGCAAAGTGAATGAAAGTCTGCTGCGACCGGGATAAACACACGTGAATGCACTACAGACGACAGAAGGTGGCGTGGCATAAGTATCATTGTTTAGAAAATGTTCCCTCCTTTCTATCAGTATGCAGCAAACATCCAAAAACCATTTGTGTTCAGGAAGGACTGGGGTATAACATAAAACAATATATTTTTTTTATATTTCGACGGATTTTCACTTCCTGGTTCCCTTGAAGTTCCACATAGCATGAAATGTTATTTTCCTTGAAGAAAAGAATACAGAACTTGGAGTGCCAAGCAATAGACTGAAATAATAACCAGTATGTGTGTGCAAATAATTCGCGTATGTCAAATAATAATTCAATTATATTAGGTACCTATTAAAATCATTAGTCTGCATTTTCTTTGTGATGAAATTATGTCAGTTTAATTCAAAATTTAGGTTTTTTAAGTTTTCGGGTCATTTTATGGGACATTTGCAGTCATTTTATAGGTCATTTTTTAAACATTTTAATAATAATAATAATAATAATAATAATAATTTTATTTGCTTTACGTCCCACTAACTACTTTTACGGTCTTCGGAGACGCCGAGGTGCCGGAATTTAGTCCCGCAGGAGTTCTTTTACGTGCCAGTAAATCTACTGACACGAGGCAGTCGTATTTGAGCACCTTCAAATACCACCGGACTGAGCCAGGATCGAACCTGCCAAGTTGAGGTCAGAAAGCCAGCGCCTTACCGTCTGAGTCACTCAGCTTGGCTTAAATGTTTTAGGTCATCAAAATCCCCTCTCTCATAAGTGAGGGTGCAAAATTGTATATCCCTAGATATAACTGTTCACATACTATGTGTACCTAGTAGCGAAAGAAATAAGTTTGCGTAAACTGTAATTAAATTTGTGTTACATTCAACCCTGTTTCAGAACGAGGCTTCATACTGATCTGAACATCTTGATAAATTAGCATGTAAATCACATTACATTTTATTATAGTTCAGGGAAGCGCACTTTTCAAATTAAGAGGGAAAAAAAGAACCAGAAACAAACATGGGTCTTATTCCCGACCACCTGCTCTTACTGGAGCTAAGGTTGGAGGAAAACTGATATTTCGTTGGTTACATTAAAGTCGGTTGCAGCTAAGCGACATTCTCGCGAAACGCCTTCCGACAGGAACGTGATATACGTCGAAAATGCAAGAAAAGGTAGGAAGCCAGCAAGCAAGCTAGCTTTTAGTTTCACGTGTTTCTTGATACCGTAATTGTAGCAACAGGACCTCCTGATTTATAAGAAATTTGACCCTTAACGACATTTGAACAATCCCACATGCAATGGTTGGATTATGAACCACAGCTACCTTGGTCAGATAGCAGGGACGATGCCAGTATTACACCCGTTGTTTAAAATGTCTTGCGCGACTGTCATTTCTACACTTCCAGGCAATGAAGTACAGCACGCCACCAGTATTCAGTTCAGTAAATGAAATTCAACAACAGTGTGTCTATATCACTTGACTGGTTGCTGATTGGCTTTTAAAAGCAGATATTTGTACTTGGCAGGAGGAGGATAAACTTTTCGAGACCAAATCTTAATTATCAATGCTCGGGACAAAAGAAACGCGCTGCAGCTGTTGTTACTTTGTTCTCAGAAGAATGCTAATTAGTAATTACTACATGAATTGTCATCCGCTCACTGGGGTACGGTATTCTGTTGCTTTGTATCGAGTAACACGATTAACGACGGATTTCGAAGAATATCCTGAAAGAATTAGTGTATGGCCCAAAAATGTTACGAGACATCAGCGAACAGAATTTGAAAAATAAATAATGTGTCCCAAATTCTATTTATTTTCCTTTTCCCTACTGATTTTACGTCGCACCGGCTCAGCCATGTCTTCAGAGGTCGATGCCATATGAAGGGGCAAGGACTAGGAAGGAAGCGACCGTGGCTTTAATTAAGGTACAGCCCCAGCATTTGCCTGGAGTAAAAACAGAAAACCACACAAAACCATCTTCAACGCAATGGACAGTGGGTTTTGGGACTCTGAATTCCATCATCAAACTTTTGTATGCGAATGTTCTATGATATGGAAGCTTGGCGATCAATGTCAATCGCGAGATAAAAATGGGGTTTCCTTATCAAAAGAGATACGAGGTATATGCCGTACTTTCTTGCGGCTTAACGCGATATGAGATTCAAGACAGCTGGGGCACGTGCCTCCAGCACATAGTCCGTCGAGAGCGCAGCAGACCGAAGATAGAAAAAGACTATGCATGGCTAGTCAATATTAGATGAGCTCGTGAGAAGTGTACACAATGGTCGGGCAACTTTCAGACACGTTCACACCATTTACAATGCTGATAAAACCTTAAATTATTCTCGGCCTTGGACAAGGCACAATCTGCTGGCTGCTCTATCGGGAACCTCCACAACAAACTTCGCATCTCGTGAGATTATTTGCGGAAACGAGAGTAATGTGTCTCAGAGAATACACAAGAAAAGTCAGTCCTGATTGTACGGCTGATAAGGCATCTTTCGTTATCTGCGAGGACAATATTACTCAAGTAAATCACAAAAATGAATATTATATTTTCTCCATAAGGGATTGATACTGTCATAAGCCACGTGAAAGTTAATTTATTAGGTGCACAACTGTTACTCAGCAAAGCTTCATCGTACAATTATTGTTTCAGTACGCAAATTTGTCTTCCAACACTGCCTTAATTCTCAATTCCCCGACTGATTCTAAGGAGTTGTGCTTAATGCACGTGCGATTATCGAAGAAAACTGCAATCGTACGTTCTTCTTTGAATTACATACTAAACTCGCTGTGCGGCATATTTTCAATGATTTTTTTGTTTTTATTTCATGGTTGTCTACGATCAGGAAAATGATCGGTGAAACGTTCCCTCGTTGCTTAACGGAGCCTACACACATGTATGCCTCAATTATTGCAATTAGTTCTTGCAATGAATACGCCACGTCGGTACTTCTGCTGCACCTGACATCAGCACCACACAACTGAGCATAGGTTTTCAAGGACATATGACAAACAAAGGTGATACGAAGAGTCAATCGACGAAGAAGGCGGCTTTTTCGTGCGCCATTGTATAGGGCCTAAGTACTAGTGGCATGTCGCAGCAATAGCTGAGAACAAAGACTAAAAATTAAACTGACGATAAAGGAAAGAAGCATGAGTAAAGTAACGGAAAATATACTGAACTCCGGAAGTCCATTTGAACAGTCATGAACCACTTTAATAAATTAGGCTAGAGTTCCCTGTAAATTATTGCATTTGACTGTCCTATTCATGGACTTTCATTGGAAACCATTTTTAATACCCTTCCGTTTCGGGGAACTGACCCTGATATGGTGTAGTTATATAAATATATTGGTTTACCATTTGCTTTACGTTGCACCAACACGACGATGGGATAGGAAAGGGATAGGAGTGAAAAGCGACCGTCGCCTTAAATTAGGTACCATCTCGGCATTTATCTGGAGAAGCGGAAAACCACTTCGAGGATGGCTGAGGTGGGAATCGAAGTCCCTCTAGTCAGCTGACCTCTCAATGCTGAATGACCCCATTCCAGCCATCGTACCACTTTCTAAATTTCGTGGCAGAGCCGGGAATCGAACCCGGGTCTCCGAGGGTGGCAGCTAATCACTACACCACTGAGACGGACTGGTGTAGTTATAATTTTGACATCCTTTGCAGCTGTAACTCTACTAAATGCCACATATAACTGACCCTGGCCAAAAAAACGCACCGAGATTCCTATTTTGTAAAAACTGCGACCATGTGCTTTCTTAATGGTCATTGCGAAAGCAAGACGTAACGGGAACTGCCTTCTTTTGAATTTGAAAGGCAGGTCACAGTCAGTAGACACCAAACCAATCATAGGTACATAGATTATCTCATTCTTGAAAGCACTTGTAATGACTTATAATTTTATAATTTCGTCATACGGAACAACAACTTACATTCTGGTGATAACTTTATTTCACATAGAAAGATCAGCGGAGACAACTTTCATAGGGCGATACAGTTAACTGCAGCGACCTAAGCGTCGTATCATTCGAATAAATTACTATTTAACGTAAATAAAGGACTTAATGAAAGAAATATTTCTCTAGTAATCCTGAAATGGAGACATTTCTTTTGACGTATAACATACAGGCGTTAGTATTGCGGTTTTCTCACAATTTTGTTTACACGTTCAAATTTTATATATACAGTATACCAGAAACAGAAAATCAAGACAAGGATAATCGACAGTGCGTTTTGAACTCTTCGAATTCCCGAGTCTATATGTAGCCAATAGCACTGTTTGTCCATTTCTTCCAATATCATAACATGGAATAAGGCAATAATAATAATAATAATAATAATAATAATAATAATAATAATAATAATAATAATAATAATAATAATAATAATAATTTCGTGTGGCTATTTCTAGCCGCATGCAGCCCTTGTAAGACAGACCCTCCGATGAGGGTAGGCGCCATCTGCCATGTGTGTAACTGCGTGTTATTGTGGTGGAGGAGAGTGTTGTGTGGTGTGAGTTGCAGGAATGTTGGGGACAGCACAAACACTCAGCCCCTGAGTCAGTGGAATTAACAAATGAAGATTAAAATCCCCGACCCGGCCGGGAATCGAACCCGAGACCCTCTGAACCGAAGGCCAGTACGCTGACCATTCAGCGAACAAGTCTGACATAATAATAATAATAATAATAATAATAATAATAATAATAATAAAAAAATAGTTTTCATCTGTAATCCGAATTTAGCATAGTTCGGCTGACAACTAATTTATATCATCAAGCGTTAATTAATACAGAATTAACATGTTTTTATTAACTAGTGTCTAGGTTTCCGGCGAAAATGAGAGAGGAAAGAACTAGAATTAAGACGGAAGTGACCGCTGACTTAATTAGACACAGCACCAGAATTTACTTCATGTGAAAATTGGAAATAATGGAAAACCACCTTCAGGGTTGTCGATAGTGGGGTTCAACCCACCATCTCGCGAATACAACAGCTACGTGGCCCGTACCGTGCAGCCAGCTCGCTAGGTGGTATGAATCTGTTAAATGCCCGATAAGTACATTTTTTCACTCATATTAGTACATACTTGGAAATTATTTTTGACAGTGCAGGCTCCAACCAAGCATGAAGAGAAGTGTACCTCAATAACAATCGCCTAGCGAACAGCGGGTATCCCAAATAGGCCTACAGCGCTACAACTCTTCGCTACTCGGCCCTTTGACTCGTGTGTTCTGCAACTGAGTAGTGTGAGCCTATTTGGTTTAACAGCCGTTACGTGAAAGACTGATCTGAATAACTCCATGCGTTTGATCACAGGAACTGTACAGAGCAACCCCTACCCAACCAGCCACCCATAGTGGCTCCCTATCATAACACACCACTGCCATCATCACCAACACATCTTCACAGATGCAGTGCTCTTATTCGAGAATATCATAAGACACTTCACAATAGACAACGGGCCACTTACCAAGATCTCAACGGCATACATGTGGGCAGACTAAGGCCCCCCTTCACTTCGACTGGCTGAAAACCTCACTGCCAGAAAATTCCACCTGAACAAACAATGGTCCCAGGAATGGCACACATTCTCATCTTCGGACTTCCGTGATGTGCTTTGCATTGTAGGAAGTGTTCCAGGGTTTATCAACCTAGGAGAGACCTTTACGGGCATTCGGACTAAACATGGAGAATGTGAGGAACTCCAGTTCAAATAGAAGGAAAAAATCTTCTCCAGCGTGTGAATCTGGGGCTGACTGACAGGCTGTTCAACAAATCACTAAGGAGTGTTCTATATATGATTACGCAGGACATCCGAAAGACTTCCTCTTTTTAACGCTTCCGAACTGAATATGTGCAAGAGTTTGATTTAAATCGTACTTATTTTATTCTACTACGTATGTAACATATTGAAATTCAAACGCTTACTAATAAGCACAAATTATTTATAATTATACAACGCCGTAATGGTAAACACTGCAAAAAAAAAAAAAAAAGTAAGTTAAATTTTCTCCGGACTGCCCTGGTCGTGGTGGTGCAGTAGCTGCCAGAATACACAAGCTAGTCGGTAAATGGGAAGGTGAGCAGAGATTTTAAATAAGAGATCATTCCATTATTTTGCAAAATCGGAGACTGAACAATCCCGCAAAGTACAGTCAGGATGCCTGACGATTGCCGCCGAGACAAGGATTCGAGCTGTGCTACTGAGGCCTTCTTGTGGCACATGGGACATGGGTCACTTGGCACGATTGTAACGATAGGATTATATTTACCCTCGGAATGATAGGGCTTCACAGAATTAGAAAGAAAAGATCGGTGTCATTATGTCCCCAGTATGACAGTACCCCTATTTGAATTTTCTACGCACTGAGCACTAATAGCACTAATTTGTAAAGAAGTGTTAACATACTGTTCTGAAATAAGGAGTGGCATTGAAACATGATTCCGAGAAATATTATTTTTATAATTTGCTTTATGTCGCACAGCCACAGATAGGTCTTATGGCGATGATGGGTTAGGAAAGGTCTAGGAGTGGGAAGGAAGCGACCGTGGCCTTAATTAAGGCGCCACCTCCACCCACAGGGCGGTCCCATGGTTATGAAGACGATATCTACAATCATGTAAAACTATAAGCTTACTTTTGCCATCTGAACTTTGATGATAGCATTACTCAGAAGTATTATTAACAGTAGGCCAATAGCAACTGTTAATACCATCGAGCAATTTGGCTGCACGGGACAGGCCGCATAGCTGTAAGCTTGCATTCGGGAGATTGTGGTTTCGATCCCCACCATCGGCAGCACTGAAGATGGTTTTCCGTAGTTTCCCATGTTTACACCCCACAAATACTGGTGCTGTACCGTCCCTTTCCTATCCCATCGTCGCAGAAAACGTATCGGAGTTTGAGTGGCGTTAAACCACTAGCAATTAATAATAATAATAATAATAATAATAATAATAATAATAATAATAATAATAATAATAATTGTACCGGCGGTACACCACCTCCGTCCCGTTGAACTGCGCGCCTTATAGAAGTCTATCTGTGCTGTGTATCCTGAATTAATGTAACTCAAGATACCTGGACCTTTAACATTTCGATCTTTAATATCGGCCTATGTGCCCCCTTTGGCGGGATTAAGGACAATTACCTTTTAAGTGAATTTTCAATTTTTGTAAACCTTAAGTGTTTGTAGATTTTTTTTTTTGCTTTGCTAAGGTTGTCAGCACTTCTACGGCTTTCGTATTCATTAGTTATTAACCAATCAGGAATTTTGTGTATATTTCTCTAGCTAATTAAAATTGGAGGTGTGTACAGGCATTCTCCCTGGCTCAAAGAGTTCTGGAACTTTCCCCTCTTAGATACTATAAAAGCTGAGCACTTTAGGGCCGTATTGTCGCCTTCATCGCGCCAGTCTAGTGTGTGGTCTAGGAGACAGCGGGGGGGGGGGGGGGGGAGGGTAAGCCCGCATTCGGAAGGCCCATCAACTATGGCCTGAGGTGTAAGGTATGATGTTCTGCTCTTTGTGACTGATGTAGCGCCTTACATAGTTAAAGCTGCCAATGCTATCAAAGAATTTTACTCAAACATGTGATAGATCCAGGCAGAGAACTTGGGGGGAAGGTTTCAAGCTCCTTTTCTTAATGTAAAGTTCTAAAATAACGATTTAAATGTAAATTTTTGGCAAGTCTGAGGACTTTGTTCACATCCCTACGGGGAAACATGTCATTTAAGGGAACAAAGAGTATTCACCCTGTTAATTCCTATTCAACTTGGTATGGGGGTGACTAAGATTTTCTAAACCTGTAAATTCTTAACATTACGTTCGTACTTAATATTTCGCATCTAGTCGCCCCTCTGTAATATAGGCTTAGCCTCTGCAACTTCGGGCCATAAGCCCATATAGGATTTTAAGTGTTTTTCAAAAGGAGTGGAAGTTTCGCCTCCTAGCATTTTGTTCAAGGCCGATCGTCTTAAACCTTTTATTTTGTACACTAAGGCCAGGTAGAATGGGCACTCATTGACCCTGTTTAAACTGTCATCATTTATAGACGAGTAACAGACTGGCGAGCAGAAATGACAGTAAATACAGTTTTTGAAGTTTATAAAGTCTAATGTTTGAACTTGTGCAGCGCAGTATCCTAGAATGAAAATGAGTGGAGCAAACATGCTCTAATAAGTGTACCTGTTTTGAGCTACATTGCTGAACACTTGCAAGTTATTGTGACAATTTTTTCTATTGTACCTGATTTCTGAAAAAGTCATTGTTATTGTGGGAGCTAATAAGCTCATTGTTACCTGTTATTTGTTGTTGCTTACACTCCGATCATTTCACTGACCACCCATTCACCCCAGCACCGTTTTACACCTCTGTGAACCATGGAAATCCCGTAACAATAATAATAATAATAATAATAATAATAATAATAATAATAATAATAATAATAATAATAGTCGGGCTGGGTAGCTCAGGTGGTAGAGCGCTGGCCTTCTGAGCTGAAGTTGAAGGGTTCGATCCCGTCTCAAGCCGGTGGTATATAAAGGTGCTCAAATACGTCAGCCTCGTGTCGGTAGATTTACCTTCACATAAATTAACTCCTGCGGGACCAAATTGCGGCACCTCGGGGTCGCTGAAAACCGTAAAAGTAGTCAGTGGAACGTAAAAACAATAATACTGTCATTTATTATTGTTTCTTTCGAATGCGGATACAAAGGTGATCGTTAAAAGGCGACATCCATCAGTTGTTCAGATTCTACGAAAAACTATAGGTCTTGTAGCCCATATTTAAAGTAGCGTCAACCTCCTTGCTTGTTATTAAAATTGGTGATACTAAGCGAGTTGGCCGTGCGGTTAGTGGCACGCAGCTGTGTGCCTGCATCCGGGAGACAGTGGGTTCGAACCCCACTGTCGGCTGTTTTCCGTACTTTCCCCATTTTCACACCAGGCATATGCTGGGGGGCTTTAACTTAAGGCTACGGGCGCTTCCTTCCCACTCCTATCCCATGGTAGCCATAAGACCTATATGTCGGTGCGACGTAAAGCAAATCGTAAAAAAAAAAAAAAAAAAAAAAAAAAAAGTGAATAGTTTTGTCCCTACCCGAAGGATGAATACATACAGCCTCTCCTGGTGTTATCACGATGACTGTAATTTGATTATAAAATATCACTTCCCATCTCTTGTTATATCTTCTCATTTCTAAATAGGGGTAGCAGTTACAGTAGCCTTCTACTTTTCAGCATCGCCACTTGTGTAACTGAACACCGCACGTAATTTACCCTAATGTTTATGTTGGCACCGATTTCCAATGTACTACGAGATATTGTACCGTAATCAGTGACATGGGCGCCCATATGACAGTTTCTAGAGGGGGGCCCAGACCTGGGGGTACGTAGTAATTTGAATATTTTGGAAGATAAATGGCGATTTGTATTCTGCACTAGAATAACCCACGGTATCCTCTGCCTGTTGGTGGTGGACGGTACTACCGCTTTAACGTAATACTGACTTAAAATCATTTTCTTGAAAGGAAAACACGTGACCACACTAGATTTTTGCCTTTCCCGGAGATCTAGAGGGGGGCCGTGGCCCCACCTTGCCCCCGGGTATGGGCGCCCTTGATCAGTGATCATGGTCGTGTACGTTAAATCTCACTCCACACTTGGACTAGAAGGAAATACTACACAAATTCGAATTCAGACTCTGTGAGCGGTTATGATGACTGATTTGATTAACCCCATGTTTCCTTAATTATCTGCAGACAAGTGTTGGTATTGCATATTAGTTTTAGTCTAGGGTGCCTTTCGCCATCCTCGTTCCAAATATTAATTTCAGTGACAGAGGCTGTCAGGTAATTACGCATTATATAAAATTAATGTTAAGTGCACAGAAAATTCAGATAGGAGTACTGTCATACTGAGAGAAAGCGACACGTAACAGAATTATATAACTCAATTAAAGAAATAAGAATAAACAAATAAGTTGCCGTAAATATAAAATTAATGAAGAAAGAAAGAAAAGTGCTTGTTTTTATCATATACTATTCACTAAGAAGAGTTATCACTATTGACTCGCATTGGCAAACTTGGAAAATCTTCGATTACTGGCCTTGTGAGTGCTCAACTTTACCCTTGATCTTAAAGGAATATATGGTATAGAGAATAGTTGATGGATTGCGAACCGTTTTGTGCATAGCTAAAGCACAGCACTAACAACCGAGTTGGGGTCAGAAGGCCAGCGCCTCAACCGTCTGAGTCACTCAACCCAACTTGAATGAAACTTGTCTGTTGATCCATGTTATTCTCCTCCTGCCGCAGTGGGTATAGGAGTGAAATAGGTGATCTGAGACATACAACAGAGTCCTGTTGTTATTGTTGCTGCTGCTCCTGCTGCTGTTGTATCATCAGTCGACATACTGGTTTGGTGCAGCTGTTCATGCCACCCAATTCGGATCTTTATTTCTAAATACTGCATTTTACATTCGCTCTAATCTCTTTGTCATATTAGTGTCTTGGCTTCCTCACACCGATCTTACTCCCTACACTTTCCTTCAAAACCAGCGAACTAGTACTGAGAGTCCCAAGATATCTCCTCTCTCTCTCTCTCTCTCTCTCTCTCTCTCTCTCTCTCTCTCTCTCTCTCTCTGTCCAATTTTACCAAATCATTCTTATTTCATGAATCTGATTCAGTAATACTTCATCTGTGATTTAACAATGTACTATCCCAGCATATTCTTGGGATAAGTACACGTAAACTCTAGGAAAACTCAAAATTCGTAGCAAATTGAACCACTCAATTTACTGGAGCAAGATCTTAGTAAATCAGTGTAAATCTCACAAACGTATCACGAACAAACCTCCGTGTACTAGTCTATAGAAACTACATATCTGAATTGTAAGTGGTTATGAATCACAACATACAGTTGATTAAGATAATCCAGTTAGGTTCAGTAGGTTCAGACAATAATTGTTCGGCAGAGTTTGTCACCACGTGTCACACTGGAAATAAATTAAATAAAATTAAATAAATAAGAAGAACTGACTGACTGTCAGCAATGCCAAATTACTTGTCCAATACAAAAACAGGAAGATGGTAGCGATGGGTCTTGCTTTACGGGAAAGCACAAATGGATAAGCATCCCCTTTTAACTCTTATTACAAGAATAGAAGAAACAGGACAGGCCCTTTAGAAAATAAATAAATAAATAAATAAATAAATAAAGATATCGACAAGGGGAAAGGAAGAGCGACAAAAAATTCCTCCGCCCTGGCAAACCTAATACCATCGGCCTAGGAAGAGAACATGAGCTGACAAGGGTGGTCAAACAGGAAATATGACGAACTTGGTAGAACTAAGGCTCTATAAGTCTTTAGAGAGCCCTAGGTAGAACTGGAAGCTTAGTCACATCAAACCAGGGACCCACGGCCGCCAGCTCTCGCTCCGAGTCGATAACGCCCGGTTTGGAAAAACTCGGGGTCTTTTACTATAGGGCTACGCCAGCGATCTATTCCTGCATCACATCCCAGTACAGAACCCTGCACCAGCGGGAAAACGCTAAGTTGAAGAAAAAGAAGATCTGAGTACAGAAAATACATTGTAGAGAACAAGGAATTTAAAAACAACACACTAATCTTGCTGCCACTGCACTCTCAAATGAATCCATGTGACTAGCAGTAGGGCCTACTGCATGCGTGAATTGTTAAGTCGTATCTCCGTCAACATTCTGTTCACTGCGCTTCGCCTGTAAACTCTCCTTTCATGGTTGATGGACACACAGAGGTCACATAACTTTTAAGCACTATGACTTATTTTATGTTCCTGTATACCATTCGTATCGTCTATAACGCTATGTCTATTAACTGAATTACTATGCTCTGCGTGTCTCATGAGTACCACTAGACTGGGTCCGAATCGAAAGAGGACATTATTATTATTATTATTATTATTATTATTATTATTATTATTATTATTATTATTATTATTATTATTATTATTATTATCATCATCGCCGAGTGAAGTGGTTGCACGTTTCGCGTGGTGGAGTTGTTAGTTTGTATTCACATTTATACCCATAAAACCTATCTGAGCTGATGTCACGTAAAACCGATAGGAAAATGACATTATTATTATTAGTAGTAGTAGTAGTAGTAGTAGTAGTAGTGGTTTAACGTCACTCAAAATCCAATACGTTTTCGGCGACGATGGGATAGGAAAGGGAAGGGAAGGTACAGCGCAGCATTTGCATGGTGTAAACATGGGAAACTACGGAAAACAATCTTCGGTGCTACCAATAGTGGAGATCGACACCACCATCTCCCGAATGTAAGTTTACAGTTACGCGACCCATTCCGTGCAGCCAAACTGCTCGCTTGTATTGACATTTCCTATACTATAAATACTTCAGAGTAACGTTATCATGGAAGTTCAAAGAGCAAAAGTAAGCTTATAGATTTACATGACTGTAGATACAGTCATCATAACCACGGGACCGCCCTGTGGGTGGTGGCGGTAGAATACATCCATGGTATCCCCTGCCTGTAGTAAGAGGCAACTAAAAGGGGGACCAACGGCTCTTATATTGGGAGCGTTGGTTGGCGACCACGATTCCCCTAGCTGAGTCACACATTGCTTCCACTTGTACCTTACTCCTCATTTTCATCTTCCCCCCCTTGCTCAACTCGTGTTCTCTTCCGACACCAATGGTGTTTAGTTTGCGCGGCCGAAGGAGTCTCTCATTTTCACGCCCTTCGCGGTCCTTGCCTTTCTTTTGCCGATACCTTCATTCTTCGAAGTGCCGGATCTCTTTAATTGCCCTTCTGATTATTGTTAAGAGAGGATGACTACCCAGCTGTACTTCATCTTCAAACAATAACCACCACCATCACCATCCTATAGTTTTTCGTCGAATCCGAAACACAAAGAAGTGATAACCTTCTGCTTCATCTAGTCTATATGAAATAGGGAGAGCTGGCCAAAGTTAATCCTACTGTGTATTTCCTCGTGTCCTTAATAGATTTTCATCCTAGAGTTCGAGTCATAAGCAAAAAACAATGCCGTTCTAGAAGCCGGTGTTAAAAATGCCAAGAAGCGTTTTTATTAGTTCGCTTTTATGGACAGATGAACTCGCCCATTCTCTAGCTCTCAAAACGTGCGGAACGAAAAATGTAGACATAAAAAACTCTCAGCTCGGTTCACTGTTGTTACTACGATGGGATTAGTTCAATACAAGCGTTCACTAACCGTTATCCTTCTTTTATATTCTCATAATTTGGAGAGGTCATGTGTTACAATAACAAACAGTACACTCTGTAGTAAGAGCTTGAATAATCCAAACTTGATAAACGATTGCTGATTATTCAGATTGGACTCATTATGTAAATGTCTTAATAATTAATATAAATAATACTGACACATTAGCTTAATAATTATTTGACCATATCCTGCGTTCAATAAGAAGAGATTAGAAGAAATGAATGACATTTGTTGCATAACTTATGTTCTCTAGCTTCATATTCAGCCAGTCTTATACTGAAGTTCCTGAGGTTTAGGTACAATCACTTTCACATCAGTTCTTGCCCCTACACATGTGCTATATAGCAAAAGTGTGTCTGACCTAACCATTTGTTATGCCATTCTCTGATAACATCTTGAACCTGTCATATTCATAATACACGAAGTAGACCTATGATACGAACCTCCGGAAATTTTCGCCGAATGTAAAAGTCTCTTACAATTCTATTCAGTGTGTCTTCGTTTAATACAAAGATGTTTCAAAACTTTAGTAGTTTAGCGAGACCCACCGTAACAACTCTCCAAGCAACAGTGCTATACCGCAGCATTAAGCTGCCTCTGTGAATCAGTGATCTGACATACTGCATGATCACACGTTCATGGGTTCGATCACGACTGAGGTGGACTGCTGTCGTATTTATATTTTTCTGCTAGTGATTTGATGATGATGCTTGTCGTTTTAAGGGGCCTAACATCTAGGTCATCGGCCCCTCGCTAGTGATTTAACGTCGCACTAACGCATCGAAGATTTACGGCGACGCTGAGCATGGGAAAGGGCTAGACTGTGAAGGCAGCTACCATGACTAAGGTATACCCCCAGCATTCACCTGGTGTGAAAATGGGAAACAACGGATAACCATTTTCAGGGCTACCGGCTGTTGGATTCTAATCCACCACCTCCCGAATGCAAGCTCACAGCTACGCGATCCTAATCGCACGGTCAACTCACTGGTTTGAAGGACGGTCAAAACTCTCGGTGCATCAAGGCATTTTTGTTGGTATGGTAAAAAAAAACTCCTAGAACATTCAGTCACTCGACATAATCTATACTAATATTATAAAGAGGAAAATTTTGTATGTTTGCAACGGATAGACTCAAAAACTACTGAACCGATTTTAAAAATGATTTCGCCTATAGAAAGCTATATTGCCAGTGAGTAACATGGGCTGCATTTTATTTTCAAAACAATTCGAGGTGGGGGGCACGGGGGGGGGGAGATATAAAAATAATAGGCTAATTTAGGCAAAATATATAATTTGTCGTATTAGGACGAGACAAAGCTAAATGTAATCCTCTTGGCGCAAAGAACAAAACTCAGTAAGCCCTACGGGCCCGAAAACTATGTTTTAAGGCCTGAAAACCAACCGTTACGGAGATATTGGCAGCACACTACCCCTGCTCTAGGAATCGGGATAAAAGAAATGAACTGCCGTATCCACGGCAACATCAGCTCCAGGATACTAGAGCAGCGAGATTTTGCATGTACGTTTGGGCATAGCTGCCAACCAAAATTGGTACACATAAGACTTACTATCTGGAAAAAATATACTGTTGTGTAAGGCACTCATAGGACTCCTTTGGTCGGGGATGGGAAGGGGGTAAAGTATAAAAGTCTTACTACTGCATATATAAAAATGGATGTATGTGTGTGTGTAAATGACATCTCCTAAACCACTGGAGCAATTTCAACCAAACTTGGTACACAAATTACTATCGGGACACGAGCACTGTGGGGGTAAACCATCCCTAGCGCCCTTAAGGGAGGGGATCGGGGGGGGGGGCGGTAGATAAAAAAATCAAGAATAGTGTCGAATTCACAGTTTTCGAGGTCGCTGATTTGAAAAGTAATACTCCAGAATTTTTTAAAGTCAAAGTTCACCCCCCCCTTTTCTACGTGGGGAGCGAAGGGGAGGTGGTGAGATATAGAAATATTTAAAAACAGTTTCGAATCCATAGATTTCAGGGTCTCTGAGATGAATAGTACTACTCCGGATTTTTACAAGTCCAAGTGGGGGGGGACGACGGGGGAGAGATATAAAAATAATCGAAAAACTATATATAAAAATCTTATTTTCATCCTCTTACTATATATAAAAATGGACGTATATGTGTGCGTGGGTGTGTGTGGGTGTGTAAATGACATCTCCTAACCCACTGGAGCAATTTCAACAAACTTGGTACACTTATCAGTATCAGGAGACAAACCGCGTGGGGGTAAGACACCCCTAGCACCCTTATGGGCAGGGGGCGGGAGGGGGGGTGGTATAAAAAAAATCCAGAACAGTATCGAATCCATAGTTTTCAAGGTCGCTGAAATGAATAGTGACACTCCGAATTTTTTAAAGTTCATGTTCAGCCCCCTTTGGGGTGAGGGTGAGGGGGGAGTGAGATATAAAAATAATCGAAAACAGTGTCGAATTTACAATTTTCGGGGTCACTGAGATGAATGGTGACAATCCAGATTGTTTAATCTCTTAGGGGTGGGTGGCGAGAGGGGGACAGTCTCATCGACAGTTGAAATCCTGTACATCGTATCTATAGTGCGACGGCTAAATACATATAGTTATCACTTTTTTCTTTTGCTATTTGCTTTACGTCGCACCGGCATAGATAAGTCTTATGGCGACGATGGGACAGGAAAGGGCTAGGAGTGGGAAGGAAGCGGCCGTGGCCTTAATTAAGGTACAGCTCCAGCATTTGCCTAGTGTGAAAATGGGAAACCACGGAAAACCATTTTAGGGCTGCCGACAGTGGGGTTCGAACCTACCATCTCCCGAATACTGGATACTGGCCGCAGTTAAGCGACTGCAGCTATCGAGCTCGGTAGTTATCACTTATTAATTTTTGACAGAAATACTTCCCAGTCGATTCGAGCTTCCATAAGGACGAAGTTTTACTCGAAAATTAAATAACCTGAAACTTGAAATCAAACATCTAAATAATTCTAAAACTACAAAATAGATCGTAACATATCAATTTGCAAGTCAAAGAGGAATTGCATAAAAATTCACTTCACACATAACTAACTGGTAATGCAAATCTTAAAAGGTAAATATTCAAAAACTATCCGGACAACGCCGGGTACCACAGCTAGTAAATTATATTTTGGTAACTGCATTTTATAAAATATACCAAAACTATACTTATTTCATGGAAGAATGATATTTCATGCCCTTAATGCTTATTTTATATAATTATGTTACTGGTTTAACGTCCCACTAACTAGATTTTTAGTTTTGGTAGACGCTGAGATGCCAGAATTTTGTCTTGCGGGAGTTCTTGTGCATGCCGGCGAATCTATCGACACGAGGCTGGTGTATCTTCAAATACTACCGGATTAAGCCGGGATCGAACTCGCCAACTTGGGCTTAGAAGACCAGCGCTCTAGCACCTGAGTCACTCAATCCAGCACTTAGTAGAGAATAGGAGACAATATACTCTGTGAATTTCTGACATTCGAGCCTGAACAGGAGTAGCGAAAAATGTCGAACACAAACCCGCGTGGTATAATTACACGGGATTCTCTGTAACGTACATTTTTCAACAAAAGAATACTCACAGGTATACTTCATCAACAGAAGACTGAAAGAATGGCAAGAACAACTCCTGCAAGTCATTAGCACCTAATCACCAAAAGCCGGTCGTCATTAAATTATTTCCATACCTACAGTTGGAATGATAATTCCATTTGGTAGGTCACGGGAAATAAAATAACAGATGTATGAATAGCAGGTATTGCAAGACACCACCATAACCGGAACGTCAATATACTACTTTCGTTACTAAACGTCATCTCTGAGAGTGTTCCTAACTCCTTTAGTAATTTTAAAGACATACAAATCTGAATTTATATTGAAAAATATGAAAATTAATATTCAATGAATAAAATACACAATCGTCGGACCTTGAACTCACACTTACTTCTTACCTACTTACTTACCCATACGTTATGTGAAGGGCGCCAGCTACAACTCAGTGCAGCAATAATAGAATGAGAATCTTGAATATCTCTAGGGTGTGGGGTAATAAGCCTACTTTTGACAACATACCATATAGGCTCTGGGAAAAGGAGATTGGCGTTCGGTTTCCCCATTAAATTTGAGGTTATCTAATTCTGTCATCAAAATAAAACGATAAATTGCTTTGATAGAACAAAATAGAAAAAATAGTAAGTCTTGCTGCGATAAAACAGATGAGAATATGAAATTATGACATTGCAACTGAAAGAAACTAGGCATGAATTTGAATTCTTCTTGACCGGACATTTAACAATTATACACGAAATTTATCCCTCACTGGTTCACTTGACTGTACCTTCAACACTTTGAGTGTAATTACGACGTATTCCTTTGAATTGGTATTTGCTGTAGATGTATCAAGCCTAATTTGGTGATGTATCCTTTTTGTTTCACTGACGACTAAGTATCCATGTGATGACTTCTTGGAAAGTCTATCCTTCTGTGACTTCGTGGTAAGCCTTCCCCTCCGTATCTTCAACTAAGTGACTGACCAATTGTGACCTCACTCTCTCAATGACCAATGACTAATGACTCACTGAGTCCTCTCCTTCCCGTAGACTCCCGTTGACATAATGACCGACTGAGGCCTCTCCATCTCGTTCACTCAATGACTGTTCACTTATCCATTTGACTTCTTCACTGTACATCTTCCGTTTAACTAAAGACGGACGCTACAATATACAGCCACCTTATATAGACCTTAGTTGACACACCTACGCAATATCTAGGAATAACTATGATCTACTCCCACCTCGCGACAAATGTTACACCCTATGGTGAAACCGCCGGCGGCACCCTGGGTATCTCAAAGAAACTGAGCTCACCGCTAAATGCACACGATGACGTAGCGATGACTCGGCAATAACTCCAGCAGTATTTCGCAATGTTACAATGTCACAAGTTATTGCACACGCTACATCCACATCTGATATACAGCAACTCTTACTGTACATGTTTTCAGTGTTAATCTACACACACGTATATATACATAACAATTTGACTACAATAACGCAAGCGACAAGCATTGCAGAATTGAACTGAACTATAATAATAATAATAATAATAATAATAATAATAATAATACAATAATAGTAATCTTACAGATAAAATAATAATACTGACATAATAATAATAATAATAATAATAATAATAATAATAATAATACAGGTATCACCTTGTAATGGGATTTGAACCGTTACATCTCTACGCGAATTAACCCATTCATATAGCTATAATGTTACATAATTCATTAAGTACCCTAAACGATGACAAACAGAACTCTAAATAAAAGTGGATGGGTTTTTTTTTTTTTGCTAGTGGCTTTACGTCGCACTGAAACAGATAGGTCTTAGCGACGATGGGATAGGAAAGACTTAGGAGTTAGAAGGAAGCGGCCGTGGCCTTAATTAGCATTTGCTTGGCGTGAAAATGGGAAAACACGGAAAACCATCTTCAGGGCTACCGACAGTGGGATTCAAACCAACTATCTCCCGGATGCAAGCTCACAACCGCGTGGCCAACTCGCCCGGTCTAAATAAAAAGCAGAACTGTCCTGAATATAATCACTGTTCGATCGTGGAAGAAAATCGTCACGTGACATTATTTTCAGAACATCCGAGATAACTGTATGGAGGAAATCGAAAGAGTATATACAACTATGTAAGCAAG
Source organism: Anabrus simplex (assembly GCF_040414725.1). NCBI lineage: Eukaryota > Metazoa > Arthropoda > Insecta > Orthoptera > Tettigoniidae > Anabrus > Anabrus simplex. The sequence continues at coordinate 592,126,482 of NC_090265.1, forward strand.
CCTACTGATATACAACACGTGGATTGGGAAGTAGAATACGGCATCCCCCTACCTGTCGTACCAAGAGGCAACAATTGGGTAGCGTTGTTTGCCGACCACGGGCCCCCTCACCTATCGGCAGTATGGCACTGCTTTCCTTTGTGTCACGTTCCTCGCTTTCATCTTTCCAATCCGATCTTCCGTGGTCAACTGTTGCTCTCTTCCGATCCCGACGGTTTTACGTTTCCGAGATCAAGGGAGTCCTGAATGACTCCCCTCCCTCCGCCTTTCCCTTTCTTTTTCCAATAATTTCTTCCTTTTTCTCTTCTGATTAGCGTTAAGAGGTGTTACGATCTCCGCTACCGCTACGTATACATCCTACCTTCGTATGCTGGTTTTCGCCGATCACGCCACTACCACTTCATTCACTCTTCTGCTATGCTCACCTGTCGCCTGCCTACTCTGTTCATCACGTGATCCTGACGTCATCTTCTTCACCACGCACCGCCTCCTCTACCTGTGTGTGTACTTGCGCTAACCTCTATTGGACACGTGATTATGACGTTTCTGGAATATGCTGGTTTTCAACTTCTCTATTCTTCTCGATGTTTCTGTACGATTATATAATCTCACTCCACCGCTCAAAATATTGAGTCTGGCTTCGTTACGGAGTGGTGGAAGCAGCCATACTACTACTACTACGTTCGATATTCTCATTTACCATCTGGACTGTTATTTTCTTCAGGTTATCCGGTGAGCAAGTTTTATCATAATGTTATTTGGACATTAAATTCTTCATTGGGCCATCTGCCCCACTTGAACTTTACTTTGGCCAGCTTATTACGGCATCAAATATATATGCAAGACTTTATTTCGACTAAAACCTTTCAAACACGAACTGTACTACGGACAACGGAATTTTGAAATCACAATATCTGTTTCCTTGGACCATCGTTACCTTTTGGTATATGTTTATTTAACACATTCTGCAGCGTAACTTCACCCGGCGAAGAGAATCCCTTTCCCAGTTCAATCGCTACTTCATTTTTATCCTTTTTCCTTCCTTTCACTTCTTCTTTCATGTTGCTTCCTCTATATCGACTTATATTATTCTTCATTGTACCCTTTATACTTATACATACGGTTTTTGATGTTTTATATTGTAAATGTGGCACATTTTCCTTGTCTTTCAAGGTTTCCTCTATATATTTCAGTCTAGCAAACTCTTGTCTGCGATTTACTAAACTTGTTGAAAAATGTTTACTATTTTTATTATCTGTTAAATACATATCCTGTTTGCTTTGTTAAATTCGAGATTTTCTTGTTCCTGTCACTTTCTCTTGGTCCTATTCCTTCTCACTGCGCAAATTCTGCAGTAAATTTTTATTATTATTATTATTATTATTATTATTATTATATCGTGCTGCTTCTTCTACCACATCTATGCTTGAGCTATCAACTAATATTGTATACTATTTTTATCTCTGCTTCGTATGTACCTACGAAGATAGCTGAGGGTATCTATATTATTCCTGAACACCCTCACTACCACTATATTGATAATCGGACCCCTCAAAACAGTAAGATAACTGAGCAATCTCACCTCAGTATGATAGCAAACCACTCTCTTATCTCAGAGGAAATGTTCATCTAGCTGAACTTTCCCTTCAAGCAAAAATCACAACCACAATCACTGCTGATATGAATACAACCAAAGGTCATCCAGTTTACGTGCGAACAACAGGGACATTACTTTTTTTAAATCGTACGTGCACTGACCGAATTCGAATCGTGGCAGATTTGGTGAAAAGCTAGTAATAATGTGAGACTCTTATCACGCCATGGAAATTCTGGTACAACTACTGACGCGGATACCTCACTTCAAAGCTGTACTTTCCCTGGACTATGCTCCGAAAAACACAAGTTTGGACGAGTATTCCTCATCCTTTGGAAAACTTTAAAATACAGTAACAGTTTTAGATACACTAAACAGACAGGAAACTACACAGAACGAATCCTGTAAATAATAATTAGAGCCCAGATTTTTAGGCATTAATAGGTAAGAATGCAAACTTAATGAAGCAAGTAAGCCCGGACAACGGTTCTGCTACGACATGCGCATAAACATTAGGGGCCCGGCCTTTTACAACCCCTAAAAGTTATGTTACTCCCCGTTACAGTGCAGAAGAACGGGCTAGACTATACCCCCTACTCGGCAAATAAGTTTTCATTCTAACCTATTACTGCCTAAACATCCGGGCTCTAATAATAATAATAATAATAATAATGCATGGCCTCTGCTACCGTGTGCAGGTATTTTCATTTGACGTCTAAACTGCCTATGAGACGAATTCGACGTTCTGTTTTACCCAATGAGTAAATCAGATCTCAGTTGGGAGACCTATACATGAGTTTTCATTCATTTTGTCGGGTAAACTCCAAATGTGTCACCAGCAATCTTTTACATGCCGAGATCGTACTACATGCAGTGACGAATGGACTATTTTTCGCTTTTCAAAATTCCGATTACCTCTGCCGGGTTTGAACCAGTGATCTTGGATTAAGAGGCCGACATTCCATCGCTGATCCACAGAGGGAGCTGTAAAATGAAATTAATGAAGAAGGGTTAATCTACTAGTGCATTACTGGCCCAGAGTTGTAGAGAATTACGGTACTCCTACCTGCCGGGCTGAGTGGCTCAGACGGTTGAGGCGCTGGCCTTCTAACCCCAACTTGGCAGGTTCGATCCTGGCTCAGTCCGGTGGTATTTGAAGGTGCTCAAATACGACAGCCTCATGTCGGTAGATTTACTGGCACGTAAAAGAACTCCTGCGGGACTAAATTCCGGCACCTCGGCGTCTCCGAAAGCCGTAAAAAGTAGTTAGTGGGACGTAAAGCCAATATTATTATTATTAGTAGTAGTAGTAGTAGTAGTACTCCTACCTACAGGTCAACTGACTGCACCGGCATTCGATACCGAGCGATGCCTATTATGTTACAGAGCGAGCTACTATTAATTCGTTTTAAATAAACTGTGAACTATTATTGTTTCTCATGCACAGTAGGAAGTATCAGTTTGTTACGTTGTAGGATAGTTTAGGAAAGAGTAGGATACGATTCCACCTTACTTCAAGTCCTAACTATACATAAAAAATCTGCTCGTTTAAATTGTCATTGTAGATCACATTCGCCAATTAACTAGTGTTTCAAAAAGCTCTCGCAACAATCTTATCGTTCAACACATCCGGTGCATTTATGTCGAGAGCTAGCCAGGGCTGTAGGTCAAACGGGGATTAATACCGTGATCAGATCTATACTTCAAATTAACTATTCTATTCATTATGTACTCGTACTCTCTCCCGGCAACAATAAGCACATTATTATTATTGTTATTATTATACTGTATTTAAAAATATTCTCACAGTATTTTACGATGACGAACAGAACCTTGACAGTTCCCATGTAAAATGAGATTGTGGTATTCAGAAATCATACTTTTGAAAAGCATTGCAGTACAACGCCCATGGGCATGGTTCCTAAATATGAAAACAGAACCTTAGAGCACTGATAAGGCAGCTATGTTCATGAAGACTTAGTGAATCCAAAACGTTTACAAAAGTCAGAAAAAATGTTGGGGATGGAAGGAGTGAAGGGTATTTGAAGAATAACTATTTTAAGATCTAAGGTATACATTTCCACGTGCAATTTATGCTACCTTCTTGCTGTGAACTCGATAACTAAAGGAAGCAGTGGCGTATGCTGGGATCAAGACGTTGGCTACCACTAGACTTAGGTTACCCCTTTGCAATGATTGGTTTACTGCAGCCGGTAGCCTGCTGTGTTGTCAAGGCTGCTTCACAAGCTACTGCCCTGGCCTCTGCTACTGTCAATAATCCAACACCTGATCAGTGAAGACGGTAGCCTAAGGTTTAGCAAATAAAAGTCTTAAGCAAATTAAAGTCCGGATTTGTGTGTAATGGAGCGAACGTTTGCCCGATGGTCCTGGTTCAATTCTCAGAATCAACCCCCTCGTACTGTTAATTTCCCTGGCTTGGGGACTGGGTGCTTACGACGTCTTTGCCATTCATTTCATCCTCATTAGGTCACCACCAAGCCTACACAGATGCCATGCACCATTATTATTAAATAAAAATCCTATCGTTCACTGATGTATTAGTTATTAGCTTCCTCGGGCGATCAGTGGTGGTGTTCGACCCATGATCACGGGTTTGATTCCAACCAACAAAAGAGAAGACTAACCCTGAAAGGTTGCATTTCATTTTAGCAGATCTACCTATAAAAAGAAAAAAATATATTACTCCTATAACAGCAGCCCTGCAGTGTCTTCCTACAAGGATGTAGAAATAAATGGGAGTGAAATCACAGCACTTTGTTATCTACATAATTAAGCCAGAAGTATGAAGTGAGGAAGTATATACGATGAGTAACGCACGGTTGTTCGTTACCAGTGGCGATCTGACGGAACGAAGCCTAGCATGCCTATCCCCCTGGTCCCCGCACCTATCGTACATACAGCAGCAAGCCACACAAGGGGAGAGGGACTAGAGCCTGGACTGCAAGATCACTTTCCGATGGCTTGCTCTCGGAAATACGTGCGACGTTTTTTCTCATTGCTTTTAACTTTTGTAAATGGAACAATGTGTCAGATGCTTACAATATAATGTGCTTCAGATTTCCGTCGTTCTCATGTGAGGTTTAGGCTTCAAGGATAGCCTAAGTAGCCCTCAGTATACGCCACTGAAAGGGACACCTTTCTTTAATCTGTGGCTTTCCCAGCCCTCTAGGCCTGCCACAATTTCTGCTCGCCAGCCAAATAGCCAGAGTAGACGTGACATGCGATCAACCAAACGCCACTGGTTAAGAGGCACAAATATAACCTCTATGCTGCAGAGTTGGCCATTGTGATATTAATTTTCCCGGGTAGATAGTGGATACGCTTTCGGGCTTCAGTTACATACGGACCTTCCAAAAATGAGAATGTCTGGCGAGTACCGAACCCACTATTTTGGCGTAGCCTGTACTGACTCCTAATCCAACTGCTGATCAAGACTGCTGATTTTTAACAATATGTTTTTATCATTTCTGGAGAAATATTACTACAATCTCAAAGAAAAAACAAGCCCCGTGGAGTAGCGGTAGTGTGCATGTCTCTCATCCGTAAACGAGTTCGATTCCCGGCCAGTCCAGGCATTTTGCCATACCGGCCACATAGCACACCAGAATCTGTAGGCCATCTGCCTGGGTAGCAGTCACCTCCACAGATCCACTAATGAAGTACCATAATCTGTGCAACATAATCGTATTTAATTTGCTTCAAGGACAATTTTCTCTGACTGCGAACATACTGTAGACAGAATACTGAGGATGTTTAGGACACCTTTTATCCTTGTTATATTAATCTCTTATATAACGTATTTACTCGGATCGAATGTTGGATATCTGTGAACCGGGGCAGACACCAACTGTGGCTGATGTACACCCCACGCTTTATATCCTGTATATAAATTACAGCAATTTGTGTAAGTGCTTATCCATGTTTTATGGAAGTTGTGTGTGGATGTAAAAGTAGTGATGGCTGGGATATATTTATGTCATGTCTACTACCTTCATACCTACAGGTAACTGTAGATTTCTCGCAGTTTTAACAATTAACATACAGTTTCGAGTCGAGTCGAGCGAAAGCGTTTTATTACACTTCAAAATACAGTAAAGAGAAATTAAGAATCATTTACCTAAACAACCACCTCTGCGAAAGGCCAAGACCTAGTGGCTTTCATAATATATACACATATTACTATTATTCTTATTATTAATAGTATTATTATTATTATCTTTTCCCAATTTATTGGGGCCGGCATTTGTTGTGGATTTGGTCCAGTTTTAAGGCTGAATACACTTCTTGTCGCCAACCCTATGTGGAGGAATGTATTCTCCACAGTGTGTTTCTGTGGTGGTTGGTAGTGTGGTGAAGAGATGTGTTTTAAGGCTCACAAAAACACCCAGTTCCTGAGCAAGAGGAATACGCAATTAAAATCTTGCCGAAAATCGAACCTAGCGTTCTCTGAACTAAAGGCTTATAAACTAATCATTCCGCCAAGAAGGCGAAAAAAAAATTAACTGTCCTATTACCGTGCATAAATTAATTGCAGGAGCAACCTCTCACATTAATATCTACCTTTGCATACCCAAGATCTACAGCATATAAAGAACGATGTAACTGCATGTCAATCCTATATCCCCTTCTTGCTTTTTTTCTCTTTGTATTCTTTCAACTAGAAAATACAATATAGAACGATTTAGCTTTTCGTTCTCTATTTGCATCTGCTTAAGAAAGGGAATGTAACGTTGGAAATAATATTTCTAACTAGGTTTTTCCATAAAATAAACTGGCACGTCGTGGACAACATCCCCGACTATTTAGTGCCGTAGAAGTCTCTCTGATTACCTCCTGGTTTTGGTGAATGTACTGTTCCTTGTGGAACGTACTTAAATCTGGTTGTTAAGTTTGTGGAAAACATATTCTAGCGGTTCAATATCGCACTAACCTAGGTTCCCGGCGACGATGGTAGAGGAAACGATGAAACAAGGAAGGAAACGGGCGAGGCCGTAGTTATGTACTATCCCCAGCATGTGCCTAGTGTGAAAATGGGAAACCGCGGAAAATCATCTTCAGGGCTGTCGATAGTGTGGTTCGAATCCGTCTCACGAATGCAAGCTTATAGCTACCCGAACTGTAACATGCAGCCAACTCCCTCAGTAGGAAGGAAACTACCGAGCTCGATAGCTGCAGTCGCTTAAGTGCGGCCAGTATCCAGTAATCGGGAGATAGTGGGTTCGAGCCCCACTGTCGGCAGCCCTGAAGATGGTTTTCCGTGGTTTCTCATTTTCACACCAGGCAAATGCCGGGGCTGTACCTTAAGGCAACGGCCGCTTCCTGCCAATTCCTAGGCCTTTCTTCTCCCATCGTCGCCATAAAACATGTCTGTGTCGGTGAGACGTAAAGCAAATAGCAACAAAAAAAAAAAGAGAAGGAATCAGACACAGTCAATGCAATAGCAACCATCCAGTCACTTTATAATCTCGTATCTCTTCCTCGTTATCTCCCCTTACCCGAATATCACTTACTCCTAGCACATTCAGATGCATCCTCTTTGTTGACTCAGCCAGTTCTACGTTCATCCTTCCATAAGCCCCATTAACATTGATAGCTCCCCATCGAATTCCATTTCGTTCGCCAAGTTGTTTCCAAGGAGTCCCTCGCCTGTCAAATGGGAGTGAGACTCCGTTACTCCCATAGGTCCAAGGCTTGCTTAAAATGTTCTGAGCTCGGTAAATTCATGAAGCAGGATGCTACCCTACTTACACATAGTCCAAGTGAGGATCTCTCCTCTAACGTGTTATGGACCACCGGTGAACTGCATAGTCCTAGCTGCCTGAGCACAAGGAGGGCCATGACTCAGAATATGTCCGAGATACCCACTCCCATTCCGTAGCAATCGGTATCCCGACTCTGAGGACCGCTTACTAGGCCACTCAGCTGTTGCCCATGGTTCGCGAACTAGGACTTGACTACAGTAACCCACACCATGAGCCATCTACATATATTTCTAAAATAAATGTATTTCGACCAAGCTGCATAATACTATAGAGAAATAATTAATCAGCAGTATCTGAAATACAAAAGTACAGGCATTTTCAAAATTCAAGACATGCTCACAGGAAGAGGACCCAAGCTGACAAGATATAATCACAGTGATGAATGACAATGATCCACCATAATTCTTGTTTGACCAGGTCCGTCTTGAAAAAGATGTAGTGCTACCAGTGTACTACTGTAATGTCTTCTGGTATGGACTGGATGAAGTTTGTGACTTTCATGTATCAGACTCAATTTCATCCTTGGCTTCGACTATACGAAATTGAAGTATGAGCAATGCTAGTAATGCCATTCCCTCTGCATTCAGTCCCCGTGACGAATGGTATAAAAGTGTCATACATGAGGTTGGTTACTGTGTGAATTTCAGAGGACTTGGCAGACTGATAGTAACAGCCCTATTCGGTTCGGTGAGGAAAGCACGGGAAACTACCTCACTCATTTCCCCAGCACACCCCTTCATCGATGATTAGGTTATCTAGGAAAGCTGACGGTGGATATGCCTTCAGAATGATGACTCAACCTACCACATTATTCTGTGCACTAATCAATGTGTTTATCATTTGTCCACAAACCGTTTTAAACAATTGACAAATAAGAAAATGAAATGGTGTCCGAGGACTTCGGCTCACCAGGTACAGGTCTTTTGATTTGACACCTGTAGGTGACCTGCGCGTCGTGATGAGGATGAAATGATGACGACGATACATACACCTAGCCCCCGTGCCAGGGAAATTAACCAATTATGGTTAAAATTTCCGACCCTGCCGGGAATCGGACCCGGGACCCCCTGTGACCAAAGGCTAGCACGCTAACCATTTAGCCATGGAGCCGGACACAAATAAGAAAATAAGACATCGACCGAATCTATCACGATGCCTGCCCATGTAGGAACTTGAATGATATCATGATCGCAAAATTTGTGATTCAAAATGACACAAGCTCGACAAAAATGTGAACTTAGGCCAAGGCTGAACGCTGACCCAAATCTTCTGGCAGCGAGACATTGCAACAAGTTTGGCCAAATCAATAACAGGGAACAAAACATCACGCAGGCGGGCAGCGGGCTCTCCCTCTCGCACGTACTGTAGTACACTGTGGAGTACCGGCAAAGCTCACTGGCTGCTTGCCCTCAATCAACGGGCCCGAAGCATTCACTGTAGCTTTAATTCACACGGACACGCACCGTGCAAGTGGTGTCCTTACATGACAAGATCACAGAAGAGCCCAAGCGCTAAATTAGATAATTAGAATTGCGACTCGTGGTAGAAATGTCACAGAACATGTAGAACTACCCAAACAAGAGAAGTCACAACGGATCCACAACTGGTGGATAACGTCGTCATAATGTCAGCTTGTCATTCATTGTTTCCCCTTAATCGAGCAATATTATTTAGTTTTCTAATACTTAGGAACATAGATTTACGAATAAGAAAAGTGTTTCTGGGGTGCAACATTTTATGAAAATGAAGAGAGCGAATTGCTAAAAATTTTCCAGACGAGACGGATTAGGAACTCTTGAGATAATGAGTCTTTATTTATTTTTATTTTTTACTTAGATGGTTCAACAATAATGTAATTTTACTTGAAGCTTCTTCGATTGCTACATATTTTAAGACGTCGGGGTCCCATAGGAGTTCCTTAACGTACCGAAAGCTACCAACACGAAAGTTGCTGCATTCAAACACCCTCAAATGCCGTTTTCCTTTTTATATCACTGAAAATTCAGTAAATCAAAATTTGAAATTCCGGATCACGTGGTGTAAAGGCTACCTCTTCCACTTACCTGAAGGCCCCAGGTTTGATTCACAGCTTGTCGAATGATTTTAATCCTATTTCGGCAGACAACTACAAGGTGATACGCATAGAACCAGCCCGACAAAATGGGCTTATATAATATATACTGTATAGATAGTAACGTAATTTTTTCTAGATATACCATCGATTTCGTTAGGTTATTGGAATCAGAGTAGGCGTTGAAAGTGTGCGCCGTTTTCATCAAGGCACGCCGCTAACCGCCATTGCATATTCCTAGTGACTCGCCGCAAAATTTCTCCGATGACATACATTTCGACTACTGTAACATACAGAGTTTGTTTGTCCTTCAGCAAACTACACAAAAAGAAATCCGAGTTGCTGGGGTCGGGGGATCTTGGGGACCACAACCATTAAAAGATGACGTGGTTGGGGAAGAAGCTCCTAATCGACACCACAAGGCCCAATGAATAATATGTCACACTTGTGATCGTTTATGGACATCGAGCCGGTTCAAAATGAATCAAGCATTAGGAAGGGTTCAGTATGCCTCATAAATGCAATTACTAACGCTGTGCGTTTAACGTACCTTCATTTCTATCAATTTTGAGTACTCGTCTTGAAAGGAGGTTCTTTAACGTACCGGTAAATCTACATGATCTAGCACTTAACTACTGACTGCCGATCGAAAGTTGTATTACGTCGCACCGACACAGACACGTCTTATAGCGACGATGGGATATGAGAGAGTTACGAGTGGGAAGGAAGCAACCGTGGCCTTAATTAAGGTACAGCCCCGGCATTTGCCTGGTGTGAAAGTGGGGAAACCACGGAAAGCCACCTTCAGGGCGGGGGTTCGAACCCACTATTTCTCGAAAGAACAACTGCCTGATATGGGGGACAGCGAAGCCGGTCGCGAATAGCAAGCAATACGATGCCTGAGGGATAAGTCACGCTGACAATGTCACCCCAGCATACTCGCAGGGCAACAGTCATCATCACTGAATATAGCAATCACAATCACGAAGAATGTTAGGAAACCGCTAGAGGAAGTAATTGCCAGTAGCAGAACAAAATTTTAAAGGGGATATATTGTCGAATCAAGAATTTAAGAAAACTAATCCAAACGTTAACTTATGTAACCGATTTCGTTATTTATTTTGGTTTAAAATATGTTTCAAAAACATATACAAAAGAGCATGGAAATCACGAATTATTAAGGGATTAAATATTAAGAAGATTGCAGATGATGTTGAAGTACTTTTAAACAAAATATAGTGCATAAATCAATACAGAAGTAAATAACTGGCCAACACTGTTGTCATGTTGAAATACTGGATACCATAAGAGTTCCTCAGTTATTCGACGTTGAACGTACTGATCATTTGGAAAGGTAGCCCATGTAATGTGAATAAAGGAGAGGGAAGTAGATCGGTCACCTAACCGAAAGTAAGGTCTGGCTGACAGCGTCTGGTCAATTGCCCCCTAACCTAGCTAGAGCACTGTCGCCAACGTCTCGATTTTTGGATAAGGCTCTACATAAGGTTCGTCGACTATCTGGAGAACTAAGGCAGAACATGCGGATTACTCAGTTAATTTGGTAAAACGTGGATTCGATTCCGTACCCGGAAATAGTCTTGTAAGGTCTTCAGTCATTAACAGTAAGCAAGCTGTTATATGCGACAAATTTTCAGCCATTATAATGGGCGTTGAATTATTATTATTATTATTATTATTATTATTAGAAATGTGGTTGCATACCAGCATTCACTCGGACTTAACGGGACGGGGAAAAGAAATCCTTCCCCATCTCAGCACAGCAGCTATCTATTCCTGCATTTCAATCTCTGAATAGTTACAAACGCAACGAAGTTGATGTTTTGTGAAGGAAAAGGTGTATTAATTTTGCTACGATTCCATATCAGCTCAAAATTCATTATTTCAACATAAATTATGTTCCACTTCAATATTATTTTCTCAAAGATTTTACGTATTTACTTTTATTAAAATATGAAACTTCATCCATCCTACATGAATAAAGATATAGGGCTACCTGGAGTGAGTGCGTAAAAATACTAGTATCAGGGAGGCCGTTTCCCTAACCGGATTCAAATTTCAGACCTCTCGATCTCAGAACAGTGGTGTATGTCTTGTCATAGATTGAGAGTTCATGTGCTTGGCTACATTGGTAGGGCATTAAGTTCTAGTCTTCTAAAACCTCGCACACCAGTAACCAGAAATAGGTGTAGACTACTAACAACACACCTACTTTGAAAAACCCAACTCTAAGGTAAAAGAAATGCTGCAATGCATACTTGGCAATATAACTTGGAGCTGTTATTGCAGATCCTTGCTGATCTCTTCATTCACGGCCACTCAGCAGTACAACTATTCCACAAGTCTTCATTAAAAGGTGTCTGGTAAGAATGTAGACTGCAGGCAAGCTTAATTGCAGTAATGGCGAAGAGAGCTGGAGGCGAGAGAAAGAAGAAAGAGGAGTGTTTGTTCACGTTATTGTGCCATCCAACGCATGCAACCGACTTCATTAGAACCTGGACAAGTACCGAAAATACAACCAAGACTCCTCAAGTAAGACTGGCGAGCCTAAACAGCTTTTAATTACCATCGCCTAGTCGACAAAGTCGTTGGAGACATGCATCAAAAGCCGTCAAATATCCTTTAGTTGTGAAGTCGGTGCAACACACAACGCAATGGTCTTTAAAAACTCGTTATTGCATAAGATTTTATTATTCTACAATTTATTTGAAAGTAAAAAGCTAGCTGGATTATTTTAGTTCGATCCTAAAACTGAATTTAAATTTTGCACTGTGAAGGGAGATATTTACGCATAGCTATCTGATTCCCAAGGGACTCAACACTAACAGAAATGCAGTGGTGTTCACTATGGGACAGGGAGTAACTGGGTTTAACCCTTAAACATCTGAATTTCTCTTTTTATAGTTGACAAATAAAACAACAGACTATATAACTAAGGATTTATTAAACACGCTGTGTACAAACAACGGTTTCATGAAGATCCTCCCGCCTACGTAATACGCCAGTGAATTAGACGTTGCTAGACAGAACAGTATATGAGACTGTTGACATCGCTGTCCGCAGAGTGTGCAGAAGCACTGATACGATGTCTTGTGAAATCCTCTTTGGCCACAGATCCTGTAATTGAAACAGTGAGTCGCAGTCCTGATGAACACGTGCTGCATTGCAAAGTTACTGTAGGCTTCTTCCATTAGTTTGAATTAAGGTCGGGTGTTAGACGTGCTGATTAATGCTCGCTGCTTTCTTGCCCTTTCTCTGATGTGAGATACATATGCTGCTGTTGATCTGTACTAGCTCCCTGATAAAAAATAAGTCTGTGTCAATCATTCGATACACTAGTAGGATCAATGCTATTCTCGCTAAACAAACTACTCCTAAGTATGCAACTTTAACTGCCTCCAGTCTTTTCAAGTTTGCAGGTGTAAGATAGATCCGGACCTTACCAATTTTATAGCAGACAACTGGTACTAACTTATTACTTTAAAAGGCGTAAAGCTGTTCCTAGCGAGAGTTTCTCAATTTTCACTATACCAAAGATGGCTCTGACCGCAGGAGTGCATCTTTCTTGTATACGTTTGAAAACAGTTTACTCATCAATATAGTTCTGTTCCCAAGTACTTATAGGAGTTCAATTCCAGGTGATCATAGCCGCAAGAGAAGATATCTCCTTCTAATATGTTCCCTTCACGCCTAAATTTCATA